>NC_053040.3:466806773-467430768 GCF_002575655.3 Aegilops tauschii subsp. strangulata | reverse complement strand
TGCAAGCAGTGGTAAAATCCTCTAAGTCCATAGTGTAAGATTTTTCATAGAGATCAAACAGGACAGTCGGAGAATTGCGTGAAGATGAAAATTCAAACCTCCTCACAAATGAACTAGTGAGATAGTGGTACTGGCGGCACTTTTCCTCCTCGAAGCTCACAAGATCAGCATTACGCAAATATGCGTTAAATGCTTCCTTGATTCTCGCTCGATCCATAAAGTTTCCTGAAGGCCATTCACAAGGCCGCACTGGAGCGTCCCTTGGTGGCTCATCGTCAGCATCACGCATTGCAAGCCTGGGTCCTTGCTTCCTTGAAGGACCACCATGGAACATTTTCCTAAGCATATTTCATCCTCTGAAAAATTTCTGAAATTTTTAGTAACTTCAAATAAAAGTGAACCAAGCTCAACAAAATTGATAGCAACTACTCCTACAAGTGCCTAGAGCATATATCATGCATTAGAACTACTTGGAACCATATAAATTTGAAATGCAAGCTCAAGAACATGGTCACCTAGGCAGCAAAAATTTGCAATGAATAAAGCACTAGTACAAAAACTAATTGGACCAATGGAGGAGTCACATACCAAGGAACAATCTCCCCAAGCAGTTTTGTGAGAGGTGCTTTGAGCAAGGAGATCGAAAATCGCAGCAAAATGAGCTAGAACTCGTGCTTGAGTTGGATGGTGATTTTTTGGGAGGAAGAAGAAGTGTGTGGGTGCAGGAATAAGTGGAGGGGAGCCACCATGGGCCCACGAGGCAGGGGCGCGCCCTGTAGGGGTGGGCGCACCTTGGACCCTCGTGGCCAGGTGCTTGCTCCCCCTGCTGTGTTCTCAATGCCAGATATTCTCAAATATTCCAAAAAAATAATATTCCATTTTCAGGGCATTTGGAGAACTTTTATCTTCGGGTATTTTTATATTGCAAGGATAATTCAGAAAACAGACAGAAAAATACTATTTTCACTTTATTTCAACTAAATAACAGAAAGTAGAGAGAGGGTACAGAAGGTTGTGCTTTCTAATTTCATCCATCTCATGCTCATCAGAAGGAATCCACTAACAAGGTTGATCAAGTCTTGTTAACAAACTCATTCCGAATAACATGGAACCGGAGAAATTTCGAATAACACTATGTTACCTCAACGGGGATATGCACATCCCCAATAATAAGAATATCATATTTCTTCTTGACAGTAGGAAGAGGAAATTCAAAACCTCCAAAAATAATCGATGGAATTTTTCCAATAGAATTGATACTGTGGACTTGAAGTTGTTTCCTCGGAAAGTGTACCGTATGCTCATTACCATTAACATGAAAAGTGACATTGCCTTTGTTGCAATTAATAACAGCCCCTACAGTATTCAAAAAGGGTCTTGCAAGAATAATAGACATACTATCGTCCTTGGGAATATCAAGAATAACAAAGTCCGTTAAAATAGTAACGTTTGCAACCACAACAGGCACATCCTCACAAATACCAACAGGTATAGCAGTTGATTTATCAGCCATTTGCAAAGATATTTCAGTAGGTGTCAACTTATTCAAGTCAAGTCTACAATATAAAGAGAGAGGCATAACACTAACACCGGCTCCAAGATCACATAAGGTAGTTTAACATAGTTTCTTTTAATGGAGCATGGTATAGTGGGTACCCCTGGATCTCCTAGTTTCTTTGGTATTCCACCCTTAAAAGTACAATTAGCAAGCATGGTGGAAATTTCAGCTTCCGGTATCTTTCTTTTATTAGTAACAATTTCTTTCATATACTTAGCATAAGGATTCATTTTGAGCATATCAGTTAATCGCATATGCAAAAAGATAGGTCTAATCATTTCAGCAAAGCGCTCTAAATCCTCATCATCCTTTTTCTTGGATGGCTTGGGAGGAAAAGGCATGGGTTTCTGAACCCATGGTTCTCTTTCTTTACCATGTTTCCTAGCAACAAAGTCTCTCTTATCATAACGTTGATTCTTTGATTGTGGGTTATCAAGATCAACAGCAGGTTCAATTCCTACATCATTATCATTACTAGGTTGAGCATCATCATGAACATTATCATTAACATTATCACTAGTTTCATGTTCATTACCAGATTGTGTTTCAGCATCAGAGATAGAAATATCATTTGGATTCTCAGGTGGTTCAGCAATAGGTTCACTAGAAGCATGCAAAGTCCTATCATTTTTCTTTTTCTTCTTTTTAGAAGGATTAGGTGCATCAATATTATTTTTCTGAGAATCTTGCTCAATTCTCTTAGGATGGCCTTCAGGATACAAAGGTTCTTGAGTCATTTTACCAGTTCTAGTAGCCACTCTAACAGCATAATCATTATTCTTACTATTCAATTCATTGAGAAAATCATTTTGAGCTTTAAGTACTTGTTCTACTTGAGTGGTAACCATAGAAGCATGTTTGCTAATGAGTTTAAGTTCACCTTTAACTCTAGACATATAATCACCCAAGTGTTTAATCATATAAGCATTTTGTTTTAATTATCTACCAAAATAAGCATTGAAATCTTCTTGCTTAACCATAAATTTATCAAATTCATCCAAACATTGGCTAGCAAACTTAGTAGGAGGGATTTCAGCTTTATCATATCTATATAGAGAATTTACCTTTACTACCTATGTCGGGTTATCAAGACCATGAGTTTCCTCAATAGGTGATGGATTAAGATCATATGTTTCTTCAACGGGCGGTAAATTAAGACCATGTATTTCTTCAATAGGAGGTAAATTCTTAACATCTTCAGCTTTAATACCCTTTTCTTTCATAGATTTCTTTGCCTCTTGCATATCTTCAGGACTGAGAAATAGAACACCCCTCTTCTTCGGAGTTGGTTTAGGAATAGGCTCAGGAATTGGCTCAGGAAGTGTCCAATTATTTTCATTTGTCAACATATTATTCAATAAAATTTCAGCTTCATCCGGTGTTCTTTCCCTGAAAACAGAACCAGCACAACTATCCAGGTAATCTCTGGAAGCATCGGTTAGTCCATTATAAAAGATATCAAGTATTTCATTTTTCGTAAGAGGATGATCAGGCAAAGCATTAAGTAATTGGAGAAGCCTCCCCCAAGCTTGTGGGAGACTCTCTTCTTCAATTTGCACAAAATTATATATATCCCTTAAGGCAGCTTGTTTCTTATGAGCAGGGAAATATTTAGCAGAGAAGTAATAAATCATATCCTGGGGACTACGCACACAACCAGGATCAAGAAAATTAAACCATATCTTAGCATCACCCTTTAATGAGAACGGAAATATTTTAAGGATATAAAGGTAGCGAGATTTCTCATCATTAGTGAACAGGGTGGCTATATCATTTAATTTAGTAAGATGTGCCACAACAGTTTCAGATTCATAGCCATAAAAAGGATCAGATTCAACCAAACACTACTGGAATTAGCTTATTTGCCGTCTGCCAGTTCTTTGCCGTCTGCTAGCTGACGGCAAAGAAGGTCTTTGCCATCCGCTTACGAAAAACGGACGGCAAAGAACTGGCTGATGGCAAAGAAGGACTTTGCCATCAGCCAGTTCTTTGCCGTCCGCTAGCTGACGGCAAAGATTCTTTGCCGTCAGCTGGCTGACGGCAAAGAGAGAGGTGGCCCCACTTACGGGCTGATTAGATAAAACTTAACGGCTCCCCTCTTGAGAAAAATAGCGGACGACAAAGACCTAACTTCACTAACCTAACTAACGGCCGAGCCCCCCACCCCTTCCTCTCTGTTTCTCTCCACGACCAGATCGACCCCCCGCCCCCCCGCCCCCCCCCGCCCGGCGCCGCCCCCCCCCCCACCCGCCGCAGCCTGCCCCGTCGCCCCACCACCCCGCCGCCCCCCCACCCGCCGACGCCCCGTCGCCCCACCATCCCGCCGCCCCGCCGCCCCACCACGTCGCCGCCCGACCGTCCCACTGCCCCGGCGCCCCGCTGCCCCCACCACCCGCCCACCACCCCGGCGCCATCGTCGCCCCCGACGCCACCGCGGCCCCATCGGCCCCGCCTCCCTGCCGGCTCCTCTTGAGCTCCATCGCCCCGGAGCCCTGCCACCCTCGTCGCCACCGCCACCCTGCCGCCCGCCGCCCCCGTTGCCACCGCCACCCCCCCCCCCCCCCCGAGCTCCGGTGAGTTTTTTTTCTTTTTTTTTCTTTTTTTTTGCTATTTAATTGTTTGTGTTAGATTTAGGTCTAGATATGTGTTAGTGTTAGTGTTAGATTTAGTGCTAGATATGTGTTAGTGTTAGATTTAGTGCATGGGTTTTAGATAATTAGTTATATTATTAAAAGAAGTAGAAAAAAGATGAAAAAAGAAGAAGAAGAAAAGAAGAATATGTAGAAGGGGAAGAAGAAGAGAAGGAAAGAAGAAGAAGGATAGAAGGAAACACCCCAACCCCCTGACCCCGACAACCCGACCCCGACACGACACCCCGACACCCTGACCCCCTGACCCCGACACCCTGACCCCAACACCACACCCCGACACCCCGACCCCCTGACCCCGACACCCCGACCCCGACACGACACCCCGACCCCCTGACCCCCTGATCCCGACACCACACCCTGACACCCCGACCCCCTGACCCCGACACCCCGACCCCGACACCACACCCCGACACCCCGACCTCGTCACGACACCCCGACCCCGAAACAGCACCCCGACCCCGACACGGCACCCCGACACCGACACGACACCCCGACCCCCGACACCTCCCGAAAAGGTGCTCTTTGGCCTTCCAGAGGCCGACGGGGTCATATATTTGTGAATTACTCCCTCCGTTCCTTGATATAAGGTGTATAGATTTTTGAGAAAAAGTCCGAAATATAAGGTGTATTGCGTTGCACCACTCGTTTGGATAATTTTTTTAGGGATTTGATTACATTTCCTTATATCATGTAAGCTCCTCTATTTTCTCATGTCAATTAGTCATGTGTAATCTCACTCAAAACTTGTGAAATTTTCCCTCCACATGTGTTCTTTAATTTCCGTGCCAAAAACTATACACCATATATCTAGGAACGGAGGGAGTATGAGTTAGGTCATATATTTTTCGATTTTGTTATGAAAAACATCATATATAATTGTGTTGATCGGGTAGATTTAAATGTGCAGTTGTTTCATCGCTGCGAGTTTTGGTGTTCGACGACCTCCCCGTGCGTTTGACGAGCTCTGCCCCTTCGTTCGTGGGTGAGCACAAATGACATGTCCTCCTCCCCCCTTCATTATTTGCTCTGTTCCGGTGTTCGTGCCGATGAAACTTGATAGCTGCCTATATATCTGTCTTGAATCATCAGTATGCGTAACCAATATGTGTCTCCCGTTCGAAAGCGTTATAGTTATAAATATGCATGCATTTGCATATTTACAACCGTGATTCTTTCGAATTGTCCAACGCTATCCATGGACAGCCCGAGTATGTGTAGATTGGGTTCGTTTTCCCATATGCTTTGCTCCGGATTCGACGCATAAATTTCGTCAGTGCCTCCCTGTTGTTCTCCGGGTACACATCCTCTCTGTTTATTGCAGAGACGTGTATCAGGAGAACAGCGGGGAGGTGCTGCCAAAATTTTGCGTCAGATCCGGAGCATAGCATGGGAAAATGAACCCAGTCTACACATACTCGGGTGGGATTAGGACCTATCATTACCTATTAGAGTGTAGGTTGCATGGACGTAATAAAATTGACAAAGCAGATCAACTGATGAATATATACATGGTGAATTATATATATATATATATATATATATATATATATTTGTTGTGTGTCCAGTAGCTCTGAAAGTCAAGATGAGTGATCGTGCGTGGATGTACACCGGTCACACTGGTCAGAACAAATGGAGCACTGAATGGTTCACAAAAACCAAGGGCTTTGTGCAAGCCGCATTTGCAAATGGCCAGAGGAAAACCTGGTGCCCCTGTTTACGGTGCGGCAATTGGGAAAAGAGGACAGAGGCTGAAATGGGCAAACACCTGCAGAAGAGTGGTTTTACGCCCGATTATACGGTGTGGACATATCATGGTGAGTCTGCCCAACGTGACCGAGCTGAGGTGGATCGTCGTCGCACCAACGAGCATGGTACCGGGATGGAAAACATGGTGCAAGACTTCGATGATGCTCGGGATTCGGACGAGGAGATGGAGGAATCTGCAAAGGCCTTCAATGAAATGTTGGAGTCTTCAAAACGTCTGCTCCACGAGCACACTGACCTTTGTCAGTTGGATGCCATCTCACAAGTAATGGCTCTGAAGGCTCAGTTCAACTTGGGCAGAGAATGCTACGGCGCAATGATGACAGTATTTGGACGCTTTCTACCCAAAGGCCATGTAATGCCTGCAAACGTGTACCAGTCGGACAAAATCCTCCGTGCACTGAAGATGCCCTATGAGAAGATACATGCCTGTGAGAAAGGATGTGTCTTATTTAGGCTTGACTATGCGGACTTGAACTATTGTCCCATTTGCAAGTCTTCCAGGTATGTTGTGGTAGACAACGGTATGGGTGAGAAGACACAGACCAAAATCCCCGTTAGTGTTCTTCTGTATATGCCAATCGTACCAAGACTTCAACGTCTTTTCATGGTCGAAGAGACGGCCAGACAGATGACATGGCACAAAACGGGCAAAAGAACCGAACTAGATGCAGATGGGAATCTGATGATCGTACACACATCCGATGGTGTTGCGTGGAAAAAGTTTGATGAATTACATGCTGACAAAGCGGCAGATCCGAGGCATCCTCGAGTCGGCATCAGCACGGATGGGTTCAGTGTGTTTGGTCTGACGGCAGCCCAATACAGTTGTTGGCCCGTATTTGTCTTTCCTCTCAATCTCCCCCCCCCCACAGATTATGCAAAGAAAGAACATTTTCTTGACGTTGATAATTCCAGGGCCCAACTATCCGGGGGAAAATATGAATGTGTACATGCAGCCGCTTAAGGACGAATTGCAAGAAGCCTGGGATAATGGGTTCAAGAGATACGATGCCTATAGCAAATGGAACTTCATAATGCGTGTCTGGTACATGTACTCGACGCATGACTTGCCGGCGTATGCGCTATTCGTTGGCTGGTGTGTGCATGGAAGGTTCCCGTGCCCCACATGCAAGGGAGCTCTTGAGTTTCGTTGGCTTCAGGCCGGTCGCAAGTTTTCTTGCTTCGACATGCATAGACAGTTCCTGGATCCTCGCCATAAGTTCAGGAAAGACAAGAAGAACTTCATCAGAGGTAGAGTTGTCAAAAACTCTACACCACCTGCGTTGACAGGCCAACAGACCCTGGATCAGTTAAACGCTCTCGAGCCAGATCCAGAGCGTCCAGGGTACTTCAAGGGGTATAATTCTAAGCACGTCTGGACTCACAAGACATGCTTATGGGATCTGCCTTACTTCAAAGACCTCCTTTGCCCACACAACATCGACATGATGCACACTGAGAAGAATATCGCCGAGGCACTTTTTGGTACATTGTTCGGCATAGATGGGAAGTCAAAGTATAATACTAAGGCTAGAGTCGATCTGGAGGCGCTATGTGATAGGCCGTTACAAAACATGAAAGAACCGAAAGGAAAGCAGAACTGGACGAAGCCAAAGGCATGGTTCAATCTTGGAAGGCCAGCTATGAGGGAAATTATCTTGTGGGTGAAAATGCAGTTGATGTTCCCCGATGGGTATGCAGTGAATCTAAAGAGGGGAGCGAGTCTTGATAAATTGAAGATATTTGGTCTCAAGAGTCATGATTGGCACATATGGATTGAGCGGGTAATGCCGGTGATGTTGCGTGGCTTCATCCCTGAGGATGAATGGCTAGTACTGGCAGAACTCAGCTATTTCTTCCATGTTCTTTGTGCGAAAGAACTATCGCCTGGCGTGCTAGAAGAAATGGAAGAGTTGGCGCCGGAGTTGATCTGCAAGTTAGAGAAGATCTTTCCACCGGGCTTCTTTAATCCAATGCAGCATTTGATTTTGCATCTCCCGACCGAGGCAAGATTGGGGGGCGTGCAAAATCGTTGGTGCTACCCAACTGAGAGGATGCAGAAGACGCTTCGACAAAAATGTAAAAATAAATGTAGAATTGAAGCATCGATGGCTGAGGCATTCATCACTGAGGGGGCGGCAAACTTCGTGACAGCACACTACGAAGCCAAAAATCGTCATTTGCATAATCCGAAGCCTCGGTACAATGCTGACGAACCTCAAAAGGGTGGATCCAACCTCAGCCTATTCAAAGGGAATCTCGCACCAGCCAGTGGTTCGAAACCAGTATCTTTGGATAACGAAGAATGGCGGACCATTATGTTGTATATCTTCAACAACCTGACAGAAGTGCGGCCGTACATCGAGTAAGTTCTCGGTATATTGTTTCGCAACTTCTATTTCCTTTGAACTGCTCTTATTCCTGGATATTTCATACAGTCGATACGTCGCCATATTCTCGTATGGAGCGGTAATCCAAAAGGATTTCGTCGAAGAGTATGAGCTTCTCGCAAAGCAAGGAGGCGGCTATCCCGGTTTCATCTCTTGGTTCAAACAAACGGTAATTTCTATTAGACCATTTCATTACATTCGCTAATTTCTGCCTAATGCAACAATCCTTTCGTATTAAACTTGTAGGCTAATTCAGAGTCTATGGACGCCGAATTGAGACAAGTCGCTAATGGTTTTGACTATAAGGTCCGTTCATTTGACAAATACGACATCAACGGGTATCGCTTTCATACCTATGGCAAAGAGCTATCTATGGCCGACCGAAAGTCTACAAATTGTTGTGTATCTGCTATCGGCGAAGGAGGTACCGAGTATTATGGGAGAGTTGAAGCAATTTATGAACTTCTATTCTATGGTGACAACCCACCGAATGTCGTACTCTTCAAATGTTATTGGTTTCAGCCGAAGGAGACTAGAAGGACTCATGAACATATAGGGCTAGTTGAAATCAAACAAAGCACCCATTTAGATGTTCCTGATGTCTATATTATGGCTCAACAGGCGACCCAAGTATTCTATCTACCGTGGGCCTGCCAAACTAATCCAAATCTGAAAGGTTGGGATGTCGTTTATGAAGTGCCGCCGCGTGCTAGACTATCTCCCCCAAAGGAAGAGGATTATGAACCTCACATTAACCCAGACACATATGAAGGAGAATTCTTCCAAGAGACACGCCTTTCCAAAAAGCGTTTCAAGAACCGCTATACTTCACCCCAAAATATTGAAGTGGACAGCGACAGTGAATCCGACATCAACCTAGAGGAGGAACAAGAAGAGCCGGAACAAGAAGAGGTTACTGCTGCGGATGACTTGTCAATGCTTGACCGATTACGTCAAGGTGGCCTTCCACATGTTGATGCCACTGAGCCCTATGAGCCCGTCATTGATTATAGTGATGATGATTATGCATTTATTGATGATAGTGATCGAGATTATTAGTAGTGTCAAGTATTCAATTTTTTTATGTTGTACTTGATGATGATACACTTAAGTGATATACATATTATTATTCATGTCGGTATTTTTTTTATGTTGTACTAATTTCGTTTACTCTTTGTCATGGCAGGTGTTGAAAGATGGTGGGCGCTGGTCGGGAGCGCTCCGAGGCCCCTTCTTCGTCGGCGCGTGGTGGGAGGTCTTCCATTCCACACGCACCTCTCCGCCGAGGGTTGCTGGACAGTATGGCAACACCGCCGGGCCCTTCTTCGTCGACAGCGGTGCCCAGCAGGGGACGAGGTAAGGGAGGGAAGAAGAGAGGAGTTGGAGCACGTGGTCGCGGGAGAGGAGGTAGGGTGACTGCTAGGGCGCCTTCCTCGCCGCCAACCCCAGCTGTTTCACCCGAGCACATGACTGCTAGGGTGGACTTGTCCGAGGAGGAGGCTACACGGACTCCGATCCACGAGCCTTCGGTCCACGAGCCTCGGGTCGACGGGCCTTCGGTCCACGAGACCCCGGAGGAGCACACGTCTGGATGGGGTACCTGGCCGAATGAGTCTGAGGGGCTAGTTATTAATTGTACTAATCAATATTGTCTCATTTGATTGCAGACATTCTACAGGTGTGAGGAGGGATACGAGGAGGAGGCGGCAAATGTTATCGAGAACGTCTGCAAGCGCCTACTACAGAACTTACGGCACGAGGCTCGGGTGCAGGCTGTTCGAGACTACTACGCCTTGCGTGGTATCAAGAAGCCCAAGCCGGCGTGCCGCGATAAGTTCCTGACTAAGGAGCAGTACATGAAGGTAATTCTTAAGGCCTTGTACTTACTTCCTTCATTTAGTAATTCATAGCCGTAGCGCTCAAGTTTCTATTTGCTAACTTAGGCGCCTCCGAGATGGTGTGCGGATCGGATGGATTGTTGGGAGGTGTTGGTCAATGAGTGGTGCTCAAAAGAATGGCTAGCCATCCACAACGCGGCCAAGGACAAACGTGCCCAAATGGAAGGTGTGCCACACCATCAAGGCAGCTCCAACTTATATCAGTTCGGGCAGAACTGGGTATGTGGTTTGCTTCATGATTCATGCAATTCATTCATCATGCTAGCTTGAGCCCTTTAATTACTAATTTACTTTGTTTCTCTCTTTCAGGCACGCTACAATAAGGTGGATAAGGTGCCAGAGGTGTACGACCTGTATGCCATGGCCCACACTGCCTCTTTCAAGAAAGTCAAGGCATTCTCTCCGTCTGACCTCGATGATGCAAACAACTTCACCAACATCTCCTCCCACGACAAGCTCGTGAAATATAGAGATGAGGGGAAGGTGAGGAAAGGGGAGGACTTTAACCCTAGCCAGGGTCCCATTGATCCAGAGCTGGTGATGATATCTGGTGGCGGGAGGTCCCATGGCTCCATAGCCATTGGAGATGGACTTATCCGTTGTCCTAGCACTCTCCCGGAGATCAAGGCGCGCCAGTCGAGCTCCGCTCCTGAGATAAGGCCTCTTGAACGGCCAGTCCAACTCGCCATCAAGGTTAGTTATCGTACTCAGCTATCTTTCTCCATTACATTGTCTGTGCTTCCATCAATGATCACAAATGGTAACCAGGAGTGGTGTTGCAGGCTGCTATACAGAGTGAGAGAAATAGAACGGAGAAACTTTTGGCGGAGGCGGCGGAGAGGCAGCGGGAGTTGGAGGAGAGGACGACAATGATGTTGGAGGAGGAGAGGGCACAGAATGACATGCACGCAAGGGCCATGTACAAGCTCCTTGTGGTAAGTTTCTTCTGCAGATTAGCCAAAACATTCATGTAGTGTTTGTCTCATTACTAACTAGTATGACTGAGTCGTCAAAACCAAATGTGCAGTCTGTGTGCGAGAAGACCGGTCAGACCGCTCCGCCGATGCCAGTGATTGCTCCTGGGACCACGGTGAGTTTAATTTGAATGGACATTACTTGCTAGTCTTAACATTTGAGTGCCATCATGCTAACGAGACATTGGAAATGATCTTTGGTGCAGCGTAACTCCAGAAAAGCATCGCATGATCCTTCTCCAGCTACCGGCACGAGCCAGCCCGCTCCTACACCTCCATGATCATGGTAAGTTTCTCTAGTGTTTTGCTTAACAAATGCATAAAGACCTAGACTTAGCCTTATTTCCTCCAATATGCTTACCACAATGACCTAGAGTTAGCTTCTTTTCCTCCAAAATGACTTAATAAGCTTACTGACCTCCAAAACCATCCATTTTACCTAAGTTAGCTCTAAAACGATCTATACTTAGCTTTGTTTCCTCCAAAATGACATAAGTTAGCTCTAATATGCTTAGTTAACTAGGTTTGCTCAATAATGACATGTACTTAGCTTACTTATGTCAAAAATGGCATAATTAGCTTAGTTAGCTCATAAACAATCCATTTTACCTAAGTTAGCTCTAAAATGACCCATTCTACCTTAGTTAGCTCATAAATGATCCATTTTACCCAAGTTAGCTCTAAAATGACCCATTTTACCTAGACTAGCTCCAAAATGATCCATTTTACCTATGTTAGCTCTAAAATGACCCATTTTACCTAGGTTAGCTCCAAAATGACCCATCTTACCTAGGTTAGCTCCAAAATGATGCATTTTACCCAAGTTAGCTCTAAAATGACCCATCTTACCTAGGTTAGCTCACAAACGATCCATTTTACCTAGTTTAGCTCCAAATGACCCATCACACCCAGGTTAGCTCTAAAATAATGCATTTTACCTAAGTTAGCTCATAAACAATCTATTTCACCTAGGTTAGCTCATAAACGATCCATTTCACCTAACTTAGCGCAAAAGAAGATCCATTTCACCTAGGTTAGCTCCAAAATGACCCATCTTACCTAGGTTAGCTCTAAAATGATGCATTATACCTAAGTTAGCTCATAAACGATCTATTTCACCTAGGTTAGCTCATAAACGATCTATTTCAACTAAGTTAGCTCATAAATGATCCATTTCACCTAAGTTAGCTCATAAATGGCATATACTTCTTCTTCTAGTCACCTTTTTCTAACTTTCTTATTTGCCATTTTGCAGATTTCATTCACTTCACGGAAGCTAGCTTGCTATGATGGAGTGCTTGTTTTTTCTTTCATTCTCCTCTAGTATTCTTCTAGCTTGCTATGATGGAACTTGCTATCTTGATGAAACTTTGTATGAATGGAACAATGTGTATGTGCAACTTGCTATGTATGAATGGATGGAACTATATATGTATGCACGATGAAACTTATGTGCTGGATATGTCATATGTTTGCTGTTAAATAGCCCTATGAAATATATATATATATATATATATATATATATATATATATATATGTCATATATTTGCTGTGAAAATTGCTGGATTTAAAAAAACAGAAAAAAGAGGCACCTTTGCCGTCAGCCGCTGATGGCAAAGGCTCCTTTGCCGTCTGCCGCGGACGGCAAAGGCTCCTTTGCCGTCTGCCGCGGACGGCAAAGAAGCCACGCGGCGGCCACCTGTGCTCCCTGGGAGCTGACCCATTTGGTCAGTTTGCCTACAGCGGCGGACGGCAAAGGCTTTGCCTACAGTGGCAAACGGCAAAGAATGCCCACATTTGCCTATAGCAGCAGACGGCAAAGGCTTGTCCCGCAGTGACGTCCAGCTGACGTCATTCGGCGGACGACAAAGGCCGGATGCTCTTTGCCGTCAGCGGCGGACGGCAAAGGCTACCGTTAGCCGCCTAATGGACTAACAGCGCATTTATTGCCGTCGGCTTTCTTTGCCGTCAGCCGCTGATAGCAAAGGCCCCTTTGCCGTCCGCTTCAAAAAGCAGATGGCAAAGAAGCTCTTTACCGGTGCCTACTTTGCCGGAGCCTTTTGCCGTCCGCGGCAGACGGCAAAGGCCTTTGACGTCCGCCATCCTTGCCTTTGCCATCTGTCGTGGCAGACGGCAAAGTAGCTGATTCCTGTAGGGAAGTAATTATATCAGGATCAACAGAGAATTCATAATCCTTATCAGTAACACAGATAGGTGAAGTAGCAAAAGCAGGGTCAGGTTTCATTCTAGCATTAAGAGATCACTGCTTCCATTTAGCTAATAACTTCTTAAGATCACTTCTATCATTGCAAGCAAGAATAGCTCTAGCAGATTCTTCATCCAGAACATAACCCTCAGGCACAACAGGTAATTCATATTTATTAGGGGGAGAGTCTTCATCATCACTATCTTCAATATTATCAGTTTCAATAATTTCATTCTCTCTAGCCCTAGCAAGTTGTTCATCAAGAAATTCACCAAGTGGCACAGTAGTATCAAGCATAGAAGTAGTTTCATCATAAGTATCATGCATAGCAAAAGTGGCATCATCAATAACATGCGACATATCAGAATGAATAGCAGAAGCAGGTTTAGGTGTCGCAAGCTTACTCAAAACAGAAGGTGAATCAAGTGCAGAGTTAGATGGCAGTTCCTTACCTCCCCTCGTAGTTGAGGGATAAATTTTTGTCTTAGCGTCTGTCAAGTTCTTCATAGTCACCAGCAGATATAAATTCCAAGTGACTCAAAGAATAGAGCTATGCTCCCCGGCAACGGTGCCAGAAAATAGTCTTGATAACCCACAAGTATAGGGGATCGCAACAGTTTTCGAGGGTAGAGTATTCAACCCAAATTTATTGATTCGACACAAGGGGAGCCAAAGAATATTCTCAAGTATTAGCAGTTGAGTTGTCAATTCAACCACACCTGGATAACTTAGTATCTGCAGCAAAGTATTTAGTAGCAAAGTAATATGATAGTAGTGGTAACGGTAACAAAGGTAACAATAGCAAAAGTAATATTTTTGGGTTTTGTAGTGATTGTAACAGTACCAACGGAAAAGTAAATAAGCGAAGAACAATATGTGAAAAGCTCGTAGAGAATTATTCCAGATGCGGTTCATCATGTAACAATCATAACATAGGGTGACACAGAACTAGCTCCAATTCATCAATGTAATGTAGGCATGTATTCCGAATATAGTCATACGTGCTTATGGAAAAGAACTTGCATGACATCTTTTGTCCTACCCTCCCGTGGCAGCGGGGTCCTAGCGGAAACTAAGGGATATTAAGGCCTCCTTTTAATAGAGTACCGGACCAAAGCATTAACACATAGTGAATACATGAACTCCTCAAACTATGGTCATCACCGGGAGTGGTCCCGATTATTGTCACTTCGGGGTTGCCGGATCATAACACATAGTAGGTGACTATAGACTTGCAAGATAGGATCAAGAACTCACATATATTCATGAAAACATAATAGGTTCAGATCTGAAATCATGGCACTCGGGCCCTAGTGACAAGCATTAAGCATAGCAAAGTCATAGCAACATCAATCTCAGAACATAGTGGATACTAGGGATCAAACCCTAACAAAACTAACTCGATTACATGATAAATCTCATCCAACCCATCATCGTCCAGCAAGCCTACGATGGAATTACTCACGCACGGCGGTGAGCATCATGAAATTGGTGATGGAGGATGGTTGATGATGACGACGGCGACGGATTCCCCTCTCCGGAGCCCCGAACGGACTCCAGATCAGCCCTCCCGAGAGGTTTTAGGGCTTGGCGGCGGCTCCGTATCATAAAAAGCGATGAATCCTTCTCCTTGATTTTTTTTCTCCCGGAAAGTGGATATATGGAGTTGGAGTTGAGGTCGGTGGAGCGTCAGGGGGCCCACGAGGCAGGGGGTGCGCCACCCTCGTGGAAAGGGTGTGGGCCCCCTGACGTGGATTCTTCTTCTAGTATTTTTAATATTTTCCAAAAATATGTTCCGTGGAGTTTCAGGTCATTCTGAGAACTTTTGTTTCTGCACATAAATAACACCATGGAAAGTCTGCTGAAAACAGCGTCAGTCCGGGTTAGTTCCATTCAAATCATGCAAGTTAGAGTCCAAAACAAGGGCAAAAGTGTTTGGAAAAGTAGATACGACAGAGACGTATCAACCGCTGCCCAGTCGGAGCCTCTTCCCTGACGACGTCGTCCACCGCAACAGCTCGATGTCCCTCGTCCACCTCCCCGGATGAGGATCCGTCGTCCATCTCATCGTCCCGCCGGTTCAGCCGCCCCGTCCTCCATCTCCAAGGAGCTGCTCCGACGATCGCCTCATTTATCGCAGCTGCTCCATCCCCACAGCGCCGCCTTAACCTGCTCCACCGGAACCGCAGCATCCTCACCGACTCCTCGGATGAAGTCGAGGCCTACTCGGCACCACCAAAGAGGTTGTACACTCATCGCATCGCACCTTCTCCTTAGCTCGACCTCCCGGCACCGACGGTGCTCCATCCCGCACCCCCATGGAGCGGCTAGCTTGAAGCCGACGCCGCGGGCGACATCTCCACGGCGGCTCTCCCCCAATGCGAGGCCCCTTCGGTGGCGGCGGCCATACCAGCCGGATCTGCTGCTGCCGCTCCGGCTCTCGCTCGATCGCTTGCTCGCCCAGCTGCTGCTGCTCCGGCTCTCGCTCGCGCTGCTGCTGCTGCTCTTCCCCTCGCTCGTGCTGCTGCTCTGCTTCGATTTAGCTACACTTCAGTCGACTGAATCGACTTTTGGGTCAGTCGATTTTCAGGGGGTGGGGGGCTCGCCGGAGTTAAGGAAGAACCACCCGCAGCTGGGACGGGGGCTCGCCGGAGAGGTACCCCACTATCTATCTTAGGGTTCAGGGTGGGGGTGGGGGCGGGGGCCTATAGGGCTGGCCGGGGCGGCGGCGGACCGGCGGTGGGGAGTTGTTTCGGGCCGGCGAGGCGGCGCCGGGGCCGGCGGTTCGGCCGGTGGTGGCTGGCGGCTCAGGGGGGTGCAGGTTGAAGATGAACTGCCGGCCCTCCCCAAACTACATGTCAAATGCCTCTCTGCTACCATTGCATTCAGTTTCGACAGTAACATTCAGATTCCACGGTAAATTTTAGTTCCGACAGTTAAGTTCAGAGTCAACAGTTTTTACCTCATCTGTTGTAGTCAGGTGGTTTTTGGTGATGTAAATTTTACATCTATTTTACATCATCTATTGGAGATGCTATTAGAATCCCACTTGAGATTGACGATGTATGTCTTGTGCTGCTTCAGCCTTGACGTCTTACGGCTCACCGGGGCTGCTCCAATGACAGAACGATCCATCACAACAAAGCAGTGCCCTGGACGCCGTCTATAGATTCCTCAGATCTTCCTCCACACCTCCGATAGCCACCTATGCCTCAACTGCTTCAGCGACCAACCCAATGATGCTGAGGTCGACACGGCTATGGCAAAGAGGTTGTACACTTGTTGCATCACTTATTACTATACATTCATGTCGATCCATTAGGGCTATTTTGGTTCAACGGAAAAACATAGCAATAGGGAATTTTCCAATGGCACTCTACTATTCAATTATTCATGCATTTTGTTGAAAGGAATGAAGCAAAACATCCACCTGGACCTACTTTTTAAAATCCTATGCATGAAAACAAGACCAAGTGCATTAGTGGCAGAATAACATTCTAACTGTACACGCTTTCATATGGTTTCACTTTATTTTGGCCATGTTTCTTTGCATTCCTCTGCTCTTCCAATTCCTGTAAACCAAACACTCAAGTTGACAGAAATCCTGTGTTTACAAATGCTCTGTTTACCATGTGCATTCCTATCCTATTCCGGTGTTTTTCCTATCCCTGCGTTTTTAGAATCATGCAAGCCAAATGAGCCCTTACAGAATTACTTCAGTTACAGGTAGGTGTCGAAGGGAACTTTGTGTGGTTTGTCCTGCTCCTGCCGCGACGTCGTCCACCTCAACTGAGCTGCTCCATCGACAGAAACATCCACCAAACCAGACATCACGACTCCTGACCGTCTTTCACCGCCTCAGATCTCCTTCCCTGCCGCTGGCACCCACCGCAACGGCATCACCATCATCGACTCAGCAGATGAACCTGAGGAGTACACGGGTCCACAAGAGAGGTCGCACTCTTTTGTTTCTGCTTATGTTATGCATTGCTTAAAATTACCTGCTACTTTATCGTCCTGTTCACCTCTTGGACTCCAAGTCAGGTCCAAATTAATGTTCAAACTTGAGTTCTAAATTAGTTGTGGGGCACATATCGAGGAAGCAATGAATAGTATCTCTGTCTAATATCTGGTTCACCTAGGGTATGCCTATGTTGTTCATCTTGGGTGGGAAACAAATAGTAAAGGAATCATCATCTGTCTTTTTATTAAATTAAAGCAATCATCAGCCTGCTATCATTATTTTTGGATCCATCTACTGGTTGTTACCATCACTCTAAATTTCTGCATGCTCTCCTTACATAATCTCACCATATTTTTTTCGTATGCATGTCAGATATTGTACACAGTCATGCTGAACATGTAGAGAAAAAGAGAAGAGTTTTGCGCGGCAATACAATGTCATGCAGACATCGCTCCATGGTGGGTTCAATGGAAAACCCTCCCCACCCCTCTCCAGATTGTAATCCAGAGGAAGATATCTGTTCTGAGGCGGATTCAGACGCCGCTGACCACTCCTATTTACCCCCCAAGGTGTTTGCTCTACCTTGGCACGATGATGTTAGTCATATCATGCATATGTTGCCTTGCAGTGCCTACTTTTGACATCATATATGTCATCTTCTTAGTTTAGACATGTTATGTAATGCCACCTGTTTAGTTTCTATATCATATATGGGAATTGTGCAGTCTCATGTCTTTTAGCCAGCCATAATATACGTGAAATGTGCAATGCCATCCTGTTTAATCAAGCATCATATATTTGAATGATATCTTGCCCATCCTTTTCTTCATTACATTTCCATTTGTCGATAATGTTTGTACATTAAACTACACTTCCTGTGAATCAGCCATTTGGGTGGGAGATTGAAAAATCTGGAGTGAAAACAAGGCCTTCAGCGCAGACAGTGCTACCTCTCGAAGCAGATCTCTGGTCCCGATAGCTCCTCAGAGATGGATTCAGAGACAGATGACCGGTCCTATTCCCCCACCGAGGTGTATGCTCTAACTTGGCACGGTTATACTGCTCATATCATGCATATGGTGTCTTGCATTGCATAGATTAGACATCATATACACAATATTCAACACCATGTTCTTAGTTCAGACATCATATCTAATGCCCTCTGTTTAGCATATAAATCACATATGTGAATTAAATGATGCGATCCTGATTACTTAGATAACATGTAGGTGAATTATGTCATGCGATCCTGTTTAGTTATTCATCATATCTTTGAATTATGTTATGCTATGCTATCCAGTTTAGATAGACATCATATATGTGAAATTATGTCATGTTATCCGTTTTAGTTAAACAATATACATGTCAACTATTTCATGCCCTCTTTTTTCCACACTATCTATTGCATCTCTCTCTCATACAATGTCTGTACATTCAACTATGTTTCCTGTTTATCAGCCATTTGAATTGGAGCGGGTGATGCCAACATCTAGCGGACTAAAAACACCGTCTTCAAATAAAACAGTGCTACCTCTTGGTGGAGATAGCACCCCGGTTGTACATGCACGAGAGCCAGCCCTACCACACATAACCCAAACTCTTGCAGATTGTACCCCTACTGCGATGGACAGAGAACCAGCTTCACCCAGTCTAACCCCCAACCCCAGCAGATAGTAACCCAGTTCCTGTTGACACAGCACCATCTCCACCACAGAGCTCCCAAACAAGAGCAGTTAGTAAGGCAGCTCCAGTGCCCAAAGGGCCAGTACTACCACGGCGAACCCCAACTCCACCAGTTAGTACGCCTATTCCTGTGGAGGAAGCACAACCAGCTAGTCGTAGTTTAGCATCTATCGCATTTGATGTTGTTAAATCGTATGTGCGTATCTTCCCATCTTGGAAATATTATACTGAAGATGAAGGAAAATGTCAGTTGCAGGTGTTTGTCCAGGAGTTATGTGTAAGTAATGTTATTCATGGCAATTACTTTGCTTTGTCCCATACATCCTACCTCCATGATGGTTATAATACAGCAAATTTTCCCATTTTTCTCTATAGAGAAGGACAGATTTGGAAACTCAGGATGAGGTAACCTGTGCTAATACCTCTGTTATCTTCAAGAATGCTTGGTAGCAGTATCGGAATTACCTGAAGAAAATGTACTTCACCGGCAAAGAAACTCATCAAATTCCCTTACGTTCTCCTGAGACACATTTACTGGACGATGACCGGGAACGCCTTGTTCTGTACTGGTCCCGAACCAAGAATGTGGTAAGGTCTATGAGCTCATTTTCTATTTTTAAGTATATTCTTGCATCTTACTGTACTCTGTTCATGTAGAACAAGTGCCTAAACCTGAAGAACAATTGTTCTAATTTAAGATTCCATTGCTATCATAGTTCAAAAAAGCGCTAGGCGTTAATTGTGCGTTTTGCCACCGCCTTGCGCTTTACTGACCAAAGCGCATGCTTATGCGCAGTTATGCACAGATTAAGCGTAGTTATGCGCAATGCGTTTCGCCAACGCCTAGAGCCTAGGCGCGCTTAAGCGCTCGCTTAGGCGCGCCTTTTTTTAACTATGATTGCTATCGTGCATACTGCTTTGCTCTTGTATCACTGTATTTACTCATACAAACTTATTTTTAAATTGAAGGATCCAATCGAAACTTCAATGGCACAGCAGGTATGTTCACACATGTTTCTTTAACAGGCTTGCTCTTATCAATAGCTCTATTGATTTCAATTTCAATTGTGTATACAGTTGACTTCTCATATCATGCACATTACTAGCATCACAACAGAGCCAATAGTGTTGTTGTACATGTAGACCCGTGGTACCCATCTGAAATCTTGTTGTGACGTGTAGTTTCCCACGCTTTGTATTCTTTCACTGCTGCTTTGTCTTGAACTAATATGATTTGAACCGTGTCTCTCTTTTGATTTGGCAAGACAATGCAGTGACCATAGGACATAGATATATGTTTGTTTGATGCTTTTATTATGTACTAGTACTTGGCAATAGAAGACTTGGTAGTTTAATCCTGTCCACCTTACTAATGAACTGGTTCACCGAAATGAGTTTTATATACTAGTACATGCTAAACTGTTATGTGTCTGCTTGTTTCTTCTTTTAGAATGCTAACAGAATATTGGGGAAGAGTGCCTTATTAAGCAATGGTAAAGGAAGTAATGCAGATAAGGTTCAGGATAGTGACACATCCTTGTTGGTCTCCAACAAAGCTGATAAAACAGCTAAGGAAGACTATCTCGAAGACAGTGAAATAACCCCAAAGTCTTGTCTTGGTTTAGTGTTGGAGTTACTGGCCACTACCGCTTGCACAAGCTATTCAAACTCACTGTCTAAATCAGTTCGGTTTCTTGAGTCTCAACTACAAGCTGAAAGACATCGATCAGCTGTGCTGCGACAAGAAGCGGAAGGACTGCGGAAGTCCCTGGAGCATTCAGATGCATACTTTCTGGTGCAACAGCAAGCGTTGGAGGATTTTAGCGCCAAACAGGACAAAGCTAATAAGCTTGCTAAGCTTATTGCCAGCATGGTGGATACCACGTTTCTTGAGCTCTTATGAAGTTGTTTCAGTTATGCTCTTGTTTTGCTGCCGCGTTTATTTGCACTGGTGGCCAATTTGACGGCCAGTGTATGTAATATGCTGCTTTGTTCCCTATATTTGCACTGGTGGCGAACTTTGATGCCCAGTGGATGTAATATGTGTAATAGCGGTAATAGGCTAGCGTTAATTGCTTGCTTATTTATTTCCTTATTGTCTTGTTTAGTTGTTTGCTTGTAGTCACTGCAGTTCTTTTTCTATGTTTTTCTCGTGGCCACAGTAACCTATTTTTGGAAACTAGGCCAAAATAATCATGGCAACACACGAACTGTTGTAACCATGGGCCTCCTGCGGGCCGTATGATCCATGGGCCTTCTACGGGCCGTAGGATCCATTGGCCTTCTATACGGGTCGTAGGATCGATGGGCCTTCTACGGGCCGTACGATCCATGGGCCTTTTATGGGCCGTAGGATCCATGGGCCTTCTATGGGGCGTATCATCATTTCGCCAATCATGGGCCATACTATTCATGGACAATAACGGGCCGTTTATTGGCCGTATTTGATAACTCTATGAAAACAGCCCAACGGGTTTTTTTCGACATGAAAACGGCCCAACGTATTAACGGGCCGCAAATGGACCGACTGTAACCACGGGCTGAATTTGGCCCACAAGAGGAAAATGACAGTAACGGGCCGTAAGTAACCGAATGCTGGAAATGAGCCCAAGAATAAATGGGCCCTGAGAAGGCCGAGGGATATCATGGGCTGGAAACGGCCCAACGGAATAATGGGCCGTTAATGGGTATAAAGTGATACACTGTTCATTACGGGCCAGTTTTACCACGGGCCGTTAAGGGGCCGAGGGTTACTAAGGGCCTCATATGGGCCGAAAGACGTCATGGGCCATACATGGGCCGGAAGTTAAAACGGGCTGGAATTATATTGGACGGCCCAGATGACGCTACTGGGCCTAATTCGGATAGGCCGTAAACGGGCCCTGGGATAGTGGGCTGTAAATGGGCTATATGCGAACAGGCCGTTAACAGGCTTGCCGTGGGCCGGCCCGCCACCTTTTGACCAAGTCAAACGGGTCGGCCTTTTCACAGGAATGGGCCTCTGTTGGGCCGTGCCACGTGTCGGCGTATCATAGGCGCTTTGGGTCCAATGAGTGGATGACATCTATCCCAATGGTGAGCCGACACGTGTTTCCTCCAGCCAATGATGATTTTACACGTGGAAAATCCCCATTGGTCGGGGCTGTTAACGGGTTATCGGATCCAAAACCGGACCCGATAGCTTAACAACGTTCTGTTACGGTGGACGCCACGTGTCGGTCACCCTTGACGAAAGCACTTCTGTGACGCGCGATTTATCGTCATGGAAGTGGACACTTCCGTGATGATAATTTTGGTAATGTCATGGAACACTTCTATGACAGCACAGTTATGACTATCTTGATTCTGTCATAAATTTGTCATGGATGTACATGCATGACAGAAAACGTGACCTACTTTGACAAACACGTATCATCACAGAAGTGTATTTTTTGTAGTGGTTGCCGCCGTAGCGAACTCACCGCCGAACTAGGGTATGAGTTCGACCCCTTGTGCATTCTTTTTACCTCCGATTCTGAGCACAAGGTCAATGCCATGTTCTTTACCACGTATGAAATCATCCTGTCCAGCAAGAACACCCTTAGATTATATTTGATTCGAAAATTTAGGGTTAGGTTTCCGCCGAACTCATCTCGGACCGACCGAGTTGTGGAAATCGGTCTCACCGATTTGGCTCAGGCCATTGCACTTGCACTTTTCGGTCTGACCGAAAGTTGCAAATCGGTGTGACCGAGTTCAACTCTCTGTGAAACCCTAGCAATCTCGGAGTCATCGAACTGTGACTCGGTCTGACCGATTTCACTAGTTTAGACTCCAAAAGTTGCTTCGGTGTCACCGAGTTTAACAAATCGGTAGCTCCGAAATGCTTTCTGTGGAAAACTAAAACTAAGTTTTTGACTCATCTGTTTTGCAAAAACTCTGCACTTTGTGATGCTCATCCACTCTACCTCATCTATATCTATTCACAGGGTCTGCTGTCAGTTTGCTTTTGTCAGGATGTCAGATCAGAGTGATAGCCAAAACAAGTCAGAAGAGCAAGTGAACATGAGTGAGGGAACTAGTCCCTCTAGCAGCTATGATGAGGGCAGCAGGAGCACTCCAAGCAATTTGCCCAAAGCAGTTACAAGGACAAGGAAGAAGAGAAACTCAAACTCAGAGGATGAGGACTATGTGGCTGCTGAGGAGGAAGTCAGCTCCAAGAAGAAAGTGTTGAAGAAGGAATATGGAGCTGCTGCTGCTGCAACAAAACCTGGTATGCACAAGAAAGCACCTGCCAAGAGAGTTTCCATGTCAAATGCCAGAGCCTCAACTCATGAAACTTCCAAATCAAATGGAGGAGAGGTTGTTGGTGAAGGCAAGAAGAGGAAAGAGAGGGTCAAGAAGACCATGGCCAAAGTTATTGGCAGATCATCCATGATGAGAGATCTAGCTGAGGATGAAGATGAAGAGGAAGAGGATGCTGCACCAGCATCAAAGTCTCAAAAGCTGATGGGGGATGCCATCAAGTCTGGGGCTGCCTCTTCAAAGCCCAAGACTGCCCCCAAAGCTTCTTCTCAAGCTCCAAAGACTTCAAAGCCCAAGAGGAGCACAAGAAATATTCCAGCTGCTGAGAAGAACAAGGCCCCAGTGCCTGAGATTGATGAAGAAGATGTTGAATCCCAAGTGCTTAGGAAGCTCAAACCAAAAATTCCAGATCATGATGACAGCCATCCAGTGGCAGAAGACATGAACATCAGGAAGGATGCAGGGCTCAAACTTTGGAGACAAAGTGATCCATATGCTGTGAGGAGGAGGATTGTTGTGGACTACAGGTTCCATACCAAAGAGCAACAAGATTTCTAAGAAACGATCTTGCTTGACAAAAAGCCCATTATTTGTGACATGAAGTGGGCAGACTGGAAATACATTGATGAGAATGAAGACCATTTTCCAGGTGTGCATGAGAGCTTTAGGCAATGTGGTGTGGAGAAGTTTGTGGACAAAAGCTTACCGAGTGGAATGATGAGCTCATTATGCAATTCTATTCTACAGCTCATTTCTATCCTAATGGAAGAATAGTTTGGATGTCTGAGGGTACAAGGTACCAATCTACTGTTGATGAGTGGCCCAAATTGATCAATGCCCCTGAAGAGCATGAAGATGACTTGGATGTCTATGCCAAGAAGAAGAAAGACCACAACTCTATGGCCAATATGTATAAGGAAATTCTAGACAAAGTTTTGGAAACTCATAAGCTTGGGTCTATTCATTATTTGTTGTCTGGATTAGCTACAATCAACACCATTCTGAGGCATACTTTGTTGCCAAAATCTGGAGATCACAAGATGATCAGAGGCCATTCAATTAACTTGCTACAACTGTTTGATGTGCCCCAAAAGTTTAAAGTTATGAGCCTGATTGTGGAAATAATCAAGAGGACAGCTGCAGGTCAGAAGAGATCTTGTGGGTATGCTCCACATATTCAGGTGATCATCAACTCCAAGATGGGCACAAGCACTTATCTTTTGGACAAGGAGCATCTACCCTTGAGACCAGATTTTGAGGACAACACGGTTGTCATGAATGAAGAAGATCCCACTTCTGTGTAGGCACAAGAAAAGAGAGAGAAGGAAAAGGCTGAAAAAGCTGCAAAGATGCCTAGGTGGTTTTGGTAATTCCTAACAACATATAGCTCATTGAACTAATGTTCTTTCAAGATGATCATTTCAGAAAGTTCAACTATTGGCATGGCATGGGTTAGGAATGTGGACCCCTCAAAATGCTAAGGACACATATTGGCTCAAGCTCAAGACTCTACATTTTCATTTTAGTGATCCAAGATCACATTGAGTCCATAGGAAAAGCCAATACTATTAAAAGGGGATGAGGTGTTGCTTGATGGCTTGCTTGCTCAAAATGCTTAGTGATATGCTCCAAAAGCCCTCAACCACTTTCTCATATCCACATATGTCCCAAACCAAAAGTCAAACTCGGCCCCACCGATTTGATCTATCCGGCGCCACCGAGTCCATTAGACATAGCCACTGCCAGAAACCCTAGTCAGTTCGGTCTCGCCGATAGGGATCTCGGTCTCACCGAGATGGGATTGCAAACTCTCTGTTTCCCTTCGTAACATTTCGTTCTAACCGGATGAGCGATCAGTCCCACCGAGTTCGCAATGCAAGCTCTCTGTTTCCCTTGCGTAACGTTTCGGTCTCACTGAAATGAGCGATTCGGTCCCACCGAGTTTGCCTGACCAACTCTCTGTTTGCCTATTACAGAAATCGGTCCCACCGAGTTTATGTGATCGGTCTCACCGAGATTACATTATGCCCTAACCCTAATGAAATCGATCCCACCGAGTTGACATGTCGGTCCCACCGAAGGTCCTAACGTTCACATTTTGAACTAAATCGGTCTGGCCGAGTTTCATGATTCGGTCCCACCGAGTTTGGTAAATTGTGTGTAACGGTTAGATTTGTGTGGAGGCTATATATACCCCTCCACCCACTCTTCATTCGTGGAGAGAGCCATCAGAACGTGCCTACACTTCCAGCATACATTTTCTGAGAGAGAACCACCTACTCATGTGTTGAGACTAAGATATTCCATTCCAACCATAAGAATCTTGATCTTTAGCCTTCCCCAAATTGCTTTCCACTCAAATCATCTTTCCACCAAATCCAAATCTATGAGAGAGAGTTGAGTGTTGGGGAGACTATCATTTGAAGCACAAGAGCAAGGAGTTCATCATCAACACACCATCTATTACCTTTTGGAGAGTGGTGTCTCCTAGATTGGTTAGGTGTCACTTGGGAGCCTCCGACAAGATTGTGGAGTTGAACCAAGGAGTTTGTAAAGGCAAGGAGATCGCCTACTTCATGAAGATCTATCCTAGTGAGGCAAGTTTTTCGTGGGCGATGGCCATGGTGGGATAGACAAGGTTGCTTCTTCGTGGCCCATTTGTGGATGGAGCCCTTCGTGGACTCGCACAACCGTTACCCTTCGTGGGTTGAAGTCTCCATCAATGTGGATGTACGATAGCACCACCTATCGGAACCACGCCAAAAATCTTCGTGTCTACATTGCGTTTGCTCCCTCCAAACTCCTCCCTTTACCTTCATATGCAATTTTTTTACATTCTGCTGCTATACTCTTAGACTTGCATGTGTAGGTTGATTGCTTGACTTGTGCTAAGTCGCTAAAATCTGCCAAGACTTAAAATTGGAAAAATGATAGATTTTTATTTGGTCAAGTAGTCTAATCACCCCCTCTAGACATACTTTCTATCCTACATCCGCATAAGTGGGCGCTCACTTCTCGAGGCGCCCGGCCACGGTACCGGAGCCGGTGAGCGTCGGCTGGCACTATAGGCGCTCCTCACCGAATGTTCCTAGGATGACCGCAGAACCCCTGCGGCGAGTCATCGTTCCAGCCGCGTCCGACTCCGAGTCTATGTTAAAAGACGACACTACACACCGCCTCGAATGCGGCAAACGCCCCAGGTGCGACAGCAAGAACAAGGCGGAGGACCAGAATGTCCGTCGTGCAAGGATCAAGGCCCAGAACGCCGCCCAGGCCGAGTCGCGCTTCACCGCGTCGAACAAGGGCTCGGAGGCCAAGGCCGCCGAAGACACTCGTGCCCAAATCTAGGCGAATCGGCAAGCTCGGGCCACGCGTGCCTTCATAGTGGAGCAAACCTGCGATGTTCGTGCACTCTCCGGACGAGGAGGAGGAGGATGGTTGTGCCGCATCGGACCCTTACAGCTCCAGGAGCGAGCAAATCTGCCTTTACCCGTCTTGTGTCTTCAAGCGCTACGACGACAAGAGGCAAGTGCAAGGAAAGGGTAGCTGCGGGTGAACTTTCTTCATAACTCTAGTATTTAGAACATGCCAACTTTTGCTAGTCCGATGACATGTATGATGAACTATTCGTATGCTATGTGTGTGATCTACATGATCTCTATGTGCTTTTTTTATGTTGCACGAGAATGTATGGATTTGAGGATTTGATATGAAGGACATAACCGTTGACACTGACGTTTGAGGGGTCATCGGGCGCTGTCTGCGGACATGCCCGGACTTGTCCGCGGATGTTTGAGGATGATATTTAATGGGGTCCGTGGATGTTTGAGGATGATATTTAATGGGATCGGTCCGGTTGTAGATGCTCTATTGTGTGATGGTGTTGGACAAATATTTCAAAAAGTTGGGCCGCAAATCATAAGTTGAAGATCAGAAGTACTTATTTGGATAAGGTGTGCGCATATGCGTTCATAGAAGTGACCGTGCGTGTGTATTGAGAGCAACTAGTTAACGAGCGCTCCTTCGGGAGCCTCGCAACGATCAGTGCCACTTGGCGCTCTCTCAGCCATTCGCCACGTGTCGCGCTCTGGGCACTCCCCTCTGGATTTTGTTTTTTATTTTTCCGCACGCGTTTTCGGCTTTTTAAACGGTTTTTTGGGGGGGTTTCGACGTTTTGGTTTTTCCCCGGTCTTCCTTAGCTTTTCAATAAAAAAAATTTGAAAAAAAAATTCGCGAAGAAACGTGTTTTCTTTTTTTCCCTTTCGCGAGAGTAACTTTTTGCTTCCGCGAGGGGCACGGTTTTGCTTTCGCGAGAGTCACGGTCGTGTCTCTCGAAAAACGAAAAAACGCATTTTCTGTTTTTTTTCTTTCACGAGAGTCACGGTTTTGCTTCCGCGAGAGGCACGGGTGTGCTTTCGCGAGAGTCATGGCCGTGCCTCTCGGAAACGAAAAAAATAGCGTTTTCTATTTTTTTTCGCGAGAGTCACGGTTTTGCTTCCGCGAGAGGCATGGTTGTGCTTTCGCGAGAGTCACGGTCGTGCCTCTCGAAAAGGAAAAAAACGCGTTTTCTGTTTTTTTTCCTTTCTCGAGTCACGGTTTTGCTTCCGTAAAAAGCACGGTTGTGCTTTCATGACAGTCATGGCCGTGCCTCCTCGGAAACGAAAAAAACGCGTTTTTTCTTTTTCTTTTTTCCTTCCGCGAGAGTCACAGTTTTGCTTACGCGAGAGGCACAGTTGTGATTTCGTGAGAGGCACGGGCGTGCCTCTTTCGGAAAGAGAAAAAACCCGTGCTCCCGGTTCGGTTTTTTCATCCGGTTTTTTTCGTGAAAAAAAAGTTCGTCAAAACCTATCAACATAGGATCTAGTTTTGAAGATCTCGACGCGAGGAATCCAACGGTGAAAGCGGTTCGAGATTTGGACGAACGATTTAAGAGATAAAACGTTTTGAATAAACGAATCTACGAAAAAGGGAAAACTCACAGGTTGCGACAAATGGCGCGCTGCATGTGCGCCATTTGTCGCAACCAGGGAAATTGGAGTGATTTTTGCAACAAGTACTCCTCAATTAGTGATTTCGGTGTGTATTTGAGCGTTGTGCATGTACGTGTTTAAAAAACAACAATTCTGAAAGAAAAAACAGCATTGGTTGCCATCCGGCAACATGGGCTCTGATGGCAATACAATTCCCAAATAAATCCCTCGTTCCCCCCTACAGATCCCACTCTCCCCCGTTCAAACCAAGCTCCCCGAGCCCCCAATTCCCCAAATCCGCCCTTCCCGTTCCCGTCAAGCACGCGGCGATGCCGCCGAGGAAGAAGCGGGGGGCTCGCCCCGCCGCCAACCAGCCGCCGCCGTCGCCGCCCAAGCCGCCCGGCCCCGACGCGTCGGTGGGGGAGAAGCTGCGGTGGTCCGCCGACCAAGAGTGTACGTGCCCCCGAGCCCTAACTCCCTCCCCCCAATCCGTCCCGCCCGAAATCAGTTTTAGATGCTAGATTTGAGGCTAGCAAGCAGTAGACGCGGGGGAAAGAAAAGATAGAGGGAGGAGGAAGAGCGCCGTCGTACTCGTGCCGCCGCTCGCCGTAGCAGGTCGTATCTCGCCGCCGTACTGCAGTTCTTGGTGCCCATGGCTGCCATATGAACTTTCGTTCCGTGTTGGTCGCCGTTGGAAGAAGGTAAAGCGTAGAAGCTATGTGATTGACTCCCAAGAGTTTATGTGGATGCAGCACAAGCCGATTTTACTGCTTTAGTATTCTTCTCTGCTTAAAGCGTCCATGAATAAATCTATGTAAAATGACGGCTTAAATTATCTTGAGGAAGCAACATACCTTCTTCAGTGTCGGGGATCTTTGGTTCAAGCCTGCTCCAAAGGATTCACCATCCCCAATTTGTCCTGGCACTGGCAGTCAGTAGGAATGTAGGATACAGTCCACTTTTTAGGCTGAACTTTGAAATCTAATGTCAATGAGAAGGTTGTAATCTAGTGCAAATATACCGACATCTTATTCTCTAGGCAGTTGGCTCTATCATGCCTGATCAAACTCTCACTACGATTCTTTTGAATGGAGCTCTTTCTGCTGCTATGTCAAAACCTGAATTCTTGTGATTTTTTCCTCTGTATTTAATACAATAAGAATGCATATCATAGAGGCACTGTCCTTTAACTTAATGTAATTATCAGGATTCAATTGCTAATCTACTGTCCTCAATAAATAGTCGTACGTCGGAAAGCTGCCATCAGAGCTATTCAAGCAGCAGAGACTGAGAGCATACTCTCCCGGCTGCACTTGGTGCGATCCTACATTTCCAAGGAGCAACTAGAAACACCCGCCTTGCAATTTTTTCAGGAGAACTTGCCCAACGTGTCAGTTGTACGGAACGAAGAGCAGGGTGAGCTTGAGTTGAAATGGAAAGACTGGGATGATCTCATAAATGGAGACCAGAGGCATGACAAGGTTTCGCGAGCTTCGATCACGTCATTGGCAACTGCTCCTGGTTTTCATTTCTCAGGAGATTCAGGTTCAAATGCTATCTACTTGTTGTTGCTGTACCTTTATAGGCACCAAAGCAGCTTGACTCGAATGATCTTCTCACCTTATATAATGCGTGCAGTGCAGAAGAACTTCATCGAGAGCAGTTTTGATTTTAACAACTTTGTAAGTATTTCTTTTGTACAGTGATGATATGGGATGATTTTTCTGTACCCTTGACAACTCTTTATTTTTCTCTGTTCCTTTGAAGAACTGGAGTGAGCTGCCCGAAAGCCAAACGATAGGAGCACCAGATTCTCTACAGACACCCGGGGTTTGTGTTTAACCCTCTTGACACGAAATGTTTGATCTTGAATCTCCTTTTGAGCTCACATATTGTGGTGTGACATAACCCTGAGCAGGCCACGAGCAGTCGACTCTCTTTTGGCATGACACCGAAATCAGTAAGACAACCCAAGAATGGCGAGATGCTCTTATCCGTGCACGGGTCACCTCTTGGAATGTACAAAGAGGAAAATCTGGCAGCTATTACCGGTACTTGCTTGCGCCTGACACCGCAGCCATCTCTTATTGCTGTTGTTTCCTTTCTGATGACTAACGGGGAAACATGTTGCAGAATCTGGAAACGGAAGCGAAGAGCCGCCTCACGATGCCAGTGGCCATCAATAGTAGTAGTAGTAAGAATTCCACATGCTTAAGCCCCTCTTTTCCTTTACACATCCACTGGCTCAAGGCTAATCTTTCATGTCCATTACAGGAGCTTAACCGGCCCTCAACATAAAAGGCTAGGAATTTGATGCTGCATCTTCTCTTCAGGCCGAAGCTGGGACACCAATCGAAGCTCCAACCACCAATTCAGTGTGCTTGCAGCAGCATCTCGAGTCCCAGCGTCAGCTGAGAGTCTCCGACAAGATGCAGTGCGTGTGTAGGCTATCATGTTTGATGTGTTGCAAGTGCAAGCATCTGAGTCATGTTTTTGTTTGCTATAAATCATACCATGGAGAACAATGGTGAATTAGTAGCGTTTACTTTGCGGTTGCCAATCATAACTCGAGTATTTAACGCATGTGCATGTATTCCTGTGATGTACTGCCACCGTCCCGAATCTAAATCTAAGACAATTAATTTGGGAAGGAGGTAATACAAAATACCTTGGGACAACTGCTTGAAAAAAGATGTTTCAGTCAATTTTTTCTGATTGAAATTCGACGGCTGACACTGCATCTTCCTCCTCTAGCCGAGTCTTATCCTCTAGTCGAGTTCTCTGCCCAGCCCCCCTCCCTCTCCTCCCAAACCGCGTCGTCCCGTCGCCGGCGAGGTCCTGGCCGTGTCGCCGGGGACAACGCCGTGTTGCCTCGGGGCACTATTCTCTGACAAATCTGAATACTTCTACACCATTTTTTTTTGACGGGTGAATACTTCTACACCATAGTACCACATTGTTTTTGAGAAAAAAAAACAAATGCCTTTTTTAAAGAAAAAGTCGGTACTAATGGTTTTGTAAACCGGACCGGGTTCCTTTCCCACCGGATCAGAGTCAGGCGGCCAGCAGGGGGTTGGATTGGTTTCCGATCGAGAGCCCAACACGACACACCTCCTCTTCTCCCCCAATTCAACCGGCGTCCTCTCATCAGACCCCATCGATCGCCTCCGCCCCACGCCACGCACCTCCCCTCCGCGGAAACCCGCGCCCAGAAGCAAAACCCCGCCGCCCCGCCCCACCCCGGCGAGCCCCTCCGCCGCGGCGGCGGGGACAGGAGAGGCAGAGGGGGGCGCCGCGGGGATGGGGAACAAGATCGCGCGGACGACGCAGGCGTCGGCGACGGAGTACTACCTGCACGACCTGCCCTCCACCTACAACCTCGTGCTGCTCGACCTCGTCAGCCGCGGCCGCTTCCTCAAGTCCGTCCTCTGCAAGCACGACGAGGGCCTCCTCCTCGTCAAGGTCTACTTCAAGCGAGCCGGCGAGCCCCTCGACCTCAAGGTAACCGCCACCGCATCCACATCCCCTCCCCCCTTCGGTTTGGGCAGCCGGGCGGACCATGAGAAGATCTGTATGTTCCCTTGCAGGACCATGAGCGGAGGCTGGAGCGGATCCGGAGGGCGTTCCAGGGCCTCGAGGGCTCCCACGTCTGGCCCTTCCAGGTCAGGCCTCGCTCTGCTGTTTCTTTCTCCTGTATAGTACACGTTATATTACTATAACCATAACTCAGGAGACGATTACTCGCTGTTTATTAGCCCCTTATCGTGTGACATTTAGTGAGGTTTAGCGAATTCCTGTGTATTGTTATTATCTCTGTTTGGTTTTTGGTGGGAATTTTAGTGTGTTATCATTCAGCTGAGGCAGCAAGGTTGGATTCAGAGTAAATTCCCTTTAGGCTTTGCCTGCTTGTTATACTACCCTGTTCAGGGGTTTCCTCTTTCTGGATTATGATGAATGTATGACGCCAGGTTAAATTCTGACGGCCAGTTGGGAGTATGCTCTCTTACTAGGATGTTTTCTCACAAGATGTACATACTTGAACACTGAAATATCGCATTACCTTTCAATGTGTGGAGAGTGGCTTTGTTGCGCAGACATGTTTTCTCTCTCACATGGTTGACATGCTGACAGGACTCCGGTTTTTTTCTCAGGTTTGGTTTCAGACGGACAAGGCAGCATATCTCCTGAGGCAGTACTCCTACAGCAATCTGCATGATAGACTTAGTACACGCCCTTTCCTCAGTCAAATTGAGAAGAAGTGGCTTGCTTTTCAGGTGCGCCCTTCTTTCTTTTTTGTCCCTGCTGTCGGATGGTCATTAGTAGTTGTTACAAAGGTGAAAGAGTCGATCATGTGGGAGACTTCTATAGGAAGTTGTACAGCCTCTTTGCTAAGTGTAGCCTTAAACTAGTGGCACATGTAAGAGTCGTTCTTCATTCCTTTCCTTTCCAGATATGGTTGTCGACTTAGCTCAATTTGGTTGTGCAGTTAATACATGCTGTGGAGCAGAGCCATAGTAAGGGAGTTTGCCATGGTGAGAAGGTTTTCTCTTAAGTTATATGAGCACTAGTGTTTTTCTTTCATTTGTATTTACACTGCCGTTCTCCTAAAATATATATTTACACTGATGTTTTTGTTAGGTGACATAAAATGTGAGAATGTACTGGTTACCTCATGGAACTGGCTATACCTCACGGACTTTGCGTCTTTTAAACCAACTTACATCCCGGATGATGATCCATCTGATTTTTCCTTCTTCTTCGACACTGGAGGAAGGCGAAGATGCTATCTCGCACCTGAAGTTAGTCCCTTCACCTAAATTATATTCAAAACTTCAATGCTCTTTTATCCACTTTATCTCAGTTTGCTTGCTCTCATTGGTGTAACAATTGTTACATGCTACTAATAGTTTGTTAATAGACGCTCTTCACTGAAATGCTTGCTCTCACTGCATCTCCATCATTCAAAAGAGGGTACAATAGGAAAAGCCTATAATTAATAGATGTTTTAGATAAGAGCATAAGCTTTGTAATGAGAAACTGAACCAAAACAATGGGACCTCTAAATATGAAATAGAGGGAGTACAAGAATATATCAGTAGAAAGGCCTGTATAATACTTCCACAGCACCACCCAAAGCAACTGGGTTCACAAAAGCATGATAAAAAAATCACTTCTGATTGATAAACTATATAAATGATCCAAAAACATTTATACCAGGCCAATTCAGACAGTTTAGCAAATCTTTAGTACATAGTACAAAATAGCAGCTCCAGGCATGAACTTAGAACTTCTGCTGAACATCAAGAATAAGAAAGAAGCATACCACAACATGCATTCACAATGGTATCCAGCTGTAATGTGATGTACTTTTATGCTATATCTTTGTTAGCTTATAACTTCTTTTTGATGGCACATTTTTATTTGTACTGTGAAATAAACTAAACTCCATTTTTTCTCCAGAGATTCCACGAACATGGTGCTGAGTCCCAAGTTTCATCAGATGCACCTCTGAAACCATCTATGGACATATTCTCTCTCGGGTATGCAGTGTTCTATCGTTGAAGATCTTTCTTAATTTGGTCGGGAGTTGTGTTCTTCCATTGGGATATGTGTGTTTTCCATTTTGCATGTTAATGATAGATTACTGATCACTATCGTTTGCTTGAACATGTTAATTTGATCATATGTGATGTATTGTCATTTGACCTCTTTATGTGACAAAAGGGGATTTTTCTTATCAGACGAAATCTGATGGTTATTGGAAGATTACAATCGACCTGTTGTGTCAGCCATACATGATGTATGTTGCTGCAATGCATTGTATCTTCACCTTGAGACAATTTACCCACCAGTGAAGTATTGAGTTTTACTATATACTGGGGAAGAATTTGGAGCTATTTTGGATTCATTTAAGGCGGCATGCATTTTTCACAAATATTGCATCACATTTTTCTTTATTGGGATTTAGGAGTGCTGTGCAGTTAGAAATAAGAAGAGTTGTTACTTAAATGAAGATGTTGATTTTCCTGTTTTTCTTCACTAGCTACTTATCTTCTCTTCAGTACTCTACTGTGCTAAAATTATAAACTGATCTGATGGATTTTTACTTCCTTGTTTACTGATTGGCAAACTATTTTTTCCTTCCTTCCAGGTGCGTTCTTGCTGAACTTTTCCTGGAGGGTCAGCCGCTTTTTGAGCTTTCACAACTGCTTGCTTATCGACGTGGCCAGTATGATCCAACGCATACCCTAGAAAAGGTTTTCTGTTCTTTTCTTGCTCTTTGAAATTTATTTTTTTAACATCAAATAGTTTCCGTATTTGTTCTGAATTATTTTGTAGCTGTTGTTTCTCTAACATAGAACTTGAGGTTGACATGTCTGTTATTCATTCTGAGCAACTGTAACATCCTGGTCGCTCCATGGGTGCCTGCAGAATTACTTCTTGGCTTCTTGCTATAGGGCCAGTAATACTTGTTCCTTGGGAAGTAGGACCAACAATAAATTCAGTCATGTTGTTTATTCCTACAGTGATCTTGTTTGATATTGGAATTTTTGTGACCAACACATACAAAATTGATTCTTGAGTATTCTGTTCTTAACTTGGTGGTTGCAATACCTTCTCAGGTTCTGGCATGGAATGTTGGATGACAACACGTAGAATAGGAGAATTGTGAATGTATACACTTTATGATTCATAAGTTTGGCTATATCTGCCCAAATATTTGTCCTAAACTGAACTTTCGTACCTCTTGGACTATGCCTTAGAATAGTACCTACCGCCTATCGTTGCATGATTTGTTTTTTCCCAGACCCTAAGAGGATACATATGGACAATTTTAAGCGGATGATCCATTGCTGAATTTAGTGCAATTGTAGAACTTTAACTGGTGATGAAATTTCCATATCTGAATCTTCATTGACTGAGTAAACAATAGGGTAAGGGTTAACGGTCTTTCGTGCAAAAAGATATTTTCTATGTGGATCTAAATCAATTAATACGAATTTGACCAGTCCGTAGGTATACATTCCTTCTTATTTGCAATTTGTTTGTGAAGCATATGTACTGAAAATGCATGGTGTAGGGAGTAAGTATGAACATGCTTTCATTTGCGCGCATCTCCCACTGATTCTGCTGGTGTTTGCTGATGTTATCCAACAGGATTGCAATATTCCTTTGAGATATACCAGCCATTCATTATGCCCATTGTACCATGTATCACAGGACAAGGTGCTCACTGTTAATTTGTTCTTTCAGATACAAGATGCTGGTATCCAAGATATGGTACTTCACATGATTCAGTTGGACCCCAAAGAAAGGCTATCATGTAAAAGCTATCTGCAAAAATATGCAACTGTTGTTTTTCCAACCTATTTTTCAAGATTTCTGCACAAGTTTTTCTCGGATATTGTTCCACTTGGCTCAGATGCTAGGGTAAGGATTGTTGAAGTTTGTGTTAATTCTCTGATCCATCCACTACTCTTCAGTCTTCACCATGAGCATCCTAACATACTTTATTTGTACAGATTGAGAAGACACAGGAAAATTTTGAAAGGATACATGACATGATGATAAGTGGCTTAGCATGTGAACAAATTCAAGTATCTGGGGAGAAAGGCATTGGAGGACAAGCTGCAAATTCACCGAGAGAATCTGCCCAAAGCGCATCTTTGGTTAAGATAAACATTCCTGGAGACCATCGGCAGATTGTTGGAGACCTCAATCTCCTTCTCAAGGAAGTTGAGCAAAGGAACAACCATGGAGACACAATGGTCTCGCGTGCAAATGGTATTGGGCCCTTGCAGCAGCTTAATGAAACACAAAGTCAAACTACAAGTGTCTTGGCAGCTCAGAACGATGATGTATCCCACGTGCACAAGATCTCCAAGAGCAACTTACTTGCTTTAGTGTCTGGTTATGATTCCCAATCGGATACCTATAGTTTTGACATTTTCCAACAGACACACTCCAAGGTGAGCTGTGAAGGAATGGTCTTGCTTGCCTCATTAATATGCTCATCCATACGAAGTGTCAAAAAACCAGAACTGAGAAGGGCCAGTCTCATTCTTCTGAAGATCTCTTCCACATACATAGATGATGATAGTCGCTTACAGCTGGTTGTTCCCTATGTTATTGCAATGCTCTCAGATCCAGCTGCCATTGTTCGCTGTGCTGCTCTGGAAACCTTGTCTGATGTTCTGTGTCTTGTTCAAGACTTCCCTATCAGCGATGCAATGATATTCCCTGAGTATATCCTCCCGATGCTTTCTTTGCTCCCAGATGATGCAGAGGAGAGTGTTAGAGTTTGCTATGCTAGTAACATTTATAAGCTGGCTTTAACAGCTTATAGATTCCTGCTTCGTTCTCGGAGCATAGCTGATACTGGGCCTCTAGACAAATCAGTGGTGGCTGCTGCATCACAGTCTGCAGATGCACCAGCAAAGAAGAAGGATGATAAAATTGATCGTCAACTTGCACGTCTGAGGAGAAATATTTATGACATTGTGCAAGAGTTGGTGATGGGACCTAAGCAGACACCTAATGTCCGCAGAGCTCTCCTGCAAGATATAGGTTATCTATGTTACTTTTTTGGGCACAGACAAAGTAATGATTTTCTTCTTCCTATACTCCCAGCATTTCTAAATGACCATGATGAGCAACTCCGTGCAGTTTACTTTGCGCAAATTGTCGTTGTTTGCTACTTCATTGGTTCAAGAAGTGTTGAGGAATATCTCTTGCCCTATCTTGAACAGGCACTAAGTGATGATATGGAGGCTGTGGTTGTAAACGTGCTTGATTGCTTAACCATGATGTGCAAAAGCGGTTATCTGAGGAAAAGGGTAATCGTTGGCTTATTTGGGAAGGCCCTTCCATTACTATGTCATCCAATTCAATGGGTTAAACGGTCTGCTGTAAGGCTTATTGCTGCCTGTAGTGAGAGCTTAGGGCCTGTAGATACTTATGTGTACCTTTCTCCACATTTAAGGCAATTTCTACACAGGGAGCCACCTTCATTGTCTGAAACTGCTCTTCTTGCATGTCTTAAGCCTCCAGTCTCGAAATCAGTCTTATACCAAGCTTTAGAGCTTGCCAAGGACACAGGAGAGGTTTTACTGAAGGGTGATGTTAAAAAGGAACAGATAGTACATGGTGGAAGATATCCTGCTACAACACAAAGTGTGTCCTCTGCCGCTCTGGAAGATGCTGTAAGGTTGAGAACATCTACTTTGGACATCAAAGATTCAATTTCTTCGGATAAATCATTATATTATGGCTATGCGCCACATGCATCTGCTGGGAGTATTTCATTTTATGATGGATTGTCTAAAGGAATACCATCATATTCTGTTAATACTGATAAGCGTGGTTTAGGAGAAATATATATGCCCTGGGAATCCAACCGGCATCCAGGTTTATCAAGTTCAGTTCAAGGTTTCCAGACTAGAGAGAATCATTTCAGTAGCAAGCATGGTGATTTAAGCATCAGTGACCCACGGAAGAGCAGCTCCCCTGTGCCAGGTGATGGTGGTTCCAACTCTGAGACAGCAGTATCACCCTCCTTCACTAGATCATCAGTGGCTCTGGAGACAGGTTGGAAGCCTCGTGGAATTCTAGTGGCACATCTCCAAGAACATCGCTTGTCTGTCAATGATATTTCCGTGTCAGACGACAATTCCTTTTTTGTGACGGCTTCGGATGACTCGAGTATTAAGATATGGGATACAAGAAAATTGGAAAAGGACATTGCCTTCAGATCTAGGTTAACCTATAGCTTGGGTAGTAGCCGAGCTCTATGTACTACAATGCTCTGTGGTAGTTCTCAGGTCGTTGCTGGTGCTAGCGATGGCACATTGCACTTGTTTTCTGTCGACTGTGCACGTGGAGCTGGGAGTTCTACAGAGAGGTATTCTGGCATTGTTAATGTAAAAAGGAAAGATCTGAAAGAAGGTGCAATCCTCAGTGTTGTAAATTGTTCATCGGATAGCTTTAGCCCAACCATCCTTTTCAGCACTGAACATTGTGACATCCATAAATGGGATACAAGGTCCAATTCAGAATCTTGGTCATTTAAATCGTCACCAGAGGAGGGTTATATCTCGGCACTTGTGATGGGCCAGTGTGGAAATTGGTTCATCTCAGGGTCTTCAAGAGGTGTTCTTACATTGTGGGATCATAGGTTTCTGCTGCCTGTCAACTCGTGGAACTATTCCACAGTAAGCCCTATAGAGAAATTGTGCTTGCTTATACCACCACACAACTCAATATCTTCTAGTGGAAGACCACTCGTTTTTGTGGCTGCGGGCTGCAATGAAGTCTCCTTGTGGAATGCCGAGAATGGTAGCTGCCACCAGGTAATTGTATAGCTTTATATTCTTATTCTAGTATTCTGGTGATAAAACATGTCATTTACTTGCCTTTGAGAGATTACTGACGCTACACCCTCATAAGTGAAAACTTTTCTATCCTGATATAGAAAGCTCATGATGTTACTTCACATGATTTAGAATGCGGAACACCTGTGTTTTCTTTCTTCTGTTTTTTCATGTGCTTTATATCATTTTGTATAAGTTGCAGCACCTTTGAAATATGTATTGGCATCTAAAACATTGAACACACTATACAGATGTTTAGGACAGCAGGCACCGAGAATGATGCTGTTACACCAAAGACACCATCAAAACCTCTTAACAAGACAACTGCCAAAGACGTGAGGCGAGCAGGAAACTACAAGTACAGAATTGAGGAACTGGCCGATCCGCCTCCACGCCTTCCAGGCATCCGGTGCTTGCTTCCTTTGCCAGGGGGAGATCTGTTGACCGGGGGAACAGATTTAAAGATACGCTACTGGGACCAGGCCAGGTTGAATATTACTACTATACACTCTTTGCTTCTGCATTTTTTCCCCCTTCACAACATGTGATATTAATATATATTCTTCTGTTTGATGATTTTGAAGACCTGAGCAAAGCTTCTGCATCGCTGGTCCTTCAGCGAAAGGAGTTGGAAACGACGAGTTTTACGACATACGATCCAGCTATGGCGTACAGGTTGTGCAGGTAAGTTTGTCAAAATAGCATCATTGTTTTGTTTCTCTTGTTTATCTGAAGTTACACAGTAATAATTCTCTAGGAGAAAACATTGTGAAAAAAAGTTCTCTACCAACTAAAGAACCTTTTGAATTCACATGTCTGTCCCTTTAACCTCCAAACTGGTGCTGCTGAATTCCTGCATGGCAATTTGATCTCCATTGGGGCTGTCTCTCTCTGAATCTCTGTTGGACGCTAACAGAATTCAACGTTGTGTGCAGGAATCGTGCAAACCGCCTACACCGGCGTCCAGGTTGACGCACAAGACGCAGCTCGCGATGGCCGCCGCCGATTCTGCCGGCTGCCACCGGGACGCGATCCTCGCGTTGGCCTCCGTCAACTTGTCGAGCCAGCGGTTGATATCGGCCAGCAGAGACGGTGCAGTCAAGGTGTGGAAATAGCTACTCCGGCCTGGGTAAGCCGGCGCCGTCTCCCACGGTGACAAGCAGGCAGGCCCCTTGGTGTACATACATATTTAGCCTCGTGACACAGTAGTACATATATATCACGACTCACTGTTGTAGTGTTGTACATATGACGATGGGGTTAATCAATACAAAACTGGAGGTTGCCATGCGTTTAACCAGTTGTTTGTTGATGACGTATCTTGCACAGTAACACTCTGCTCTAGCTTAGGCTTGAGATTGACGTGAAAAGGGGGTAATTCTTGATGCACGTTGCGAATAAGAAATACTGCCAATGCTGTATATAGAAACTTCAAAGTCCGTTCTACGTCAGAGGCATTTTTTCTCCTGCTGCTTATATATGTTTTGTTTGGCAACTCACGTTTACACAAGCTTAAAAAGGCATATGGCACTGTTAGTTAGACGGAATTCTGCAAGGTGTCCCAATTTACCACTGAAGATCCACAACTTGCTCTGGGGTTTTGCATGTTGGTTTGTGAAAAGTTTAACTTGGAGTAGTACTAGTAGCGTGCGGCATGATTAATTATGATTGCGCATCATGCATCTTGCCTTGGTTTCCACCAAACCCAGAGCGAGGACCGCGATGCCATGTTTCTTTCCAAGATGGAGACAGCAGTAGTGGCAGTACGTAGTCCAGTATGCGCGCGCGCGCGCGCAGGCAGATCCGAGGGGCATCGTTATTCGCTGCTGCGACTGCGATTGCGAGGAAAGCAAGAAAAGAAAAGCAGAGCGGAGCCGAGGGATCCGATGCGACGCTGGGAAATCTGTTGCTCAACGCCAGGACGCCAGTGCTTGCTTGGCCCGAGCAGCAGCTGCTCTGTTCACCACCTGACGCAGTCAACAAACCCCGGCCTCTGCCTCTGCGTGCGTGCCACCAGCATCCATCCATCCATCCAGATGAAGTTTGCGTGCCACGCCACCGAACTCCTTGGACCCGACCCTCCCTTGGCCAGAGTCCTCTCCGCGTCCGTCCATGCATTCGCTTGCCATCGGGAAGCGCGCGCACACCGGAGCCAGAGTTGGTTTCCCCAGACGCTTTGCCGATGCCTGCCAGCGGCACAAGAAAGAAGAGGACGCAAACGCTGGAGATTAGCAGCAGATTATTTACCGAGCCTTAACAGGTTACAGTTGTGCCGTTGACCGTGCCCTTTTCACCCTTTGACCGCCTCCAGCCACGCGCCCCATGAAATGAAATGAGAGGAAACGAGAGCATGCACGTGGTCCCGGGTGACAAAGAAAGAAAGAAAGTGGAAAGGGAATGATGAGCGGGCTGATGGTCCCTCGGTCCCTTTGCTTGACCGTCATACTCCTAGACTCGTCAACAGTGTACCACTATCAATGATCAGATCCAGGATCGTATAATTTCAAAAAAAGAAAAAAGATCCAGGATCGTATGGACGGATCCGAAGAATTTTAGAGCCACGTCCATGCTTCCGTTTCGGCTGCCGCTCCATCCTCCGTCCATGCCGTGCGCATGGAACGCCCCGGGATTGAGGGACACTTGCAACCAGTCCTGCAAGGTTGTTTTAGTAGCAGTAACACGGAGTTAAAAAAGATCGCATGGAGTGTTATGGACTAACCCAGGCGATTTGTTTTGTTTACCTGCCCGTAGCTGCGTGTTACGGCGGTGGCATGTGCACATCGGTGAATCGACCGACCCTGTGCTGTGCTGTGCTCTCTCTTTTCTTTTCCCGTTGGCGAGGCAACCGATGGATGGCCACCCACATCCACATGCCCTTCTTTTTCCCTCTCTTTTCCATCCAATCATTTCGGTTCCGCTGCCAGAGGGCTGGCACTTGGCAGCGGGGCTCCGCCAAAAGACGCGCGCGGAGAATGTTCTTGCCATGCACACCGGTTTTCCCGGCGATACACACCGACCGGACCCACTGTGTTCTCTCATCCCGGCGATCGGTTTCTTCTCTTTTCTTTTCTTTCCTTTTCTTGCCGAGCAATTTCTACAACGTGACAATGCGATCAAGTGGCCATGGAGCACACGATCAGTCCACGCTAGAGCCGCATGCATGATGCAACATCGAATCGTCGTGTCTCGTGTGCATGACAACACGCTTCATCTTTTTTGCAACGCTAGCTACTACTCCCTCCGTTCTTAAATATTTGTCTTTCTAGAGATTGCAACAAGTGACTACATACGGAGTAAAATGAGTGAATCTACACTCTAAAATATGTCTATATACATCCGTATGTGGTAGTCCATTTAAAATTTCTAAAAAGACAAATATTTAGGAACAGAGGGAGTAGTAGCTGCTAATAATAATGAGTCGTTAAAGACGTCGTCGATCGGTCGACGGCTAGCTAATCACTGCTTTCTACGCCTCGGTTGCACACCCGGCCGCCATCATCATCGAGTTTGAGCCCATCGATGCCGCGTTTCGGCCCACGTGCTTCTAGTCGTTACTAGGTGGCCTGCGGACTTGGATGTAGTTTTTATTAATTCTAGTGTTCGTTGTACTGTTAAAGATTAACAGATCGAAAGTTTTCCTGTAAAAGGAGACCTTTTATTCATAAATACCATTTGTGGTTGCACACCTGTCGACCAAATGCAGTTCATGACCGCCCACACATATGCAAGTCAGTTATTGTTTTTTATAATAGTTGATTAGAGATGCAATAACAGCTAATTGGTTGTCAATGCAAATAAGTTTTTTTGAGGGGGTGTAATGTGTATAAGTGTGTGGATGCACAAGCAGTACAATTGCATATGCCTGTCCCGGGTGGGCTCTCTATGGTCCGGTCCAGATAAACATTGTACGAGATCAAGCACGTACAAAATCAAAGTGGTGACATCCACTCCTTAAATCCTACGCACCACGCACTAGTTCACTTGCGTGACGGTTATTTTTGTTTACCTCTAAGAACATGCATGCAGTCGGGAGAAACAAAAACGCCTCGGTTGCACACCCGGCTGACATCATCATCGAGTTTGAGCCCATCGATGCCGCGTTTCGACTCGCTTCAGTGCCTATAGTTGTGACGGTTATTTTTGTTTACCTCTGAGAACATGCATCCACTAGATATTTACGTATGCATGCAGTCAGGAGAAACAAAAATGCCTCCGAGGTGTATCAGAGGGAGAAATCATTACCAAGAAAAGAGTGCGCATAACTCCACCTCGTCGGGTCATATGATGAGCGGAAACCCGTCCGTTTATTCTGGCCCTACCCTTCATTGTCGGCTCGTCGGCGCCCGTGATCTCATCTGTTCACGAAGAATTTGGGTTTTAACTAACTATTGTATGCAATGGCGGTTCTTGATAAAAAAAATCCAATCTAAACTCGCTAGAACTTGATCCAACGCTGGGTCCAATGCCCCCCCCCCCCCCCGATTGTTGTTATTGTCCCATAAGAAAAAACTCACGTAGCACGAGTGATGACAAGGGTGCATTGCTACCGTCAATTCCTGCTTCAAGTGGATAATCATGTTTGCTTGGTACATTGAAATTTTGCAGGAAAAAATGTACTCATTTTCCATAGCGCACTGGCCTCGATGGGCGCCTTCGTGTTTGTCGGGGCGACGGCGGCCCTAGCCGGTGGTCCTTTGAAGCATCTAAAGTTGAAGACGAACACAGGGTCCGGAGGCGCACTTAATTTGATCACCTCCTTGTAAAATCAGGGCGGCGCATTTTCAGCTCCTCCCATTGCGGCAACGGTGTTTGCGGCAGTGGTCGCACTGTAGCGTCGTATGCGCTCCTTTGCTAGCCCACCGATCCTTTTCATAGCCCTCCACGGGTAGGCCACGTCGAAACTGGCTTGCTCGACGGAGGATGCTAGGGGGGGGCACGGTATGGCGAGGCTCCGCTCCGATGGCATCTGTTGGTGTGTTGGCATGGTAATGGCACATTTTTATTCTCGAGTTTCCATCGCTGAATCGACCGAGGCTTCGTGCCAATTGTATCTGGTTTTCGCGTGGTTCTTTCTATTTAACCCAACATCTCTCTTCTTCTATCTTCTTACAATGAAATACATGAACTGGATCCCCGACTCATCGAGGTGTCCACGAGACCAAAATGAAAATTGGCACAGTTCGTACGCGAAAGTGCTGTCAAACGGCAGCAGGGAGCACCTAAGATCAGGTGCTCCAGGAGCTTTTCAACCGTTAGATCTGAGATCCGAAGGCCGAGGAGAGAGCTCACGCTTTTATTCAAAGAACACCCCCAGAAATTTGGTATTGCAAATCGGATCCAGCGTATCTGTACATGACCGTTGGATTTCAGATCCAATGGCTGAGAAGCTCTTGAAGCACCTAAACTTAGGTGCTCCCGTAGCACCTGATATTTTCCCCGGAAGGACAGGCGAACTGTTGCAGTAAAAAAAAACTTGTGCGCTTCCCTTCCCGGCGCATGGGAGACGGCATCAGCGAGGGGATCTCGAGGCGTGGCAGCTGGCGTGGGGCCGGGGTGACAGTGGGCTGAGCCCACACGCAGTCTCACCAGTCGTCACTCGGCTCGAGCAGAGCGGAGCAGTCATTCAGCAGCTGCCATCACTCCCGTCAGTCGGCTAGTCATTCGCCGCACGCAAACACCCAGAGAACTATCCATGCTCTGCTCTTCGTTTTCCTTTTGACCGAATCTTGACCACGTTACCACTCGCGGTAAATTACTTTTTCTTCTTCAACTTGTTTAAGGGCAATTTCCAACGCAGGACCCAAATAGATGTGCGTTTTGTCCGGATTTCGTTCGCTTGAGGATGACAATGGAGCGGTGTCCCGCCCGGATTTGTGGATGCACCGGCCGCTTGCCCAACGGACGGCCGAATTTTGGCCGCATCTTGTTCGACTACATGCATTTTTTAGTACATTCACCAAATCTTAACTAAAATAGTAAAACCAAAGAAAATAAGAACCACATTTAGGCATTTTAAAATAAATCCAATTTTCATAACTGCCCTCATAAATTGGATTAATATCTTTTTGATGCCTTCATTGTTGATCCGCGGATTCTCGATCTTGTATATTTCTTTCTTCTTTGATTCTAAAGAAGTAGACGTTGCTTCCCACCAAATCTCTTCTCTAGTCTCATCTCTAGCCTCGGTTCTAACAAGGAGTGCACGAGCATCTATAATATTTCGCCCAATCAATAGATCGATGTATTCTTCTTCCCAATACCAATTTTGCGTGTGAGCCAAGAGCTATTGAAATTACGCTGAATTCGGAAGCACAACCGAAGAAAAACAAGCATATACCTTATCTTTTTTGCACTTGATGAACACCCACCCCTGAATGTTCCGGCGTGGTAGAAACGCGGCGAATGACTTGCCGCTGGTAGTCGTTGCACTTTATGAGCGGCAACGGTGAGCTGACCAGCCGCTGGGCCAGCGCCGACCCCGGACGACGGCCGGGCGTATGTTTGCCAGCGCCGTTAAGGCGAGGTAGATCCGAGCGGCTAGAGGCGGAGTCCATGCCTGCATGTGGCGCAGAGATGTTGGCGGGGCTGTGCGGTCCGGTGCCCGGCCAATCCATGGCTAGGCACAACCCACCGCGTTCGGATGCGCATAAATGAGGCGGCCAGATGCGCTCAATCCGGCGGCCCGGCAGGACAACGACGCGGCCGAGACAAAGGTCGAAGGGGGGGTAGGGGTGGGGGTGGGCGGCAGGAGGAGGAGGGGATGCGCCGGGCAGGGGCTGGCCGAGAAAATGGCGGCGGCGGCGATGGCGGGGTAGGGTTTGGGGGCGGCTGGGGGAGAAAAGGGGCGCCTGTGTTCCCGATGTGCGGGCCAGGGGAGGACATGAGCACGCGTTGCGCCCGTCAGCGCGTGTCCGTTTCCATGCAAACGTGGCGCATAGTTGGGCCCAGAATGGGTCGAAAGCGGACGAAAAACAGATGTTCGTCCGTTTGCTCCTACGCGTTGGGCCGTGTTTTGTGTCCGTTTACCCTTGAACGGACACAGTGGAATGATTTGGGGGTCGTGCATTGGAGCTGCCCTATAACACACTCGCGGCTAACTCATTATTGGGTGGAATGTGCCTAACATGTTCGTCACAGTACCTTGTCAGTAGCTCGTTCAGTAGAGAAAATGCAGTTAACATATATGGTTGTTTTCTTTCTTCTTCTTTTTTATACCTTAGAAAATACACACACACCCCGCGCAAAAAAGATAAAGAAAAAAAGAAAATACACACACACACACATTTGAGAAACAACCATTCTTCTTTTTTACCTTAGAAAATACACACACACACACATTTGAGAAACAATCATTTTTCTTTTTTACCTTAGAAAATACACACACACACGCACACACATTTGAGAAACAACCAGTTGGTGGATGGTTAGGGCCGTGGTACTTCAAGCCCACCAGAGATCAAACCCATGTTTGACGCTCTGTTTCCTTTTTTAGAAAACCTTCGATCTATTCATCAACTGTCAAGATAGCATAAAAAACACCAGAACTCTTTTTTGGTTCGTATACCACCTAGCGACGACTACAAGCACCGGGACGAGCTGAAGGCGCGCCACCGTCATTGCCCCTCCTTCATCAGAGTTGGGCAAACATTCTTGTATCCTTGTTCGGGAAGTCGTCTATCTGCCAATGACTATGAGCGTTCAAACGTCACTGCGTTGTACTAGTAGACAATTTTTCTATGAACCAAAGAGGCCTTGGGATTTATGTCTCTATAATTCCAACCAAATACAATCATTCAATTACATCCATCACAAAAAAAAACAGTCATTGAAACACATGGCATTTCTTCCAATTCGCAAAAAAAAAAGGTATTTCTAGCATACTCTGTATACGTCGACTCCCGTACAGGCCGGAGGGTATAGGATCTCTCGTTGTCTCCCACCCGCATTTCTCCCCGCATTTACACGCGCCCGTCCAAGCGAACGCGAAACGGAAGTGGACTAGTAGAAAGCAGCAGCAGCATCCAAACCCAACCTTCCCATCCATCCTCCCCTCCCCTCCGTCGACACGCCACACAACCAAACCAAACCAAACCGAAAGCAAAGCGAGCGAGCGAGAGAGAGGAGGCCCGGCCAAAAGGAGCGGGGCGCGTCCCTCATAAGCGGAGGGGCGGAGCGGCTCTCACGTTGCGGAATTCGGAGGCCCCCAGGAATAGCCAGCCGGTCGGGCCAGGCGCGGAGGCCGGAGGGCGGAGGCGGAGGAGGGGATGGGGAACGTGACGTCGTCGGTGGCGGCGCGGCTGGCCTTCTTCCCGCCGGAGCCGGCGACGTACGAGGTGGCGGCGGCGGAGGGCGGGGCCGGGCTGCGGATGACGGGGGTGCTGCCCGACGCCAACGTCGACGTGCACGCGCTGCCCACCAGGGCGGGGACCCGCGTCGTCGCCGCCTTCTGGCGCTACCCCACAGCGCGCCTCACGCTGCTCTACTCCCACGGCAACGCCGCCGACCTCGGCCAGATGCTCGGCCTCTTCATGGAGCTCCGCTCCCACCTCCGCGTCAACATCATGTGGTCAGCCACCCCTTCCCCCCGTCTCTCCCTCTCTCTCTATCTCCCCCACCCCCGTAGCCTCTAGTTTCCCTCACACGGCCGCGTCATGCTCCTGCATTCACCTCACCTCCCACCCGCGCAATCGATATTCAGGTTCATCTTCTGCGTTCGTCAATAGTATCTGGCAGCTCCTGCCTCTGCACAGCCTCCTTCCGATTGGATTCGGCAGGCTGTTGGTGGTCGTATTCCTCATCATATTCCGTGTCTGGGGTGGTTTTATGGCTCCAGCGCATGCTGATTCGGTTCGAGGAGGATTTAATCGGAGCTTCGTCTTTGTCGTCTGCTAGGCAGCCAACCGTGAATAAATAATAAGATTAGGTGGCGTTCGGAATTTTTTGATTGACCTGCAGAAGATCTGCTGAATCACTCCTCTGCTGAATAGCCTGCTTCCATTTAAAAAAAAAAGTTTGATTCAGACACAATTTGGGTTTTGCTTCTTCGTGGAGATAATCTGCTCCAACCATATCCTATCCTAGTCACAATTCCGGGGTAGAAACAAACAGCCAGTCGCCTGCCTTTGATTAGTACTAGGTCCCGGGTTATAATTAATCCGGGGAGAAGATCCCAGGTTTTTCAACGGCTTCAATTATTGTAGTACCAGTCTGTACCATATCATCAGGTTCTGCTCTGATGCTGACGATTTCTCCTATCCTATGGGTGCTATTCTGCTGTTGTTGCTTTCAGCAATGTCAGTCAGTCAGTCTTGTTATTAGTGGCCATCGATCTGCCAATGACTATGAACGTTCAGACGTCACTGTGGATGTGGCATAGGTGCATTGTAAGGCCATTTGGTGCTGTGTTTTATAAGGAATCGAAGATTTGAGAGTGCTAAGTATTGTACTAGTATATTGTTTCCTTGTGGTGTTTGGAGGACTGCAGATGATAATCTGCATGCTCCCTTGGTGGGCACTCCAATAGCTCTTTGAAATTTGCGTTTTCTATGGGATATTGGCAGATCTCATATTCATGAGATTTCTTGTCTGGTGGATCTTGCTGATGTCTACGGCTTGACTTTTGAGTATTTTACACCATTTGAAAAGTACTCCCTCTGTAAACTAATATAAGAGTGTTTAGATCGTGATCTAAACACTCTTATATTAGTTTACGGAGGAAGTAGTTTCTATCTGAATCTGATGGGACTGCAGATTTCTTGCCTGGTGGATCTTGCTGATGGGATTTTACTCCGACGAATCTACTAAATCTGTTTACTTGGTTTTCTTGTGCAGCTATGACTATTCAGGATATGGGGCCTCTACAGGAAAAGTAAGAATCTGAATTCCCAAGTAATTATAAGAACTCGAACGCGATTCTCCTGTTGCTTAAATCTGCAGTTAACCTGTCTTTTTTGTCACGTCACATTCCTGCATAAACTCTCAATTTTGTGATCATGATGTCTCCTGTACTATATGATAGTGCCACATTTTCATCAATTACTGACAACTATTGGATTGCATCGCTCCCTATCCTTTTCTCATAATCAGCTTTGTGTTCTTCGATAGGTGTGTGGGCACCCTTTCTTAAAAGCAAATAATAATTATTAGCCACTCCTATCTTTGTTGGCCTCATCTATAAAAGGGCATCGGCAAATGGTTGGTCATGCTTTTTCATTCATATGCACTACAAACACCCCAAAAGTCATACTCGCTTTCTGCTATTCTAGTCCATGATGTTACCTTTGTTCTGGTTGTCATCCTTTTGACAAAGTTGCTAAAGTAAGGGACCAACAGCCCCAACACTCATCGGTTATCGGTCCCTACTCAAAACCTTCCTTTGGCCAATCAGATAATGAACTATAGCATGTGTGCTTGTTTCCATATGCAATACATAGCTTTGTGAACTGTTGTACACTTACATGGGAGACAATTGGAGTTATAACAGAATAAATGATAGTAGACACGTTCATGTGTATGCACTTAGATTAGGTAGCTGAGTGCTACATTTTTCCTTGTGTGGAATATACATAACCTAACTACGCTCCTTTTTTTGATCTTGTTTCCCGCTTCGACAGCCATCGGAGTATAACACGTACTACGACATAGAGGCTGTCTATGACTGTTTGAAAAAGGAGTATGGGATAGGGCAAGAGGATCTGATCCTGTATGGGCAATCAGTTGGAAGCGGACCGACGTTGCACTTGGCCTCACGTTTGGATAAACTAAGAGGGGTCGTCCTTCACAGCGGCATTCTGTCAGGCATACGCGTTTTGTATCCAGTGAAAGTGACACTTTGGTTTGATATCTTCAAGGTAAGTCTGGGTTATACGCCTTTTCACTTTGGTTCTGAAATGGCGGTCGTTTATTCTTCTAATCATCACCTTACTGCCAACGTTTGCAGAACATCGACAAAATAAAGCAAGTCGAATGTCCAGTGCTGGTTATACATGTGAGTAGGGACTCACTTACCTTTTGCATTGATGTCCAGTCATCTTTTTCTCATAGCAAGTCTATCTCATTGATTTGTGTGTTCTGATGGAACTCCTATGATTTTGTTCCTTTCCATAAAGGAAGCTTATCTTCTCAGCCTTTGAAACTACAAAAATAGATTAAAAGAAAACATATGATAGTTCCCGCCACAAGAACTTGTTGGTGCTGTCCTGGACTCCTGATGCATATGGACAGTCTGCGTTTATTGGTGTCCCCAATGAGGCCTGCTCCAAATGCTGACTTAAATATTGTATTTAAACGTCTAATTAGCTGAAGTTCAAAATGTTTGTAGTTTCATTATCTTTGTGCCAAGACTCGAGATTAGGATATGCTTTATGGTCACTCCCAGCTGGGTTTTTGTTTGATCTGGACTTGGTGAATCACATGTCAGGGCACGGCGGACGACATCGTCGACTTCTCGCATGGCAAGCGCCTATGGGAGCTAGCGAAGGAGAAGTACGAGCCGCTGTGGGTCAAAGGCGGCGGCCACTGCAACCTGGAGACGTACCCCGAGTACATCCGGCACCTGCGGAAGTTCGTGAACGCGATGGAGAAGCTGGCGAGGGAGCGAGCGACAAAGGCGCCCCAGGTACCGCCGTCGAGCATGGGCGAAGTGAAACACAACAAGTGCTTGAGATTTGGGAAGTGATCGATGACCCTTGACCATGCCAGCTCTCGCTAACTGTGTCGTTGCTCGCGTATAGACACTGATGATCTGACGGAGGAGCCGAAGAAGCCAGTCGCGGCGGACGGCGGTCTCCCCGTCGGGCTCCGATGACATGACACCGTGGGGTGGGGGGAAGTGCAACGGCGTCGTCGTCGCTTATCGCCGGTCCGGTCGCGGGTTCAGGGTTAGACAGGCTCCATGGCTGGAATGTGCTGGAGATGACTGAAGAGAAACAGAAGCCTAGTGGAGGAAGCATGCGGGAAATCATATATAGCCTGTTGTTGTTGGGTAGTGTTCAGTTGGGGCTCTCTCCTTTTTCTTTTTTATTCAGCCTGTGTATTAGTTGATGTGCAAAGAAGTGTCCATCTCTCCTAATTGATTGCAAAGTGCTTCGTGTGCTGTCAGGCAGTGTGGCATTTGGGTGTCTGCTTCATAGTTTCAGTTTCAGTTTCGTTTTGCTTCTTGTCTGGGTTGCTGTGCTCAGTTCATAGCAGAGCCAAACAGGAGGCAGAGGCTTAAACTACTTAACCTTAACCTGCCTGCACGACCAATTCTTGGTCTACAACAGTGTGATATGGCATAATTAACCATATCACATGAGAAGCTTGGTCAGTAAAGCAATGTCTTTCGGGAATGATAAACCCCGAACGTTTGGGATTTGACCATAGCAAATCGATTGTTTTTTATGGCAAATTTAGTTCGGGATTTGACCATAGCAAATCAAACGTTTTCGATGGCAATTTTAATGACACGAGAATGGCAAGTTTAATTGACACGCGTGGCAATTTTCTGGCAAAAGATACACTAAGCACAGATTTGCCATGCGCGTCAACTTTGCCATCCTCGTGTCATTAAAATTGCAATAACAAGCGTTCGATTTCAGGGTCCATGTCTTTCATGTACAACGAATCCATTTCATATATCACATATTCACATGACTTGTGTTTGCTGTTTTACAGCAGAGTATTCCTTCCGCCTCTGTCAACTGGTCCCAAGTAACTAACTATAGGAGGTCCCTGAGGGTTGTGGTGGAAGGTGTCCTGGCACTGGCACTGGCAGTCTTCTTCTTCCCCTGGAGGAAAACAGGTCAAAACGCAGTACATTAATCTGAACCCCGTGTTGTTCACAAGCAAGTACTGTATACGTTGTCCAGATAAGCTTACTGTGCCTGCATACCTGGCGGTGGTTCCTTCGGCCCGGGGTGGCGAGGTGCATCGGCCGGCCGTGCTCGTCGTAGAGCAGGAGGCCGCTGAACCGCGGCAGCTCGCACCGCATCCCCATCAGTATCCTCCTCTGCCACACCGGCCGCCCCGGCGTCATCGCCGTCGACGCCGGCGTCCCCGGCACTATGAGCGGCGACGCCGTTGTCGTTGGTGGTGCCGTCGACGGCGTCCCGTACCGCCCCGGCGTCATGGGGGCCCCTCGGCCGGCTGGCGTCGCCGTCTTGCGCGTGGGCGGCGTCGCACCTGGCTCGACACCGGCGGTGCTTCTGGCAGTACCCAACCGAGGAGGCTGAGCGCAGGAGACGACCATCCTGTCCGGCGCGTCCGCGCCTTGCTGCCGGCTGCATCTCTCGTGCCTCCTGGATGCCACGTTGGCAGGTGGTTTCTGGAGCTGCGGTCGGCCGGAGTCCTGCACACGGAGCACCAGAGGCTCCGGCCGGCGGTCGCCCTCGCCTCTGACGACGAACAGCGCCGTCGGCGTGCCGCGCCTCGGCTCCGGGTGCCGCTGCTTGGCCCTCCGTCGCAGCATCGACGCGCACAGCCCCATGGTTACTCTGATAGTATCTTTTGTCTTCGGATCAGGGGTTTTAGACGGATGGATGGGTGCTTGCTCGAGCTCGATGGATAATCTGCATTGGTTGGTTTCTTTAAGGTGGCAGCGGGTGGAGTGAGCCAGGCTGGGAAGTAAGAGAAAGGAAGGGAGATTTCGTCGGTAATCTTCTTCTTTCTTTCCTTGTCGGTAGAGTGCTAGTCTACTAGAGTTGCTTGCTTCGTGATCGGAGTAAGACAAGCATTGCTTGTGGGTGGTTCGGATCAGTGACTTGCGAGCGAGGCCCTATGCGTGTAGGGTGTAGCGTAGTCGGCCGGTGTTCCACTCACGGCCGCCGATCGACCCGCACCCGCCGCCGTCCCGGCTTGGGTGGCATGGGCTCCTAGGTTTCCTTGTGCCTTTCTTGCATGGGCTCCCAAGTTTGGTTTGTGGCATTTGCACGCAAGTGATGTGATATGATGGGTGTTGTTTTCTGGTTCCGTAGGTGGAAGACAGGCTTCTCTTCGGCTGCATTTCCTTTTCTTCAACACGGAAAACCATTTTAGTGTTGTATAATAAATAATCCTCTGAAAAAGAACGGGTTAATTTGATAATTGATACTACTACTACATTAGAGTTATTTACCCAAAACCACCACACTTGAAGTTAGGGTAACAGTTTGGTACCAGATATGAGCCAGGTCACAAAGAACCAAGTCTAATGCGTAACACGGAGCACTGATGCTGGAATTTGGTCGCGAAAACAGCAAAACCGACAGGTGGGTCCTGCCTGTCGGGCCGACGTGGCAAAGGCCAAGCACAAAAAAACTTTGACCAACTGAGGTGGCAGATGAGATGCGGGCCCCGCCTGTCATTGACTACATGGTCATCTTCATCCCATCTCTATTTCTATGAAGCATTGCGTCGAGCAGCTTGTGAGCGGTCGAGCCGCGACCATGCGAACTGGGAGGTCCATGGCCATGGCATCCGAGCCCTTGCTCAAGCCTCCTCCCCCTCTCCCTTCGTGTGGAGCTCGCTCCCATCCTCCAGCCCCCTCCCCGCTGCCGTCCGAGAGCTGGCCGTCGATGCCGCTCCGCACTAGCGTGGCCACCACCATAGTTTCGCCGAGACACGGTGTCCTCGAGCTTTGCCTCCTCACTCTGGTCATCCTTGACGACAAATACGAGCGAAGACGCCGCAGAACGACCGAATCGACCGCGTCTTCAACCTCGGAGCCGCCGGCCGTCGCCCTCGAATTCAACACCTTCAGAGCACCCCTGACCTCGCCGGCCTGCTCATCTGAATTGCCATGAGCTCCTCTCCTTTCGCCCCTTTCTCCCGTTGTCGAATTCGTTCTGTAACTAATTCCTCCGCCATGCCGGAGAGCTACAGCCCTCGTGCCTCTCCGCCATCGTTGTTTGAGCACGAATTAATTGTGCCTTAGCACTGTATTGGGACCATGGAGCTCCAGCGACGCCATCTAGCTGCTTAGCTCGCTCGCTTGCAAGCTATAACTCGGCGCTCATGCAAGCCCGAGATCCGCCACCGCGCAGCTCGCCGCCGTCAACGCTGCTGGACACCCTAGCATCTTACTGCCGGCGCGGCCGCTGCCGGCGGGCCCTTCCGCGCCTCCCTTTCCTCTCGAAGGCCATCTCCCGCCAACGCGCCCGCATGCTTGCCTCCGCTCCGAATCAGCCGCCGCAGGGCAGAGTAACAGAGGAGGAAGAAGAAGATAAAAGGAGTATAAGAGGATGATTGGCTGACTGATGGGTCCCCCGTCCACCTCAGCAGGTCAAACATTGACTTGGATTAGTCTTTGCCACGTCGGCCCGACAGGCGGGACCCACCTGTCGGTTTTGCTGTTTTCGCGACCAAATTCCAGCATCAGTGCTCCATTAGGCTCAGAACTGGTGGTTCTTTGTGACCTGGCTCAAATCTGGTACCAAGCTGTTACCCTAGCCTCAAGTGTGGTGGTTTTGGGTAAATAACTCACTACATTACAACATTGCCTCCAAAGGAGAGAATATATGATCAAAGGAACTTGTTGTACTTGTGCAGGGAAAGCAGAGACCAAAGACACGTAGCATCCCAGATGGGGCTTGAGCCAGCCACACAGCTTCATGGCTTCAACACTCAGATCCGTTTCGGGCTTTTGGCAACAATATCGACACGAGGCTTGATCCCTGTGTGAGCCCGGGGTACAACCGCCCTCCTACCCATCCAACACCTAGTTAGTTATGAAAATTCCTAACCATCCAACCACTAGTTGGTTCTTGATTTTCAGGATAACACTTGGTATCATGGTGCCCATATTCATCATCGTTTTACTCAGTTTCCTTTTTCGAATTGCGGAAGCGTACTGTGTTCTCAAGGACCAGTTCCTCTTGCACTCCTCTTATTATCATCTCCTATTCTTTCGATTTCAACCTCTCCGTAGATTCGCCACCATCGCTCTTGTCCTTCACCCTTGTTTCAACTTCCACCTCCGCATCGACCGCAACAGCCTCACCGTTGTCCACCACATTCTCGGTGACATGCTCCTCCACCTCGACGTCGGGTTCCTTCTTGTCCCCTGGCTTCAGCGACACGTGATGAAAGGTCTCCTGGATCTTCCCGACGCCTTTCTCCACGGGCTCCATCGCCTGTGAGATGGTCAGGGCCACATCCTTGACGACCTACCGAAGAAGAAGCAAGTAATCTGTCAGAAAACCAAGGATTCAGGTTCTTCAACCTCGAAATTTCAATGCGTGTCGCGGGCACTTTACATGGTGGCCACCGCCCAGAACGACGTCCTCAACGCTCTCTCTGATGCTTGTTCCTGGAGTCTTGACATTTGTCTCTTTCTGCTCCACAGTGGCCGGCACCGCATCGCTTTCGTCGTGGACATCCACCGTCACCTCCATTTTACTCTCCTCACGGGTCACCTCCTCGTGCTCACGGTCATGGACCGGGATATGCTGGTACGGCTCCACCCCGAAGACAAAAGCATGTGCGATGGCCGCGATAGCCATCTAAGAGAAAGCAATTTCGCTTTACTGCAGCAACAGAAGACCAAGGATGGCTCTCAATCAAATTCATAAGATTTGCCTATTTACCTCGATACAAATCAGAAAGTCTTGAATCCCATTTTGCACCTTGCCCTCCTTCGGCAGGAGCCCCGTATGGCAGATGATTGTGATTCCGATTCCCTGCCACCAAGTGGCGAATACAATGGCCTTGAAACTTATGAACTTGGCTAGTGGCCTTATTGCCTGTAGCCTTTCATGTGTTGCGTTGTAAAATTTCACCAGACAGTACAGTGCCCATGTCTGGCTGAAATTAATGACAAGAGCGATGTAAGGGTATCTGCGTATTAGAGCATGACATGCTTTTAGTGAATAATACGAGTCACTGTAGTTAAATGCATAGTGGAAGTACTCGGATTTTCATAATAGTGACTGCTAATGTTCTTTCCCTAACTTTTGAAGGTAATCTTTTAAAACTTCTAAGTTCCAAGCTTCTCTAATGTGTAAAAGTACACTGCACCTATCAGCTGACCTCCTCTCCCATTTTGCAAATTCAGATATCTCACCATTTTAAATAACAAAAAGAGAAAGAAAGATATGAGATAGTTACCCATAGTTCCACTTGAATTCACCATCTCCATATGCTCCAAAAAGCTCCAAGACGAATGCCAAGAAAGCACAGAGTGTCTTTAGAATCATCTGAAATCGTGTTGAGGAAGGATATATCATCCACGTCGTGATTGACCAGTTTCAGGTGAGAACATTCTAAAATGTACTACTTACATATTGCACAAGGCCGAATTTTATAATCGTGTATAAGCTCTCCCCCAGTGCATTAGGATCGCAAAAGAAGTCGCCCAGTCTACTTCGATTACGATATTTTGCCTTCTCTTGACTCTCAAGCAACTGTTCACTTAGCTCTTCCATTCTTTCTTTTTCAAGCAGGCCAACAACCTGCCGTTCTCCCCCTGAAAGAGTTAAGCTTTCAATTTCCATAATTCTTAATACAGTAAGGTATCATGAATTTAGACAACAGAATCAGAGAGGTGCTGGAGTTAATTTCTGAATATATTTAATTAGCCAAAATTTGCTCCATAACACTGCGAACATGTATAAATATGAAAATAGGATGCAATGTCCATGCAATTTACTGCTATTAATTATGGCAAATTTACAATGATTTCTCACATATTACTTGGGTCCATTCCTGTGGTCATATAGAAGAAAATAAGATTACCCAGGCATGCAACCAAGTATCGTCCAAAGGCATACAAAGCAAATGCTTCATAACAATTCCGCAATATATCACAGGCCAAGGAGAATTCCGAATGCCACAGCGATATTATCTGGGGAAAAGAAATCAAATATCAAAAATGGGATAACCATACAGGTCAACAGTTCAATATAAAAATGGGATAGAATCTTCAGGCAGGCAAAAATCAAATGCTCAAAGCAACCATGATAAGGTGGTTTTTCTTACAAGTTCATGATTCTATTATATAACTGATCTTTTTTAACACTTCTAACATTTTGATATGAAAATGAGAGAAGCTGTTTTTTTCTAAAGCCAGCAATTCCATAGCACATTCAGCATTCCAGTATTCACATTTTGCTCGCTTTTACATATCTACTGGTGGGTGCATTGTATCCCTAGAGTTATTCAACCAAATCCAACAAGTTTGGGCTCAAACTTACAGATTCAGATGCGTATACAGGCACCATAAACAGGACAGCTATGATCCATTTCTGCTCCTGCAGAACTCTCAGCAAGATAAATTTGTTCAATCAGAACAACGGCAAGCTATAAATAATGGCTACACTGGAGACATTTGGTCCACCAGCAGAAAGAGGGGATACTGCGACATGAACCCGCCGCACTCACCGAAGGGTTTCTGTACGATCTAAGGTGCTGCAGTATGAGCCAGAGCGAGATGAGCAGCGCGACGAGCACGAACCCAGCTCCGATAAGCACCGCCGGGGTGTGGAGGTTCCTGTAAAACCCCTGGAAACTAGAGGATTCATTCGATGTCATCGGTTCATCCCACGTGCACTGATCCCTGAAAGAAAATTCAACTTGATCGGACACTCTGTTCTCAGAATCTGTTATCTGAAAAATGCACGAGGACAGAAACTTATAAACTGATTCTGACTGCCCAATTGCTGTCCTGATTTGCTGAACGAATGAATGTTATAGGTGGCTTTGCGCCAAATTGCAGTGAATTAGTCATTAACAGGCACCTATGTATATGAATATGATATGAGGTTTCGGTCCAGAAGAAATGATATCGAAATGAGGTGCAGAGTATGACATTCGGAGCAGGAAAAACAGAGCACATCAAGAAAGCGAAGTTCACCGAGGAAGAACCTGGCAGACAGTTCCGGGGAGCGCACTGCGACCACGACGGTAAGGAACTCGCGGCACCGCCGCAGGAACCGCTCCGGCTTGCCGTCGAAGTCACCCCCACCGACGCCCGCGCCCTCAAGCTCAGTCTCAGGACGCCGGCGTCCCAAGATAGAGATGGCGCAGGGCGAGGGAGAGGGAGAGAGGTGAAATGGGTAACTCAACTGTGGCGCCCGCCGCCGCCGCCACGGGAGAAGAGACGAGATGGGAAGTTTGCTCGGGGGAGAAGAGGTCAGCGAGGGACCCCCCTCTGTCCCCGGCTGGAGATGCAGCCATGCAGCGGGCGGCGTCGCCCGCCTTCCACGTGTCCGGGGCGCAGCGCACGCGGCGGCTTCCCGTGGGCTCCAGGCAACTGGAGAACCATCTGATTCATCCGCTCGGCCGATCCGGCGCCCGGCGTGGTCGGACGCTTCGGTCTCCAACCACGTGCCCCCCTGCTCCATGTGCTTCCCTTTCTTTCTCCCCTTTTTCGTGCACGACTCGTCTATCTCCGCCGCTTCCCTCTTCTCTTCGTCAGTCAAAACCTCTTCTCACTTTTTTTATCATGGATGGATGTGTACTTTTTTTTAACACAGTAGAGACGCAGATGCTCATATATATACACGCACATAGCAGGCTGTTGCGGAAGGTGCAGAGGTGTGTCGTGGTGCGGGCGGCAGAGTGCAAGCACGCGTAGTGGTGGTGGCGGCACCGGGGCATGTTGTTGGGTGGTGGTGTTGCGTGGACTGGTCTAGGTCCGTGCGAGGTGCTCCGGTGGAGCGAGGCATGGCTCACTCGGCTGACGCGGGCGATGAGTTGCGTAGTTTGTTGCTGGTCCGCGATGGTGCTGCTTGTGCGGCAGGAGCGCTAGTGTTGCACACTCGTTCTGGCTCGAGTTGTGTCGACATCGACTTGGGCAGTTCTCCATGGTGATGTGTGGCCCACTGCCCTTCTACTCGGTTTAGTGTCCATCACTGAAGGATACAGACGAAGTCGTGTTTTGGTTCGGAGGCTCACAGGTTCAAAGTGGCTAGCCCCCTTACCCGGGGTTTGTTGAGGTGGAGAGGAATAAGACTCTGGATGAAAGCTTTGTTTCTCCAATGATCGTATTGATGATATGATGGGGCTCGAGGGCGTCCTTCACCTCCTTCGAGGCATTGTCAGTCCTCAACACTGGGGCGCGTCCACTCCGAGTGGTAGCGATGGTGGTTAGGGATGAAAATGGAGTGGAAACTTTCCGTTTTTCTGAAGGAAAAATGAAAACAGAGAGGAAATATGAAAACGAAAAGGGAAATTTGCAAAACGGAAGTGGAAATGGAATTTTTTATGCGGAAAGGAAAACAGAAACGGAACGGTGTTTTCCGGTGGAACAGACATGGAAACGAAACTTTCCGTTTCCGTGAATATGAAATTTCCGTTTTACTATAGACCTATGTCTCCTTTGTGGCCCAACCATCAAACAACACACAATGACACAATTAGTAGAATGAATCTAAGACATAACTTCTACTACCACACATGTACTCAGCTTGACTCTATACATAATTGTTCAGTACTATTACAATACTACACTAAGTTGCTAACATAATGATATTATTTTGTAGCCATGTTAACAACTCATTATATTTGTTTGTTTTTGTGTGTATTTCCATATGATTAAAGGGGGTTTTAAGTTCCGGTCAAAGCTCACTTCTATTTCCTTGTCCGCTTTGTATTCGCTCCGTGTCCGTTTCCGGTAGTATCTGTTTCCGTATTCATTTCCGGGGTTTCTGTATTCATTGCCACTTCTGCAAAAAAAATATGAAAACAAATGTGGTAGCACTCAGTTCCGTCCGTTTCCGCTCGGTTTTCATCCCTAGTGGTGGTGGTTGTTGGCTTGTCCGAACCATTACCCAAGGTTCAATGGGGAGGTCGGATGTGGGTCTGGGCGAAATCTTTGGGGTTGAAGGGGTCGGCGCCGGTGACGATGGCGTCCACAGACGTCGTTTCCATCTTAATAGGCATTCCTGAAGACCTCGCTCTTGTTCTCTTTGGATGGTCGTCATGTTAGGTGGTGTTGGCCTGTTTTTGTAAAAAATGTGAGTATTTATAGTCTTCCAAATGCACCAGATAGCACATGTACATACAGATTAAGATCTGGATGGTTTTTATTAGCAGGCCAGTATCTGGCATTGGATAGGAAATATGTGCCTAAGGTTTCTCCAAAAAAGATTGAAAGTAAATCCTAGACTTTTTTTGCAACCACACATTCAAACAAAAGATGTATTATGGTTTTATGCTCAACAAAAAATACAAAATCTAATGGTTTACCGATCTTCCTTTTTTCCTATATAATGTCTATCATGAGTTTGTTGTGAGATAATAACCACAGGAAGACTTGGTTAATCCATGCATTTAGTCTGGTATTAGGCTGATTCGGTGGTTGATACTAGACACTCTAAAGAAATGGCAAATTCTACTCAAGAGGAACATCCGGAAAAATCAAAAGCTCTTTCCCAGATGATTTCCCATCAGATAGATCTCCCTCATCTGCTGCTGGCAGGGTGATATATTTGATTAAATTTTTTATTTCTCTATCTTTAAGTGATTCAAATCCTCAAGTGAAAACTATGGCCCCCGAGTCTACTTTAATCATATATAAAAATTTAAAATACCTTTGCTGCAATTTTATTTCTCTTATTTTGTTTTGCAATTTATCTATCTACCACTATGAGATTTGATCCTTGCAATTAACGAGTCCAAGGGGATTGATAACTCTCTTGCCCGCGTTGGGTGCAAGTATTTGCTTTTGTGTGTGCAAGTGCTGTTCACGAGGTTTTGCGTGATTCTCCTATTGGTTCAATAAACCTTGGTTCTCACTGAGGGAAATACTTATCTCTACTATACTGCATCGCCTCTCCTCTTTGGGGAAAATCCCAACACAGCTCACAAGTAGCAGTGCCTGATGAAATGTATGAACCAAAGTTACTTTTACTTGCTAAATTTAAGGGATCGGCTAGAAACGACCAAAAGTTAGTAGAGTAAAAATACTCCATAAGGTTTACTCCACCGTTTTACTCCTCTATTTTTAGGGGATCAGATAGAGTTGGCCTAATGCATATGACTACAGAAGGAAAGGAAAGTGACATACCAGTGATGAGTTATGATCGGAGTTGTAGATAAGAAGGATACAAGGTTAATGTACTTTTATTTTTACAACCTGGCTTTAAGTAGGATTGAAAGTATGTCTAGAGGGGGGGGGGTGATTAGACTGCTTGACCAAATAAAAATCTAGCATTTTCCCAATTTTAAGTCTTGGCAGATTTTAGCAACTTAGCACAAATCAAGTAATCAACCTACACATGCAATTCTAAGAGTATAGCAGCGGAATGTAAAATAATTGCATATGAAGGTAAAGGGAGGAGTTTGGAGGGAGCAAATGCAATGTAGACACAGAGATTTTTGGCGTGGTTCCGATAGATGGTGCTATCGTACATCCATGTTGATAGAGACTTCAACCCACGAAGGGTAACGGTTGCGCGAGTCCACGGAGGGCTCCACCCACGAAGGGTCCACGAAGAAGCAACCTTGTCTATCCCACCATGGCCATCGCCCACGAAGGACTTTCCTCACTATGGTAGATCTTCACGAAGTAGGCGATCTCCTTGCCCGTACAAACTCCTTGGTTCAACTCCACAATCTTGATGGAGGCTCCCAAGTGACACCTAGCCAATCTAGGAGACACCACTCTCCAAAAGGTAATAGATGGTGTGTTGATGATGAACTCCTTGCTCTTGTGCTTCAAATCATAGTCTCCCCAACACTCAACTCTCTCTCATAGGATTGGATTTGGTGGAAAGATGATTTGAGTGGAAAGCAACTTGGGGAAGGCTAGAGATCAAGATTTATGTGGTTGGAATGGAATATCTTGACCTCAACACAAGTGTAGGTGGTTCTCTCTCAGAAAATATATGTTGGAAGTGTAGGCAAGTTCTGATGGCTCTCTCTACGAATGAAGAGTGGGTGGAGGGGTATATATAGCCTCCACACAAAAACTAACCGTTACACACAAATCACCAAACTCGGTGGGACCGAATTAGAGAACTCGGTCAGACCGATTTAGTTCAAAATGTGAACGTTAGGATTTTCGGTGGGACCGACATGTCAACTTGGTGGGACCGATGTCGTTAGGGTTAGGGCATAACGTAATCTCGGTAAGACCGATTACACAAACTCGGTGGGACCGATTTTGGTAATAGACAAACAGAGAGTTGGTCAGGCAAACTCGGTGGGACCGATTCGCTCATCTCGGTTAGACCGAAACGTTACGAAGGGGAAAAAGAGAGTTTGCATTGCAATCTCGGTGGGACCGATCGCTCATCTCGGTTGGACCGAAACGTTACGAAGGGAAACAGAGAGGTTGCAATCCCATCTTGGTGAGACCGAGATCCCTATCGGTGAGACCGAAGTGACTAGGGTTTGTGGCAGTGGCTATGTCAAGTGAACTCGGTGGTGCCGGATAGAAGATTTCGGTGGGGCCGAGTTTGACTTTTGGTTTGGGACATATGTGGATATGAGAAAGTAGTTGAGGGTTTTTGGAGCATATCACTAAGCATTTTGAGCAAGAAACCCATTAAGCAACACCTCACCCCCTCTTAATAGTATTGGATTTTCCTATGGACTCAATGTGATCTTGAATCACTAAAAGTAAAATGTAGAGTCTTGTGCTTTGAGCTTGAGCCAATCTTTTGTCCTTAGCATTTTGAGGGGTCCACTTTCCTAATCCATGCCATGCCAATCATTGAGCTTTCCTGAAATATTTATCTTAAAATAGCATTAGCTCAATGAGCTATATGTTGTTAGGAATTACCAAAACCACCCAGGGATAGTTGCACTTTCAATCTCCCCCTTTTTGGTAATTGATGACAACATATAGATCAAAGCTTTGACAAATGATCATAAGATTGAAATACATCATCGCTTTGAGAAGTATGTGATAAGCAAGAGCTCCCCCTAAATTTGTGCATTATTTAAGATTTGCTTTTGAATGCGAATGCACAATCGATTAGGATCATGGGTTACTCTTCCATGTCACATACATCTTGGTGGAGCGCTCAAAATGATAGAAATTAAAAGCATCCACTCATCACCAAGCAAGTGAATGATCATATATGAGATATAAAAGAGAGTATCATCCAACAAGCATTAAGGTAGCATATGATCAAACACATGATCATACAAGTATCTCACACAAGCACATAAAGTATTTAAGCAAGCACACAAAAAGTTCAACCAAAAGCAAGAGAGATAAAATGCAACACTCTCTCTCGAAGCCTATGATCTATACATTTTTCTCCCCCTTTGGCAACAAGTTACCAAAAAGATCGAAAATGCATAGTGCTATGCGTCTCTCAGGCTCGGTCTTTGGGAGGTGGTGTAGAGAGAACTCCAAGGACGAAGGCATCTGTGGATGTAGCTGGAGCTGGTGGAGTGGTTGCTGGAGGTGGCACTGGAGCTGTAGTTGCTGGTGCTGATGTGGTGGCTCTAGAATCTCTCACTGGCACTGCAGTAGACCTCTGACTCCTTGGCACTCGCTGAAATGCATCTGTGATAGCCTTCCCCTTCTTCTCTTCTGCTTCCTCCTGAAGCTGCTCAACTGCTGTCTACATCTCAGTTACCTTCAGATCAAGATCATAGAATTTTTGTTCAATGATCCTCTCCAAGCTCTCCTGATTCTAAGTCAGGGTGGCCAAGCCCTTCTCAATCCTCAAAGTTGATTGGATAAGATATGCCAGCTGATCTTGCTTGCTCTTCAGGAAAACTTGAGATGCCTCTTCAGCACTTGGCATCTTTGCAGCTTTCTCCGCCTTTGCTTTAGCTCTCTTCTCCTGTGCTTGAACAGATGATGGTTCCTCCTCATTCATCACTACAGTGTTGTCTTCAAAGTCAGGATATAAGGGTAGATGCTCCTTATCCAACAGATAAGTTCCTGTGCCCATCTTTGAGTTGATGAGCTCCTGAATGTGTGGAGCATACCCACAGCTTCTCTTCTGGTCAGCTGCTATCCTCTTGATTGTTTCTACAATCAAACTCATAACTTTGAACTTCTGAGGGACATCAAAAATATGAAGTTTGTTGATTGAATGCCCTCTGATCATCTTGTGATCACCTGACTTGGGTAGCATTGTGTGCCTTAGGATCCAGTTGATGGTAGGCAGACCAGACAACAGATAGTGTACAGATCCAAGCTTATGTGTCTCCAAAGCATCATATGGGATCTCCTTGTACATGTTTGCCATGGAGTTGTGGTCTTTCTTCTTCTTGGCATAAACATCCAAGTCATCCTCATGCTCTTCTGGGACATTGATCAGCTAAGCCCATTCTTCAACAGTGGATTTGTCGTGGAATTGTCACGGCAGATGTCCTTAGTGTCAGGACTTAGTCGCGAGGCCAGCGCATCTATGTGGTAGCTTGAGAGGGGTTGATTGGGATGAGAGACGCAGGGCGGTTCAACGCACAAGACAAGGGTTTAGACAGCTTCGGGCCCCGGGAAACATCATCCGGTAATAGCCCTACATGCTGTTTGAGGCTAGGTCTCATTATGCTCATGAGAGAGTCGCCGGTAAGCCGGCTCTTTGTGTCTAGCCTTAGAGATTGTTTCTTGTTGCTTGTCCCTCTTTGGGGTGCCCTGCCCCTCCTTATATAAGTTAGAGGGGCGGGTTACATGTGGAGTCCTAGTAGGACTAGGACTAGTCTATCTTCTCTTACAAGTTAATTACAAGTCTGGGTCTTGCTTCCTCGTAGAGGAAATATTCGTCGTCCCTTTCTTCTTAAGCCGGCCCATCATAAACGTGAGCCGGCCTTCTGGGCCTTGGGTCTAGTCTTCTGTCTGACCCGCCGTCGGGGTCATCCATGAATCGTCAGGCTCGTGAGTCGTCTAACAGTGAGCCGCCAGACCCGTGAGTCGCCAGTTCTCCGGCGGGTCACGGTGAAGCGCCAAATCCGGCCGGGTCATACTTCCGGCCGGGTCATAATGCCGGGTATATCCCCGACATTAGCCCCCAGTTTAATTTGGATTTATCCATGTTAAACTAATCCTGCAACATAAACACAAGAACAATTTTGACAAGGTTGTGCTCCGGGTTAAATATTCTTGTAAACCGGCACCTGATCATCCTCGAGTCCTTGACATTTTCTCCTAGAATATCCGGGTCAATAGGCCAGCTTCATAACCCATTTGCTGATATTGGCTCTTGTAAATAAAGAATCCATTTGAATTGGCCTTCAATGCTCTGACTTGACAAATTGTAGACACAGGGTCTGTAGCCCCCAAATCTTGAGTAGAACAAAGTGATGGCTTAAGACTTGCTTAAATATAAATGCTGCCACTTTGAAGAAATCCATATTGTTCATCTCAGTCACTAGTAACAACTGAATACTCCATATTATGTAGACCCCAAGTGCCGGGTTGTCATGCTTGCAGCAACCTGGAACTTGTAATTGCCTTATGCTCATATAAACTTCAACCAGCGTAGCCCCCAAGTGCCGGGTCATTATGCAATAATGAGCAGGGACTTTGTAAATATGATCATGTAAATTTGACCAGCAACGTGTAGCCCCCAAGGGCCGGGTCAGTAAGATATTACCGAGCTGGGACTTTGTATATGATTCATTGATAATAACAGTATATGATGTAATCTCCACCATGGAGCTTGAACCCACGTCCACAAGGTTAAGAGCTTTGTACTCTACTAACTGAATAGTGGATCTTTCAATATAATGGATTAAGGCTTGTGTACCTTGAATTTTCGATAGGAGCAATTGGTAGCCCCTAAGGGCCGGCTCATTTAGAATGTGATGAGTCGGGTCTTCAATAAGTTGAGCAAAAAATGACTTTGCATTAGCCCCCAAGTGCCATGGTGCATGCTGGCAGTGACATGGGACTTGCATATTTGATGTAATATCAATTGGAATAATGTAGCCCCCAAGTGCCGGGTCGTAAGCCTGCAGCGACTCGGGACTATTCTTTCCATTGTATAATAAATCATATCCATTGATAAAATAATAGCCATTGCGCCAAAGCGACTTTGAATACCTCATATGTTGATAAGTAAATCCAGAGTTTAAATACCCGACGACTCTTGGCCGATGGCAATTTAATACGCCTCCATTGTAAGCCGGAATTTGTACAACCCGGCGGCTTATAGCCTTTGAGAAAATCAAGAATTGATAACCCTTTTGAGACACCAATTTCAATCTTTGATGATGGGCTTAAATTTAATCATTTATGTAAGTCATAGCTCTGTAAATCCTGTAGAGTTTAAACAACATATGCCCTGGCGACTTAACGTGAAAAACCAGGGCGGGTAACCACCCAAATGTAGTCTTATCCTGCTCATAATTAAATCACAAGATCCCTTGGCGGTTTACCGCCGGGCGGGTCATAATATCTCACATATAACCATTGATGTGTAACAAGGAGTCACAGATAAGCCTGTTATGAATCATAACTTTGAAACATAATTATAACAATAATATTATACCTGTGATATTGAATTTTCACTTCCGGTTTATGTGACCGGTGCAGTAAGTGTGATAACCCAATCCTTAGAAGCCAACGCTTCCACATAGATGATGATTGTCATAAGCCGGCGACTTATCATCGAAAATCAAGCCGGGTTTAAATAGAAACCACTCATATACACTTTAGATGTGTTCAAAAGAGCTTCAAATAAAATCCCAAAAATTATTTGCAAAAAGAGACTTCAAAAATTTTGAGGCTTCTGATTCGAATACGATCAGAAAACCGTCCCAAAGGGGTTAAGCTAAGATTCGAATACGATCATATAGCCCCCAGTGGCTTTGGCGTTGCCGATCAAGAGGGTACCGACAGCTATGTTCTCTTTGGTTCGAATACGACCTATGTTTGAACAGGAAGCCCCCAAATGACCTTGAGAGTTGTTTAACGACGCTGATTCGAATACGATCCACGTCGGTTCCCAAAGGGGGTTGAGCTATGGTTCAAATATGACCAAGAAACTCCCCAATGAGCTCGGCAGTGTGCCGATCAAGAGGGTATCGACAGCTATGTTCTCTTTGGTTCGAATACGACCTATGTTTGAACAGGAAGCCCCCAAATGACCTTGAGAATATTTAACGACTCTGATTCGAATACGATCAGGGTCACACCAAAAGGGTTAAGCTAAATTCGAATACGATCAGCTCCCAATGGTCATTAAAGCAGGGTACCTATATTTGAGTTGTGCCTTGTAAAGACTCTTTTTGGTCCCTTTAATTTTCCCTGAGAACTCGAACTTTGCGAGAGATAAATTCTTTTTGAACCGGAAATTCTTAAACTGGATATTGAGAGTTTCCAAGTTTTGTGATAAACAAATTTACCTTGAACCGGATTTTGAACCGGATTTGAGAGCTCCAAAACCCTGTGGCAGATAAATTTCCCTTGACCCGGATTCTAAACCGGATATTAAGAGCTTCAGTGCTTTGTGGGAGATGTCAAGTCTCTTGAGCCGGATCGAAATCGGAATCCTTCTTTCTAAGCCGGAAATTTTCTGACGGCCTTTAAACTTTTAACCAATATGGCGGTAGCCTCCGGGACCGGGTTATTTTTCCCTCCAATGACCCGGAGTTTTTGAATGCATTGAAATCGACCAATGATGCCGAGTCATATCATTGTAGCCCCCGAGTCTCAAGACGACTCGAGGAGTTGGCTTTGAGATTCTCCATATTGACCATAGCATAAGGTGTATATCATTGGTGTTGATAACACGATGTGTATCCACAGAAGGTTAAGGTGACTGCGGCGGGTTATAAATGATCCCGTATGAGCCGTGTCAGCAACTCGGCCAATGGTTCCTTCCAACTGGCTGTTTGAAGTTTAACCAAACTGTAGTGACGGCGACTCGTGCACCTGCCCATTGAACCATCCAGTGCAGACGATGGCTGATAATATATGATAATTTGCCTCCAGTTTGTTGGAAGAAAACCGGGCTTCCCAAGTAGTTACTTGCTCATAATCAATAAACAACTCATCCAGCCAAGTGCGGCCTGGTGTGTTGATGTAGATCAGGCCGCGAGAGACGGACGGTAAAGACGATCGTAACATCAGAGGCGGCACAGACAGATGAGTCGGCCGTGGCGTTGTAAACCGGTGCGGACGGGTGAGTTGTCCTCCTTGTTGTAAGCTGGCGTGGTCGCGAGAGACGGCCACGGCGTGGTAAGCCGGCGCGGTCGCGAGAGACGGCCACGGCGTTGTAAGCCGGTGCGAGGGTCCGTTGAATAACGAAGACCACCTGTGCCAAAAGATGTTGGCGTGCCTCCATCTCCGCAGTATAATATCACTTTTTGTCATAAATAATTGCCCTGTATAAGCAATATTGCAGACCAAGGCAAACATAAACTATTCTTTGACAAAAATAATATGTACTAAAAATATATTTTAGACGGATATCACCTGATGTGTTTAGGCCGAAAATAATCCACCATGAAGTTGATGATCACTAAGTGAAACTGGAACCTTTCACGGGTGAATCGGCCGTGGGAGCAGACAGATAAACCGGCCACGGTGTTTGTGAGCCGGTGCGGACGAGCAAGTTGTCCTCCGCGTTGTAAGCCGACGCGGACGCGTGAACCGGCCGCGAGGGCGGACGGGCAAGTCGTCCGCGGCGTTGTAAGGCGGTGCGGACGGGCAAGTCAGCCGGCGCATTGATGTAATCCGGATCATGACACGCCAGTCCGTGAAGCCGCGTGGTACCGCCGAACGTGCCTCCGTGGCATAACACCACTTTGTATGAATGATTCTCCTGCATATGAAAATACCGTAGAGCAGAGTAGTTGTGCTCATAGCAATTAAAGTATATTAAGAAAAATGCATAGGAGAAATAACACCTTATTCGCGCGGACTAAGGAGGGGCAGGGCGGGGGAGACGCCTGCGTGGGAGGCCGTGTGGGTAATGGCTGACAAGGTAATGTGTCGGTCCAGTCTGCGGCCAGTGGCAACAGAGACGCTCGCGAGCGATGGCCAAGTCCTTCTCCGAATTGTGGATTTTTTTTACGCGTTCATGCAATTGTAGCCAGCCAATCCAATAATTTCCTTGTTCTTTTCCCGATCTACTAGTACTCAAACAGTACTATCCTTTTTTACAGTACTAGTGGAAGCGCTTGGGGGCTCTTTGGATTTGACTCGGGCTTCAGGCTAGAAAAAGTAGTGACAATGACTGATTTGACCACGTGCACTACTACTTGAAGTAGTACCTTTCCTTCGATCTTTGCTCCATGCTCGTGGAAGTAGCAGCAACAGTGTACACTGATACGCCTTAGGACTTGATGCGAGCGCCCAGATGATTGTTTCTGAGATCCAACTTGTACTAGTAGCACTTGGTCCTTTTAAAAAGTTGGCAGCAAGCCTAGGGTGCCACGCCATGCAATAGTGATGCTCCGAGTTGGGTTTGGACACGGACGACAGAACCGTCAAAGTCTTTCGGTCTCCGCAAGTTGCACGTCGTATTGATTGATTTCAGATGCAAGATTTCGACCCTCAACGACAACGGAAATTAATCCAGCCCCGACGGATCATCTGGTGGTGTGCGCCGACGCATAAACACGACCCTAATTTCTCCTTTGATTTTTAAATCGTGTATACGTCGCTTTGACTGTTTGTTGATGATGTTGTCTTCTGCGCCGACTTCTTTTTCATCCGGAAAATTGCAAACTTCTCAATCCTTTTAGAGAAATCCCTTCAAGAACTCAACACCACCGTGCGCAAGCCCCACGGTGGGCGCCAACTGTCGTGGAATTGTCACGGCAGATGTCCTTAGTGTCAGGACTTAGTCGCGAGGCCAGCGCATCTATGTGGTAGCTTGAGAGGGGTTGATTGGGATGAGAGACGCAGGGCGGTTCAACGCACAAGACAAGGGTTTAGACAGCTTCGGGCCCCGGGAAACATCATCCGGTAATAGCCCTACATGCTGTTTGAGGCTAGGTCTCATTATGCTCATGAGAGAGTCGCCGGTAAGCCGGCTCTTTGTGTCTAGCCTTAGAGATTGTTTCTTGTTGCTTGTCCCTCTTTGGGGTGCCCTGCCCCTCCTTATATAAGTTAGAGGGGCGGGTTACATGTGGAGTCCTAGTAGGACTATGACTAGTCTATCTTCTCTTACAAGTTAATTACAAGTCCGGGTCTTGCTTCCTCGTAGAGGAAATATTCGTCGTCCCTTTCTTCTTAAGCCGGCCCATCATAAACGTGAGCCGGCCTTCTGGGCCTTGGGTCTAGTCTTCTGTCTGACCCGCCGTCGGGGTCATCCGTGAATCGTCAGGCTCGTGAGTCGTCTAACAGTGAGCCGCCAGACCCGTGAGTCGCCAGTTCTCCGGCGGGTCACGGTGAAGCGCCAAATCCGGCCGGGTCATACTTCCGGCCGGGTCATAATGCCGGGTATATCCCCGACAGGATTGGTACCTAGTACCTTCTGACATCCAAACTATCCTCCCATCTGGATAGAAGTGAGCTGTGGAGTAAAACTGCATGATAAGCTCATCATTCCACTTGGTGAGCTTCTGGGCAACAAATTGATCAACTCCACATGCTTTGAAGCTGTCATATACTCCTGGACAGTGATCTTCATTTTCCTTGATGTATTCCTAGTTGATCCATCTCATGTCACACACAATTGGCTTCTTGTCAAGCAGAATTGTCTCATAAAAGTCTTGCTGTTCTTTTGTATGGAACCTGTAATCAACTGCAGTCCTTCTCCTTACAGCATAAGGATCAGACTGTCTCCACAATCTCAGTCCAGCATCTTTCCTGATGTGCATGTCTTCAGCTACTGGATGAGCATCATTATGGTCAGGAATCTTGGGCTTCAAGTTTCTCATAACAAGTGAATCATCTTCATCTTCTTCAGCTTGAGGCACTGGGGCCTTGGTCTTCTCTTCAGCAGGTATACTTCTGGTGTTCCTCTTGGGTTTTGGGGGCTTCTGAGTTTGAGCTTTGGGAGCAGACTTGGGCTTGGATGGAGTAGCCCATGACTTTATTGCATCTCCCATAAGCTTATGAGCTTTGGGTGCTGGTGCAGCATCCTCTCCCTCTTCCTCTGCTTCTTCTTCAGATGGATCTCTCATCATTGAGGGCTTGCCAATAACTCTGGCCATGGTCTTCTTGACCCTTTCCTTCCTCTTCTTGCCTTCTCCAGCTTCTTTGGGTTCAGATGTGAACTCCATTGTTGATTTTGAAGCTTCAACAGTTGAAGCTCTAGCTTTTGACATAGGAACTCTTCTTGCTGGAGCCTTTGTTTTCATTCCTGGCTTAGTTCCAGCTGTTGTGCCATATTCCTTGTTTAGCACTTTCTTTCTGGAGCTTACTTCCTCCTTAGTGGCAACATAATCCTCATCCTCAGATTCTGAGGTTCTCTTCTTTCTAGATCTGGTGGCTGCCTTTGGCAAGTTGCTTGGAGTGCTCCTACTGCTATCATCAGAAGTACTTGAGGGATCTGAACCCTCACTCATCTGCACATGTTCCTCAGACCTGTTCTGACTGTCACTTTGATCAGACATCTCTGCAAACTTACTGATAGCAGACCCTGTGAATAGATATAGATGAGGTAGAGTGGGATGAGCATCACAAAGTGCAGAGTTTTTGCAAAACAGATGACTTAAAAACTTAGTTTTAGTTCTTCACAGAAAGCATTTCAAATCTACCGATTTGCAAACTCGGTGATACCGAAGCAGCTTTTGGAACCTAAACTAGTGAACTCGGTCAGACCGAGTCACAGTTCGGTGGCACCGAGACTGCTAGCGTTTCACAGAGAATTGAACTCGGTCGCACCGATTTGCCATTTTTGGTCAGACCGAAAATCGCATGTGCAATGGCCTAAGCCAAATCGGTGAGACCGATTTCTATAACTCGGTCGGTCCGAGATGAATTCGGCGGAGACCTAACCCTAAATTTTCAAATCAAATCTAACCTAAGGGATGTTTTCAGTGGATAGAGTGTTTGCATACGTGGTGATGATCATGGCAGAACAATGTGCTACGAATCAGAGGTAAAAGAATAGCACAAAGGATCAAGTTCATACCCTAACTCGGCGGTGAACTTGCTACGGTGGCAACGGCGGGGCAGATTGCTGTTGACGGCGGCAGAGACCAGCGGCGGGAGGTCGCTGGCGGCGAGGAGATGATCCGGAGACCCGAGGAGGCAGAGCAGGTCACGCGCGGGTGAAGCACTTTGGAAATTTTTCCAAAATTTGACCCGTCGGTATATATAACCTGACCCTGTCGGTGTGACCGAGTGGAACAACTCGGTGGCACCGAGATGCAGAATCGCAAGCGGTTACTGCAACTCGGTGTGACCGAAAAGTTCAAATCAGTTGCACCGAGATTGAAAACCTAGATCAACTTAGTGATCTCGATGTGACCGAAAAGGGTGAATTGGTTAGACCGAAATGCACAAAGAGGTTTTGGAAGTTTAAGTCTATGACGAATCGGGGACTCCGAGTGCTCCTCACACAGAGTGGTTTGAATCTGACTTGATCAAACTTTGTGATGTAGCATGAATAGAGTTTGAGACGAGAAAAGCATAGATAGCTAGAGGAAGTTCTTAGGCATTCTTGTCCATCCATTTGGCAAAAGAGAAAAAGCCAAACAATCAAAGCAACAAATCGATGTCCTCGAATGAGTAAAATATGCAACCAACATGCTCACACAATAAAATCACAAATGAAATATGTGACAAAGCATGCACAAACACTCTAGCATCTATCAAGCAATTGGCGATGACTAGGTCATCTATATATGAGTATATTGACTTAGGAGTCAAATGAGAACATTTGATCATAGGTCATACTCATCGTTTAAGCACAAGTGAGGTTGCCACTTTTACATAAAGCATTGTTGTGGTCACATCATTAGAGTTGCTCTAACTCAATTCTTAGAGTAAAGCTCCCCCTAGATGTGATATCCCCCATAAGAGGGATGAACTAACCTTGGGTTTTGTCGATGATGACTTCATGTAGGTGTTGAAGATGTGGGTGCTCAATGTTGATGTAGATCATTCGGAGCAATCCTTTGGAGTGAGTTGCACTTTCAATACCTACACGGGTTAGTCCCACAAGGAACAAACAAGGATATCCATAGACATAGAGTGATATTCACATGAGATGATGTCCATGAAAGCATTAGGTTACCTTGTCCCTTTTCTTACCAACAAGAGGTTTTGTGACTCCTTGAACTAGTGCAAGGTATGGAAGTTGTTTGCACTTGTCCTTGCCAAAATGATAAGAGTGAAGTATGTTGGCGAAGTCACCCTCAAGAACTCTCTAGTTCTTCTTCTTTGGGATCCACACCATATTGATGGGAATCCTTGGGGTTGTGGTCATACTTGATGAAGTAGAACTTGATGTAGTCTTGGGAACCCACTTGACCAAGGACTTAGGTGCTTCTTCAAATGCATCAATCTCCTCTTGAAGCTTGTCCTTGCCTTTTAGCTTGTGGTCTTGTGGTGGAAGATCATCTTGAGCTTGTGTTCCTTGGAAAGAAGTAGGATCATACTTCTCTTGTTGAGGAACAAACTTCGTCTTGGGGTATTGATCTTGTTCCCACTCAACTCCATTGGCATTGAACTTTCGTTCAAAACCAACACCTTGATTCTTCCGGTGTCTTCCTTGCTTGCGTACAATTTCCTCAAATTGCTTACTTCCGGCAAGACTCTTGTAAACACCTTTCTCTATAATTCCCTTCAATAAGCTATTTTCTTGCTCAAGTGTAACTTGGCTAAGAGAATCATTAGTGGAATCAAGAGAACTACTAGAAGCAACAACATTGGATTTAGCATGATTGTTGTTACTACTAGAGGAAGAATATTTCTTGTTCTTGTTGCTAGATTTAACTTGTGGCATGTAAGTAGATAAGAGTAAACGCTTGGCAATGTAAGAAGAACTTTTCTTGCGAGGACCATCATTGATTGCTTTTAAGAACTCATGCTCTTGCTCAATGTTGAGCTTTTCAAAGCGTAGCTTCTCATGAGTCTTTAAAAGTTCTCGATGATCTTCCAAGGTAGTTTCATGAGCTAACTTAAGAGTGCTTAGTTCTTTAGTTAGACGCTCAATCACTTTATTATCATCGTCATTCGTTTTATCTTGATTATCATGATTAATAGCAAGTTCATCATAGTTTTCATAACTAGAGTTGTCAACAAGTAAATCATCATCTCCTACCAGATCATCTTCATCACTATTGAAATCAACATACTCGGGGTGTGTTACCTTTGGACCTTTAGCCATGAAGCATCTCCCAATTCCTTCATTTGGTGAGTCAAATATGTCATAGGAGTTGGTTGACACAAGTGCTAGACCGGCAACACCTTCATCTTGAGTATATTCGGAGTCGGAGTGATAACTTCTTTCGGAGTGATTGTCGGAGTCGGAGCCGGATACCCACTCACCAACATGAGCTTGATGTCTTCTTTTTGTGTAGCTCTTTGATGATTTGTCCTTCCTCTCCGAATCCTTGCTTCTCCGAGAGGGTCTTCGTTCATAATGATCATCTCTACTCCTCTCTCTTGGTGGTGATTCTTCTCTCCTACTCCTTCTTTTGGGAGAATCTTCTCTTCTTTTGTAGGGAGACATACACTCATTGGAGTAGTGTCCGGTTCTTCCACAATTGTAGCAATTTCGTTCATGACTTGAAGATCTCTTGTCATTGTAGGATCTTGACTTGGATCTTCTTTCCTTGCTTCTACTCTTGTAGAATTTGTTGAAGTTCTTCACCATTAGGCTCAATTCTTCATTGAAGGTTTGTTTCTCACTTGATGATGTGGGAGCTTCACATGAGGCTTTGTAATCACCACTTGACTTGTCGTGGAGCTCTTCCTTATCCTTAAGTGACATCTCGTGAGCAACAATTCTTCCAATGACTTCCATTGGCTTGAGATCTTTGTAGTTGGGCATCATTTGGATCAATGTGCACACGGTATCATATTTTCCATCCAAGGCTCTTAGGATCTTCTTGATGATGAATCTATCGGTCATCTCTTCACTTCCTAAGCCGGCAATCTCATTTGTGAAGAGAGCAAGCCTAGAGTACATTTCAGCGACACCTTCACCATCCTTCATTTTGAACTTGTCAAGTTGACTTTGAAGCACATCCAATTTGGATTCCTTGATGGAGTCGGTACCTTCGTGCATATCAATCAAAGTATCCCAAATTTCCTTTGCATTCTCAAGACGGTTGATTTTGTTGAATTCTTTGGGGCACAGTCCGTTGAAGAGAATATCACAAGCTTGAGCATTGTGTTGCAGCATCTTCAACTCTTCCGCGGTAGCTTCACGGTTTGGTTCTCTCCCATCAAATAATTCACCTTGCAAGCCAATACACACAATAGCCCAAACGTCGGGGTTATGTCCAAGAATATGCATTTTCATCTTATGCCTCCAACTAGCAAAATTAGTACCATCAAAGTAAGGACCTCTACGGTGGTAATTTCCCTCGCTAGACGCCATACTCTCCTAGGTTGTGAAACCAAGGCTATGATCACCAAAAGCTATGGAAATCAAAGCAAATGGAGACCAAAGCTCTGATACCACTTGTAGGATCGAAAGTATGTCTAGAGGGGGGGGGGTGATTAGACTACTTGACCAAATAAAAATCTAGGCTTTTCCTAATTTGAAGTCTTGGCAGATTTTAGCAACTTAGCACAAATCAAGTAATCAACCTACACATGCAATTCTAAGAGTATAGCAGCGGAATGTAAAATAATTGCATATGAAGGTAAATGGAGGAGTTTGGAGGGAGCAAACGCAATGTAGACACGGAGATTTTTGGCGTGGTTCCAATAGGTGGTGCTATCGTACATCCACGTTGATGGAGACTTCAACCCACGAAGGGTAACGGTTGCGCGAGTCCACGGAGGGCTCCACCCACGAAGGGTCCACGAAGAAGCAACCTTGTCTATCCCACCATGGCCATCGCCCACGAAGGACTTGCCTCACTATGGTAGATCTTCACGAAGTAGGCGATCTCCTTGCCCGTACGAACTCCTTGGTTCAACTCCACAATCTTGACGGAGGCTCCCAAGTGACACCTAGCCAATCTAGGAGACACCACTCTCCAAAAGGCAATAGATGGTGTGTTGATGATGAACTCCTTGCTCTTGTGCTTCAAATGATAGTCTCCCCAACACTCAACTCTCTCTCATAGGATTGGATTTGGTGGAAAGATGATTTGAGTGGAAAGCAACTTGGGGAAGGCTAGAGATCAAGATTTATGTGGTTGGAATGGAATATCTTGACCTCAACACAAGTGTAGGCGGTTCTCTCTCAGAAAATGTATGTTGGAAGTGTAGGCATGTTCTGATGGCTCTCTCTACGAATGAAGAGTGGGTGGAGGGGTATATATAGCCTGCACACAAAAACTAATCGTTACACACAAATCACCAAACTCGGTGGGACCGAATTAGAGAACTCAGTCAGACCGATTTAGTTCAAAATGTGAACGTTAGGATTTTCGGTGGGACCGACATGTCAACTCGGTGGGACTGATGTCGTTAGGGTTAGGGCATAACGTAATCTCGGTAAGACCAATTACACAAACTCGGTGGGACTGATTTTGGTAATAGACAAACAGAGAGTTGGTCAGGCAAACTCGGTGGGACCGATTCGCTCATCTCGGTTAGACCGAGACGTTACGAAGGGGAAATAGAGAGTTTGCATTGCAATCTCGGTGGGACCGATCGCTCATCTCGGTTGGACCGAAACGTTACGAAGGGAAACATAGAGGTTGCAATCCCATCTCGGTGAGACCGAGATCCCGATCGGTGAGACCGAAGTGACTAGGGTTTGTGGCAGTGGCTATGTCAAGTGAACTCGGTGGCGCCGGATAGAAGATTTCGGTGGGGCCGAGTTTGACTTTTGGTTTGGGACATATGTGGATATGAGAAAGTAGTTGAGGGTTTTTGGAGCATATCACTAAGCATTTTGAGCAAGAAACCCATTAAGCAACACCTCACCCCCTCTTAATAGTATTGGATTTTCCTATGGACTCAATGTGATCTTGGATCACTAAAAGTAAAATGTAGAGTCTTGTGCTTTGAGCTTGAGCCAATCTTTTGTCCTTAGCATTTTGAGGGGTCCACTTTCCTAATCCATTCCATGCCAATCATTGAGCTTTCCTGAAATATTTATCTTAAAATAGCATTAGCTCAGTGAGCTATATGTTGTTAGGAATTACCAAAACCACCCAGGGATAGTTGCACTTTCACTTTTTGTTTTTGCATTGGCTAAATTATGTGAACAAAATAAGGTGTTTGTTTTTAGGTTGCCTTCAAAACTAAACACACAATTCTTCCATGTTCAAGAAATTTCAAATGGGCCTGCCTAAGATGGAGAGTAGGTAAGTGCAATAGTTAATATGTTTTTGGAGGAGCATAACAAGAATGAGAGTGGGCAAATGAAATATAATGCTACACAGAATGATTTCTAAAGTCAAGGTAAGTGGAAAATCAAGGATATACATGACGCTAGGATTTTGCGACACAAGAGTAAGAAAAGTATGATTGGTTTGCCAACATGCTAGTTGTTATTGCAAAAATAGAAAGGTGTTGGTAAATGGTTAAGGTGGGTTCGACCGTTAAATGTATGAATATCAATTGGTGATATGGCCATAAGGATTATATAGATAGTTAGCCAACTCTATATGTGACATTGCATGGCTAGAGTGACCCGGGGTATGTGTTTTTATCTTGTTTTTAATTAATGTCTAACTTCCATGCTAGGAGATTAAAATGCTCTATAGAAAGAATATGTGACGGGAGCGAGGGCCTCGTACCTAGTAAGAAGGCTTGAACAACATTTACTAAGGAGCGTGGAATTTTCAACCACCTGATTGTGGATGCCTAAGCCACCTTGATCTGTTGGAAAACAGGATAACCATTGTTGTCTCATGAGGGGGTTGGCACCCCTAAAAAGAGAAAAAAATTTAAAATAAAGTGGATTAAAGGGAGTCTATGATAGACGCCATATAACCAGTAAGGTCATGTGAGAACTTGAATTTAACGAGTAGTAGATCAAATTTAGTCCCTTTTTTATCCGCGCCACTCTCGAAGGCCTAATACCTTTGAAAATGAAATTATTATGCACCTTCCAAATATGCCAAGTTGTCGTTATATCAAATGCCATGTTAGCTTGGTACCAAACCAATCCACGAGGCATTGGGAGACCATTAGATTTGAAGACGTGTCAAACAAGAAATGCTAAATTGGGAATGGGTGTGATGACCCACAAGTATAGGGGATCTATCGTAGTCCTTTCGATAAGTAAGAGTGTCGAACCCAATGAGGAGCAGAAGGAAATGATAAGCGGTTTTCAGCAAGGTATTCTCTGTAAGCACTGAAATTATAGGTAACAGATAGTTTTGTGATAAGATAATTTATAACGAGCAACAAGTAACAAAAGTAAATAAGGTGCAGCAAGGTGGCCCAATCCTTTTTGTAGCAAAGGACAAGCCTGGACAAACTCTTATATAGAGAAAAGCGCTCCCGAGGACACATGGGAATTATCGTCAAGCTAGTTTTCATCACGTTCATATGATTCGCGTTCGGTACTTTGATAATTTGATATGTGGGTGGACCGGTGCTTGGGTGCTGCCCTTACTTGGACAAACATCCCACTTATGATTAACTCCTATTGCAAGCATCCGCAACTACAAAAGAAGTATTAAGGTAAACCTAACCATAGCATGAAACATATGGATCCAAATCAGCCCCTTACGAAGCAACACATAAACTAGGGTTTAAGCTTCTGTCACTCTAGTAACCCATCATCTAATTACTTCCCAATGCCTTCCTCTAGGCCCAAATAATGGTGAAGTGTCATGTAGTCGACGTTCACATAACACCACTAGAGGAGAGACAACATACATCTCATCAAAATATCGAACGAATACCAAATTCACATGACTACTAATAGCAAGACTTCTCCCATGTCCTCAGGAACAAACGTAACTACTCACAAAGCATATTCATGTTCATAATCAGAGGAGTATTAATATGCATATAGGATCTGAACATATGATCTCCCACCAAATAAACCAACTAGCATCAACTACAAGAAGTAATCAACACTACTAGCAACCTACAGGTACCAATCCCAGACTTAGAGACAAGAATTGGATACAAGAGATGAACTAGGGTTTGAGAGGAGATGGTGATGGTGAAGATGTTGATGGAGATTGGCCCCCCTCCTGATGAGAGGAGCGGTGGTGATGACGATGGCGATGATTTCCCCCTCCCGAAGGGAAGTGTCCCCGGCAGAACAGCTCCGCCGGAGCCCTAGATTGGTTCCGCCTCGTGCGGCGGAGTCTCGTCCCGAAAGCTTGCTTATGATTTTTCTTCGGACAAAAGACTTCATATAGCAGAAGATGGGCACCGGAGGGCCAACAGGGGGCCCACGAGGCAGGGGGCGCGCCCAGGGGGTAGGGCACGCCCCACCCTCGTAGCCAGGGTGTGGGCCCCCTCTGGTATTTCTTCCGCTCAGTATTTTTCATTATTTCCAAAAATAACTTCCGTGGAGTTTCAGGACTTTTGGAGTTGTGCAGAATAGGTCTCTAATATTTGCTCCTTTTCCAGCCCAGAATTCCAGCTGCCGGCATTCTCCCTAATTATGTAAACCTTGTAAAATAAGAGAGAATAGGCATAAGTATTGTGACATAATGTGTAATAACAGCCCATAATGCAATAAATATCGATATAAAAGCATGATGCGAAATGGACGTATCAACTCCCCCAAGCTTAGACCTCGCTTGTCCTCAAGCGGAAGCCGATAACGATAAATATGTCCACCTGTTTAGAGGTAGCGGTATCGATAAAATAAAATACGGACATGAGGGCATCATGATTATTCTCATAACAGCAACATATATAGATAATGTCATATGATTTCTTATGCTCAAGTAATAATCTATTCACAATGCAAAGTATGAATTAGAAACTTCATTGAGAACAAACAAACTATAATCTCAGTCATTGAAGCAATTGCAATTTATCATAACATCAGAAAGAGTCTATGTCAGAGCTTTTCAGCAAGTCCACATACTCAACTATCATTTAGTCTTTCACAATTGCTAACACTCACGCAATACTTGTGGTTACGGAGTTTTAATCAGACAAAGAGAAAGATAGGGGCTTATAGTTTCGCCTCCCAACCTTTACCTCAAGGGCAATGTCAACAATAATAGTTTATGCTAACTTACATCCAATTAGATATATATGTCAGGATCTTTCCAACACACTGTGCTTGCCAAAGGATAAAATATAAAAAGGAAAGGTGAAGATCACCATGACTCTTGCATAAGGGTAAGAGATAAAAGTAAAAGATAGGCCCTTCGCAGAGGGAAGCAGAGGTTGCCATGCGCTTTCAGGGTTGGATGCACAAAATCTTAATGCGAAAGAACGTCACTTTATATTGCCACTTGTGATATGGACCTTTATTATGCCGTCCGTCGCTTTTATTTCTTCCACATCACAAGATCGTATAAAGCTTATTTCCTCCACACTAATCAATCATACATATTTAGAGACCAATTTTTATTGCTTGCACCGATGACAACTTACTTGAAGGATCTTACTCAATCCATAGGTAGATATGGTGGACTCTCATGGCAAAACTGGGTTTAAGGGTATTTGGAAGCACAAGTAGTATCTCTACTTGGTGCAAAGAATTTGGCTAGCATGAGGGGGAAAGGCAAGCTCAACATGTTGGATGATCCATGACAATATACTTTATTTCAGATATAAGAAAACATAACCCATTACGTTGTCTTCCTTGTCCAACATCAACTCTTTAGCATGTCATATTTTAATGAGTGCTCACAATCATAAAAGATGCCCAAGATAGTATATTTATATGTGAAACCCCTCTTTCTTTATTACTTCCTATTAATTGCAACAATGACCAAAACCATGTTTGTCAACTCTCAACAACTTTCAATCATCATACTCTTTCTATGTGAAGTCATTACTATCCATAAGATCAATATGATCTCTTTTTATTTCTTTTTATTCTTTCTTTTTCTTTTATTCACTCAAGATCATAGAAAAATAATCAAGCCCTTGACTCAACACTGATCTTTATTATATAGCTCATGGACTCGATTACATAGAGGGATCATAAAGCAAAACTCAAAACTAGATCATACTAAAACTTTATTCTACTAGATCAAGATATTACTAAAAGGATCGAACTAAGAAAACGGTAAAGATAGGAGTGTGTTGGTGATACGATACTGGGGCACCTCCCCCAAGCTTGGCAGTTGCCAAGGGGAGTGCCCATACCCATGTGATTATATCTCCTTTGCCGGTGAAGAAGACGGAGGTGATGATGGATAGTCGCACATCGAGCGTAAGAGGTCCTCCAACTTGCGGATAATGCCTTTGAGTGCGGTGATATGCTCCTTCAACAAAATATTTTCACGTGCGAGATACTTGTTTTGTATAGGAGCTAACTCAATCATCTTGAAAGCTTCGATCTCAGTTGGGGTAAGAAGATTGTGATCAAGTTAAAGGATGTCTTCTGTTGCCGAAGCTTGATCCTCCGTGGCCTTCTTGATCCCTTCATCCTTGTTGATCTCCATGGGTTCTTCCCTCTTCAGCTCTATCTTCATTAGCCAAGCATCGTTGTCACCATTGTTGGAGGAGGGGGACGACATGATGCCCGGCCTTGACAACCCTGACAGAAAACAGCTCGAAACAAGAACAGAGGATAATTGTGTGATACGGTGGTCAAAACCTTCGGGAGATTATATAATGAATTTTTACCCACCAAAATACATAACGTGCAAGAAAACAGAGTCCGAAGAGCGCACGAGGTGCCCACGAGGCAGGGGGGCGCGCCCAGGGGGGTAGGGCGCGCCCTCCACCCTCGTGTTCTTCCCGGACTGCTTCTTATTTTTCTATTTTTCTAAATATTCCAGAACGGAGAAAAATTGCCATTAGAACTATTTTGGAGTCGGTTTACTTACCGTACCACGTACCTATTCCTTTTCGGAGTCTGAAACGTTCTGGAAAGTGTCCCTTATGTATTCCTCCGGGGTTACGGTTTCAATAACATTAGTTTCAACATTTATAGGGTTACCTAAGATATAATGTTTGATTCTTTGACCATTCACCACCTTCGGATTTGTGCCTTCGAAGTTGTTGATTTTTATGGCACCGGAACGATAGACCTCCTCGATAACGTAAGGACCTTCCCATTTAGAGAGAAGTTTCCCTGCAAAAAATCTTAAACGAGAGTTGTATAACAATACATAATCACCTACATTAAACTCACGCTTTTGTATTCTTTTGTCATGCCATCTTTTAACTTTTTCTTTAAACAACTTGGCATTCTCATAGGCTTGGGTTCTCCATTCATCAAGTGAGCTAATGTCAAATAACCTCTTCTCACCGGCAAGTTTGAAATCATAATTGAGCTCTTTAATAGCCCAATAAGCCTTATGTTCTAGTTCGAGAGGTAAGTGACATGCTTTTCCGTAAACCATTTTATACGGAGACATACCCATAGGATTTTATATGCAGTTCTATAGGCCCATAATGCATCATCAAGTTTCTTGGACCAATTCTTTCTAGATCTATTAACAGTCTTTTGCAAAATTAATTTAAGCTCTCTATTGCTCAATTCTACTTGACCACTAGACTGCGGGTGATAAGGAGATGCAATTCTATGATTAACATCATACTTAGCAAGCATTTTACAAAAGGCACCATGAATAAAATATGAACCACCATCAGTCATTAAATATCTAGGGACTCCAAACCTCGGGAAAATAACTTCTTTAAGCATCTTAATAGAAGTGTTATGATTAGCACTACTAGTTGGAATAGCTTCTACCCACTTAGTAACGTAATCAACAGCAACTAAAATATGTGTATACCCATTAGAGGCAGGAAACGGTCCCATATAATCAAAGCCCCAAACATCGAATGGTTCAATAACAAGTGAATAATTCATAGGCATTTCTTGACGTCTACTAATATTACCAATTCTTTGACATTCATCACAAGATAAGACAAACTTACGGGCATCCTTAAAGAGAGTAGGCCAATAAAAACCGGATTGCAATACCTTATGTGCAGTTCTATCCCCAGCGTGGTGTCCTCCATAAGCCTCGGAGTGGCACTTGCGTATGATCTGTTCCTGTTCATGCCCAGGCACACAACGTCTAATAACACCATCTACTCCTTCTTTATAAAGATGCGGGTCATCCCAGAAGTAATGTCTCAAATCATAGAAAAACTTTTTCTTTTGCTGGTATGTGAAACTAGGTGGTATGAATTTAGCAACAATGTAATTAGCATAATCAGCATACCATGGAGCAGTACGAGAAGCATTTATGACATTTAATTGTTCATCAAGAAAGCTATCATCAATAGGTAGTGGGTCATCAAGAACATTTTCTAACCTAGACAAGTTGTCTGCAACGGGGTTCTCAGCTCCCTTTCTATCAATAATATGCAAATCAAATTCTTGTAGCAAGAGAACCCATCTAATAACTCTAGGTTTAGCATCTTTCTTTTCCATAAGATATTTAATAGCAGCATGATCGGTGTGAATAGTTACTTTAGAATCAACAATATAAGGTCTGAACTTATCACAAGCAAATACAACTGCTAAGAATTCTTTTTCAGTAGTAGCATAATTTCTCTGGGCATTGTCTAGAGTTTTACTAGCATATTGAATAACATTTAATTTCTTATCAACTCTTTGCCCTAGAACAGCACCTACAACATAATCACTAGCATCACACATGATTTCAAAGGGTAAATTCCAATCAGGTGGCTGAACAATAGGTGCAGAAATCAATTCTTTCTTAAGTATTTCAAATGCTTCTACACAATCATCATCAAAGACAAATGGTATATCTTTTTGTAATAGATTAGTTAGAGGCCGAGAAATTTTTGAGAAGTCCTTAATGAACCTCCTATAAAATCCAGCGTGACCAAGGAAACTTCTTATACCTTTGATGTCCTTGGGACATGGCATCTTTTCAATAGCATCAACTTTAGCTTTATCAACTTCAATACCTCTTTCAGAAATTTTATGCCCCAAGACAATGCCTTCATTAAACATAAAGTGGCACTTTTCCCAGTTCAAGACAAGATTAGTTTCTTCACATCTCTGCAAAACTCGATCAAGGTTGCTCAAGCAATCATCAAAAGAGGATCCATAGATGGAGAAGTCGTCCATGAAAACCTCACAAATGTTTTCACAAAAATCAGAGAATATAGCCATCATGCATCTTTGAAAGGTAGCAGGTGCATTAAATAAACCAAAAGGCATACGTCTATAAGCAAAAGTACCAAAAGGACAAGTAAAAGTGGTCTTAGCTTGATCATCAGCTGACACAGGTATTTGAGAGAAACCAGAATAACCATCTAGAAAGCAAAAATGTGTATGTTTGGATAATCTTTCTAGCATTTGATCAATAAAAGGTAAGGGGTAATGATCTTTTTTAGTAGCTTTATTTAATTTGCGGAAATCAATTACCATCCTATAACCTGTAATAATTCTTTGCGGAATCAATTCATCTTTATCATTAGGAACGACAGTAATACCTCCCTTCTTAGGGACACAATGGACAGGACTTACCCACTGGCTATTAGCAACGGGATAGATTATACCTGCCTCAAGGAGCTTTAGTATTTCCTTTCTTACCACTTCTTTCATTTTAGGATTCAGCCGTCGTTGATGATCAATAACTAGTTTGACATCTTTCTCCAAATTTATTTTGTGTTGACACAGAGTGGGACTAATGCCCTTAAGATCATCAAGAGTATATCCAATAGCAGCACGGTGCTTCTTCAGAGTTTTCATTAATTTTTCTAACCTAGACAAGTTGTCTGCAACAGGGTTCTCAGCTCCCTTTCTATCAACAATATGCAAATCAAATTCTTGTAGCAAGAGAACCCATCTAATGAGTCTAGGTTTAGCATCTTTCTTTTCCATAAGATATTTAATAGCAGCATGATCAGTGTGAATAGTTACTTTAGAATCAACAATATAAGGTCTGAACTTATCACAAGCAAATACGACTGCTAAGAATTCTTTTTCAGTAGCAGCGTAATTTCTCTGAGCATTGTCTAGAGTCTTACTAGCATATTGAATAACATTTAATTTCTTATCAACTCTTTGCCCTAGAACAGCACCTACAACATAATCACTAGCATCACACATAATTTCAAAGGGTAAATTCCAATCAGGTGGCTGAACAATAGGTGCAGAGATCAATGCTTTCTTAAGTAACTTCTACACAATCATCATCAAAGACAAATGGTATATCTTTTTGTAATAAATTAGTCAGAGGCCGAGAGATTTTTGAGAAGTCCTTAATGAACCTCCTATAAAATCCGGCGTGACCAAGGAAACTTCTTATACCTTTGATGTCCTTGGGACATGGCATCTTTTCAATAGCATCAACCTTGGCTTTATCAACTTCAATACCTCTTTCAGAAACTTTATGCCCCAAGACAATACCTTACTTAACCATAAAGTGGCACTTTTCCCAATTCAAGACAAGGTTAGTTTCTTCACATCTCTGCAAAACTCGATCAAGGTTGCTCAAGCAATCATCAAAAGAGGATCCATAGACGGAAAAGTCGTCCATGAAAACCTCACAAATCTTTTCACAAAAGTCAGAGAATATAGCCATCATGCATCTTTGAAAGGTAGCAGGTGCATTACATAAACCAAAAGGCATACGTCTATAAGCAAAAGTACCAAAAGGGCAAGTAAAAGTGGTCTTTGATTGATCATTGGCTGACACAGGTATTTGAGAGAAACCAGAATAACCATCTAGGAAGCAATAATGTGTATGTTTGGATAATCTTTCTAGCATTTGATCAATAAAAGGTAAGGGGTAATGATCTTTCTTAGTAGCTTTATTTAATTCGCGGAAATCAATTACCATCCTATAACCTGTAATAGTTCTTTGCGGAATCAATTCATCTTTATCATTAGGAACGACGGTAATACCTCCCTTCTTAGGGACACAACGGACAAGACTTACCCACTGACTATCAGCAACGGGATAAATTATACCTGCCTCAAGGAGCTTTAGTATTTCTTTTCTTACCACTTCTTTCATCTTAGGATTCAGCCTTCGTTGATGATCATGAACCGGTTTGGCAACTTCTTCCAAATTTATTTTATGTTGACATAGAGTGGGACTAATGCCCTTAAGATCATCAAGAGTATATCCAATAGCAGCACGGTGCTTCTTCAGAGTTTTCAATAATTTTTCTTCATCCTTCTCTGAAAGGTTAGCACTAATAATAACAGGGTATATCTTCTTTTCATCAAGATAAGCATATTTAAGGGTATCATGCAATTGTTTAAGCTCAAACACGGGATCACCCTTGGGTGGAGGAGGACCCCCTAGGATTTCAACAGGCAAGTTGTGTTTCAGAATAGGTCCCTGTTTAAAGAACACTTCATCTCTTTCCCTTCTTTCATTCATAAACATATCATTTTCATGGTCTAGCAAATATTGTTCTAAAGGATCACTAGGAGGTACGGCAATAGAAGCAAGACCAATAATTTCATCTTTACTAGGCAATTCTTCTTCACGGTGTTGTCTATGAAATTTGGAAAAGTTAAACTCATGAGACATATCACCTAAACCAATAGTAAAAACATCCTTTTCGCAGTCTATCCTAGCATTAACAGTGTTTAAGAAGGGTCTACCAAATATAATGGGACAAAAGCTATCTTGTGGGGAACCAAGAACGAGAAAATCAGCCGGATATTTAGTTTTCCCACATAAGACTTCAACATCTCTAACAATTCCAATTGGTGATATAGTATCTCTATTGGCAAGTTTAATTGTGACATCAATTTCTTCTAACTTAGTAGGTGCAATATCATGCACAATTTCTTTTTATAAGTCAATAGGTATTGCACTAGCACTAGCACTCATATCACACAAGACATGATAACAATGATCTCCTATTTTAACAGAAATAACATGCATGCCTACCACAGGTCTATGTTTATCTTTAGCACAAGGTTTAGCAATTCTAGTAGTCTCATCACAGAAATAAATAACATGCCCATCAATATTATCAGCCAAGAGATCTTTAACAATAGCAATATTAGGTTCAACTTTAACTTTCTCAGGAGGTGTATAAGTTCTAATATTGCTTTTACGAACCACAGTTGAAGCTTTAGCATGATCCTTTATTCTAACAGGGAAAGGTGGTTTCTCAACATAGGCAGTAGGAACAATAGGATCGTTATAAGTGATAGTCTTTTCTTCAACTTTAATAGGTGCAGCTACTTTTACTTCTATGGGAGGATGATATTTAAACCACTTCTCCTTAGGGATATCAACATGAGTAGCAAAAGATTCACAGAAAGAAGCTACTATCTCAGAGTCAAGTCCATATTTAGTGCTAAATTTACGGAAAACATCGGTATCCATAAAAGATTTAACACAATCAAACTTAGGTGTCATACCTGACTCCTTACCTTCGTCGAGGTCCCAATATTCAGAGTTGCGTTTAATTCTTTCCAATAAATCCCATTTGAATTCAATAGTCTTCATCATAAAAGAGCCAGCACAAGAAGTATCGAGCATGGTGCGATTGTTATCAGAAAGCCGAGCATAATTTTTTTGAATAATCATTTCTCTTGAGAGCTCATGATTGGGGCATGAATATAACATTGACTTAAGCCTCCCCCAAGCTTGAGCGATGCTTTCTCCTTCGCGAGGCCAAAAATTATATATATAATTGCGGTCACGATGAACAAGATGCATAGGATAAAACTTCTGATGAAATTCCAATTTCAATCGTTTGTAGTTCCATGATCCCATATCATCACATAGCTTATACAATGTCAATGCATCTCCCTTCAAAGATAAAGGGAAGACCTTCTTCTTGATAACATCATCGGGCATACCTGCAAGCTTAAATAATCCACAAACTTAATCCACATATATTAGGTGCTCATTAGGATGTAATGTTCCATCTCCTGCAAAAGGATTAGCTAGCAGTTTTTCTATCATACCCGAAGGAATTTCAAAGTAGACATTTTCATTTTCAGTAGGTTCAGTAGGTTCAATAGGTTGAGGAGCAACTCTTTGCTCTACTGGTCGGGGTGAAGATACCCCGAACAAGCCCCTCATAGGATTACTTTCCATAGTAACAAGTGACAATAAATTTCAGCACACTATATAAATTTTTCCTTACCAAATTCCACCTACCAAAGGTGCTTCACTCCCCGGCAACGGCGCCAGAAAAGAGTCTTGATGACCCACAAGTATAGGGGACTATCGTAGTCCTTTCGATAAGTAAGAGTGTCGAACCCAACGAGGAGCAGAAGGAAATGATAAGCGGTTTTCAGCAAGGTATTCTCTGCAAGCACTGAAATTATAGGTAACAGATAGTTTTGTGATAAGATAATTTATAACGAGCAACAAGTAACAAAAGTAAATAAGGTGCAGCAAGGTGGCCCAATCCTTTTTGTAGCAAAGGACAAGCCTGGACAAACTCTTATATAGAGAAAAGCGCTCCCGATGACACATGGGAATTATCGTCAAGCTAGTTTTCATCACGTTCATATGATTCGCGTTCGGTACTTTGATAATTTGATATGTGGGTGGACCGGTGCTTGGGTGCTGCCCTTACTTGGACAAACATCCTACTTATGATTAACTCCTATTGCAAGCATCCGCAACTACAAAGGAAGTATTAAGGTAAACCTAACCATAGCATGAAACATATGGATCCAAATCAGCCCCTTACGAAGCAACGCATAAACTAGGGTTTAAGCTTCTGTCACTCTAGCAACCCATCATCTACTTATTACTTCCCAATGCCTTCCTCTAGGCCCAAATAATGGTGAAGTGTCATGTAGTCGATGTTCACATAACACCACTAGAGGAGAGACAACATACATCTCATCAAAATATCGAACGAATACCAAATTCACATGACTACTAATAGCAAGACTTCTTCCATGTCCTCAGGAACAAACGTAACTACTCACAAAGCATATTCATGTTCATAATCAGAGGAGTATTAATATGCATATAGTATCTGAACATATGATCTTCCACCAAATAAACCAACTAGCATCAACTACAAGGAGTAATCAACACTACTAGCAACCTACAGGTACCAATCCCAGACTTAGAGACAAGAATTGGATACAAGAGATGAACTAGGGTTTGAGAGGAGATGGTGCTGGTGAAGATGTTGATGGAGATTGGCCCCCCTCCCGATGAGAGGAGCGGTGGTGATGACGATGGCGATGATTTCTCCCTCCCAGAGGGAAGTGTCCCCGGCAGAACAGCTCCGCCGGAGCCCTAGATTGGTTCCGCCAAGGTTCCGCCTCGTGGCGGCGGAGTCTCGTCCCGAAAGCTTGCTTATGATTTTTCTTCGGACGAAAGACTTCATATAGCAGAAGATGGGCACTGGAGGGCCAACTGGGGGCCCACGAGGCGGGGGGGGGGGGGGGCGCCCAGGGGGGTAGGGCGCGCCCCCACCCTCGTGGCCAGGGTGTGGCCCCCCTCTGGTATTTCTTCCGCTCAGTATTTTTCATTATTTCCAAAAATAACTTCCGTGGAATTTCAGGACTTTTGGAGTTGTTCAGAATAGGTCTCTAATATTTGCTCCTTTTTCAGCCCAGAATTCCAGCTGCCGGCATTCTCCCTCCTTATGTAAACCTTGTAAAATAAGAGAGAATAGGCATAAGTATTGTGACATAATGTGTAATAACAGCCCATAATGCAATAAATATCGATATAAAAGCATGATGCAAAATGGACGTATCAGGGTGTATGTTGGGAGGGGGTTTGGGAGGTTGAAGATCACATAGCCTTATATTTCACATCTAACGGCCGAGATATCTGATTGACACACTTGAACAAATTTGGCACCCGTTAAATAGGCGCACCCTTTTATTCAATTTAGCATAACCATAGACATGACATGGTCCGACGGAGCGAGAGTAAAAGAGATATAGAGCTAGGTACTAAGAGGCCATGGCATGGTCTGGTAGGCTACACGCTGGCCAGCGGGCGATAGCGAGGTGACATGCTCTATGCCAGCCCATGCATGGCCACAACATACCACGCAGCAAGGCATAGAGGAAGAAATGAGGGATCCCTGAATTGCACCCCTCATTTAACTGCTCGTATATGAATAAAGACCTACAGCAATCCGAGCATAATCACCATCAGAAGAAAGAATCATGCAACACAATTAGCTGCGTGTATAAGAAATGGGGCATACATACCAGTTCTTTTCAACACAAGGCCAGTTCTTTTGAGCTGCTTCTGAAGACCTCTAAGTCTAGAGAATCAAGAACACAAAACAACTCGATTTGGCATGGTAAATATTTTGAGAATCTTGGAGAATTCTAGTGTAATTCAAAATCCTGAAAAAAATCTAATTCTCTCGATTCTAGCCATCCCCTAAAAAATGTTTCACTTCAGGGAATACCCCTATTTGCACAACAATTCATAGGAAAATTGTCACCGGTCGCTCACTCATAAGAAAGCGCTTCGGGCCAGTGTTGTCTCTCGTCCGCGCCGCAGTCACCAACGCCTCATGGATTTTGTAGCTAGATGCTATGGTAGCAAGAGGAGAGTGATGCATCTGCATGATATAATTAACACAAGAGCCATGCTAAAACGAAAGGGATTTTTCATGAATGGCTACTCATGCTCTCTTTGTTAAGAAACTTTGTTGGATCTGCTCTGGGATTGCAACTTTTCTATTAGCTACTAGGACACCCTCATCCCAAATAGAAAGAGAGGAACTTCAGTCTATGCAAATACTATGCTTGCAATCGAAATGCTGCCCTAACCTATAAGTATGGAAATCATCACCCTTGGATGCACTACAAAAAAAAGACACATCCGTGACATTTTGGGCCGAACAATTTTTTTTTCTGTCATACATATGACACTTCTATGACGATAATTGTGACAAAACCCGGTATCATCATAGATGTGGTGGGCTCCTACTTCTATGACAAAAGATCATGATAGAAAATGGGCTTTTCGTCCTGGGCGGGCCGGAGACGCAGCTGCATGACATTCTTGGGCCGTCCATGACGGAAAAAACCGTGGTAGAAGCGAGGGCAAGGAAAATTTCGGGGAGTTCCCGGTTACGGTGGGAGGTCGGGGGCCGAGCGATGCGCATTTCTCTCGTACACATACGCGCGTGTGTGCGAGGCGTTGGCTCTAACTGAACCCGAGCGAGGCGTTGGGCTCTAACTAAACCCGAGTGATTGCACTGCAGGCTACGCATTACTGAACCCGAGCGATCGATCGATGGCTGTTAACTGAACCCGATCGAGCGATTCCTTCGCTACTGCTGCTAACTGAAGCCGATTGATGCTGCCTCTGGATGAACAGTGAGCGTTGCTGGGGGGTTTGGATGAATAGCTCCCGGTGGGGGTGGATGAACAGGACCCCGTGGTGTTGCCTCTGGATGAACAGGACCCCGATCGATCGAGCCGGTTGGGGCTGGATGAACAGGACCCCGTGGAGGGCAGGATGAACATGACCACCCCGTGGAGGGCAGAATGAACAGTAGACGGTGGAGGGCTGGATGAACAGTAGCCCGTGGAGGGGTGGTTGAACAGGAGCCCGTGGAGAGGGCTGGTTGAACAGTAGCCGGTGGAGTAGCGCGTGGTGGAGGCTGGATGAACAGGAGCCCGTGGATGAACAGTCGCAGGTGGAGGGTGGAGGAGTTCGACGGTGGATGAACAGTAGCCCGTGGAGGCGGGAGGGGGTCGACGGTGGAGATGAACAGTGTCCCGTGGAGTCCCGTTTTGCGGTACGCCACACCCCTCCCGATGAACAAGATCCCTGTTTCGACCGTAGCGCTCCAACACAAGTCCGTTTCCTCCGTTTTGCGGTACGCCACACCCCTCCCGATCAACAGGACCCCCGTTTCGACCGTAGGAGGTCCGTTTCCTCCGTTTTGCGGTACGCCAGACCCCTCCCGATGAACAGGATCCCGTTTCAAACGTGGCCGGTCGAACACAAGGCCGTTTCCTCCGTTCTGCGGTACGCCAGGCCTCGTTTCCATCGGCTGTTCCGTCCAAGCCCTCCCGATGAACACGACGACGCATTCCGTTCCGACCCAGCCGGTTGGCTCCCCATGAACATGACGATGACGCTGTTTCTCCATTCCGACCCAGCCATGTACACGAGCCCTGGCCGTACGTATGCGCGAGTAGGCATTCGAGACCCTGCCCGTATGTACGTACGTGGCCGTATTTTCTTTCTTGCACACTGGCCGTTGTACGTACGTGTACATGCTACGTGCGCGCCTCTACTACGACACGTGCGCGCCTCTACATCGACCAGTATGTACGTACACGTTCGCGACCAGAATGACAATGCTACGTACGCTTCGACCAGGTGGGTCCCGACTATCAGGCACTTCCTTGCCTGCGAAGATGTAGCTGGTGGGTCCCAGCAGTCAGGGGGGCGAATCATTTTTTTTGCCCGGACGCACTTCCTTGCGTGCGAAGATGTAGCTGGTGGGTCCCAGCAGTCAGGGGGAAACGTTTTTTCGCGAAATACAGTGGCCCGTCCGGTGGGTCCCAGATGTCAGGTGGAGGAATCATTATTTTCCGCGTAATAAGGAGGCACTTCCTTGCTGCGGCCGTGGACCCAGCTGTCAGCCTCTCCACGTACAGTCCACGTCCGATGGAAGTCGTTCCTTGACCACGTTGACCACGCCGCGCCGAGAGCACCAGGGCGGTGGACGACGGCGAGGCCTAGGAAGGGGACGACGGGGAGCCGGGAAAGACGCGGCAGTGGAAGCCCGCGCGGAGAGGAGTACGAGGGTTCACTGGTTCGGCTGCGGTCTGAGGCTGCCGTCGCCGCAGGGCCTGGCCAGTGGTGGGAATAGTAGGGGGCGGTGAGGCCTCCGCGGCAGCACAGCCGGCCACGGGAGGCAGGAGCATGCGGCACGACCGGCGCTGCTTTGGGCGGCTAGAGCAAGAAGACCAGAGGTTGAAGAAGCACTACGGCCGTTGGATGGACATCGTACGGTCACTGGAGCTAGAATCGTTCATATTGACTAAAGTTGACAAAGGCCCCCGTCCCAGTCAACTTAGTAGGCCCACAAGTCAGCCTCCCACCATGGTGGGTCCCAGCTAGCAGGGGGAGTATTCAGTTTTTTGTGCGTAATAAGGAGGCACTTCCTTGCGTGCGAAGATATAGCTGGTGGGTCTGAGCTGTCAGCGGCGGTAACGTTTTTTTCGCGAAATACAGAGGCCCTTGCGGTGGGTCCCTGATGTCAGGTGGAGGAATCATTATTTTGCGCGTAATAAGGAGGCATTTCCTTGCGTGCGGCCGTGGACCCAGCTGTCGGCCTCTCCATGTACAGTCCACTTCAGATGCATGTCGGTCGTTGACCACGTTGACCAGGCCGCGCCGAGAGCACTAGGGCGATGGACGACGGCGAGGCCTAGGAAGGGAACGACACAGAGGCAGGGAAGACTCTGCAGTTGTTTCCCACGCGGAGGGGAGTACGACTGTACGAGGGTTTACTGGTTCGTCTGCCGTCGCCGGAGAATAACAGCAGGTGTGGGTGAGTAGAGGGATGGCTAGGCCAGCGATGGGAGTATGGTGGGGCGGTGAGTCCTGCGCGGCAGCAGAGCTGGCCGCGGGGAGGAGGGAGCAGACAGTCCCGCCGGCGCTTGTTTGAGCGGCTGGAGCAGGAAGAGCAGAGATTGAAGAAGCACGACGGCCGTTGGATGGCCATCCAACAGTCACTGCTTGTGCGTCAACCTTTTTTTAGGAAAGCCTCAAATCTGTGGAAAACATCATATAGCCCATCTGCCATTATTTCTAATAATTTTACAGCCCATTTGCTAATTATTAAGGTTTTTTTGGAGCCCATATTCTTTTTGTTAGCATTACAGCCCATATTGTGGCCACGGTTAAAAAATTATACGAAATTTTGCATATTTCGGTGCGGTCCGAACTGTTTTTCATCCCGAAATTTTGACTCACATTCAAACTGATTTTAAAAATAAATGTATATCAATATAAAATCCAACAAATTCTCCACGCATAAAAATTAATGTAATTTAAAATCTCGAAATGAAAAAAAGATATTTGAAACTAATTGCCGGTTTGATGTGTTTTGAAAATGTACAGCCCATTTCTCATTACTGATGGGCCATTTTCTCGGCCAGCCGAATGAAAGCTCTCCTCGTCTTGAAAGATTTGCAGCCCAACAGGCTTGACAAAGCGACTTACTTGGCAAATCACAAAAAAACTGGGCTGTGGCCGTGGACCCAGCTGTCAGCCTCTCCACGTACAGTACTCTTCCGATGGAAGTCGTTCCTTGACCACGTTGACCACGCCGCGCGGAGAGCACCACGGCGGTGGACGACGGCGAGGCCTAGGAAGGGGACGACGCGGAGCCGGGGAAGACGCGGCAGTGGAAGCCCGCGCGGAGAGGAGTACGAGGGTTCACTGGTTCGGCTGTGGTGTGAGGCTGCCGTCGCCGCAGGGCCTGGCCAGCGGTGGGAATAGTAGGGGGCGGTGAGGCCTCCGCGGCAGCACAGCCGACCACGGGAGGCAGGAGCATGCGGCACGACCGGCGCTGCTTTGGGCGGCTGGAGCAAGAAGACCAGAGGTTGAAGAAGCACTACGGCCGTTGGATGGACATCGTACGGTCACTGGAGCTAGAATCGTTCATATTGACTAAGTTGACAAAGCCCTCCGTCCCCGTCAACTTAGTAGGCCCACAAGTCAGCCTCCCACCATGGTGGGTCCCAGCTAGCAGGGGGAGTATTCATTTTTCTATGCGTAATAAGGAGGCACTTCCGGTGGGTCCGAGCTGACAGCGGGGGGAACGTTTTTTTCGGAAATACGGTGGTCCGTCCGGTGGGTCCTAGCAGTCAGGGGCAAACGTTTTTTTTTGAAATACGGTGGCTCGTCCGGTGGGTCCCAACAGTCAGGGGGGAAATGTTTTTCCGCAAAATACTGGTGGCCCGTCCGGTGGGTCCCTGCTGTTAGGTGGAGGAATAATTATTTTGCGCGTAATAAGGAGGCACTTCCTTGCGGCTGCCGTGGACCCAGCTGTCAGCCTCTCCACGTACAGTACTCTTCCGATGGAAGTCGGTCGTTGACCACATTGACCACGCCGCGCCGAGAGCACCACGGCGGTGGACGACGGCGAGGCCTAGGAAGGGGACGATGCGGAGCCGGGGAAGACGCGGTAGTGGATGCCCACGCGGAGAGGAGTACGAGGGTTCACTGGTTCGGCTGCGGTGTGAGGCTACCGTCGCCGCAGAATAACAGGGGGAGTGGGTGAGTGGAGGGATGGCCTGGCCAGCGGTGGGAGTAGTATGGGGACGGTGAGGCCTCCACGGCAGCACAGCCGGCCACGGGAGGCAGGAGCATGCGGCACGACCGACGCTGCTTTGGGCGGCTGGGGCAAGAAGACCAGAGGTTGAAGAAGCACTACGGCCGTTGGATGGACATCGTTGACCACGCCGCGCCGAGAGCACCAGGGCGGTGGACGACGGCGAGGCCTACGAAGGAAACGACACGGAGCCGGGGAAGACACGGCAGTGGCTGCCTACGCGGTGGAGAGTACGAGGGTTGACTGGTTCGGCTGCCGTCACCGGAAAATAACAGGAGGTGTGGGTGAGTAGAGGGATAGACAGGCCAGGGATGCGAGTATGATGGGGCCGTGAGGCCTGCCCGGCAGCACTGCCGGCCACGGGAGGCGGGAGCAGGCGGTTCCGACGGCGCTGGTTTGGGCGGCTGGGGCAGGAAGATCAGAGACTGAAGAAGCACGATTGCCGTTAGATTAACATCTAATGGTCTGACGCTGGTAGAGTCGATTGTTGACTAAGTTTCTTTTTTGAGAAACCTTGTGTACGCATGGACTTAGTAGGCCCACAAGTCAGCCTCCAAATCTGTGGCAGACAACATAAAGCCCATTTGCTATTTTTTATAATTTGCAGCCCATTTGCTAATTCTGAAGTAATTTATTACAACCCATTTTCTGCCCAGGACCACGGACAAAAAGTTCAACCTTATTTTGCATATTTTGGTGGAGTCCGAACTGTTGTAATCCCGAAATGATAAACATTTTTTTAAGAACTTATTGATTTGCCAAAAAAATCATTTTGTTTTTGTAAGCAAATAAGACGTGGGACAATTGAGTTGGTTTAAGGAAAAACCAGTGGTAAAAAAATCAGCGCTGGGTGGGAAAAAACAACAAAAATAAGGATGTAAATATGGAAAGGGAATTTTATGTGTTTTCAATATAATGATACGTGTATATGAACTAGTAAAACTATAGGTAGAGATTAGAAAACGGATGTAGGACATGCGTTTCAGGAGGAAAATAGAACTGGGCCGTGTGTTTGATTCAGTAAAAAAAACTGCCTGCGGATGTTGTAAGACAAAATATAACTAACGCTGGCGGGCCAGAGGCCAATAGATACCTGCTGGATCTTTGTGCCCCGTTGTCGTCATGGGCAGGGCCTGTTAAAAACAAAATCAACCCCGGGCAGTCTACAACCCAGTTGAAACTTGCTCGACCTGAAAAAACAATATAGGTGCTCAATAAACGAGAGAATTCTGCAAGTACAGACTGATAACTGGGATGCAGCACGGATATTGTTTTTTTATCGTGATAATAAGTGCATGCACTTGTTTCGAAAAAATTGGAGAACTGGGAATTCGAACGGCGGGTGCTTATGCTACCCATCAAATAAAAATCAGGTGCCTGAAAATTCGTTTCGAAACAAATGATTCAGCTTTATATCCACGTCAACCCTCGGCATGATGGTTGGAAGCAAATGCAAGTTCATACCAAAAGATCGTTAACAACAATACCAACTTGCGGACGACAAGGTAGTACAACTACCAATACCAAACTAACTTATAATCTTTTTACTCCTGGCCCTAGTGTTCGTCTGGTAGAAAATCTTGCAGAGGACCAGCTCCCGCTCCTTCTCTTGCTCCAGGTCCCCGAGGTGGTACTGGTGCATCACCCAGTTGGTCCTGTGCTGGTCGAAGTTCTTGTTGGTGTGCAGCACCAGAACCTTTTTTGCTGCCCGTCTTGCCGGCCGTTGACCATCACCGGCAAGGTATTGCCGGTCTTGTGCCAAATCGCGTGCATGCCGCACTCCGACTGTATCTTGCGACGCGTCCACGTGCCCCTTTTGAATGCCCTGGAATTGCGCTGGAAGAAATGCTTCCTTAGGCCACTCAGTGTGATACATGCAGTATTGTGGAATACAGGTTTTAGTGTACCTAGTTGGCATTTTCATAACATCTTTGGCATGTTGCAGTCACTTGTTTCACTTTTTATTAACTGTCAAATTGTAATTGCTTCACCAGGTCTGCGTCTAAAAAGAAAAATAGAGCTATAAACAAAGGAATATGTTTGTGCAAGTAGACGGCCGATCGGTGTCTTACCTGGAAGTTTCTCAGGTTGGGTGTAGCATATGCCGTGCTCGCTGTCGACGGTTGGTATGAACAAATCGATGAGAGACTAAAATCTCACGCTGTCAGCACTCACTTTGGCCTCAAGGTGCTCGATCAGCTCCTAATCCGTGGGATCGAACTTGACGCCAGCCGGCAGCACCGGCCAATCCTTCTTCGACTTGCATCGGTAATTCCAGTTATATGGTACTCAATGTATGATCAATCGACTATTTTAAGTGAATGATGAAAGATTTCGACAGATAAGTGGTACTCCAAATCTGAAGTCCAGAATACCCGAACACGCCGCCGGGATTCTTGTGTCACCTCACGCGCAGCGTGTTGTCACGTCAATTCAATGTGTGGACATGATGAATAATTTGACCGACGTATACTAGTACTGCTACTGTACTACTTACTAGTCGTATTTAGTGTCACAATTTATACATGGCTTCTGCACAGCATCTCCATCATCATTATCAGTACATCCTACGCAGGTGAGTTAGGATGCACTTGATCCCAGGAAGGTATCTATCCTTCAAACCAGAGGAGTGCTTCAAACTAACAACAATACATAATATCCAACAAAAGAGGGTCGTGCTACAGCAGCAGAATACATGGCTCAGTCTAGATATCAGCACGAATCAAGTTGTGCATATTTGCTGTTGGCATGAACCACATCGCTGCATGTCGGGTTTGCAAAAGCCATCCATCGCATGGAAGCTTGATGCCTTTCACACACTGAAGATTATCTGGCAACAAGCTGTGTCGACGAATCTCTGGATATGGTGATTCATGAAACCCATGGTATGATGTGTAAACATAGCCCCCCCTCGCGAATGGAAGTTGCATAGCACAGTAATCATCGCCGGTGATATGATCGATGATTGGTTGGATGATCGGATAATTGAGCCCGAGGAACAAGGAGTGGTTGCCGAGGCTGTAAACCCGCCTCCAGTTGAATACGCCTGGCCCAACGGAGCTGGGATCTTTCTCGAACACGAAGCAGCCATAGCCATCAATGTCACGAACGCCCCATGCATTGTACTGCATGTGGTTTGATGTAATGGTTTGGTCAATTTGGTACGTGCGAATGAGCATCAAATGACCGCCGTCAGCTGAACGAGCGATAAACCACCACCCATCGGATGGTAGGATTCCAGGTCCTGGAATCATGAAGGCCAGCGCATTTGCGTCTGCTGCAACAATTCAAATTGGAGCCAAAAGGACAAAAATAAACAATCATGTTCAGAGTATGTGTGGAATTAAGATTATTATAATAGTGACACATATCATAGACAGAGAATTGCAATGCCGTGGTCATAATCATACCCCAAGTTAAAAAAATAAGCCAATGGCTTTCATATTCTAGCAATATGTCATGGTTCAAACATCATGTAACAATGAGAGGAAAACAACTATGACAGCGCCTACTCATATTCTACCATAGCACTTACTACTACTGTTCTCATATCAACTCCAAGCAATAACATGCGTTGTTATAAAAATCTTGTAAACAAGAGTAACATATAGCAATCATGATGTTATGCTCATAATATGTATTCTAACAATCATTAGATGCCAATTGTTATCATATCAACTCTAACAATAACATGTGTGGTCATAAAAATCTAGGAAATGAGAGGAACATATAGCAATGATGTGGTTATAGACATGCTATGCATTCTAAATTTGTAACAAATGAACAGGCAGTCGTATTCATAAGGTAAAGATGAGATGAGATAGAACAATTACACGACGATAGATTCCACCAGTATAGGCAGCCAATCTGTGCGTCGACCGCGTAAACGATGCCATCGTGCACTATAGCATCAGACAGAAATGTTGCCTCAACAGGATTGATGATGAGCCATAACCATGTATGGCGACCGGATTCCAGATAGACTAATCCCATGTTGAACAAGGCAATGAGCTTGTATTCCATGTAGTCTTCTGATGGTGTGGGCACTTCGCAGATTACAACTTTCTGCAAACAGAGGTCGAGCCAAAAGCTTGACGCGTCTCGTGCGTAGTAGGCAGGAGTGTCCGGCGGGCCGCGAGGCTCGATGGCGGCGGTATCCAACGATGGAAGGGTGATCTCTCGCTGGGTGTAGATATCCATGAGACGCCACGGACTACCGGTGTGGTGGATGAGGAAGATCCAGTTGGCCTTCATGCCCGCCCAGTAGTGGCCGCGCATGAAGGACAGGTGGACGGGTAGTGGTAGCATGTCGAGGGGAACCACAACAACCTCCGTAGGATCGTCAAGTCGGTGTCTGGGCCACCTGCGAGGATCAGGCATCAGCAAGCAGGGTGTCTTGAAAAGAGCCGGCCGGTTGCAGACGAGTAGACGGTACAAAGACACCGAGCATGCGGCCAGACAGACGGTGCTGAGTAGGTCCATACGACTACAGATCTGCTCCAAGAGAACATCGGGGAGGGAATTCCAATCGCGGCTCTGCGTTTCAGTCGGTTCTGCCATTGGGGTTTTCTGTGCCTGCGAGCCAGCGGGGAAGTGGATTCGGGCGGGCGAGCGAAGAAGCTTCTCCTCGTGTGGCCGAGCAGTGAGCGGGGGGATATGGTATGCGCGAGCTACCAAGGAAGATGGCGCGGGCGGGCGAGCAGTGAGCGGGGGTAAATGGTGTGCAGCCGACGATGGGGAAGAGAGGAGGAAGAAGAAGAGAGGAGGAAGAAGAAGAGAGGAGGAAGAAGAGTGGAAGACGGGGAAGAAAGTGCATTCAATCTCAATTCTACTAGTACTACTACCAGGATATACCGTCCTTCGGAGTGTAAATAGTTACACCGATGACATGTGGGTCTACCACAACAGGGCCCATATGTCAGTTAATGGAGGACAGAGGTGCGTAGGCGTATTTGCGGAAGCGTGCTCTACTGGCAAACATGATGGCGGTACTGGGTAAGGCTGATTTAGTAACACCAACATGTTGGTTCAGCTTATTAATTACGTGTCCCATCTGCTGCAGCGTGTATTGTCACTTCACTGCGAAGACTAGTTGAATAGTTCTCTCTGACCGAGATGGGGAATAATGGATCGCGAGGACTTCCTTTCTACAGTATCCCTATGCCTCTACGCTCACTTCACCCATTTTGCTCCGTACCTAGTCACTTGTTGAAATCTGTAGAAAGACAAATACTGGGAACAGAGGGAGGCTTTTACTCCGTACTATTTGGGAACAGAGGGAGTATCACCATATGGAGGGAACAGAGGAACCTTGAAATATGAACATGTCAATGGGAGGGAGTAAACCCCATGCATGCATGCATGCAACATGCAACACTCACACGTACACATGGACGCACGCACCCATGCGGCACACAGCACACGACGCAACACACACGCTCACGCTCAAGTGCTCAACCTACTCCCTACGTCCGTGAAAGACTGTACATTTAGAGATTTACACATTGACCAGGGCATAATTAACGCCCAAAAGTAGCGGACTTATGTGTGCATGCGACCATTGAGATAAGAAGATTAAATGAAGGCCGTTGCATGCTGTAATTAAGGATAGACATGTAGCCTATACCTACAACACAAGTTGGTGCATTAGTCAATCAATATCGATTTAGATTAAATGCTAAATGCATTGGAAGTGTAGATGTACATCATGTACTACACTCTTTGTTTTATAGCCGATGTACACTCTTTGTTGGAAGACCGAGGGAGGACACGTGCATGCACTCACATACACAGCCAGGGCGGTTCACGCGCAAGGGTTGGACTCGTGTCGTGCCTGCGTAAAGTTTTGTTTAACTGATTTCTTTGCTCTGCCAACTGACAGGTGGGACCCAGAAACCAGGTGACAATTTAACCAGTCAACAAAGTGCCACGTCGACTATGTGGCCGGTCAGTAGGGTGCAATACGGTGCTCTAAGATGATCTAGTGATCGTATAATCGCCGCAAAACTATATATAGTGACCGTAAAGAGCGTATTGTTACATACGTTGACCGCCAGTGTATTTTTCTCGTTTCAAATTAAGCCATATTAATCGGAAAGGATGCAGTATGGACTACTACTACTAGTACTAGTACTGCTTTGATGTGTCCCGTCAACTCGCCGAACGAGGAGAAGCTTGCTTACTACGCCTCTCCCTCGCCCATGCGCGCGGTGGTTCGCAGGACGAGGAGAGGGTTTTGACTACAGCGCACTCTCCCTCTCCCTCTCCCTCTCCCTCGCCCTCGCCGTCGCGGTAGACGTGCAGCAGTTCAATCGATGTCAGATTGCCAGAAGCATATTGTACTGTAGTATCATCATTGTTGGACCTTCCGAAGAGGCGAAGAGCCAAGTGCAAGGTTCACACGAGTACGAACTGTTGAACCTCCCGAAGAGGCAAAGAGCCAAGCGCAAGGTTTTATAGGAGTTGTCGTCCTAGTAGGAGTGTACTACAACTATAGCGAACGATGCTACTGTATGATGCCGCCACGTCACGTATATCCAAAGATGTGCCACCTTTTTTTTCTCAAAGAGCGTGTTGGAGCCCGTGCAACAACTACACAAGTTGCACGTAGACATAACACATTTACTAGTAATAAATTCTAAAGGACAAATGCCAGTATGCCACACAAGTTCATCTCCAATTCATGTGATAAATTTGTGCACGACTAGTCTACATATATTCACAGCGCTACCGTTCACAATTACCGTACTCCACTTACACGTTATAGATGCGCTACATGTCCTCCTCCAGGTTCCAGTCCCAGGTGTTCTTCATGGATGGCACGATCCATAGCGGTGGGCAACGGGAATCATTGTCGCAACTTTCTAGTCCGGTTCCACACGATGGAGACTCATCCAAGCTGAAGCGGCATAAATCAGGGATAGCGTGTCCCAGCATGACGTTCATCCGGCGGTGCGCACTGAAGACACAACCATGCTTCATGAACGGCAGGCCTTCCGTGTCGTGCACGGAAGGTGGCATCCACTTCACAATGGGGTAGCTTTCCCCGATGAAAAGCGAGTACTCTCCAAGAGTGTTCCTCGGCACCCACGTAGCATCACGGGGGTCGAACTCGGCGCCGTTCATCTGGTACACGCGACATCCCAGATCTGGACACATGGTGACGTACATAGTTAAGGTCCATGCATAATAATGTTGTGCTCAAATATGGCGGTCAGTAATACTGTGCAGCAAATAGTACTACTCCGGTATAGAGGAAGTAAAATAGCCGGCTTATTATATATAACCACTCTTGGCTACATGGATGAGATAGTAAGACATGGAAAAACAAAAATGGTGGCAGCTAGTGGGTTCAAGTCTTCAAGGGCCTAGCTAGCTATACGCGTCCTCCAAGGTAAAAAGTACTCCTACTAGTACTACAAAGTATACTACTAGTACAACAATGAAAGAGAAGGCGAGAGGGTTAAAAAAAGGAATACCTGAGTAGATGGTGACGGTCCGATCATGGTAGATTGTGTGACCATGTTGCACATCAGTGGTACCATGGGTAACGACTGCTAAGATAGTTGATCCCAATATGCCAAAGTCAGCTACAAGGTTCCAGGTTAGACCGAATCGCGGATGCAAATGCACATCCAGGATCGGCGATCTTATTTTGATCGGGGGATGGCTGGTCCCTGCAAAATAATGGAGTACCGTTAGGGATGCAAATGATGGTTTGTGCATTCCGTTTGTAATCTCCCGTACCGTAGGATGGCAACCAGATGAAACAAGTCCCCTGGCTTGTCACCGCGAAGATGCGTCCTAGATGGCGCACGGCGTCTTCGAACGTGTAGGGGTACAAATCTGCCGCCGCCAACATGTGCCAGCCTCTGCCGTTACTGCCTCTTGCATTGATGGCAATCCTTATGTCGAACACCGCGATGAGATAGTAATCGTCGTAGCCGCGTCGCTTTGTCGGCGGGTCCGCAATTGCTATCTTCTTCAATCTCATGTAGGCATCATCATATGTATTCAAGCCCAGCCAGTCCGGAAGGCCGATCCCAATGGTGGAGAAGGGGTCTACCGGAACGGCCGCACTGCTGTGGATGTTGTGCAAAATGATGGTGGTATCCGGCCGGAGGTATGCAAGCCAATCTTCGTTGGCACCGACCCAGACCTATATATAAGACGGTGGGCAGCGGAGAATTACGGGATGGAAATGGAATAACTAAGTACTACATGATCAAACTCCATTACTGACCTGCTCATCGGACAAAATCCGACTACCTCTCAACGTCAGCAACTCTAGCAGAGTCAACGTGCAACCATGGCCAGGGAGCGGTGGACTGTTCGAAGGATTGTCCCATAGAAGAACCTTCTCCTCAAGGACGCATGGAAGAGCAACAAGCATGGCCTTTTCCCAAGCTTGTTTAAGCAGCGTCTTGAAAAAGTTGGTGCAGGAAGCACCGAGTCTTGCGGCGGTGAGGACGTCGGAGCGGCGTGCGATTTCTCCCAGAGGATCGTCATCCAAGGTCTCCTAGCCCCGACGAGGAGGAGAACCGCCTGGCGAATCCATGGGTGCAGCGACGAACTGCCTTCTCTTCGGGGGGAGGGGAACTGGCGAGGAGGAGATAAGAGCGTAGTAACCGCAGGGCCTCGTCCCTTCCAACTGTAGATCGTTCCTCAGCGAAGGGGTGAGGCTATTATTTACTACTAGTACTAGCATTATGGAACGTTATGGGATTGCATTATACTGTAAATAATAGCACTAATAAGAAATTTCTGGCACTAGGTAGTAGTTTTTGGCGTGGATTAAGAAATTTTGGGTATGTTTTTGCCATTTGTTGTACACGCCAACTAGGTCAAAAAACGTCTTACATTATGTGACGGAGGAGTACGTACTCGTACTGTAGCAGTACTAGTACTACTTTTCTCAACTAGTAGTGCGATGTACTGTACTTCTAGTCTAGTCTAGTATAGTGCACCAGTTTTGAACTCTTGAATCTCAGGGCCAAGGAGCTACAGTTGGAAGTTTAGGGTACTACTGTTCTCTAGAACCATCGCTGTACTATCAATGCAGGGGAAGTACACCTGCGTAGTGGCCTAGTGGGTACTCTCGGTGTTCTATTCAGCCGCTCCTCTCACGTAGCTGGCCTACTCAGCCGCTCCTCTCACGCACACACTAGCAGCCTGTTTATCAGCGACGGTTACTGCAGGGGCAGAACATTTGAGTTATTTGATACAGCGGGACTAGGCTTTTCGCTTCCATTTGTGGAGGTGTAATGGATCTCGTCGAACTTTGTTAGTAGTTCCTTCTTTATGAATGAGATGAAGCAAAGCTTTTGCCTCCGTTTAAAAAAAACACGTCAAGAGGAATTTCTTTTATAGTAGAGCCAATAATGGAGTGAAGTCCATGCGTGCAACGCCACAAGCTACAGAGTAGTAGTAGAGCACTTTACGTACAGAGCCATATTGCACAGTTCCCAATGCCCCGCCAGGCTTTTCCGACTCCTAGTTTAAATATGCTACTAGCTGGAAGCTGCAAGCGAGGTGCGGCTAGGGCGAGCACGCGAGCCACGGGATGCTGGGAAGGAAAACCCGTTCACGTGGCTAGGCTGTCCAGTGCACCCAGATTATGGGGCCGCACGTCCGTTTGACTTCAAAACTCAAACTACCCGTGTAAAATATTGGCTCGCAGCAAAGTGTAGTAGTACTATTTTTTAAAAAAGGCCGCCGTGCGTTCGGCCGGGATCGAAGCCACAAAACGAGGTATACACTCCCGCGACCACTAGTAGTACTCGTTGGAGTACAACGCAACCTAGAATCGCCTTTTGTCGCTAGTAGTACGTACATGTTCCTTCCAAGAAACCCCTAATGGTTAATAGTATAGCCAGCTGCTGGCTATAAGCCAGTGTCATGTCATCTACAGCCCATCTTATAGCCAACATGTACAATAATAGATCAAAAGAGTGTACTACTTTTTTATTATGTGGCCCACTTCTCATTCTCACAAAGTGCCTAGGAGCACGTGCTAGAGCTGGCTCTTCACGAAGAGCCCGCTTACCTTCTCTCTCCTCTTCTCTTTCCTCCAACTAAGCAGAAATATACTAGTTTATTTCTTATAGCCCGCTGACTCAGCTCTATTGTACTTGCTCTAATAATGCAAGAATCCACTAAAATGCCAAGAAACTACTACCACTTGCATACGTGGCAGACTTAAGATAAGACTACCTTATCAACCATTGTACATGCTCTTACCAACAAAAATCCTCGAGTGACCTCCTACCTCCGGCCCGTCCACCTAGTCATCCTCGGCCATGGGACGCAGCTACCGCCGCCGGCAGAAGGCGAGGTCAAAACCGCCGGCGGTGCGGAGCCCATGTTGCGGCAGCCCGGATGCCAGCTCCGCCCGGCGCTCGCAGCCGCTAGCTAGCCAAGATAGCTCCGTCCAGCTACTTGTCTGCAAGGTTTGCTAGCTAGATTGGCACGGTAGCGCGGCGGCTTGCTCGCGCGCGCCGCGCTAAGGCCAGCCATCTGGCTCGAGTGAAGGCCAGCGTGGCGGCTTGCTCGCTCGTGAGTCACGCTCGGGCCAGCCTGCCAACCCGTGCGGAGGCCAGCGCGGCGTCCGACCCGTCCGGCGGAGCGGCGGCCAACTCGCTCATCACCGGCGCCACCGACGAACACGCATCAGTACTGTTTGAAGTAATGTTCAGGAAAAATAATGATTTGAGGGGGATAACAGGATAGAAGGTCAGATGTGGGTCCGTCATGTCAATGGCCAAACAAAATGTGTTGGTTTAAGGTGCCTCTCGGCACGGACGTGTGGGCCAACCCTGTCATAAATGGGTTTAAACGAACCTAATCGGTAGGAGTACTAGGTAGTTTTTGGCGTGGATTAAGAAATTTTGGGTATGTTTTTGCTATTTTTTGTACAATAGATTCTTCCTAGGGCTGGTTGAAAGTGGTAGTTTTTTGTTAAATACTCTACATATTGTAAGTAGGAGTGAAAGTTAAGCTTTGGAAGCCAATAAGCAAGGCTAGTTACATAGTGCATATGTGTACATGATTGAAAGTAAATATCAACCATGAGTGACTAATATCTTGATGGAAAACTCGAAACTATGGAATACTAGAAAAAAATGCATGGTTGGAAATACTAGCAATGTTCATGTCCGTTGCAACGAATCATAATTAGAATAATACTTATTCACAAACTTGGTACAAAACACTCTAATTTTGATACACATATGTCACTAGAGATATATTATGTTTCAATTAGAATATATTCCTTGGGCTGTTTTGGTGAGGTCAGGGAGGGATGTGGTTGGTTTTAAGATACTAATTATGGGTTTTTCTGCAAATTGGTAGACAAGTGGGATGTTGGTGAGAAAAGGCAACAACTTACCTCACAATCGTTAGATGTAGATCTAATGGTCAGAAATGACGGATGGCAGACACACCAGCATCACCAACTTAGTCTTGTGTAGGAGTACTAGCAAGATCCGTGCATTGCACGGAACATCAAGATGCATTTTTTTATAAAACACTTGTTGTGATTGACCCTTGCGGGAGTAATCCCATGTGTAAAAACTAATGATATCTCGAGAAATATGAGATAAGGTGAAGAGGAGTGGGGTGTGGTGGTGGTTGGTGGTCGGACTGAGCGGAGGCATGGGGATTGACGACGCCGACAGCGGCCACCAGGCCAGTTTGTTTGAGAGGCTTCCTTTCTTAATTGCTCAACAATGAGGTTTGTTGGAGATAAGGATGAACGAGGGAAGGCCTTGTGTGCAAATGTGGAGAGGGGTGCGGGTATCTTTTAGTTTAATTTCCATCCGTCAGATATAGATCGGACGGTCTATATTGCAAGATGGCACACGTACCATCATCACCAACTCGGTTTTTTATAAGAGAAGAAATATAAGTATGGAGATACAAACGTATTATCGATACTTGCTTCCGTAAACTAGCATCTACATTCTATTCAACGCCTCGGCATGTGGGGCCTTAGCACAATGACTTCTCGACTGTGTAAAACAAAGATTTTCCCGTCGCCGACAAGGAGGGGTGATGGCGGCGCGCTTTTTGGCTTGCGCTAGTCCTAGTAGTCATACTAGGTGGTCTAAGCACGTGTAGATTTATTCTTTTTCACGTCTCGTGTTCGCCGTACTGCCACGACTGTTGATGAATAGACGGTAAGTTATTCACGGGGAAACCCTTGTTGAGCGTGTTTGCGAGAGAGAGAGACAGTGTGCGTGTGTGATATGTTAGAGACTGAGGCAATGATAACAGATTCTTTGTGTCTATGTGTGTGGAGGATAGAGAGAGACATGTACATGGGGCTTTGTGTTGTGTAACGTGGAGACACATATACATAATTAGAGAGTGAGTGTGTGAGATACACATGCGGACATGAGGAGAGATGAGGATCCAGATAAATGGGTGTTTGTGCGTGTCTGTGTGTGTTTGTGCACGCGTTTGTGTGTGAGAGGGAGAGAGTGTATGTGGAGTAGAGAGACCACTGATGATGTAAACCTAGTATAAGGGAAGGGGGAATGGTGTGACATGTGTAGTAGCGAGATAGCACGGGTGCGGGCGGGGGGAGCAGACTATTTGGAAGAGACATCGAGTGTGTGTGTGGGAGAGGGGTGTGAGAGCGAGAGAAAGAGAGAGCTAGCGACGGAGAGAGAGAGAGGAAGAGAGGGGGCGAGAGGGGTCGTTTGTGTCCATAAATGGCGTATAGATAGGGAGACAATGTTGATGTTGTCCGAAATTGGCCTATGAACGGAGACGCAAGGGAAGCAAGTCATCGTGTGTGTGATAGGGACTTCATGAGAGATCTAGAATAGATGGTGTAGAGAACAATGTGCGAAATCGAGAACGATTATACATTAGGGAGCTATGCAAAGAGTCACGACATATATGTATACAAGGAAGGAGCTGGGGCGGGTCCGCATGTGGGAGAGATAGAAAGAGGAGAGTGGTGCACAAGGAGACAAAGTGTGCTTGTTTGCAGTGGGGGTGGTGTGTGAGGTGAGTGCGCAAGAACCACATGACTAGGGAGATAGACGTTTGGGGGCGACGTTTTGTGTGTATGGGAAATATACACTCTACATAGTGCGTGTGCTTGGGTAAGAGAGATAGCGGGAGACCTAGAGAGTGAGGGAAGAGATGTGTGCATGCCCGAGAGACAAAGTGATAGAGACCTATGTTGGGGTCCGGACTTTACAAGAGAGAGGGGTGTTAATGTGCTCGTGTGTTGGTGTTTGGGGGAGAGAACGACTTCTCTATGTGTGTGTGTGTGTGTGTGGTGGTGGGGGGGGGGTTGACTTCAGATAAAGAGTGAGGTGTCTATATTTGAGGGACTTTAGCGTAATTGAGATATTGTGCACTCATGGTTGATCAATTTGTTTCACAGTTTGTACTATGAGATAACGATACTTTTGAACATGCGTGATATACCTTGATGTACCAGAATTACAAACCTAAGATTGGAATTTTGGAATTTGACTCCATCATTAGCTTTTGTAATTCATTTAAACGAAGGTACATTTTTAAGCCGGGATTTCGTGATTTCAAATTCATATATCAAACCTAGAGATATACACATACAGGCATGTTCAAACTTTATAATCATCCACTTCATTCATACACATACACATTTTTGCTTTTGTCATCATATTTAGGATAAACACATTTGGAATTTCATTTGAATTGGACCGTATGATGGTATTTGCTTGTAGCAGCTCAATGATCCATATTTGAATTGAATGGACAATCTAAGTTTCGAGTTGGAGACATTGATTTTCAAAACTTGCGCATTTTTTCGCGTGCAAAACAAACAAATTGTCGGCCATGATATCATAGTCGGCCGTACGAGAGCAGAATACTTATAATTTTAGGCGCCAAAAGCTTTCAAACTTCCCGCTCACATCGAAATATCACGCGCCCGAAAGTTTAGCCCTGCGATATTCCTGTTTTACCCCTGCCACATGAACGGAAAAGGGCTGCTTTGGTAACTCCATTGTTTTCCCCTCTTTGCCCCCAACATTCTTCCCCAGAGCCCCTCCCCTTCCCCTCCCCGACCCCCCAACCACGGCAAGCCGCCGAATCTAGTCCTCCGCCGCAGCGGTGGACCTCACACCCCGCCGGATCTACCTTCCGCACCTTGGAACCCCCAACTGCCAACTCACCACTTCACCGGAGCCGCTTCAGCGTCTGGCTTGTCCACCGCTCCAGATCTCCTTGACCGCCATCATGGTCCACTGCACCGGATCTGCTTAACCGGTTCCCTCGTCCACCATAGCGTAGGCCCTTCACTGACTCCCTTGTCCGCCCCTTCGCTAGACCTTCATACAATCCCTTGTCCGCCGCAACAGATCCGCCTCACCGAAAGCACTGTACAACGCGCCCGCCGAAGCCTTCGTCCACTGCACCGGACCCGCTCCACGGACGCCATATTCAACTCCACCGGCCCTGCTTTACCGATGCCGCAGCCTCATCAGGTTATTTCGATTTGTACTCCTTCGGTTTTTCTCTTTATCGTGCAACTGTTCACTTACCATAGATGAGCTTTCTTGTATGTCGACAGGCGCCGCAACCATAGCACCAGAGCCGCTTCAGCGACGGCGACAGCCGGCCCAAACTCAACCGCAACACGAGCACCATCGACGATCCTTAGCTACCAAGTATGACAATGATACACATACGCCGCCGAGAATCAGGTACTATTATCCAACGGCCGGCGCCTACGTTCACTTTCCTAGCATAAGCACCGCACCTTTGAATTTCTTCAGGGCATCATTCAGTTTTTCATGAGACGCGTTATTCTGCTTGCACCTGTAGGGCCATACTTCTGGCAGTGAACATGTTACATGTGCTAAATTACATACCAGTGCACATATAGTTAATATGCTTTAGTTTTGTTCTGATGCCACCTGTTGGTTCCATCAGACTGCTTAATGTTCTCTATGCTTAATTACACATCAGCAAACTAGCATGTGGTTCCGCTGCTTTTTGTTCGTTTTACCCTACATTTTCTTATGCTAGCTATTACATCACTGCTCCGAGCCTCTGTTCATTACTTGTTTGTGTGTTCTTGATCTTCCCAAGTTGCATGACTAATTTGATGCTTCTATTAATTATGGAGCTGCCAACCCCATCAAGCAAAATATTTATTCTTTTGGGGCTGGCACCTCGAACAAGCATAAAAATAGAGGGAAGCAGATATATTGTCGTGTATGCACACACCCTTCTTTCATTAGTTTAGATGAACCATTGATGATCAATTCGGACCAGTGCATGCGATTAAAATTAATTTTACCTAAATATATGGTGCAGAATAAACTACAACAACTAGATTTGCAACCACGGGATGCTGACGATATCTTCAAAGAACATTTCCACAGCAGCTAGGCTTCACAGCAACATATGGTAAGCCAGTGTGTTTTAGTACATGTGAAATGTAATGCGAGTGGGCTGCTTTCTTGGCTTGTGCCCTCAACGTGTAATCCTACCGAATTACAAATAGTTCAGTTGTCTGCTTTGTTGTATTGCTTGATTCGAATGCTTATTTGTTGTTACGCTATACCCGAGTTGGCCAATATGTCAGCAGTGCCTGCTGTACTATCGTAAAGAAATGCATGCCTATTTCATTTGAGTCCTTAACTTTTCCTCTCAACTTCATCACAAGACTGTCTTCGTAGTTTATATGAGGCCACACTGTTAAGTGCTTTCTCAGATTATTTCAACTGCTTAGATGCCTTGGCAACTTAAATATAGCGGTTGTACACTCCCTTTCAACTAGGGATGTCAATTGGGTCCCGTTTAATCCCGATTAAAGTCCACTAGTGGTATGATAGTTCAAAAGAGTTTTTTGTTTTTTGGAGGAAAATGAACAAGGGAGGTAGCAAAAACTAACTAGATGGGACTGGCAGATGTCGTTTATTTGCCACTTACATCCCTAGTTTCATCTTACCATTTTAATATCTTTTCGGCTGATGCTGCTTCGAACCATTTAAATATAGTTTGCCATGCTCGGCAATAATTTGTCCGTCGTTTACCATGTAAGCTTACTGCCTGGATCATACGATAACTATCTCTTACTGATGTCCAGCAGAAACCTTTCAGGATGCCGTTCACACTAGGACACAATTTACAACCCCAGAATCTATTTGTGGAAGCAGTGCACCATCCATGTTACCAGATGGTAGCAGTTCAGAGGCAACACCGCCGGAGAGCAGTCTGAGCACAGATATTATAGTGCTTGAGGCTCTACTAGAGGCAGAAAGAGATGGTGTGGCTGCCATGAATGAGGTAATCTTTATCTTGAGGCTGGAAATTACGGAATTAGCGGCACGCATTATGCAAGCAACCCAAGAATTGGAGGAAGTAAGAATGTTGCATTTGAGGACGGAGGAGGTCCTGTTGTTTCTCCTATCTGCCCCAAGGTAATCCTGGTTCTTCTTAAGATACCAGTTGAAATTGTCATTAGATTATTGTACTTGCATGTTGTGTCATGTCTCTGAATGGATTATGTTGCAAGACCCCCTATGTTGTCCATGTGTTGTAATGATCCGAATTTTTTAGGCGAGGTAATCCTCAGTACTTGTATGATTGACATAAGGTGAACTGTTTTTCGTGTGAGCATATTGTATTGGATGAAATAACTGTTTGACTCAGAGTGTATCCAACCTACTGAATTCGAAGATCACGACATTTCTAATCATAATCATATATAAAGGTGGAATAAATCTTTGTTGTGGTTTTGAAGAAATAAATAACAAAACGTATAATTATCTGTGGATATTCGTAATCGAATACAAATTGGATTTGAATTTAGTTTGCCAGGTCCCAGGGCAAACGTGAATGCTAATTCTCCCAAGTTTTGAACGAAGCGGATAAACACCCACTATAATTTGTGGGTTGCCCGAAGCAAGTGTTTGCGAGATGGAAATTACTGTCTACCCCTGACACTTGACATCCTTATCGACCGGATTTACACTGCTGTCGATACGGGTAGACTAGTAACTTCAATCAGACGTGACACGACGGCCTCTGAGCCTATTCAGACACGGTGGGCGCCAAACGTGGGCGGCAAAACACATTTGATTCAAGCTCGTCCGAAAGACACGTGTCTCTTCCTCAATTTCCCCATTCATACAAATTGGGCGGCAAAACAAACTCTCCTCGTCCGAAATCGATGTAGGCTAATATTTTAAATAGGGCAGATGTGTAACTTCCATCAGACGTGACACAACCGCCCTACCTGTCAGGCCCGTTCATACACGGTGGGCGCCAACCGTGGGCGGCAAAACACCCTCTCCTCGCCTGAAATAGTTACCGGAAAATATTTGGGAGATGCAAGATTACCGTCCTATCCCCAACCGACGGATGTCCGAAATTTTAAACGAGGGATAAGTTCGTAACTTTCCCCCATTTCAGAGAAGCGCGTCCCAAAGTTTGAGATCCCCCCTCCCCTCCATTTCCCCATTCATACACCGTCGGTGGCACGACAACCTCCGCACTGCGGCCAGCCTCCTCCGTCCGCCACCCCATCCTCCACCTTGCTGGAGCCGCTACCCCTACCCCGTTGTCCACTGCAAGAGATGGACGCCTCTCATCCACGGCGCTGGACCAGGATCCTTTCATCGCCTCCTCTTGCTTCATCGGCGCCGTCGGCCACCTTGCCGTTGCCGCTCCAACGACCGCCTCGTCCACGGCAACAGGATATATCCCCCGACCCGGCCGTCTGCCGTCTAAAGTCTTCTTCCCCGCCGCCGACAGCCATCGCACCCGCAGCACCCTCAACGTATCAGCATAGGCCTACACGGCGTCGCAAGAGAGGTGGTACTCTTTCATATGTGCTTAAGGTATTAATCTCACCCGGAAAATAGATCGTAATTTGTTTACTGTACTTTTCTTGTCCGTACCAAATCGTAGTGGCTAGTTGAAAGCAAACATTGGTTGCGAAGTAGCTTTGTCCGGTTTGCACCTTCAGATCCGCCATGGCACGGGCACTATACTCGTAAAGCTTATGGTTTCCCCCCTTTATATTCACTACCATCATCGTAGGTGCTTCGTGTCGTGCTAGCACTGCTCCTCAAGACCTCAACCCAAAGCTTACGTGTTGAAATACGAATCTGATATGATGCTCATATCACTAAAACAGAGAATGTTTAATTGGTCACCTAATGTTCCTATATTCGTTTCGAAAAGCATGTGCGCCACCCACTGGTCCAGCTAGTTCCACTTTCCTGATTTTTCTCTTGATGCTTAGGGTTTTCCCCTTTTATCTACTCTACTATGATCTGCGTAGGTGCTTTCTGTCGTACTAGCATTACTCCACCCTTCAAGCTAAACAACACAACCCTCAGAATTCGAAAGCTTAGTTGTTCAAATATGATTGTGATATGATACTGATATTAGTTAACCGACACATTTAATTGGTTAGCTAAAGGTCCCACTTGAGTTTCCAAATGCATGTCGCGACATATAGAGAGACAGCATAATTGCATTTCTTTGTCACTTGTTGACCGTACTTTCTTGTCCATACCAAATATTAGTTGTTGTTTCAAAGCAAACATCGGTTGCTAACTACCCTTTGCGCGGTTTGCAGCTTCAGATCTGCCATCCCACTGCCACGGTCAACACTGTACTCATCATGCTTATGTTTTCCCCATTTTATGATGACCACAATCAGCCTACGTGGTTCGTGTCGTAATAGCACTGCTCCACCCATCGAGCTAAACAAGCTTAGTTGTACAAATTCATATATGATATTATTGCTGATATTAGTAAAACTGAGAGATGTTTAATTGGTTAGCTAAATGTTCCTACTTTAGTTTCGAAATGCATGTGAGCCACATATGGAGAGACCGGAAAGAATAGTATTTCTCTGTGCGCTCTGGTTCATCATGGGTGGCCAACCGACATTGTATTGAAAGACTTGTAATATCTTCAATCTGCTTGCTTTTCTGCTCTTCTTTAAGATGATACTCTTCTCTTGCGGTTGACTGGTCAGGTCGAGTTGTTCTCCCTTAGTATATTTTGAATCTGTCAGGTCAGGTCGACTTGTTCTTCTTTACTATATGTTGAAGCTATCATCTGCGAAGTGTCATCACTTCTGGAGCTCTCATATTTTGAGTAGTAGGCCACATTATATTAATGCACACAACAAATTACAGCATGCATGGCATCTTTTAAAAGAATTGCAGAGATAGCACAAAGGGGTTTACAGGGAGGCAGTATTGGATTAGAATCACTTCTGCATTACAAAGAAAATCTCACTTGTTTTTATGTTTTCATGCATGTCAGATATTGAACATTATCAAAATGAATATGAGAATGGGCGCACGAGAGGAATATTGCGGAACGATCCACTGGCTAACAAACTTGGCATGGTGGAGGATGGCCTATCTTATTCACCCATCAAGGTGCTTGCTCTAACTTTGCAAAGTTGTATTGGTCGCAGATATTTTGCATCTGACCTCTTGCATTACTTCTACTTTGTTACACCATCTGCTTAGTTTAAGCATCATATATGAGTATATGCCATACCTATCCATTTTCTGTACCTATTCCATGTGTCGTCACACTATGTTTTTCCAGTCAAATGTTGTTCTTTCGTAATAGATGTCCAAAAGGAAGAGGGTGAATGCAGATCCTCAAGGAGTACAAACTAGGTATTTGGAAAAGGTAGTGATACCTGTTAAATCAGATAGATCAGCAGCCACAGAAAACACAGGCCCAACTGTACCACACTTTACCCCTACTCCAGTGGCCAAACCCCTATTAGAACTGCTGGGAGCCCAGCGTCAGGTACTGTCTATGATATCAATTCAAAATTTGAACTCCTAAATTTCTGCTTGTGCCTTACCTTCTCTCTTGTATGAAAACTAATTTCAGATGAATCTCCTTGCTCAAAGGATCATACGATCTCAAAACAATAATGGGCTCTGCATTGCTCTTGTCAGTACCTCTCTCCCTTTTGCCTTGTAACGCTGTACTTAATTAACTACTATTTGATTATGTATCATCAGTCTGCACCTGAGCTTCATTATCCTCTGTTTCTTCCAATATTATTTGATCTATATTTACTCTTTGCAAAATGTAGAATAATGGCAACGCTTATAAAGAATTTTCTTTGGGGAATTTATTGAATTATCCTTCCATCAACAAGGAGAAGAGCTTTGTCCAGCCCGTGTTAACATGTAATGTAAGTTCATCCTTCTCAAGCCTTCAAACTTTGTTCTAGTATAGATTTGGATAGGCATCATTTCCTCCACTGCTGTTTGCTTTGCTGTTTATATCTGATTGGATGTTTGCAACAACTACTAGTTTCAAATTGTAGTTGTAAAAACATGTTCCTTATGCAGAACAGATCCATTTATTTGCTTATATAATTGTGAAACCTGTTACGTGTCTCCTTGTTTCTCTTTCAGACTCGTATCTCTTACGCCAGGCAGAACTTTAGGGAAGATAGTGAGCCAAACCATCTTGAGGACAGCGAGATGACCCCAAGGTCCTGTCTTGATGAAGACAGTGAGTTGAAGCTACTCACCAGCAGGTGTGAGACAACCTCTGTGCAGTCGCTGCCTCAATCAGTTCGACTTCTTCAGTCTCAACTTAAAGCTAAAAGGCTTGCTTCAGCTCAGCTCCGACTTGAAGTCAAAGATGCAATGAAGATGTCAGAGGACTTCCATGCGCACCATCATGCCTTAAATCTAGTGTTGATGCATCTATCGTTGACACAACTGAGGTCTACTCAGCTTCTTCAGCTGTTTGGGGGGCCCGACGTGGCCAGGCCTAGTGCCTTCTGAAGTGCTCTCAGTTTTGTATATTCCTTTGTCGGCGCGTTTATTTGCACTGGTGGCGAACTTTGATGCACAGTGGATGTAATATGTGTGATAGCCGTGATAGCGTAGCGTAAGTTGCTTGCTTATTTATTTCCTTGTTGTCTTGTTTATTTGTTTGCTTGTAGTCATTGCAGTTCTTTTTCCGCCGTTTGCTAGTGGCTGCAATAACCTATTTTTTAAAACTAGGCCACAATAACCATGGGCTAATATTTACTTTAGTGACACTGGGCCTCCTACAGGCCGTAGAAACAGTGGGCCTTCTACGGGCCGTAGAAACAGTGGGCCTTCTACGGGCCATAGAAACAATGGGCCTTCTACGGGTCGTATCATCAATGGGCCTTATACGGGCAGTATGATCGATTGGCCAAACATGGGCCAATAACAGGCCGCATTATGGCCGTAAACGGGCTAGAGTTGGAATCGTCCGTTCATGGGCCGACCATAACGGGCCATCGTTAATAGGCCGTATTTGATGACGCTATGAAAATGGCCCAACGTATTAACGGACCACAAACGGAATAACCACGGGCTGAATTTGGCCCACAAGCAGAAAATGACAGTAACGGGCAGTAAGTAAACGAATGCTGGAAATGAGCCCAAGAATAAATGGGCTCTGAGAAGGCCGAAAGATAATATGGGCTGGAAACGGCCCAATGGAATAACGGGCCATTAATGAGTATAAAGTGACACACTGTTCATTACGTGCCAGTTTCACCACGGGCCGTTAATGGGTGTAAAGTGATACACTATTCATTACGGGCTAGTTTCACCACGGGCCGTTAATAGGCCAAGAGTTACATAGGGCCTCATATGGGCCGAAAGACGTCATGGGCCATACATGGGCCAGAAGTGAAAACGGGCTGGAATCATATTGGGTGGCCCAGATGACGCTACTGGGCCTAACTCAGATAGGGCGTAACGGGCCTTGGGTTAGCGGGCTATAAATGGGCTATATGCGAACAGGCCGTTAACAGGCTTTACATGGGCCGGCCCGCCACCTTTTGACCAAGTCAAACGGGCCGGCCTTTTCACAGGAATGGGCCTCTGTTGGGCCGTGCCACGTGTCGACGTATCATAGGCGCCTTCTGTCCAATGAGTGGATGACATCTGTCCCAACGATGAGCCGACACGTGTTTCCTCCAGCCAATGATGATTTTACACGTGGAAAATCCCCATTGGTCGTGGCTGTTAACGGGTTATCGGATCCAAAACCTGACCCGATAGCTTAACGGCGTTCCGTTACGGTGGATGCCACGTGTCGGTCACCATTGACGAAAGCACTTCTGTGACGCGCGATTTATCGTCATGGAAGTGGACACTTCCGTGATGATAATTTTGGCAATGTCATGGAACACTTCTATGACAGCACAGATATGACTATCTTGATTCTGTCATAAATTTGTTATGGATGTACATGCATGACAGAAAACGTGACCTACTGTGACAAACACGTATCATCACGGAAGTGGATTTTTTTGTAGTGATGGTTGCAAAGAAATGGCAAATTTTTCAGCAATGCTAATCCTTCCACTCAGTCTTGGAGGCACTCATTCAAAGAAGATCTATATCAGCTAACACATAGAATTAGGAACACACATGTTGCTTGCTTTCAAGATTGGTAATGCTTCAAGCTTCTGATTCTTTAGATATGTTCCCAAGAGCTGCTATTGGTTAGGAGATTTTTGTATGTATTTACGTAGATAGTTTTGTCTCTTGTTTGCGGTATATTTTTACGTTAATTAAAATTACTGTAGAATGATTGTTCTATGGTTCAGGGATTCAAAAAAAGAAGAGCGGAGTGTGCTGCTACTGGTGGTGTGTGTTCAACACCTGTAGTAAATAGTGAAGGAAGGATGAGATTCAGGATCTAAATACTTCTCTCGGGCAGTGTCTGCAAGTGCAATAATATTGACACAGGTTGTATACAAAAAATATTGTAGGGGCGAACCTACAGGTTCAGCAAGCATCGTCGAGGTCACTCAGTCTTGTGATGGTGGCGGCACAACAGGGTGGAAGCGATGCAACCAAGGTAGAGAGTTACGGTGCCTCCGATGGGCATGGCGGCGATGATCTCTTCCATACATTTAAATCTACTACCACTAATCATACAAGTTCATTGCCCTCATGCTTGTTCAACTCTCACTTGATAAGCAGATACTGATGCAACCTTAGCATACAAGTGGTATTAATTTGTAAGAAGCTTAAGTATCATGCCCCTCATATCACTTGTCAGATGGTAACATGCTTGTCTCATGGATATACATGTATGTTTTCAAAGCATGCGTTCAAAGCTTTACTTGATAGGGTAGAAGAGCCGAAGAAGGATGTGGAAAATGTGTATGTTCAAGATCAATTCACCAATCCTGCAAGTCATGTTGCCCACTTCAGATGGACTGGTAAAACAATTTTCTTGAACCAAATTGGATGCAACAACAGTAGCATGAGAGTAGCCTTAGATTCCTTTTTAAGGCCCAAATATCAGTTGAAGACTATGGGTTGAACTACTTCAAATGTTGAACTAAATTACTAGATGACATGCATTAAATGTTTCTATGTGCTCAATATTGTGATGACCAGTTGGCCTCTATAGGATCATACTTCCATGCAATGTTTCTACTACTTTTGCAATGTGCAATTATTCCCAAGATTTTTGATATATTAGATCTTTCCCACATCAATGCAATTTATTGCTCTTTATCTTGAATGGCAACCGTTCGTTTCATGACAGATTCAAAACCTTATAAATATGATGGTATGGCCATAAGCATTGCATATTTCCACCATGAAAGGAAAGGCATCTATTAGAGTGGCCATTCTATTGACATATCTTATTCTTGCCATTGGAGGAAAAGAAGTTAAGCGTGTAAAACGAGAAGAGAGTACTAGTGGGATCAATGTGAATCAACAAGTCAACATGACAATTCTGGTATGTATGTATTTTTCATCTTAATTTGTACATGTATTATCATTTTTTGTGACTATGACGTTAATGAGATACCAAAATAGGTTGAAGGAGATGTTTATGACCGCGTCAATGTGAATCTACAACCAGCCTTTAACCACCCACTCTTGAAAGACCAAAAAATTCGGGCTAGTTTTTATCATAAAAATGTAATTACATTCATGTAGTGGCTAAACCAAATGCTGTCATTCATGTTTGAATACATAATGGTAGGAAGGTACCAAATAAATGCAATCATGGTAGAAATTTTGGAACTACAGTTTATATACCATATCATAAATTAGCTTTTACTACACATGTGGTGCTCATAAATTATTCTTCATATTCTCTTTATACTTTGATTTAACACTAGAACAAAAATAAACAATCTTTTGTTATGATCAACAAACAACGGGAATGCAAATTCTACTAGTTTCGTGGATATATTTCACATTAGAATATATACATTTATTTATCTGTTTATTTAATTATATGTTTATTGAGTTTTACTTGTTAAATAGATGAAACTAAGCTCTTTCCCGTTGGGTATGTATACCAAATCTCCACCGATGCATGGCAATCCACAAGCACAATTGTCTAGAATTGAGTGCCCTATAGGAATGATTCCAATACTACGCAACAACAGAAGGGACCACATGGCAGTAGAAACTAGTGCCAAAGTCATTAGCAAGGATGAACAACACGAGGTAAGATTTCTCAATCAAGTTTTTTTTTTGAAAAGGAGGATGACCCCTGGCCTCTACATCAAAGCGGTGCATGCAACCATTTTATTAATTATTCACCAAGACCTTACAACGTAATACATCAATGCGACTGAAGCCACCATCTCGGCGACATTTGTCGCTATTCCTATCAACTTGATGAAGGGGTTCAGATTGTTTGATCCGCATACCAAAAGCTCACACTAAAGCCTAACATCTAAAGCCGGAGGCCCCAACCAAGCCACTTTGCCAGGTCTAGGGAACACACCGGTCCGACGCACTCTCAGTGGTCACCGCACACGCACGCTGCAGAGGCCACCGCCACCACCACCGATCCATCTTCAGTGTAGTTACTAATGCATCGGCCATGCCAGGCCCAACTGCTATCGCTGCCACCATGATGCCAGACAACACCACCAACCCGCGCTCGTCCGTCAACACACACCCATCATCGACACCCTGCTGCCACACGCCGCCGAGACCTGCCATCGGCCTTGCAGTAGATGAAACACAGCTCCTCCTCTTGTCTCCTCCAACCAGCTCCTGTGCCAAAATGATGCCCCCAGGAGGGAGAACGGTACCGAAGCCGCCGTCATTGTCCGATCTAGGAGACCTAGATCTAGGGTTCCCCCCGGAACATCCCGAGCATGGTGCCGCTACCTGCAATGACGATGCCTCGAGAGGGAAACGACATCACACACGCCGCCATCGTATGCCAAGACCACAGTCAGCGCAATTTTCATCGGAACTCGTGTCACCCTACTCTTGTAGCTGATTGGATCCGTGCGTAGCCTCGTGTGAAGACGAAGGCCGCCGCCGAAACACCGACAGAGAGCCTCCAGCCGCCTCTCACCGGTCCCTCCAGGCACCGCCGGTTGGACAAAACCACGCCAGGGCGGACCTTGATGGGATGCCAGATCCACGGCTTTCGCTGCCACCCATCTCCAGGCACAGACTCCACCGAGGGGAAGAGCACCATACTGGCCATGGACCAGGCCGCCGCCGCACAAGGCAAGGGGCGCCGTCCTACCTACTGCTCGCATATCCAACACCAGAGTCGCCCGTGCCGCCTCCGGAGATCACGCAACACACCACCCGCCATAGCGCTTTCGCATCAGGCCGCCGCCACTGTGGACTTGGCCGGCGGCAGGATAGGAGATGAGAGGGGGTTGGCGGCGCTAGGGTTTGGGTCCCCTGGCGTTGCAAGGTGGCGAGAAGCTCTTTAAAATGGGAGAGATTTTGACTTCCCGGCCTCTGCACCAATTAGGGATCCATACAACCGTTTTAGTATGAGTACCAAGATAAACATGGTCCTCATAATTTTTTAAATGAATATCAAAATATTTTTTGATGAGTGGTTCCACCACGCACCCCAACTTGATCCTCAATAAATGGGTAAAACCCCCTGCCTGTCAATTCTAAGAAATGAACTCGGGTAGTTAGGCCGCGCAACCGCATTGCCCAAACACTGAGCCAAGGCTCTCTTTAAAGTTTTGGAGTGATCAGTGAAGTTTTGGAGTGATCTAGTTATCATGGTAGATTATAATATTATTTAAGTTTCCTTCTAGTTGTTGAATGCACAACAGTTGTACTAGTACATAGCCGCCTTACAAACCACAAGTTCCAACATTGTACCTTTAAATGCAAAAAAATTCACATTCACATTCCTACTGCCATTAGGGTGGAAGAAAATTTACTCAAAGGGCCTGGTTTATATTCACCTCAGTGGCACTATTAAGTGATATTCATCGAATTTCATTGTGATATAATGTCAATTTTTTATGTTTAAAACAACTATTAGTTTTATTGTAAATACGCCATTACCTTGTTTGGTTTGCAGGTGGTTGGAATGCGAGGTTTATGCCATAAGTGATATAAGATGTTTTCGTAGGCTAGTTTAGCCTACCGAAATGTCTTATATTTTGGCACAGAGGTAGTAATACTTATACTTGGACATGTCATTTTTGTGATTCTACATGCTAGGATGTACTTATAGTGGTGTACAAACAGAGTCTTCCAATATTGCATGTTGGGTTTGATTCTGTCAGCTATACACCGTGATTGTTTTTGTTTCTTGTGAGCACAAAGGCGTTATGTTTGTTGCCATGAAAGAACCAGGAGAAACAAACTTTTCCATTGCACTACATCTAGAGGTGGTCTGAGAAGGGAGACTACTGTGCGGCATCGGCTTGTGACATTTTACATTCGGTTTGAAGGAAGGGTGCGATCGTCCTTCCCCCAATTGATCTAGAGAACCCGAATTCCGCCGAAGCCGAAGATGAATGCCTGGATTGCTATTCAAGGCAGATGGTTAACGGAATCGGCTTGCCATGAAAGGGATCCAACATATACAACCCCTTCTGCCCGCTTTGTCACTGCAAGCCCGAGAGCACACTCCATCTCCTAGCTAATGCACCTTCTCTGAGATTGTCTGGACACTCACATTCAGTTCAGAAGCTATCTAATCCCTGCTTTGCTTTCCTCAGGCCGAATGCAGCTACCACTTCGCTGTAATCATCATGGGAAGAAGGGGCCAGCACCTTCCATTTGAAGGATTCAAAGGAGAAATGGTGTGCAGTTCTCACGCTCGTCTGGTACGTCATCTGAAACGAGCACAACTCACGCATCTCAGGGCATCAAGGACTGTGCCAATGATGTTGTTGAAGAGTGAAGACCAGTGACGATGCCATTCAGGCTTGGAAAATGGCTGGTCTCAAGCTGGCGACGCTGCTGTAATTGACATCATGATTTCATTAGCTAGGCTCTCCTTGAGACCTCCTTGATCTTCCTTCCTAGGAAAATATCTTGTGGTGGCAGTCTACACAGCCCTGTACAACGGCAGGTGCTTACACATGTGCCATAGAAAAAGAAACGGGTTTTCCAAGATTGGATTGCACCGGTGCTTAGCACGTGAGGCAGGTTGCTTACACAGGTTCCATGGAAGAAGAAAAACTTTCTTCCCATTCTTATAATATAATGACGCAGCGCTCCTGCTTCCTCCAAATTTTTTTTTACACCTGGCAAGAACTAAGCTCCAACATGGACATAGAGCTCCTATTCAGTGAGTTCAGCGCCAGTTAGCGCCCTAGCGTTTGCACGCGACATGTAGCGGGCCGGCCAGCAACACGAAGCTTGCTCCCTCTTGCTAGCTCACACTTCAATTTTTAAACCCTTCATTTGGTATTCGTTCCTTTTTTTGAAATATTCTGATTACATATACTCCAAAATTTAATTTACTGCCATTTTTTAAGCACTCATCACACATTTTTTTCATGATAGAGTTTAAAAATGTTTACAAATGTAAAAAAAGTTCTCGTAATTTACAAATAAACGATTTGTACCATTCAAATTTTTTGGTATTTTAAGAAATTCGCATTTCAAAAATATGTTGATGAAATTGTTTGAAAACATTTATACAATTAAAAAAATTCACGTAATTTTAAAAAAATGTTTCATACCAGTCAAAAAATATTTGTGGCATTTAAAAATACTAATAAAACTTGAAAAATGTTTTGCATGTTTTGAAAAAAAATGTTCTTAGCATTTATGTAAAATGTCCAGTGTGTGTTAAAATGTTTATCATGTACTCAAAATGTCCGACATGTCTTCGGAAAACATTGAATGTGTAACTAAAAAAGTTTAACATGTATTAATAAAATGTTCAACATGCACGCGAAAAATATTCAATATGTATGAAAAAAATGTTCAACGTGTATTTAAATAAGAGCTGACATGTATTTAAAAAAGAATAAAAATGTAAAACCACTGAAAAACAAAAGGAAAAACTAAAAAAAGGGTAGAAAACCGAAAGAAAGTGGAAGAAAAGACGAAAGTAAACAAATGGAAAATACATAAAAGAAAAAAAAATGACGCAGAAAGTTTTTAAACCAGTCTGTACCAACTCAAAGAACCTTTCCAAAACCGTGCGATTGGGCCGGCCACTAAAGGAAACTCCTTTAGGCGAGGCTGTCTTCCATCTTACCGGTTTTTTTTTTTTTTGCTATTTTTTCCAGGACGGACAAAGCCCGTTGACCGGACGGTAACGGCGCAGAAGGGCATTTCTGAATGAGCATCTAACGGGAAAGGGGTAAATTTAAGCAGGCTTTAAAATTAGGGGCAAATCTGAGTAGGTGGTTCGAGTTAGGGATAGAAATGCAAATGGTCCCTCAAGGAAACGCCTTTAGGTGAGGCTGTCTTCCACCTTACGGTATAGCAGGTGAGATAAAGTGTTTGCGGGTTCTTTTTTCAACAACTCTCGTCATCTATTCTTGCACTAGTCGTTCTAGATTCTTGATTGGAAAATTGTTTGACATTGAGGAATTGAGTCCTAGTGAGCGACACAGCCATCGGTCATCTGGCGTGCGTGGTCGGCAGGTGGACTGGCACAGAGAACCAGTACTAGGGCAGAGGCAACCAGACAGAGAGCCGAGTGAGCCGGCGGCTAGCAACACGCGAATTTTGCAGACTAAAGACAAGAGCTCCACCGGTTTTCATCTTCTCTTATTCATTGTACGGTATTCATCCTCTTTAATCCAAAGTATAATTTTGTTTTCAAGCTTTGAACAAATTCAATTGGCGTGCAAGTTCTTTAACTCGGAATTGATCAATTGAATTGAGTTATTATTATGGGTTCGTTCCACAATGGATAAAGTGAACCATTTTTAATAGAAACTGCAACATGATGAGGACCAGAGACATTGCATCGCTTTTTCCGTCATTTTTCATCTTCTTCTCTCACGCTGATAGCGGAGTAAGAATGAACTTCAAAACCAGTGCATAAGAGATTAATGAAAGAAATTTTGAATCCATGTCCATGGCCACCACCACCGTCTCCGTCACCATCTTCGTTTGTTGCCTCTGCCTCCACCAATGGCACTGTCTCCCCCATCATCAGCAAATAAGCTGTGCTATCATCTTTTACGCAAATTCCCGACCAAGCGTAAATTTTAATATGCTTTTACAGATCTTATTAATATGTGTTTTTTATAACCGCCCCCGCGTCGCTCCCTCCCAGAAGAACATGGGTGGTGGCGCCACAACGCCCCTTACCCATCCTCTCCTCATCCTTTGCATCGTCATCACCGACAGCCTCCGCCCTATGAAGCATGACAGGAGTCTGCGACGGAGGGGCTTGTTTCTCCGCCCAGCAGGCAGCCTGCTCGCGAGATGGGGGCCTCGTGGCGGTGGTTGGAAAGCTCGGCGGGGCTATTCGCGGCATCGTGGCGGTGGAGTTGACAGCTTGGGATGCACCATCATCGATCTCTACAGCAATCATCGCGGCTTGATCGCGGACGCCAAATCAGGTTGCACCTGATCTGCTCCTGCTGCGCTTGCTGGTTTTGGGCCGGCAGCAGGCTGTTGCGAAAGCCAGAGGTGTGACGTGGTGCGGGCGGCAGAGTGCAAGCACACATAGTGGCGTTGCTGGCACTAGGGCATGGTGTGGGGGTGATGTTGCGTGGACTGATCTAGGCTGACACGGGCTGCTCCGGTAGAGCGAGGCCTGGCTCACTCGGCCGACGTGGTCGATGAGCTGCATTGTTTGTTGCTGGCCCGGGATGGTGCTGCTTGTGCGGTAGACGCACTGGTGTTGCAGACTCATTCTGGCTCGAGTTGTGCCGACATTGACTCGGGCAATCCACCATGGTGATGTGTGGCCCCACTGCCCTTCTACTCGGTTTAGTGTGGACCACGATTGAAGAATATAGACGGAGTCGTGCTTCGGTTCGAAGGTTCGCAACGACTAGCCCCCTTACTCGAGGTTTGTTGAGGTGGACAGGAATAAGACTCTAGATGAAAGCTTTGATTCTCCTATGATCGTTACCGATGATGATGGAGGCATTGCCGATCCTCGACACTGGGGCACGTCTGCTCTAAGTGGGAGCAGTAGTGTGCTACTTATGAGCTGCATTGGGTTTTCCCCGAAGAGGAGGGGATCATGCAGTACAGTAGAGATAAGTATTTCCCTCAGTTATGAAACCAAGGTTATCAATCTAGTAGGAGAATCACGCAACAACTCATTAGTAGCACCTGCACACAAAATAACAAATCCTTGCACCCGGCGCGAACAAGGGGTCGTCAATCCCTTGGCAGTTAATTGGAATATTAAATTGTATGGTGATAGATAGATAGATCAAACAAAAATACAAAATAAAATAAATAAAGTAAAATTGCAGCAAGGTATTTTTAGGATTTTTAATATCTAATAGAAGTAGACCCCGGGGCCATAGTTTTCACTAGAGGCTTCTCTCTTGAAAATAGCATAAGGTGGGTAAACAAATTACTATTGGCAATTGATAGAAAAGCAAATAATCATGATGATATCCAAGGCAATGATCGTGTATATAGGCATCACGTATGAGACAAGTAGACCGGCTCCTGCCTGCATCTACTGCTATTACTCCACACATCGACTGCTATCCAGCATTCATCTAGATTATTAAGTTCATAAAGAACGGAGTAACGCCTTAAGCAAGATGACATGATGTAGACAAAGTAAACTCATGCATGAATAAACACCATCTTTTTACCCTTAATAGCAACGATACATACGTGTCATGTCCCTTTTTGTCACTGGGATTAAGCACTGCAAGATCGAACCCATTACAAAGCACCTCTCCGATTGCAAGATAAATCAATATAGTTGGCCAAACCAAACCAATAGATCGAAGAGAAATATGAAGCTATAATAATCATGCATAAAAGAGTTCAGAAAACACTCAAATAATATTCATGGATAATCTGATCATAAACTCACAATTCATCAGATCCCAACAAACACACCGCGAAAAGTGATTACATCAAATAGACTTCAAGAACATCAAGGAGAACATTGTATTAAAGATCAAAAAGAGAGATGAATCCATCTAGCTACTAACTATGGACCCGTAGGTCTGTGGTAAACTACTCACACATCATCGGAAGGGCAGCAAGGTTGATGTAGAGCCCCTCCGTGATTGATTCCCCCTCCGGTGGAGTACCGGAAAAGGTCGCCAGAAGGGATCTCTCGAGAACAGAGGCTTGCGGCGGCGGAAAATTATATCGTGGAATCCTCTGTTGGTTTCCTGATTTTAGAGAATTTATAGAGGCGGAGCTAGGTCAAACGAAGCCACGTGGGCTCCACGAGCCACCAGGGCGTGCCCAGGGTGCCTCGTGGGCCAATGCTCCATCTTCTCGTCCCCTCCCGAAACTTCCAGGGTCTCTTTTGTCCAGGAAAAAATCTCCAAAAAGTTTCGTGGCATTTAGATTTCGTTTGGTACTGATATTCTGAAAAACCAAAAACAACAACTCACACTGGGCACTAAGTTAATAGGTTAGTCCCAAAAATGATATATAATTGCTTGTAAATGTATATAAAACATCCAAGATTGATACTATAATAGCATGGAACAATAGAAAATTATAGATATGTTGGAGACGTATCATGGTGGTGGTGGTTGGCTTGGCCGAACCATTACCCTAGATTCAGCGGGGCGGTCGACGTGGGTCTAGGCAAAAGCTTTGTGGTTGAGGGGGCTCGATGCTGGCGAAGATGGCATCCAGAGATGTCGTTTCCATATTAAAAGGCATTTCTGAAGACCTCACTCTTGGTCTCTCTGATTGGTGGTGGTCTGTTTGGGTTAACCAAGTCTTCCTATGGTTATTATCTCACAACAAACTCATGATAGACATTATCTAGAAAAAAAGGAAGATCTGTAAACCATTACATTCTATTTTTTGTACTGAGAATAAGACCATAATACATATTTTGTTTCAATGTTTGGTTGCAAAAAAGTTTGGGAGTTGCTTTCAACCTTTTTTGGTAAAACGTTAGGCACATATTTCCTATCCATTGCTATATCCTCTCCTGCTAATAAAACCATGTAGTTCTTAATTTTGTCTATACATGTGCTATGTGGTGCATTTGGAAGACTATAAATGCTGACATTTTTAACAATGCAATTTAGTCAGACATTAAGCATGCCCGGTGGTTGATACTACATACTCTAAAGAAATGGCAGATTCTACTCAAGAGGAACATCTAGAAAAGCAAAACCTCTTTCCCAGATGATTTCCCATCAGATAGATCTCCTCTCCCAGATGTCCATGTGGTAAAAGCCCCTGGTCCTGCATCATGCAAACAATGGCGATTCTCCCCTTCTAGGCCTTGATAGCCATGGGATTAGAAGATGATGTCCCCCAACCCCATCACTCCGCTTGAGCTGGTGAATTCAGCAGGTCAATCTCCTATGAAGAAGACCAAGATGGTGTCTACACCTCCACCTGTTGTGATCCTGAATAGCTTCAGTGGCGTGGATGTTGTCTCATGATGGCATTGAGTGACATTATCTTCGGGTGCTTATAAAATGCTATTTGTTTGCTATGTATGGATGATCAACTCCATCATGTAGCATTAATTTCCCTGTTTTCCTTTAAAAAACTACTAGCTTGTAATAATTACCAAACTTGATGGTTTCATTTTTAGTGGAATCGGGAGGGCTTGTACACCCCTAATGATTTAAAAATGTAACAATGTTGTTTTCATAGGAGATAAGAACAATAAAAAAATCTAAAAATATAGCTACACTAATCATCACTAAAATAAATCATCCTTTTTTTCGACAAAACACAAAAGCCTTGTGCTTCAATGCATTTATAGAAAGAACAGTTTGGACAAGTCGAGATGATTGCCATCGCCCATAGCTTAGCCTCCGTCTCAATCATGTCAAGGAGGTGATAAAGCTGAGTTGAGTGTTGTTGAAGATGACCGCATTGCGATTATTCTAGATGCACCATGACACCAACATGATGGCCAAGAACATGCCCATCTGAGTTGACGTCTAGACGAAACGACATGTTTAATGCCACCAATCAATCAACCGAGACTTGGTAAAAGGAATTAACTAGAATCTTGTAACGTAGAATGTACGAAAGTCAAGGTAACCGACAAATCAATGATAGGTAGCACATTTGTTGTTACTGGAAAGTGCACAAGGTAATACTACTACTAGTTAGGTAGGGTGTTAATTCATTCTTGTTGTAAAACCACAATGCTCACATAAAGGGGCCTCTGAGGTTAGACCGTTTATTGATTGATCGATGGAGGCAAGGGAATATGCAAAAAAACATTGGTAGTGTGCTCACTATGTGTTTGTTGAGTGGCTAGAATGATTCCTCAGGGGTTATTTGCTTTTTCCCGGCCTCTAGTTAATGCCTAACATACGACCCTTTCGTCTTTCAAGATTGCAATGACATGCAAACATAATATAGTGAGAGGAATAGTAATGAGAATCAAGGCAAGGAAATAGACGAAGCAATTATATGGAATAATTTTTTTAGCCGGTGACATGAGGAGAGGGTGATTAGGGTTGGTCCTGCAAGTGGTTTGCCGTCTTTGATGGGCCTTTGATATTCAACCTAGTTAGTTGGCCTTCGATATTCAACCTCATAATCCTCTTCTATATACAAAATATTCATCCACAAAATGTGACAAATCCACTAGCTATTCTGCAGTCTTTTCCCTTTGTGATTTTTTTATGGTAATCACTCTATTTTTCTTTCTAAGCATAGCAGACTACTAGGAACATATGGGGGATAAAAACTCTTTAAGTTAATTTGCAGTGGCTTATAAAACTCGCCAGACATATTTTTTCAATTACTGGTCCTATATATACACGTCAATTATTCATAGTAATTAGTATCATATTTTAACTAGTTCTTATCTAAAATACCTAAATAGTTCATCCCCACTAACCTATTTCTCTTAACATGCAGCCTATCCACATCATCAAGTAGGCCCCACGTGTAAAAAGGTTTCCACTAGCCCATATGCAGCCTCCCACGTCATCATAATCCTCCATTTTTTCTCTCTACGGTAAAGCCATGAACTGCATCCTTAAAAAAAGCCACGAACTGCAATCCGGGAGCAGTAGTGCAGGACCAGCAAGTAGGCCCCCTCCGCTCCCCCTCCCTGTATTACCCGCAAAAAAAATATGCTAACAAAATGTAATATGTCGCATCTTATTCCTTCCTTGCCTTCCATTCCACCCCAAAGTTTCATGGCGTCTTCTCCCCTTTAGATCTCAACCCGTATTGATGATTCCCAAACACAGCGAATTCTCCTCCCTCTCCATCTTCTTCAACCTCCATCAAATCCCACTACTCCCTTCTCGTGCTAGGTAACCGACACAATTACTTCCGTGCTCTCCCATCTGGTATTTATCTCTGGAGAGCATGAGCGCGAACATGTAATTTGGCAGGGTAAGTGACGGCGAGAGGCGTTCTGAGCGACGAGATCCCCAGACGGCTGTCCCTGTCCTACCTCAGGCTTCCTCGATGTAAGCGCCCCACCCTGGAAGCAGAGCGCCTTGCGGAGGATGTCGCCGCGCCGACATCGGCCTCGGCCACTCTCGGCGATTGCATTGCGGTCGTGCGTCGGCTGCCTCCGCAGAAGGTCGGGAAGGCTTCTTGCAGCAGCGGCGAATCTTGCTTGGTGCCGCGCGTCTCACACATCCGCCGCTCATCTTCCCCACCCTGCAGCGGGCGGCGGTGGGTCGGCTGAGTGACGCCCGTGGTGGCGCTCCCTGCCCCGTCTGCATCAATCCCGTTGATGGCCCATTTATTCAGGTAGACGCCTTCACAACGATGGCGATAATGTGAAGATGCCAAGGAGAGCATTAATCTTAGCCCAAATTGCTACTAGGTGAGTTTCCTCTGGACATGATGGAATCATCGGTCGCTAGCTTTTCGGCACGACTGCGGCAAGATCAATAGCCGTGATGCATCCGTGAGTTCATTCTATCTTCAACTCAATCAGAATACAGAAAAATATTGTCTATATTTCCTAATGAATTTCTTATTTTATTTTATTCTACTCCGTCATTGCAAGATTTAATCTGCAATTTATTGACTGGTGTGGAATCGTGAGCATTTGTCGTTTGATCAGGTGATCCTGTGATTCTTTTTTCTGAAGAGTTCGTGCTCGGTTCAGACATTGCACCATGAGATTTTTGGACTTGGCCACATCCCTTCATTTTTTATGGTGTTCATGTACAAGGGGGTTTGTTCCAGCACACAGTTGGCATTGTACATTTGGTTACAATATCTCATATATCTTTTCTTCCCATTTCGCAACATTAGTATATACACGCACGGACTTGACTATCTTACCATGATTTTCTACACCTTTTTTTTACACATCCATGAGGGGCGACTCATGCCACATTTGAGCTAACGCTACAGTTATGAGTAGTAACTGATTTATTAGTACTATGCTAATGCTATGGCTCTACGCTTTGAATAGAAAACAAGACGCTAATGTCTTGAACATCACGCTACAGATATGATGCCAGATGCCATCTCTCTCACAGATCCATAATAACTTCGGCAATCTCATGCTCTGCATGGAACGCTGCCATACATACGATCTTTTCCATAAGAACTAGAAGAACGCCCGTGCGTTGCAACGGGGCCACATTAATTTTAAAAATTCAATATCAATTATGTTAATATTACATTTGATATTCTCATACATATTAAGTGACATTGACGACCTTTTTTATCATCAAATTCTCACACACACACCCTCTCCCTTCCTCTTCCTCACTCTCCCCCCCTCTCCCTCACTCGGGAGGTGGGACGAAAATAAACCCGGAATGGAGATTACCAACTGAGACAGGAGTAGAGATCATTTAGTTGATAAGAATAAATAGAAAACGGTGTTAAAAAAGAAAAACAGATTAGAATACATTGAAAAACCAAAAGGACGATGTAAAAGGGGATTCGCCCTGCCCCCCAGGCCTTGCCACCGAACCGGCTCAGCGGTCCATTCCCCGCGCGGTCGTCTTCTCCTGTTCCCCGAGCCGCGTCGCTACAGAGCCGGGATCCCGCCCGACCACCTCGCTGGCATCGAAGGGGAATGAATAAGGGTGACGCCTTTCCTTCCCTGCCCCCATGGCCTCACTCCTCCTCGACGCCCCCTCCCAAATCCACTTCTCCTCCTCGCTCGCTCGATCCCGTCGATCTGGACGAAGTCAGACGCCACGGCCACCATGACCGACCCCGTCCACATGGCTACTGCCCTCCTTGGGGGCTAGGAGCTTGTCGAGGAGCTCCGAACGCCTTCGCTACCTCGTCTGCGCCAACGAGATCAAGTCCAGCACCCCCGCATCGACGTCGCTGCCGTCTTGCTCAACCTTGGGCCACCGCGACATTGCCGTTCGATCCGCGCCGCCCTGAGCTCCCATGTCTTCCCCTAGGGCGTCATTGACACCGCCATGATCTCCTCTTGCCTTTCCCCTGTTTCCCCTCTCGTTTGCTCTCGTTAGGTATTTCGCCGTGGCCGAGAACCGCCGTCCGCCATGGCCATTGCAGGGGTAGCCACCGAGCTCCTTGGATTGACCCCATGGCACATGCCCGCTCCTATGCACGCCCATGCCCGAGCCTGCCGCTCTTCTTCCGCGCTCGCGGGGCCACTCCCTCTCCATGCCCACGCCCGTGCTACACCGCGTCGGTTGCGCCCGCCGCTGCCGTCGCGCTCGCCGCAGTCACCGCACCACTGTGCCCCGCGCGACACACACCCTGGCCGCGCACCACACTCTCGCTGGCTGCGCTCGCCCCATCTGCTGCCGCCTATCCCTTCGCTCGCCCCGCCGTCGCGCCCCTGCCTCGCGCCGCCTCCAGTCGTGGCCATCTTCTGCCGGCCGCCCCCTCAGCCACGCCGGCCGCATCTCTGCCCTCCACGTCGGCCGCTTGCCTCGCCTGCTGCGTGTTGCTTCCTGCTGCTATGCGCTGCTCTACCGCTGGTACGCTGCTGCACCATGCCCTCGACACCGCCGTGGACAAATGTGGCGGAGGGATTGTTAATGGAGTATGAGAAGGAGGTGGCGGAGAAGGTGTGGAGAGGCAGGAGGTCTGGGGCGGTGTCACCTGGCTGTGGTGGAGGTGTTTATGCGAGAAGGAGCCGGAGTGGAAGGAGAGGTCACAATTGGAAAGAATAGCAAAAAAAAAAATCATAACCCGGAGATCTCAGTTCAAAAAGATACTAATATCGATGGAGGGGTGATTTCCTTCAATAGGTGGAAAACATAGGAAATATTGGTTGTTATCAAGGAAAGGTAAAAATTTAGGAAAGTTAGGATTTTTGAACTGATTTCTATGCAAATGGGGTTTTATTGTTTGGTAACGTGATATCAGTACCTGCCCGTTTGTGACATGTCTGATTAGAAAAGTTTGCAAATGTTAAGAAACTATTTATTGGGAGGAAAGTTGTGACGTGTCTGTTATTTGTTTCCTAAAACAAATTTCACTAATAAGAGACATCGATTGATTTAGATAAGTTAGGAAAGTTAGATTAAAATGTATTATTTGTTTCCTGAAAATCTGTTATTTGTTTCCTAAGACAAATTGAACCAATAAAAGGAATCGATTGATTTGCATAATTTAAGGAAGTTAGATTAAAATGTATAATTTGTTTCTTGAAAATTCGTTATTTGTTTCCTAAGACAAATTGAACCAATAAAAAGAATCCATTGATTTTCTTAATTTAAGGAAGTTAGATCCGTGATTTGTTATACGTTAGGAAAGTTCTGGTTGTAATAAAGAGTGGAGAGAAAAATAAACCGATAGACCAGGGTGGGAGGAAGTGGTGGGAGGAGAGACGAAAAAACCCAGCGAAAATAAACCGCGGACCAGGGTGGGAGAGGGTGGTGGGAGGAGAGACGAAAAAAACCAGCGAAAATAAACCGCGGAGACGATTCACCAACTCGTCCATTAGGAGTAGAGATTCTGAATGGTAGCGCATATCCAACCATCCACACATAGAACAAAATGAAGTACATCCACCAGATTTGCCTTCATACATGGATTGGACATCAAACATCAGACGTGCAGTAGTTCGGCTTTTCTTATACATATACAGTCTGATGAATAATTACCACGACATGTTAATTAAATCAGTAACATTAAAAATAATTTATGTTATACCTTAAGGCTCCTAAATGAAGATTTCTCTGAAACGAGCTAACACCGTCTGACAATTCAGTATAAACAAACACTAGCTACAACAAGACAGTATGGCACTTATGTAGTAGTTGCACCTATCACCTTTGGAGCAATTCGATCCTCAAGTCAGCCCCTGCACCAGCTTCATTGTCTTGCCTTGATTTACTTCATGCTGAATATTGTTCCGGTAAAAGAATTGATCTGTTCCACAATGCCTATATATTCTTTCTAAACCTAGAGAAACATGATGGTGAGATGATATGCAAGTATGAGTTGGATGTCAGCCCGTTATTTTGTATCTAAAACATCCTATACCATCATATTATTTAACTCCATAGTCTTAAACTTATTTTCTTAATAGCATGTGATAAAAAATTACCGCAGCAACGCGCGGGGCATCATCTAGTTATTATATTTGAACACTCACCCTGATCCCTCGCAAAAAAAAAGAACAATCACCCTGACTACACATGTAAATTTTAGACGTAAATGTTTATAACTACTACAGTGCAGCACTAGTTAGCTTAGCTAGGCTATATGCCATGTGACGCACACAATCAAAAAGTTTGATCAATCTCTTCTAGATGGAAAGCAATTACTGCTTTGGGGGTACATAAATCTGATATATTTTTTTACAATTTGTGTGAACGTGTTAGCTCACCAGCTCAGGGATAAAATAAGCAACTATAGTCAGCCCTGGATATGTGAGACCGCATTCGGTTAACGTATTGGAAAAATGAAAGTGCTCTGCACACGATTGGCTCCTGAATGATTTGCGGCCGACGGGATTAGGAGCCACACAGATTAAATAACCCAGCTAATCCTATGGTCTAGCTGACTTGTCGTCTATGGATCGAGCGTCCATACGTCGTGTGCATAGCAGTGCTATTGGAAAAATTGGCAGAACTTTAGTATTTTCAATTCGTCCTACATTATAGGATAATCTATGTACATTATTTATTGTTATTTCTTAACGTGGTAACAAATTAATAGTAGGTGGTTAATCGGATGATGTACAATTTTGAATAACCATCTAACATAGGAACAAAATAAATTACAAAATAAATTTTGGCAATACATAGCTAAAATAAGCATATCCGGATAAGATGCATGGGCCTCTTGAGAGAAACCAAAGTTCTTTGCTATGGATATGTGTTCCCTCGGTCCATTATAAGCACTTTTTAATGAAAGAAAATACTTGGTTTGATGAAGCATTTGTAGATAGCGCACCTCCTTATTTTGTGAGCGTGGAGTTAAAAGTTTCTCGATATAGCCTCCCCATCTTGGTCGATCCTCCACTATAAATCAAACCTCCCCACCTGGCCAAAACCTGCAATCTAATTTCCATTTCTCATTTTATCCCTCTGTTGGCACTTGGCAATGGCTCGCAAGAAGATTGCCCTCCAGTACATCAAGAATAAGTCGAGCCGGCGCCGTACCTTGGATACGCGCATGAAGAACCTGGCAAGTAAGGCACGCGAGCTTTCTATTCTATGCAACGCCAAGGCCTGCGTGTTGGTGTACGATGAGGGAAATGCGGCGCCAAAGGTGTACCCATCGCACGCCGAGGCGGCGGATCTCCTGAATAGGTACAGAACCATGGCAGAGGGGCGGTTCAAGAAGACGGTGAACCAGGAAGACTTCCTCAGCCAGCGCCTCAGCAAGCTCCAGGTCGAGGAAAACAAGGTACGAGACCCCGAGATCAGGATCCTGCTACACAAGGCCATGCTCGGCAGCGACCTCCCCGATCTCAAAGTCGATGAGCTCACCATCGTCAGTAGTAGACTGGAGGAGATCCTCAAGAGCATGGGCGAAAGCATCGCTAAAATTAGCGGACAACCCCCTGTCTTGCAGCCCCAGGTACCATACATCCCTGACAACGTGGACATGGGCGGGTCTTCGGCAATGTATCAGGCGTCCCAGCCAGCTCCGTACGTCACCAACAACATGGACATGGGGCCTTTCGCCATGAATCAGCAGCCGTCGCCCACTCCATACGTCACCGGCAGCATGCACGTGGGGTCTCCAATGATGTATCAGGTGCCGCCACAGCATGAGGGTTGGCTCGACAAGGTGAGATCTGGAAGGGACCTCGACGCCCTGGCCCACAATAGCTATAACTGCGCTGGGCATGACGGCGCCAACACCAGCACCGGCGCCGGCTATAGCACCAATGGGCACGACGGCGCCGGTACCAGCGCCAACGCCGGCTCTTCCGGTGGGATGAAGTCCTTGGATGTGGGGTTTGGTTGGCAATCGGGCGGCGTCGATCCTGAAGAATCATCTTGGAGTCTTTTCCCTCCCATGTAAGGTAGGATGGAGAGAAGTCTTTTCCCGTAGCGTGCAATGCATAGCCAGCTACGTGCGTTTCATCTATAGTTTGATTTAGCTTGGCATAGCTAAAAGGCAGGAAAGGCAACCTTAATAAGTTGAGACATTCTGTCTCTCTCGATGGTGCTCTTTGAGCCTAGACATTTTTATTTTAGTAGTTGAAATTGTTGTTATGGATTTCTTCCATGGTCGCCATTTTTATTTTAGTCGTTGAAACTGTTATATGAGATCTCTTCCATGGTCTGTTTGTTTAATCTGTGTTGTTCAGTTGGTCGTAACTCGTAAGTTGCGCCTGCTCATTTTCTCAACATGTTTTTATGAGGTATACTATTTTTCGATAATAAAGTTTTTATTTACTCTCAACACGTGAGCGATCCAAGTATGAAGAGTCCACTCCAATTTTGACGTATCTAGATGCACACAATCTATACAAAGCCAAAATAATTGTGGAAACAAAAAACATAACATTATTTAACACAAAAAGAAGAACAATTGAAAGCAATCTAAGACAGATCCAAAGTGAACATCGTCCATGTTCGGAAACAATCTCCATAGCCGTCAGCTCCATCTTAATACATGGCACCATATATAAAGAGCTCCCAGTGCTTCGGATATTGTAGTACGGAGCCAATGCGTACATAAGTTAATAACCGACAATGGAGAAAAATAACTTCTATTTGTCAAAACCATACCGTTCATGCATAATCATAGCGCCCAGACCAGGGCCCCCATTCCTACTAAGATAAAAGATCTCGTTTTTTATGTATACCTAAAAGCCAATTACCAAACAAGTTTGGAAAGCTTTGGGCGAATACGAGTTATGCATGACATGTATTATAATCCATACAACATGAGCGTACTTACTCAAAGAATATATGCTTAATTTTCTCATCATGATAGTAGAAACAACATTGCTACTCCCCTATCAGTTTTTCTTTGCTAGAGTTTCCCTCGTTAAGATGACCCCTCTAGGTAAATACCATAGGAAAAACATAAATCTTTGGAGGAACCTTAAGCTTAAAAATCAACATATTGTTAATTGGTGCATCAATATTTATAAGAGCCAGTACAATGAGTTCATAGAGAAGAGTCCATCTTGATGTAGAGTCCATCGAAACTCGTATGTCTCGTGCTACTACCTCCATCCCAAAATACAAGACGTTTTTGCATCGAATTTGAACTTCAAAAATGTCTTATATTTTGGGACGGAGGTAGTATAAATTAACAACATTCATACACTCCAGTAGATCCTTCCATGCTACTAACAAAGGCCTAAACATGTCATGTCTGAAGTCCACATCTGGCAGAAAGCTACCCAACACCTCTGCTATTATGACATGTTGATGACACGGTAAAAGCCCTAGTTACAAGTAGATGCTAAGGCGGAGCATTGCCCAACTATAAGTCGTGCCAAAACCTAACATGCGAGTCGTCCTTTGATAGTGAAGGTTCGAGCCAGAAAAGGTGTTGCCAACCCAAAAGTGGAAGCCCCCAGATTTACTTTGGACTTGGGACAGAGCCTTAGAGTGCATATATTTATTACCGAGTATATCATGTCATCACTCATACTCGGTAAGAGTCCTAAACAACCATTTACTAAAAAGCACGATAGTTTTGGCCACTATATATTGGATACAAACTAAGCCACATTATTCTTCATCAACGATAGAACCGAATGCGCCCAAGGGGGTTGACCCGTCCAGAGAGAACCAAAATTATTGTAATAAAATTTTCAAAAAGTAGGTAGCAATCCGCGAGGCATTCGGAGACCACTGGATTTGAATGCGTGCCCAACAAGAAATGCTAAAGGGGCAATTGAAATGAGGTGCTCAATGGTCTCTTCATCAATAGCAGTACATAGGATGCAAGAATAATCAATATCAATAGTGAAGTGTTTCCGCTTCAGCATATTTCGTCTATTAAACCTATTAGAAATAAGTAGCCACACAAATACTTCCTACGTTCATCATGTAAATAACCATGTTAGAACTCATAGAGGTGATAAGAACCAATTCTCTCTAGAGGAAAATATCTTCCCTTTACAACTATCGAGACACTTTTCATTGTTTCCTCCAGGTGTTCCCTTAGTAATCTACCATAACTAGGAAATATCTGTTAATGGCACAAATTACCATTCAATTTACCTTTGACATTTCATATTTCTCAGTGTCTCTTATTATGGAATGTATATGTAAATGGACATGTAAAGGAGACTGTAAGAGGTGCAGGAATGCTTCAATGTTCGTGACCGAGCACGATGAGAATGTCATGGAAATGGAGAGACACAATACAAGTTATAAGGATATAAGGTGAATGGGTACAAAAGGAAATAAAGTGACATACCAGTGATGAGTTACGGTTGGAGCTATAGGTGACAAGTTTACAAGGTTAATATATTTTTAGTATACAAGTTGGATCTATATATGTTGTCACATTGGCTAAATAATTTGAACAACAGAACGTATGTGCTTTTACGTTGCATTCAATACTAAACACACAATTCTTCCATGTTTTACAGATTTCAAATGGGTATGCCTAGACTGTGGGGAGGTAAGTGCAATGGTTTACATGTTTCTGGGGGAGCATGCCAAGAATGATAGTAGGTAAATGAATTTATAGGGCCATACAAACTGAATTCTAAATTAAAGGTAAGTAGAAAAATCAAGGATGGACATGAGGGCCAGATTTCTTCGACACAAGATTAAAAAGAATATGATTGGTTTGCCAATATGCAAGTAGGATTTGCAAAATTATAAAGATGCTGGTGAGTGGGTAAGGTGAGTTAGACCAGTAGATGTATGAATATCCATTTGTGATGAGGCCATAAGGTGGATACATGTTGTTAGCCAGCTCAAATGACATTCATGGCCAGCTACGTGCATCTCGTCTAGTTTGATTTAGTTTGGCATAGCTAATATGCAAGAAAGGCAGCCTTAATAAGTTGAGACATTCTATCTCGCTGGTGCTCTTTGAGCCAAGTCATTTTTTATTGTAATAGGTGAAATGTTGTTATGGATCTCTTCCATGGTCCATTTCTGCCATTTTTATTTCTCGCTGAAACTGTTATTTGGGATCGCTTCCATGGTATGTCTGTTTGATCTTTGTTATTCGGTTGGTCATAACTTGTAAGTTGCACTTGCTCTTTGGTCAACGTGTTTTTGTGAGGCATACTATTTTCTGGTAAGAAAGTTTTTATTGGCCCTTGACGTTCACTCTGATTTTGAAGGAACTACATGCACACAACATGTACTAAGCCATAATATTCTTGGAAATGAAAACATGTAATGTTTTTTGACGCAAAAAGAAGAACAATAGCAAGCAATCTAAGATAGATTCGAAGACAACACCTTCCATGTTTGGAAAAGACCTTCTTAATCGCCCTCTCCATCTTAGTACATGCCATCGTAAAGAGCTCCATGTGCTTCAAACATTGTAGTACATGCCAAGTACAGAGCCAATGTGTAGACAAGTAAATGATTGTGGCAGTGAAGAAAATATCTTCTATTTGTCAAAACCACATCATTCTTGTATAACCATAACGCCCAAACCAAGGTCGCCGCAGCTACTAAGATAGAAGATCTCGTATTTTTATGTATACCGCACAACCAATTACCAAACAAGTTTGGGATGCTCCGCTTAGAATACAAATTATGCGCGGCATGTATTATAGGCCATATACCATGTGTACTTACAGTCAAAGAATATGTGCTTACTTGTCTCGTCATGAAACTACATTGTGTACCCCCCCCCCCCCCCACTAGGTTTTCTGTGCAAGATTTTCCCTTGTTAAGATGAACCTTCTACGTAAATGCCATAAGGAAAATATATCTTAAGCTTCTAGATCACCTTATTGTTAATAGGTGCATCTGTACACATAAGTGCATGGTACAATGAATTCATGGAGAAATTCCCATCTTCATGTAAACTCCATAAAAATTTGTATGTCCCATGTTATAAATTAACAACATATAGCCACTCCAGTAGATCCTATTCCAGGCTACTAAGTTCTAATCATGTCATGTCAGAAGCCACAGATGGCGTTATAATCATGTCATGTCAGAACCAAAAATGGGTGCAAGTTACCCACCACCTTGAAGGAAATATGCCCTAGAGGCAATAATAAAGTTATTATTTATTTCCTTATTTCATGATAAATGTTTATTATTCATGCTAGAATTGTATTAACCGGAAACTTAGTACATGTATGAATACATAGACAAAACATAAGTGTCCCTAGTATGCCTCTACTTGACTAGCTCGTTTATCAAAGATGGTTATGTTTCCTAACCATAGACATGTGTTGTCATTTGATGAACAGGGTCACATCATTAGGAGAATGATGTGATGGACAAGACCCATCCGTTAGCTTAGCATTATGATCGTTAAGTTTTATTGCTATTGCTTTCTTCATGACTTATACATGTTCCTCTGACTATGAGATTATGCAACACCCGAATACCGGAGGAACACCTTGTGTGCTATCAAACGTCACAACGTAACTGGGTGATTATAAAGATGCTCTACAGGTGTCTCCGAAGGTGTTTGTTGGGTTGGCATAGATCGAGATTAGGATTTGTCACTCCGTGTATCGGAGAGGTATCTCTGGGCCCTCTCGGTAATGCACATCACTATAAGCCTTGCAAGCAATGTGACTAATGAGTTAGTTGCGGGATGATGCATTACGGAACGAGTAAAGAGACTTTCCGGTAACGAGATTGAACTAGGTATGAGGATACTGACGATCGAATCTCGGGCAAGTAACATACCGATGACAAAGGGAACAACGTATGTTGTTATGCGGTTTGACCGATAAAGATCTTCGTAGAATATGTAGGAGCCAATATGAGCATCCAGGTTCCGCTATTGGTTATTGACCGGAGATGTGTCTCGGTCATGTCTACATAGTTCTCGAACCCGTAGGGTCCGCACGCTTAACGTTCGATGACGATTTGTATTATGAGTTATGTGATTGGATGACCGAAGTTTTTTCGGAGTCCCGGATGAGATCACGGACATGACGAGGAGTCTCGAAATGGTCGAGAGGTAAAGATTCATATATTGGAAGGCTGTATTCGGACACCAAAAGTGTTCCGGGTGATACCGGGTCACCGGAAGGGTTCCGGGCAACCCCCGGCAAAGATATGGGCTTTATGGGCCAAGTAAGTGAACACACCAGCCCACAAGGGGCTGGTGCGCCCCCTATAGGGCCAGCCACGTGGGGAGAAAGGGAAAGGAGAGGAGGAAAAGGAAAGTATGAAGTAGGACTCCTACTTCCTTCCCCTCCCCCCTCCTTCCTTTCCCCCTTGTCCAAATATGGTAAGGGGGGCGAATTGGACTAGGGGCCCAAGTAGGATTCCTCCTACTTGGGTGCGCCCTAGGATGCCTCCCTCCCTCTCCCTCCTTTATATACGTGGGGAGGGCACCCCTAGAACACACATCAATTGTTCCTAGCCGTGTGCGGCGCCCCCCTCCACAGTTTTCTACCTTGGTAATATCGTCGTAGTGCTTAGGCGAAGCCCTGCGCCGGTAACTTCATCATCACCGTCACCGCTCCGTCGTGCTTTCGGAACTCTCCCTCGGCCTCGGCTGGATCTACAGTTCGAGGGATGTCACCGAGTTGAACGTGTGCGGATCGCAGAGGTGCCGTGCGTTCGGTACTTGATCGGCTGGATCGCGAAGACGTTCGACTACATCAACCGCGTTACTTAACGCTTCCACTTTCGGTCTACGAGGGTACGTGGACACACTCTCCCGCTCGTTGATGTGCATCACATAGATAGATCTTGCGTGATCGTAGGTAATTTTTTTTTGAAATACTGCGTTCCCCAACACACCTCTACTATTATGACATGTTTATGACGCAGTATATGAAAAAGCCATAAGTAGTAGGAACTAAGTTCCATGCTGATGGGCTTTTGGAATCACTTGATTATGAATCACTTGGTGCTTGCGAACCGTGCCGCATGGGCAAGATGACTAAAACTCCATTCTCCGGAACAATGGAACGAGCTACTGACTTATTGGAAATAATACATACCGATGTATGTGGTCAAATGAGTATTGAGGCTCATGGTGTTGGGGATCGTAGCAGAAATTAAAATTTTCTACGCATCACCAAGATCAATCTATGGAGTTTACTAGCAACGAGAGGGGAGGAGTGCATCTACATACCCTTGTAGATCGCGAGCGGAAGCGATCAAGAGAACGGGGTTGATGGAGTCGTACTCGCCGTGATCCAAATCACCGATGATCCAAGCGCCGAACGGACGGCACCTCCGCGTTCAACACACGTACGGAGCGGAGACGTCTCCCACGCCTTGATCCAGCAAGGAGGAGGGAGAGGTTGAGGAAGAAGGCTCCAACAGCAGCACGACGGCGTAGTGGTGGTGGAGTGACAGTTCTCCGGCAGGGCTTCGCCAAGCACACGCGGAGGAGGAGAGGTGTTGGGGAGGGGAGGGGCTGCGCCTTGGATGTGGTGCTGCAGCCCTCCCCTCACCCCTCTATTTATAGGGAGAAGGGGAAAGGGGGCCGGCCCCTCTAGATGGGATCTAGAGGGGGGCGGCGGCCAAGGGGAAGGTGGCTTGCCCCCCAAGCAAGGGGGGGCGCCCCCCTTTAGGGTTTCCCCCAAACCCTAGGCGCATGGGCCCTAGGGGGGTTGGCGCCCAGCCCACTAAGGGCTGGTTCCCTTCCACCTACAGCCCATAAGGCCCTCCGGGGCAGGTGGACCCTCCCGATGGACCCCCGAAACCCCTCCGGTGGTCCCGGTACAATACCGGTATACCCCCGAATATTTCCGGTGACCGTATGGTGACTTCCCATATATAAATCTTTACCTCCGGACCATCCCGGAACTCCTCGTGACGTCCGAGATCTCATCCGGCACTCCGAACAACATTCGGTAATCACATACAAACCTTCCTTATAACCCTAGCGTCATCGAACCTTAAGTGTGTAGACCCTACGGGTTCGGGAATCATGCAGACATGACCGAGACACCTCTCTAGCCAATAACCAACAGCGGGATCTGGATACCCATGTTGGCTCCCACATGTTCCACGATGATCTCATCGGATGAACCACGATGTCGAGGATTCAAGCAATCCCGTATACAATTCCCTTTGTCAATCGGTACGTTACTTGCCCGAGATTCGATCGTCGGTATCCCAATACCTCGTTCAATCTCGTTACCGGCAAGTCACTTTACTCGTTCCGTAATGCATGATCCCATGACTAACTACTTAGTCACATTGAGCTCATTATGATGATGCAATACCGAGTGGGCCCAGAGATACCTCTCCGTCATACGGAGTGACAAATCCCAGTCTCGATCCGAGCCAACCCAACAGACACTTTCGGAGATACCTGTAGTGCACCTTTATAGCCACCCAGTTACGTTGTGACGTTTGGTACACCCAAAGCATTCATACGGTATCCGGGAGTTGCACGATCTCATGGTCTAAGGAAATGATACTTGACATTAGAAAAGCTTTAGCAAACGAACTACACGATCTAGTGCTATGCTTAGGATTGGGTCTTGTCCATCACATCATTCTCCTAATTATGTGATCCCGTTATCAATGAGATCCAATGTCCATGGTCAGGAAACCGTAACCATCTATTGATCAACGAGCTAGTCAACTAGAGGCTCACTAGGGACATGTTATGGTCTATGTGTTCACACATGTATTACGATTTCCGGATAACACAATTATAGCATGAACAATAGACAATTATCATGAACAAGGAAATATAATAATAACCATTTTATTATTGCCTCTAAGGCATATTTCCAACAGTCTCCCACTTGCACTAGAGTCAATAATCTAGTTATATTGTGATTAATCGTACACCCATAGAGTTCTGGTGTTGATCATGTTTTGCCCGTGGAAGAGGTTTAGTCAACGGATCTGCGACATTCAAATCTGTATGTACTTTACAAATATCTATGTCTCCATTTTGAACATTTTCACGAATGGAGTTGAAGCGACGCTTGATGTGCCTGGTCTTCTTGTGAAACCTGGGCTCCTTGGCAAGGGCAATAGCTCCAGTATTGTCACAGAAGAGAGTCATCGGCCCCGATGCATTGGGAATAACTCCTAGGTCGGCAATGAACTCCTTCATCCAGATTGCTTCATGTGCTGCCTCCGAGGCTGCCATGTACTCCGCTTCACATGTAGATCCCGCCACGACGCTTTGCTTGCAACTGCACCAGCTGACTGCCCCACCATTCAAAATATACACGTATCCGGTTGTGACTTAGAGTCATCCAGATCTGTGTCGAAGCTAGCATCGACGTAACCCTTTACGACGAGCTCTTCGTCACCTCCATAAACGAGAAACATATCCTTAGTCCTTTTCAGGTACTTCAGGATGTTCTTGACCGCTGTCCAGTGTTCCATGCCGGGATTACTTTGGTACCTTCCTACCAAACTTACGGCAAGGTTTACATCAGGTCTGGTACACAGCATGGCATACATAATAGACCCTATGGCCGAGGCATAGGGGACGAAACTCATCTTTTCTCTATCTTCTGCCGTGGTCGGGCATTGAGCCGTGCTCAATCTCACACCTTGCAATATAGGCAAGAACCCCTTCTTGGACTGATCCATATTGAACTTCTTCAATATCTTGTCAAGGTATGTGCTTTGTGAAAGACCTATGAGGCGTCTCGATCTATCTCTATAGATCTTGATGCCTAATATGTAAGCAGCTTCTCCAAGGTCCTTCATTGAAAAACACTTATTCAAGTAGGCCTTTATACTTTCCAAGAATTCTATATCATTTCCCATCAATAGTATGTCATCCACATATAATATGAGAAATGCTACAGAGCTCCCACTCACTTTCTTGTAAACACATGCTTCTCCATAAGTCTGTGTAAACCCAAACGCTTTGATCATCTCATCAAAGCGAATGCTCCAACTCCGAGATGCCTGCACCAGCCCATAGATTGAGCGCTGGAGCTTCCATACTTTGTCAGCATTCTTAGGATCGACAAAACCTTCCGGCTGCATCATATACAATTCTTCCTTAAGGAAGCCGTTAAGGAATGCCGTTTTGACGTCCATTTGCCATATTTCATAATCGTAGAATGCGGCAATTGCTAACATGATTCGGACGGACTTCAGCTTCGCTACGGGTGAGAAGGTCTCATCGTAGTCAACTCCTTGAACTTGTCGATAACCCTTAGCGACAAGTCGAGCTTTATAGATGGTAACATTTCCATCCGCGTCCGTCTTCTTCTTAAAGATCCATTTATTTTCTATCGCTCGCCGATCATCGGGAAAGTCTGTCAAAGTCCACACTTTGTTTTCATACATGGATCCTATCTCGGATTGCATGGCTTCAAGCCATTTGTTGGAGTCTGGACCCGCCATTGCTTCTTCATAGTTCGAAGGTTCACCGTTGTCCAACAACATGATTTCCAGGACAGGGTTGCCGTACCACTCTGGTGCGGAACGTGTCCTTGTGGACCGACGAAGTTCAGTGGTAACTTGATCATGATCGTCATCATTAACTTCCTCTCTAGTCGGTGCAGGAACCAGAGAAACATTTTCTTGTGCTGCGCTACTTTCTGGTTCGAGAGGGGTCATCTCATCAAGTTCCACTTTCCTCCCACTTACTTCTTTCGAGAGAAACTCTTTCTCCAGAAAGGACCCATTCTTGGCAACGAAGATCTTGCCTTCGGATCTGAGGTAGAAGGTATACCTAATGGTTTCCTTAGGGTATCCTATGAAGACGCATTTTTCCGACTTGGGTTCGAGCTTTTCAGGTTGAAGTTTCTTGACATAAGCATCGCATCCCCAAACTTTAAGAAACGACAGCTTAGGTTTCTTTCCAAACCATAATTCATACGGTGTTGTCTCAACGGATTTCGACGGAGCCCTATTTAAAGTGAATGCGGCAGTCTCTAAAGCATAACCCCAGAATGATAGAGGTAGATCGGTAAGAGACATCATAGATCGCACCATATCCAATAGAGTGCGATTACGACGTTCGGACACACCATTACGCTGTGGTGTTCCAAGCGGCGTGAGTTGTGAAACAATTTCACATTTCCTTAAGTGTGTGCCAAATTCGTGACTCAAATATTCCCCTCCACGATCTGATCGTAAGAACTTTATTTTCCTGTCACGTTGATTCTCAACCTCACTCTGAAATTCCTTGAACTTTTCAAAGGTCTCAGACTTGTGTTTCATTAAGTAGACATACCCATATCTACTCAAGTTATCAGTGAGGGTGAGAACATAACGATAGCCACCGCGAGCCTTAACGCTCATTGGACCGCACACATCAGTATGTATGATTTCCAATAAGTTGGTTGCTCGCTCCACTGTTCCGGAGAACGGGGTCTTGGTCGCCCATGAGGCATGGTTCGCACGTGTCAAATGATTCATAATCAAGAGACTCCAAAAGTCCATCTGCATGGAGTTTCTTCATGCGTTTGACACCAATGTGACCAAGGCGGCAGTGCCACAAGTATGTGGGACTATCATTATCAACCTTACATTTCTTGGCATTCACACTATGAATACGTGTAACATCACGTTCGAGATTCATTAAGAATAAACCATTGACCAGCGGGGCATGACCATAAAACATATCTCTCATATAAATAGAACAACCATTATTCTCGGATTTAAATGAGTAGCCATCTCGCATTAAACGAGATCCAGATACAATGTTCATGCTCAAAGCTGGCACTAAATAACAATTATTGAGGGTTAAAACTAGTCCCGTAGGTAAATGTAGAGGTAGCGTGCCGACGGCGATCACATCGACCTTGGAACCATTCCCGACGCGCATCGTCACCTCGTCCTTCGCCAGTCTCCGCTTATTCCGCAGCTCCTGCTTTGAGTTACAAATATGAGCAACCGCACCGGTATCAAATACCCAGGAGCTACTACGAGCGCTGGTTAGGTACACATCTATAACATGTATATCACATATACCTTTGGTATTGCCGGCCTTCTTATCCGCTAAGTACTTGGGGCAGTTCCGCTTCCAGTGACCGTTTCCCTTGCAATAAAAGCACTCAGTCTCAGGCTTGGGTCCATTCTTTGTCTTCTTCCCGGCAGCTTGCTTACCGGGTGCGGCAACTCCCTTGCCGTCTTTCTTGAAGTACTTCTTACCCTTGCCTTTCTTGAACTTAGTGGTTTTATTCACCATCAACACTTGATGTTCCTTTTTGATCTCCACCTCCGCTGATTTCAGCATTGAATATACCTCAGGAATGGTCTTTTCCATCCCCTGCATATTGAAGTTCATCAGAAAGCTCTTGTAGCTAGGTGGGAGCGACTGAAGGATTCTGTCAACGACCGCGTCATCCGGGAGATTAACTCCCAGCTGAGACAAGCGGTTGTGCAACCCAGACATTTTGAGTATGTGTTCGCTGACGGAACTATTCTCCTCCATCTTACAACTGTAGAACTTGTCGGAGACTTCATATCTCTCGACCCGGGCATGAGCTTGGAAAACCATTTTCAGCTCTTGGAACATCTCATATGCTCCGTGCTGCTCAAAACACTTTTGGAGCCCCGGTTCTAAGGTGTAAAGCATGCCGCACTGAACCAGGGAGTAATCATCACTACGTGACTGCCAGGCGTTCAGAACGTCTTGAGTTGCTGGGAAAACAGGTGCATCACCTAGCGGTGCTTCAAGGACATATGCTTTCTTGGCAGCTATGAGGATAATCCTCAGGTTACGGACCCAGTCCGTGTAGTTGCTACCATCGTCTTTCAGCTTGGTTTTCTCTAGGAACGCGTTGAAGTTGAGGGCAACATTAGCGTGGGCCATTTGATCTACAAGACATATTGTAAAGGTTTTTAGACTAAGTTCATGATAATGAAGTTCATCTAATCAAATTATTAACGAACTCCCACTCAGACAGACATCCCTCTAGTCATCTAAGTGATACATGATCCGAGTCAACTAGGCCGTGTCCGATCATCACGTGAGACGGACTAGTCATCATCGGTGAACATCTTCATGTTGATCGTTTCTGCTATACGACTCATGTTCGACCTTTCGGTCTCTTGTGTTCCGAGGCCATGTCTGTACATGCTAGGCTCGTCAAGTCAACTTAAGTGTATTGCGTGTGTAAACCTGGCTTACACCCGTTGTATGCGAACGTTAGAACCTATCACACCCGATCATCACGTGGTGCTTCGGAACAACGAACCTTCGCAACGGTGCACAGTTAGGGGGGGACACTTTCTTGAAATTTTAGCGAGGGATCATCTTATTTATGCTACCGTCGTTCTAAGCAAATAAGATGTAAAACATGATAAACATCACATGCAATCAAATAGTGACATGATATGGCCAATATCATTTTGCTCCTTTTGATCTCCATCTTCGAGGCGCCATGTTCATCATCGTCACCGGCATGACACCATGATCTCCATCATCGTGTCTTCATGAAGTTGTCTCGCCAACTATTACTTCTACTACTATGGCTAACAGTTAGCAATAAAGTAAAGTAATTACATGACATTCCAGTTGACACGGAGGTCATAAATAAATTAAGACAACTCCTATGGCTCCTGCCGGTTGTCATACTCATCGACATGCAAGTCGTGATTCCTATTACAAGAACATGATCAATCTCATACATCACATATATCATTCATCACATCCTTCTGGACATATCACATCACATGACACTTGCTGCAAAACAAGTTAGATGCCCTCTAATTGTTGTTGCAAACTTTTACGTGGCTGCTATAGGTTTCTAGCAAGAACGATTCTTACCTATGCCAAAACCACAACGTGATATGTCAATTTCTGTTTACCCTTCATAAGGACCCTTTTCATCGAATCCGATCCGACTAAAGTGGGAGAGACAGACACCCGCTAGCCACCTTATGCAACTAGTGCATGTCAGTCGGTGGAACCTCTCTCACGTAAGCATACGTGTAAGGTCGGTCCGGGCCGCTTCATCCCACGATGCCGCCGAATCAAGATAAGACTAGTAACGGCAAGTAAATTGACAAAATCGACGCCCACAACAACTTGTGTTCTACTCGTGCATAGAAACTACGCATAAACCTGGCTCATGATGCCACTGTTGGGGATCGTAGCAGAAATTAAAATTTTCTACGCATCACCAAGATCAATCTATGGAGTTTACTAGCAACGAGAGGGGAGGAGTGCATCTACATACCCTTGTAGATCGCGAGCGGAAGCGATCAAGAGAACGGGGTTGATGGAGTCATACTCGCCGTGATCCAAATCACCGATGATCCAAGCGCCGAACGGACGGCACCTCCGCGTTTAACACACGTACGGAGCGGAGACGTCTCCCACGCCTTGATCCAGCAAGGAGGAGGGAGAGTTTGAGGAAGAAGGCTCCAACAGCAGCACGACGGCGTAGTGGTGGTGGAGTGACAGTTCTCCGGCAGGGCTTCGCCAAGCACACGCGGAGGAGGAGAGGTGTTGGGGAGGGTTGGGGCTGCGCCTTGGATGTGGTGCTGCAGCCCTCCCCTCACCCCTCTATTTATAGGGAGAAGGGGAAAGGGGGCCGGCCCCTCTAGATGGGATCTAGAGGGGGGACGGCGGCCAAGGGGAAGGTGGCTTGCCCCCCAAGCAAGGGGGGGGGGGGCGCCCCCCTTTAGGGTTTCCCCCAAACCCTAGGCGCATGGGCCCTAGGGGGGTTGGCGCCCAGCCCACTAAGGGCTGGTTCCCTTCCACCTACAACCCATAAGGCCCTCCGGGGCAGGTGGACCCTCCCGGTGGACCCCCGGAACCCCTCCGGTGGTCCCGGTACAATACCGGTATACCCCCGAATATTTCCGGTAACCGTATGGTGACTTCCCATATATAAATCTTTACCTCCGGACCATTCCGGAACTCCTCGTGACGTCCGGGATCTCATCCGGGACTCCGAACAACATTCGGTAATCACATACAAACCTTCCTTATAACCCTAGTGTCATCGAACCTTAAGTGTGTAGACCCTACGGGTTCGGGAATCATGCAGACATGACCGAGACACCTCTCTAGCCAATAACCAACAGCGGGATCTGGATACCCATGTTGGCTCCCACATGTTCCACGATGATCTCATCGGATGAACCACGATGCCGAGGATTCAAGCAACCCCGTATACAATTCCCTTTGTCAATCGGTACGTTACTTGCCCGAGATTCGATCGTCGGTATCCCAATACCTCGTTCAATATCGTTACCGGCAAGTCACTTTACTCGTTCCGTAATGCATGATCCCGTGACTAACTACTTAGTCACATTGAGCTCATTATGATGATGCAATACCGAGTGGGCCCAGAGATACCTCTCCGTCATACGGAGTGAAAAATCCCAGTCTCGATCCGAGCCAACCCAACAGACACTTTCGGAGATACATGTAGTGCACCTTTATAGCCACCCAGTTACGTTGTGACGTTTGGTACACCCAAAGCATTCCTACGGTATCCGGGAGTTGCACGATCTCATGGTCTAAGGAAATGATACTTGACATTAGAAAAGCTTTAGCAAACGAACTACACGATCTAGTGCTATGCTTAGGATTGGGTCTTGTCCATCACATCATTCTCCTAATTATGTGATCCCGTTATCAATGACATCCAATGTCCATGGTCAGGAAACCGTAACCATCTATTGATCAACGAGCTAGTCAACTAGAGGCTCACTAGGGACATGTTATGGTCTATGTGTTCACACATGTATTATGATTTCCGGATAACACAATTATAGCATGAACAATAGACAATTATCATGACCAAGGAAATATAATAATAACCATTTTATTATTGCCTCTAGGGCACATTTCCAACACATGGCGGGTATCGTTATTTTCTTACCTTCACAGATGATTTGAGCAGATATGGTTATATCTACTTAATGAAGCATAAGTCTGAAACATTTGAAAAGTTCAAAGAATTTCATAGTGAAGTGGAAAATCATCGTAACAAGAAAATAAAGTTTCTACGATCTGATCGTGGAGGTGAATATTTGAGTTACGAGTTTGGTCTTCATTTGAAACAATGTGGAATAATTTCACAACTCACGCCACCTGGAACACCACAGCATAATGGTGTGTTCGAACGTCGTAACCGTACTTTATTGGATATGGTGCGATCTATGATGTCTCTTACCGATTTACCAGTATCGTTTGGGGTTATGCATTTGAGACAGCTGCATTCACGTTAAATAGGGCACCATCTAAATCGGTTGAGGCGACACCATATGAACTGCGGTTTAGCAAGAAACCTAAGCTATCGTTTCTTAAAGTTTGGGGCTACGATGCTTATGTGAAAAAGCTTCAACCTGATAAGCTCGAACCCAAGTCGGAAAAATGTGTCTTCATAGGATACCCAAAGGAGACTGTTGGGTACACGTTCTATCACAGATCCGAAGGCAAGATATCCCTTGCTGAGAATGGATCCTTTCTAGAGAAGGAGTTTCTCTCGAAAGAAGTGAGTGGGAGAAAAGTAGAACTTGATGAGGTAATTGTACCTTCTCTCGAATTGGAAAGTAGCTCATCACTGAAATCAGAAGTTAATGATGATGATCATGAAACTTTAGATCAAGTTACTACCGAACCTTGTAGGTCAACCAGAGTACGATCCGCACCAGAGTGGTACGGTAATCCTGTTCTGGAAGTCATGTTAATATACCATGATGAACCTACGAACTATGAGGAAGCCATGATGAGCCCAGATTCCACGAAATGGCTTGAGGCCATAAAATCTGAGATGGGATCCATGTATGAGAACAAAGTATGGACTTTGATTGACTCGCCCGACAATTGGCGAGCCAGTAAGAATAAATGGATCTTCAAGAGGAAGACGGACGCTGATAGTAGTGTTACTATCTACAAAGCTCGAATTGTCGCAAAAAGTTTTCGACAAGTTCAAGGTGTTGACTACGATGAGATTTTCTCACTCGTAGCGATGCTTAAGTCTGTCCGAATCATGTTAGCAATTGCCACATTTGATGAAATCTGGCAAATGGATGTCAAAACAGCATTCCTTAATGGATTTATTAAAGAAGAGTTGTATATGATACAACAAGAAGGTTTTGTCAATCTTAAAGGTGCTAACAAAGTGTGCAAGCTCCAGCGATCCATCTATGGACTGGTGTAAGCATCTTGGAGTTGGAATATACGCTTTGATGAGTTGATCAAAGCATATAGATTTGTACAGACTTGCGGTGAAGCCTGTATTTACAAGAAAGTGAGTGGGAGCACTACAGTTTTCTGATAAGTATATGTGAAAGACATATTGTTGATCGGAAATGATGTAGAATTTTCTGGAAATCATAAAGGAGTGTTTGAAAGGAGTTTGTCAAAGAAAGACCTCGTTAAAGCTGCTTACATATTGCGCATCAAGATCTATAGAGATAGATCAAAACGCTTGATAAGTTTTTTCAATGAGTACATACCTTGACAAGATTTTGAAGTAGTACAAAATGGAACAGTCAAAGAAGGAGTTCTTGCATGTATTGCAAGGTGTGAAGTTGAGTAAGACTCAAAGCCCGACCACGATAGAAGATAGAGAGAGAATGAAAGTCATTCCCTATGCCTTAGCCATAGGTTCTATAAAGTATGCCATGCTGTGTACCAGACCTATTGTATACCCTACCTTGAGTTTGGCAAGGGAGTACAATAGTGATCTAGGAGTAGATCACTGGACAACGGTCAAAATTATCCTTAGAGAACTAAGGAAATATTTCTCGATTATGGAGGTAATAAAGAGTTCGTCGTAAAGAGTTACATCGACGCAAGTTTTGACACCGATCTGGATGACTCTGAGTCTCGATCTAGATACATATTGAAAGTGGGAGCAATTAGCTAGAGTAGCTCCGTGCAGAGCATTGTAGACATAGAAATTTGCAAAATACATACGGATCTGAGAATGTTGTAGACCCATAGACTAAAATTTATCTCACAAGCAAAACATGATCACACCTTAGTGCTCTTGGGAGTTAATCACATAGCGATGTGAACTAGATTATTGACTCTAGTAAACCCTTTGCATGTTGGTCACATGGCGATGTGAACTATGGGTGTTAATCACATGGTGATGTGAACTATTGGTGTTAAATCACATGGCAATGTGAACTAGATTATTGACTCTAGTGCAAGTGGGAGACTGAAGGAAATATGCCCTATAAGCAATAAAAAAGTTATTATTTATTTCCTTATTTCATGATAAATGTTTATTATTCATGCTAGAATTGTATTAACAGGAAACTTAGTACATGTGTGAATACATAGACAAAACATAAGTGTCCCTAGTATGCCTCTACTTGACTAGCTCGTTTATCAAAGATGGTTATGTTTCCTAACCATAGACATGTGTTGTCATTTGATGAACAGGGTCACATCATTAGGAGAATGATGTGATGGACAAGACCCATCCGTTAGCTTAGCATTATGATCGTTAAGTTTTATTGCTATTGCTTTCTTCATGACTTATACATGTTCCTCTGACTATGAGATTATGCAACACCCGAATACCGGAGGAACACCTTGTGTGCTATCAAACGTCACAACGTAACTGGGTGATTATAAAGATGCTCTACAGGTGTCTCCAAAGGTGTTTGTTGGGTTGGCATAGATCGAGATTAGGATTTGTCACTCCGTGTATCGGAGAGGTATCTCTGGGCCCTCTTGGTAATGCACATCACTATAAGCCTTGCAAGCAATGTGACTAATGAGTTAGTTGCGGGATGATGCATTACGGAACGAGTAAAGAGACTTTCCGGTAACGAGATTGAACTAGGTATGAGGATACCGACGATCGAATCTCGGGCAAGTAACATACCGATGACAAAGGGAACAACGTATGTTGTTATGCGGTTTGACCGATAAAGATCTTCATAGAATATGTAGGAGCCAATATGAGCATCCAGGTTCCGCTATTGGTTATTGACCGGAGATGTGTCTCGATCATGTCTACATAGTTCTCGAACCCGTAGGGTCCGCACGCTTAACGTTCGATGACGATTTGTATTATGAGTTATGTGATTTGATGACCGAAGTTTTTTCGGAGTCCCGGATGAGATCACGGACATGACGAGGAGTCTCGAAATGGTTGAGAGGTAAAGATTCATATATTGGAAGGCTGTATTCGGACACCGGAAGTGTTCCGGGTGATACCGGGTCACCGGAAGGGTTCCGGGCAACCCCCGGCAAAGATATGGGCTTTATGGGCCAAGTAAGTGAACACACCAGCCCACAAGGGGCTGGTGCGCCCCCTATAGGGCCAGCCACGTGGGGAGAAAGGGAAAGGAGAGGAGGAAAAGGAAAGTATGAAGTAGGACTCCTACTTCCTTCCCCTCCCCCTCCTTCCTTTCCCCCTTGTCCAAATATGGTAAGGGGGGCGAATTGGACTAGGGGCCCAAGTAGGATTCCTCCTACTTGGGCGCGCCCTAGGATGCCTCCCTCCCTCTCCCTCCCTTATATACGTGGGGAGGGCACCAATAGAACACACATCAATTGTTCCTAGCCGTGTGCGGCGCCCCCCTCCACAGTTTTCTACCTTGGTAATATCGTCGTAGTGCTTAGGCGAAGCCCTGCGCCGGTAACTTCATCATCACCGTCACCGCTCCGTCGTGCTGTTGGAACTCTCCCTCGGCCTCGGCTGGATCTAGAGTTCGAGGGACGTCATCGAGTTGAACGTGTGCGGATCGCAGAGGTGCCGTGCGTTCGGTACTTGATCGGCTGGATCGCGAAGACGTTCGACTACATCAACCGCGTTACTTAACGCTTCCACTTTCGGTCTACGAGGGTACGTGGACACACTCTCCCGCTCATTGATGTGCATCACATAGATAGATCTTGCGTGATCGTAGGTAATTTTTTTGGAATACTGCGTTCCCCAACACACCTCTACTATTATGACATGTTTATGACGCAGTATATGAAAAAGCCATAAGTAGTAGGAACTAAGGTGATGCATTTCCCAACCATGACCTATGACAAAACCTAACATGTGATTTTTTATTGCTAACGAAGGTTCCAAACTAGAAAAGGTGTTGCCTCCTCGTCATCGAACCAACCCAAAAGTGGTACCCCGTATTTACCATGGACTTGCCTTAGATCCCATTTATTTATTACATAGTATATCATGCCTTAACTCGCCTCATTAGGAAGCTTGAAGAAACCATTGATTGAGAATAATGATATTTCACCAATATATACTGGATGTCTACGCCACCTTGATTTTTGGGGCAACATGATAGATGTTGGCCACTCCTGAGGTGGTTGGCATGTCTACAGAGACTCAACATTGTTGTAATAAACATTTCACAAAAGTAGATTACCATGAAAGATCACTTTAGCTTGGTACCAAATTAATCTGCGAGGCATTTAGAGACCACTGTATTTGAATGACAAGAAATGCTTAGGTGCTCAATTGTCTCTTCAACATTAGTTGTAGACTGAGGGTGCAAGAATAATTGCTACCAACATTAAATTGTATCTGCTTCAACATATTTGTTATATTAAACCTATCAAAAATAAGTAGCCACACAAATAATTTCAACTTAATTTTGGCACTAGGAAGAGAGATATCATGTAAATAACCATATTAGAACCCATAGAGGTGTTAATAACCACTCATCTCTAGAGGACAAACATGTCACTTTCCAACTATAGAGACACCTTCATGTTCTTCCCTCGACGTGTTTCCTTCCCTAGTAATATAGCATAAGTAGGCACAATTCTATTATATGGCACAAATTACCATTGCCTGTTGACCTTTGAGATTTTACATTTGAAAATTTCTCCTCTTATGGAATATAGATAAATGGATATGCAAAGGAAACTAGAAGAGGTACATAATTGCTTAAATGTTTGTGGCTTAGCATGACAAGAATAACCTGGCACATGGAGTGAGACAATACAAGTGTTAAGAGGATGATGCGAATCAGTACAAAAGGAAAGAAAAGTGACATACAAGTGATGAGTTATGGTTGGAGTTGCAGATAAGAAGGATACAAGGTTAATATACTTTTAGTTTACAACCTGGCTTTTGCATTGGCTAAATTATGTGAACAAAAGAAGGTATATGTTTTTAGGCCGCATTCAGTACTAAACACACAATTCTTCCATGTTCTACAAATTTCAAATGGGTCTGCCTAAGATGTGGAGAAGGAAAGTGCAATGGTTCATATGTTTTTGGAGCAGCATGGCAAGAATGAGAGTGGAAAAATAAGTATAGTGCCACACATAATGGTTTCTAAATTCAAAGTAAGTGGAAAATCAAGGATAGATATGACGACTGGGATTTTGCGACACAAGAGCAAGAAAACTATGATTGGTTTGCGAGCATGCTAGTAGTTCTTGCGAAAAATAGAAATATGTTGGTAAATGGGGAAGGTGGGTTCGATTGTTAAATGTATGAATATCAATTAGTGATATGGCCATAAGGAGTATATAGGTAGTTAGCCAGCTCTATATGTCACATTGCATGGTCAGAGTGACCTGGGGTATGTGTTGTTTTTACCTTGTGTTTAATTAATGTCTAACTTCCATGCTTGAAGATTAATATGGTCTATAAATAGAATATGTGACTAGAGCGAGGGCCTCGTCCCTAGTAAGAAGCTTGAACACCATTTACTGAGGAGCATGGTATTTTCAACCTCTTAGTCTTGTATGCCTAAGCCACCTTGATCCTTGGGGAAATAGGTAACCACTACCTTATCATTAGGGGGTTGGCACCGTAAAAAGAGAAAAGCAACAATAAAATGAAGCGGACTAAAGAGAATCTATGATAGAAGTAATATAACTAGTAAGGTCCTATGAGAACTCGATTTATGGAGTAGTAGATCAGATTTAGTCCCTTTTTTATCTGCCCCGATCTCGAAGGCCTAATACCTTTGAAAATGAAATTATTGTGCACCTTCCAAATAAGCCAAGTTGTTGTTATAGCAAAATACATGGTAGCTTGGTACCAAAGCAATCCATGAGGCATTGGGAGTCCATTAGATTTGAAGACGTGTCAAACAAGTAATGCTAAATGGGCCATGGAATGTGCTAAATACTCTCGTCAGCTACACCAGTAATGTGACGCAAGAATAGTTGTTACCACAAGTGTCTCCGCTTCAGTATATTTCATGTATTTAACCTATTAGAAAGAAGTAGCCACAGAAAGACTTTCAATTTCATCATGGCACTTGGAAGAAAGACTTAAGGACAAGGTTAGAAAGCACGAAATAGACAAGTACCGGTCGCCCTACAGAGGATAAATGCATCCCTTTCTGACTATTGAGATGATTTTATATTCAATCCTCCATGTGTTACCATCCCTAGTGATCCAGCATAAGTAGACACATTTCAATTATATGGAACAAATACCATTTATATTGTCTTCTGACATTTTGCCTTTGATATTTTCTCTTCTTATGGAATACATGTAAATAGAGGTACAAAATAAACTGGAAAGGTGTAGGGTTGCTTCAATGTCCGTGGTTGAGCATCATGAGAATAGGATGACAAATGGAGTGTGAAAATACCACTTATAAGGGGGTATGGTGAATGTGTACAGAAGGAAAGAAAAGTGGCCTGCACGTGCTGACTTATGGCTAGAGCTGCAAGCAACAAGGAGACAAGGCGGATATACTTTTAGTTTACAACTAGATTGATCTTTTCACATTAATAAATGATGATATCCTAAGAATGCATGCATTTTTAGGTGGCTTCAAAAACTAAGCATGTGATCCTTGCATGTTTTACAAATTTCACATGGGTTGGCCTAATACATGGATGAGGTAAGGGTGGTTCACATGTTTTTGGAGGAGCGTGACACGAATGAGAGTAGGTAAATGACATTATAGTGCCATGCAAAGTGATTTTTGAAATTGAGATAAGTGGAAAGTCAAGGATAGACATCAGGACTAGATTTCTATGACATGGTGCAAGAGAAGTGTAGTAGATTTGTTGTCATGTCCATAGAACTTCTATCAAAAATAGGAAGGTGTTGGTAAAGGGTTGAGGAGGGTTGGAGCACTTAATGTATGTCAAAAATAGGAAGATGCTAGTAAAGGGTTAAGGAGGGTTGGAGCACTTAATGTATGACCTGTCATCGTTGGTACATAGGGGTAAGTATATGGCTCACTGTGTCGTTGCATGGGAAGAGTGAAATGGGGTATGTGCTGTTTTTACCTAGATTTTAATTAATTTCTAACAAAAGACCTATTTCAGGTTTGGAGAATCAAACCATGTGGAACAAGAATGTGGTGAGGGGAGCGAGGATATGTTTCGCAAACTTTTGGGAGCGTAACAATATCGAGATTTTGTCAATGGAGGTAGTTAAAACCATGTAACGTGGAATTGCTATGAATGTCAAGGTAACCGGCAATTAAATGATAAATAATAATAGTTGGTTGTTCCTAATAAGTGCATAAGGTGCATATGGTTTGCTTCACAATTGACCATTGGTTCTTGTTGTTATCAAATCATAAGTTTCGTGGAAAGGGGTCAATAGGGTTAGTTATTTAATGTATATTGACCTCTAGAGGCAACATGACAGGAAAATGAAGCAACATAGGCTTTGTGCTCCCTAAATGATTGTGCTGCCAGAATGATGCGCCAAAGATGGAGTATGTGTTATTTCTATCCAGCATTTAGTTAATGTGTATCATGCGATCCTTTCAAATTTTAAGATTGAAATGACATGTAACAATAATGTGGTGAGGGGAGCGAGAGCAAGTTTCAAGGCAACCGAAAAATCAATGTTAGGCAACATGACTTGTTGGTGTGCATAAGGGGACAAGGTGAATACGGCTAGCTAATTTGATAGTTGCTTCTTGTCAGACCATAATGATGCATAGAAATGAGTCAATGGGGTACGCTGTCAAAAGTAGACTAACAACTAAAGTGAAGGGAATGGATAAATTAATCATAAACAATACAAGTTTTGGTTGGTGAATAGGAGTAAGGTGAATATGGTTTGTTTTTGTAGCTGGTTTGTTCTTTGGTTCAGGTGCTAGGGGGTGGGGGCTGCCTGCGCCGGAGAAGAACTGGAGGTGGGGGTTAGAGGGATGGGTGATGATTCAGGGGAGGGTGATTGCGGTCCAGCCGGCGTTGCTCGGTGGTTTGATTGCGTGCAGTGGATCTGTTCATGGGTGTGTCTGGGGAAGGGGGTTGGGGAGGTTGAAGAAGATCAACCAGCCGTTATTTCACATCTAACGGCTTGGAAAAAATTTAGGCGCTCATTCATTTTATGGTAACCATAGCCATGGCTTGGTCCGACGGAGGGAGAGGAAAAGAGATATAGAGGTAGTAGTGAGAAGCCATGGCAGGCTCTGTGCTGGCCAGCGGGCGGTAGCCAGGTGACACGCTCTACGTCGGCCCGTGCGTGGCCGATGGTACGCCGAACCGCCAAGCCAAGGCCTCCCTCACCATGCTCGTCTCATGAACAATTTAGAACGAGCGTAATGTAAGAGTGTTCAAACATAAGAGTGCTCCACCGCTAATCTTGCTCTCCTCCATCTCTACCGAGGGCCAACCTTTGGGTCGTCGCCGGTGCAAAGAAGTCAGGGTCTTTTATTTCACACGAGCAATCCGCATGCCGTGTTTTTAGGTTTCTTGTAACAAACTCTTTTCTATCTTAATTAATGAATGAGGCAAAGCTTTTGCCTCCGTTTCAAAAAAAAAGTGCACTGGAGGTGGAGGAACATGCATGGGAAGGCAATGCATATGGCACTACCAGCCAGCAGCCATTGATCTCATCAAGTCTGACTGTCAGGTGGTTCTTGATGAGTATAATCGCAGTCAGTAGCCATGCTAAGCTAGAAAGTGTAAAATGTTTATTGCTCAATTGTTTGGCAATGTACCTATTGTATAGAAAAGACGAGAAACATGTTTTAAAGCAACCAACCATTTTTACAGTATTTTTAAAAGCAACTAACCAACAATTATATTCACTAGATCTGTCAGTCATCTGAAAAAAAAGTCTTTCAACGTCGTCAGATAATCAATGGATCAGCAAAATGCAGAATCATTTGCAAAAAAGAAAGCAAAAAGAAAAAAGAATCATGTAACAGTAATTAACTGCTTGCATGTGAAATAAAGACCTGAAGCAATCCAAGCATTTAGCTACACCAATCACCATCAAGACAGAATCACGCAGCGCAATTAGCTGCCTATATAAGAAATAAGATGCACATTCCAATTGTTTTCAACACAGGGCCAATTCTTTTGGGCTGCTTCTGAAGACCTTTGGACCTGGAGAATCTAAACCGCAAAAGAACTTGATTTGGCATGGAAAATCTATTGAGAATATTGGACAATTCTAGTGTAATCCAATAATCCTAAAAAAACTGATTCTCTTAATTCTGTCCATCCCCTCAAAAGAAAACGTTTCACTTAATTTAGGGAAATATCACTATTTGCACAGCAATTTGCAGGCAAATTCCCACTGGTCGCCCTCGACGCCCGCCTCAGAAGAAAATGCTTCAGGCCAGTGTTGTCTCTCGTCCGCGCCTCGATCACCAACAGCTTCATTTCCATCTATGCCTTTGCAGAGTTTTTTGTTTTGTTTAAAAAACAGAGTTTGATGCATCTGCATGATAGAATTAACACAAGGGCCATGCTAAAAAAGAAAGGGATTTTTCATGAATGACTTTTCTCTCTTTGCGAAGAAACTTTGATGCATCTACTGTGGGGTTGCAACTTTCCTGTTAGAGCATCTCCAACAGCCGTGCAACGCGCGGCGCGCTAAAAGTCAGGATACAGCGCCGGGTGAGCCAGGTTTTGCGCGCGGCAGCGCACTGGCTCCAGCGGCCGCCGCAAAATAAAGCGCGCCCGAGCCGCTCCAGCAAGCGCGCTATATTTTGTACATAGTTCAAGTCTTCTCCTACAATACATAGTCATAGTACATAGTTCTACGATACAAAAGCGTACATAGTTCTAGTCTTCTCCTACAATACATAGTCTCACATAGAACTACTACTCGTCATTCTCCGACTCGGACTCTGTCTCGGTGATGTCCTCCTCAGACGTTTGAGCATAGGCGTCAAGGAACCGATCGTCGCGGGAGTCCCAGGACGACGCATCTCCTAGCGCCATGTTGTATTTAGCGACCGCCTTCCGCGTTCGCTTGTCCTCCCGATAGGCGGCTCGCTCCTTCCTCTTCTCCTTCCTCTCCGCCCTCCTCTCGGCGAAGAACTGCTCCTCGTTGATGATATCTTGCGGGAAGCGTTGCCTCCACAGCGCCATGGCTTCCTCGTCCATCTCGGCCAGGCTGAGACGGCGCTCCCGCCTCCGGTTTTTGCGCCGATCCTCGTCGGTGATAAGCCGCGGGAAAGGAGCCAACTCCTGTGCCCGCTCTAGCGTCGCCACGTCGGTGAAGTTCATGTCCCAGCGGGACCGCCGGAAGCGCCACGCCGCAGCGTCGTACGCGCGGGCGCCGTCCTGGGCGGTGTCGAAGGTTCTAAGGCCGAGGTGCACGCCGCCGCCCAACCGGATCGAGGCGGAGTAGGTGCCGGACGGACGCACGCGGACGCCGCGGAAGCCCGAACCTCCCTGGCGGCGAGGCGGCATGGTGGCGCGGTGGTGTCGTGTCGGCGGCAAGGAAAAAAGCGCTAAAGCGAGCGAGAGAGAGCGGCAGAGGCGCTGCAATTTATAGGCGCGCCGGACGCGGTGCGCCAAATCTAGCGCGCGAGCTGCCGCCTTTTCCCGCGCGCGCAAACGATTCCTGCGCGCGCTAGTTTCCCGCCACCGCTGGAGCGCGCGAAAACGTCCCGCGCGCGCTAAAAGCCCAGTTTACTGCGCTGCGCCTTTTGGCGCTGCTGTTGGAGATGCTCTTAGGTACTAGGACACCCTCATCCCAAACAGAAAGAGTGGAACTTCGGTCTATGCAGATACTATGGTTGCAATGGAAATGCTTGCCAAACCTATAAGTATGTAAATCATCACCCTTGGATGAATGCAGAGAAATGGGAAATTTTTCAGGAATGCTAATCCTCCCGCTCAGTCTTGGGAGGCACTCAAAGAAGATCTAAATATGCTCACACACAGAATTAGGGACAAGCATGTTGCTTGCTTCCAAGATTGGTATGCTTTGAGCTTCTGATTCTTTACATATATGTTCCCAAGAGCTGGTATTGGTCAGCAGATTTTTTGCGTGTACTTACATAGGTAGTTTTTCTTTCTTTTTTGTGCTATATTTTTTCTTATTAATGAAAATTACCATAGAACGATTGTTCTACGGTTCAGGGCTTCATAAAAAAGAAGAGCAGAGTGTGCTGTTACTGGTGGTGTGTGTATTCAACACCTGTAGTAAATAGTGAAGGACGGACGAGATTCAAGATCTAAATACTTGGCTCAGACAGTGTCTGCAAGTGCAATAATATTGACACAGGCTGTATATAAAAAACATGAACGTCAACATGAACTTCTGATGTTCAGCTATGAGGCAATGGCACCGTAGGGGTGATCCAGAAGTCTAGTGTTATCTTACTCTATAGCTTATAAGAAGTAGCTCTTTCAGTCGCTCAAATACCAGAAACTTTTTTATTAGGAGACGAAACGAAATGCACTAGCGTAATAAGTAAAGATCTTATAATCTCACGTCACAGAGCCAGAGGGTATTGATTGTGTGATCACTACTAGGAAAAGACTAATTAATGACGCACCTGTTTTTGGCCATTATAACTACTATCATCACGCCATTAGTAACTAATGCTAATGACGCACCCCTGGTGCGCCATTAGTATACCAGACAGTAGTGGCGCACCAGGGAGTGCGCCATTAGTATGTCAAACGGTGCGCCATTACTATGCCTCCCAGGGGGCCATATTTACCTTGTGCTCTGGGTTACTAATGGCGCACTACTAGATAGTGCGCCACTAGTGTGTTTATTGCAGTGCGTCACTAAAGTGATGTGTGGTGCACCACTAGTATGAATATTAGAAATTATTTTTATTTTCTGTTTTGATATTTGCACAGGTTATAAAATATATTACCGCACAGAATATAGACAGCAGATTTATCGAATACAATAGAAGATTAGTCTCCGAATACAATTCATCATATTAGTCTTCGAATTCAAAAGACCGAACAAAGTTAGAACATTACAAGTTTCGAGACCGCGAGTAGCGAGTTTGTCTACACATTACAAGTCGATATCTATCATCTAAACTACCATCACATAGAAGAGAGCTGCGGTCATCACGATTAGCATCATCGCGATGAAACTGGTCTTCATCCGGTTCCTCCTCCGCTCCCTCCTCTCTCCCGCTAGATAGCGCGCGTATCTAGCTGCCGCCTCCGCCCTAGTGGTGTACCCTTTGTAACTGTTACTGCTGAAACGGTGAACCTGTCTCCGACACTCCTCCCAGTCGTCGTAGACTCCGGGAACCTTACCCTTGTACAGGACATACGACGGCATCTCTATGCACTAGCCAAACAAAACGTTAGTAGCAATTCACAGACAATACATAAGCAATATATAAGTATGCAACAAAAGGATCGGAAGAGAAAAGCAAGACATTAATAGCATGATTCATGGTCCTACTAATAAATAGCATCGATTACATATAAGTTGAGCGACTGTCCAAACCAAAGAGACATACAAGTTCATTAAAGTTTAATTACAACATGAGCTAATCGATATTTCAGAACTACATAGCATCACTACTTTCGACTCCACTCAGGGACCGGAGCGTGGATGAAGCCGCCGTCTGTCGTGATGGTCATGAAATCGCGGGCGTTGTCAGCCTCCATTTGTAGCGTTGTTTCTATCTCAATGTTGGACGGTTGATATCTGAGGTAGAACTGCCCCGAGGTATGAAGGACATCTTGATGGATGATTTCAGCAAACTCCGACTGGATGCGAAAGAATTCTTGTCTGATGTCCGCGTCCTGGATTGCCGACAAGCGTGCGGCCCAATCTTTGAGATTATTTGGTAGCAGAAGGTGATTATGGTCTCGTACGATCGCCCGCATGTGATGGAGGGCGTAGTAGGCATCCTTCTGACCGCTAGGCGGCTGCTTGACGCAGGGGAACGTCGTATTGTGGGTGAACACGTGCTTGCCGTACCTACGAACTGGCCTGCTGAAGGTGCCTCCAGATCTGGCGTAGCCGGGGAGAACATCATCAAGAACTTTCTTGATATTTGTGTAGTCTTTCTTCGACTGACGGTCCGAGTCGAAATACGTGGCCATGGAATATTTCGGGCTTAAGAGGGTGAGTGTGCAATGTGTGTCACTGCACAAAACACGGAATGTTAGAAAAAAAGAACGATCGAAATCTAAGAAATCATATGTTACGGGGCGGTGAGGGGATGACTTACTCGGGAAAGTAAGGCATGAGGAAGTTATCCTTATCTGGGTTTGCCAGAATGACGCCTTCGAGGTATGAACTCGCGACTTGCCGGTCCCCAGCGCTGCCCAAGATCTTGGCACGCATGTAGAAGGGGTCAACTATCACGATGTCCGGGGTCTTGTCTCTAATGATCCGCATCTCCATACTCAGCAAAAATAGCCGAACGAAGGTGTAGTGCAGCGGATGAAGGTTAAACATAGCGAAGATGTCATCAAACCGCAGGACGATCGTACCCCCGATGGCGCTATCCACAAAGCCCTTGCCCTCTGGCACCTTGGCCACGAAAACCGGGTATGCCACATCATTCTCGGAGAGACGTCGCTTCTCCAAAGAAAGAACACTGTCATGCAGACTCCGCATAGCACAGGTTGCAGCATTGAGCAGATTAGTCGGTAGCATCGGCCTACCCGCCACATGCACCATCCTCGAGATATCCTTAGGTGAAGGTGGCCCGTCCTGAGCACGGATCGTACTCGGTGCCGGCTGGCTCGCACCCTTGTTAGTCTTTATTTTCCGTCCCTTCTTCTTCTATTGTAATGGGATCGAGTTTTGCTCAGAGACCGCCTTCTTCAGTGTGTTGGGGCTGATAATATTTCGCACCTCGGCTATCTGAGGCTCGGTGAAGGCGGCAGCTGGAGGCGTCTCCTGAGAACTGAACGCCAGACGACGCCTGTTGCAATTTGGTTTCTCCGCGGTACCAGCTAGATCGTCTTTTGCAGGGTTGGGTTCTTGAGAAGGAGGCCCCAAGAATTCGTCACCGTACCCATGTTAGTTGAAGTACTTATCGACATTGGTAAATGTACCGTCGTCGTCGTCCGGATCCTGTGCCATATGCATGTCCGGCATGTCCGATAGCGTTGCGGGGGTCTTGCCATGGCTTGGCGCCGGCACGACTGGCGGTGTTGTCTGTGGGGTGGTGTCCCCCGCCCCCAAATGAATCTGGCTCTTCGGCCAAAGCATGGGCCAGCTTATGCAGGCGCTGAGGGTCATCACATCATCTTCGTCGGCCCCATGGGGTCGATACGGAGGTAATATGTCGTCGAAGCCCGGCAGCACCCGAACCAGTTGAACCCTATAAACGGTGGGTGGCATCTGATTACCGTGGAACACGCGGCTGCCTGGTTGAACAATTCTGCCCTTGGCGACATCGACCAACTCGTCGTTCATGAAGTGCAGGAGAGTGCACGGAATGTCGGCGGCGCCCTGTGAAAACATGTAGGGCGTCAGGGATGCCCAGTCAAAGGCAAGGAGATGAAGTCATCGGCCGAGAGGCTTAATTAGTTACCGTTATGGCGTCGAGCTCGGCTAATGTCGAGGCACCGCCAACGGCGGGCGTGCAATTGACGGAGGGGCAGCTTGCTGCCGAGGTGCCGGCCGGCGTATTCTTCCCACACCCGGGTGCATTAAGCTGCAATGCCGGCGCCGCCGCGGGAGACACCAATGCTGCCTCCGCCGGAGACACCAATGGCGCCGCCAGCGCGAGTTGCTGCCCGTGAAGTTGGGAATCGGGGGCGGCCCCTGTTGGCCGCCCGCCATCCACGCCTGCAGCCCAGAAACCAAGGTAGGTATAATGGCAGTGATCGTCGCTCCCAATTGGTCTCGCACTTGCTCTTCGACCATCTCCGGAATCCGCGCCACTTGTGCCTTGAGTTGTTGAACCTCGCACTCCTGGCTTTCCGAGCTGGTCTTTCTCGCCTTTCGCCCAGCGGTATAGTACTCCGACCATTTCATGGACAAGCCTTTGCCGGCCACACGACCAGCTGACGACGACTTACTGAGCTTATCCTTGTTTTTCATTATGTTCAATGCCCTATTTAAAGGGGTGTCGAAAGGGGAGCTCTGAGACGACCCCGCGCTACTGCTTTCAGTGTCCCGCGAAAGGAACGTGAACCATTTAGAATTTTGGCTTCATTAATTAGAATGCAACCATATGGAGCTAATTACGCGGGGGTGTATTCCTTACCAGAACACGCTCAAGCGCCTTGGTCTTCGGATCTGTGGTAAGCTCCTTGGTTACCGAGTCAATCTTGTACCGGGCCCTGACATAGTTCCTAGTCTGCTTGTCACGGTATTTCTCGAAGAGGGGCGGTAGGCCTTGCTCGGCACGCTCCGCGTCCTCCTTGTCCCATATAGGTTCCGCCACTCTGTAACCGCCGGGACCGAGTTTGTGGACCCCTAAGTTCAAGTCCCGCATATCTTTCCCCCACTGACTTGATTCCGCAGATGCGTTGCTCTCACACTTGATCTTGAACTCCCGGTAGTCATCTTCGTTGATCGAAGGATTTTTCTCCTTGATCTTCTCATAACTATCACCTTTTTCAATCATGCTCTTCACCGCGGCTCTCCAAGTAGCCAGGGCCGTGCTCATCTTCGTGAGGGCGGCACTGTTCACTTTATTCCCTGAGAGGCGTGTGTTTGCGAAGTCACCGGGGAACTTGTATCGTTCGTGCAGCTTCGTGAAGAGGAGGTTTCGCAAATTCCCTCGGTCATGATGCCTTAGGTTCTCGGTGTTGATCGAGACGGTGCTCCGGAGAATGCACCCGAGCTGTCCCGCGTACCCCTTGACTATTTCTTTGGGCACCGTTGGATGCCCCTCGGAGGACACTTCAGTAAATTCTTCCTTGACGGTGTCGAGCACGTTCGGGCGCCTGTCCTTCCGTTGCCTCTTCGGTTGGCTGCCATCTGTGCGTGTGCTGCCATCATCAGTGGTGGCATCCTCGGCGGCACCATCAGTGGTGTCATCCCCGACGCCACTAGGGGTTGTGTAGTTAGGATCGGTGTCTTCCGCGGCGTCCTCATAGCGGTGAGGTTCTTCCTCCATCTCCTGGGACAGCTCCCAGAATGCCTTGCCCGAACCGCCGGCCTCATCGTTGTGGGCCATGTTTCGCTCTAAATAGGAAAAAAGTTTGGTCAAAAAGTTGGTTATTGTCAAGGAACAAGATCATGGTCTCATCATTTAGGGTTTGTCGACACCGAGGCATCCTAAAAGCTAAGCTTTTATCATTTAGGGTTTGTCGACGCCGAGGCACCCTAAAAGCCTAAGCTTTCATCATTTAGGTTTTTATCGACACCGAGGCACCCTAAAAGCCAAGGTTTTATCATTTAGGGTTTGTCGACGCTGAGGCACCTAAATGCTAAGTTAAGTTTTCATCATTTAGGGTTTATCGATGCCGAGGCACCCTAGGTTGACTGATATATATGGGTATCTTCTAATAATATACCCTATCAAGAAAAGGGAAGGAGAATTCTAAGTTGGGCTTAATCACTTGGCTCTATTGCCACCTATAGTTTAATGCAGCAAGAATAAAGGGGCAGTTGATCCTACTTAATTAAGTACTAAGATACCCCGGCCCATGCATTAGTCGCAAGTACCCCATATGTCCTATTTTTAGCAAAGTCATGCTAAAATTCACGGAAAATTTCAGCATGACCTTTGCTGAAAATAGGACATATGGAGTACCCGAATTTGCCGAAACGGAAGTTAATCGACATTCCGGCAAACTCAAGGGCCTCTCGGGGTACAGCAACAGCATCACAAGTTGACAAAATTCCCAAGTACTACAGCAGCAGCATCACAAGTAGTACCAATGAACATATAGTCCAGCACATTCTGAATTTGTTTGTCAAAGTGTTAGTAAGCATCACCCCCACAATGTGCATCCCTTGATTCCCTTCTCACCAGCAAACCACACTAATGCTCTAACTAGTGTACATAATTCATTCACCATGATCACATTTTCTTTTCTTTATACAGAAGCCTTTCACTATAACTGTCTGATCCTAGCAAAGACATGCATGACACATAACCAGTCCCACCAAACCTGCAGAAGTGCAATAACTGAAAAAGCTGAAGTTCTCAGCATGAAGAATCACACAACACAACACCTACATTATGATGATACATTTGGATCTTCATAGGAGCATACAACAATGCAGGCAAAAAGAAGGAACTTAATTTCGATAGTTATTTGACCAAGTTGTGTTATAAAATGCGGACCGAGTATCACAGAGCAAACATGATACTACCACAAAACCTATAGTTCTTGCAAAAGTGGAAGAAAAGTATGGGAGGCAAAGCAAGTTGATTGATCACAATATGATATATAAAATTATCAACTGCAGACCTGAATGCATGCAATTCGGCCTTTCCCAAGCAGTGAGGGTAACTGAAAGTATAACAACTAAAAACTCTCCTCTACTGTATGTGTCCAATAGTGCCATCATAACAGAACTTGGAAAACTTTTCCCAAGGAATGGGAGAAACTGAAAGTAGCAAGTAAAAACTCTGCTCATCATAATAGAGCTTGGAAAATTTATAGGTCATTTCATACTACATTCGATTAAAAACAGATGCAGGAAGAGAAGAGAAGAGAAGATAAAGAGAAGAGAGCAAGTCCTACTCCTCTTATCCTCTACTCCTCTTGTCCTACACTAAACTAATACAACCAAACAAATTAATTGAAGAAAAACTACTGAAACTATACAAGCACTACAGTCAGATTACACAAAAGTACTGATGCAAGCAGTACAATACACAAAACTTGCAAACTTACAAGCACTACTGCAACTTAATTAAGCTACTGGAGTAAGTGAATCAATTGCACTTAATTAAGCTACTGGATTAAGTAACTCCATGGAGTACTCACTGGAGTACAGCTAAATTTTTAGGAGTACTTCTCTAGCATAAGCAACTGCTGACAACTTTCATACTCCAATGAGCAGTGGGTACACAATTCATAGTTTGTACAACACAATTCATACTTACTATTAGTTTGTACAACTACTGTATAATATAGGAGTATGTATGAAGAACTGCCACTTAATATAGGAGTAGTAGAAAAAGAAAAAGAAAAAAGCTGCCTTGCAGCATAATGCTCCATCCATATATAAGGACCACTAATCATTTACTCTACTTAATTACCCAGATTAGTTAGTTGATGATGAGAGAATTATATATAAATGCATCCATCCATCATCATTCAATTCAATTAAAGAGGATGACAATGTCTCAAGATATCATCATGCATGATCTGCTCTGGTCTGGTCTGGTGTACTTAAGCCCCAGTTAGTGGAGAGCGTTTGGTTTTAGTTCAACTGACTGACTAACTGAATTAAGCTGAACTAGCTTGACTAGCTTTACAGGCAGGCAGAGGCAGGTACAGTAACTAGAACATGTCACTGTCTGTCTCTGTCACCTCTTCTTCTACTACTACTACACTACACTAGTTGTACTACGTAGTTGGCAGCAGACCGACAGACAGACTCTGCACTTCACTGCATGCCAGTATCAATTAAAAGTAGCGGGAAAAAAAGATGCACCGACAAATCAGAATGCAAGAAAAATATGCACAAGTAATCCTCTTGAACTTGAAGCCAGTTTCAGATGGGTAATTAAGTAGAGTAAATTAAGTGGCAGTTCTTCATACATACTCCTATATTATACAGTAGCAAGCATCACATGTTTCAGATGGTTTTCTAGCAAGTATTTTCCAGAAAAGTGGATTGGTGGCACACAATTGCTGCACTCGGTCGATCCACCTAGGATTATCAGCATGGATACCATTGAGACATGAACAGAAACTCTTGCATAACAAACAAGAACATCCAAATTAGTTGGGATCCGGCTTAGATTAGATAAGCAAGAAGGAGAAGGGGACGAACTGGGGTACCTGCGCCGTCCTGCGGTGGTTGAGGAGTTGGATCCGGCAGCGGAGCCCAAGGGGGGTCGTCGGAATGGCGCCTGCGGCAGTGCCGGAGACGAGGAACTGGGAAAGGGAAGGGAAGGGAAATCTGGTGAGACGGCAGCAGGGAGCGAACGGAAGGAGAGGAAAGGCGGATCCTTTAGTACCTGTCTTGCTCGGATCCGAACAGGAAATCCTGGCCCTGGTGGCGCGACGACGGCGATGGCGAGGAGGCGGGGCGAGAAGGAGACGAAGCGAAGCAGCTTGTTGCGGCGGGGGCGGGGGGTCGTCGGCAGCGAGGTGGAGCGGGGGAGGGTGCGGGGGGGAGGGGAGGATTTGGAGAGGGAGGCGGCGGGGGCGCGGGGGCAGCGGCGCACGTAGGGGCGGCGACGCAGTGGGTTGGGCCAGCGGCGCGCAGTGGGGGGCTGAGAGAGATGTGAGATTGGGGATCGGGGATTGGGGATTTTAGTCGGGGGAGGGATAGCAATGGCGCACCACCTAGCGGTGCGCCATTAGTAACTTTTTTTGGATAGCAATGGCGCACCACCTAGCGGTGCACCATTAGTAATTTTTTTTGGATAGCAATGGCGCACCACCTAGCGGTGCGCCATTAGTAATTTTTTTGGATTTTTAGATGCATTAATTTGTGAATTGGTAAAACATTTATGAATATGAAAAAATATCATCAAATTTGAAAAAAATATTCATGAATTCAAAAGGTGCCCATGAAATTTAAGCAGGAAAAGGAACACTGAAAAATAAAATACAAGAATAAATATAAATAAAAATTTGTATATCAATGGCGCACCTCATTCGGGTGCGCCATAAATACCTTCATAGCAATGGCGCACCCTCCCCTGGTGCATCATTACTAACTGTTTTTTTAGTTGCATCTAATAATTATTTAGAAAATGACGATCAAATTTGAAAACATTTATGAATGTGGAAAAATATCATCAGATTTCAAAACATTTATGAAAAAATATGAATATGAAAACATTTATGAATATGAAAAAATATCATCAAATTTGTTATTTGAATTTTTTTTGGATTTTTAGTTGCATCTAATATTTTTTTTAGAAAACATTTATGAATATGAAAAATATCATCACATTTCAAAATATCATGAATTCAAAAAGTGCCGCCCATTTCCATATGTCGAAATACAATCGAGAAATGAAGACTACGATTTAAATACAATCGATCTTAGCTAGCTATCTTTTCACAATCTTTTTGCCCTTCTTTTTCGCAAATGGAGTTCTTCTGTTGAACGGACGTCCTTTAGGTAGGGTGGTCCTGCTTCTTCTTGTGGTGTATGGCACTTCATCGTCGTCGTCATGTTCCATCTTCGGGTCGTCGTACTTGTCGAAGTCTTGCTCATTGGCGACTCCATCCATTCCGATGATCTTCCTTTTGCCTCTCCTCACGACAACACGGCTGGGCTTTGACGGGTCGGTAATGAAGAAGCATTGGTCCACTTGGGAAGCCAGTACCCATGGCTCATTTTTCGCGGTGACGTTTGTGCCCGCGGTCTTGGATTTGGCTTCGGGTATAACCATGGTGGTGAAATACCGGTCTTCTTTTATGACGCTCTTGGCACATCTGACACGGAACATCGGGACCTTCTCTCCAGCGTAGCTCAGCTCCCAGATCTCCTCGATCCTTCCGTAGTATCTGTCCTTGTCGTTACCGTTGTAGGATTCCATCATTACCCCGGAGTTCTGATAACCATCGCTCTTCATGTCCTTGTCCTCGGTGTAGAATGTGTAGCCGTTGATATCGTACGCCTCATAGGTCATCAGGTTGTGCTCGGCGCCCTGTGACAAGGCGAATATGAGTTTTTCTTCCGCGGAAGAATCCTCATGTAAAGGGTACGACGGAAGCTTCTCCTTGAACCAACGCGTGAAACATGAGTTGTGCTCTTAGATTATATCTCCGTCCGTCCTCTGTTGGCCTCGGTCATTGTACGTCTTCTCAATAAAGGTTTTGTGCTCTACCACCCAAGGATCGACCACGTCTATGTGTTGTAGCGCGACTAGGTTTGCTCTTTCAAAGTCGGCGAGTCAACCCTCGATGTCGACATGCATTTCGTGGCGACCATCGCGGTGACCCCATCCAGCGAGCCTGCCGAGGTGCCTGTTGACGGGCAGACCAACGGGGTTCTCGATGCCTCTAGATAATTCGTGCAGTAGGAGATGCAGTCTTCGGTCAGAAAGCCCCTGGCTATGCTTCCTTCTGGACGTGACATGTTGCGAACGTATCCTTTGATGACACCATTCATCCTTTCGAACGGCATCATGCTGTGCAGGAACGTCGGCCCGAGTTGGATGATATCCTCCACGATATGGACCAGCAGATGCACCATAACATCGAAGAATGTGGGCGGGAAGTACATCTCAAGCTCGCATAGTATCACCACGACCTCTTCCTGTAGCCTTCTGAGTTGCCTCACGCCAACCGACTTCCGAGAGATGACGTCGAAAAAGTTGCATAGGCCAAATAGCGTTTCACGGACGTGCGCGTCCATGATCCCACGGATTGCAACTGGAAGTATCTGCGTCATCAGCACGTGACAGTCGTGAGACTTCATCCCGCTGAACTTCTGCTTCGCTGAGTCTAGGTATCTGCTTATCTTCCCCGCGTAACCGTAAGGAAATTTTACTCCTACGAGGCAGGTGAAAAACTGCTCGATCTCCTCCTGACTTAGAGTGAAGCACGCGGGAGGGTAGTCATTTCCGGTCTTCTTGGCCTTTTTGCCTTTGCGACGACTTTCCGTGTCCTGCTTCGCCTCATCATCATCATCATTAGCGTGAAGCTCCTCCCTGATGCCCATTGATTTCAAGTCTGCCCTTGCTTTCGGCCCATCTTTGGTCCTCTCTGGCATGTTGAGCAGGGTACCAAGCAGACTCTCGCACACGTTCTTCGTGATATGCATGACATCAAGGCTATGAGGCACACGGAGGATCTTCCAGTACGGCAAGTCCCAGAAAACAGACCTCGTTTTCCATACCTTCAGCAGCGGCTCTGGCGCCTTTCGCTTCTTTCCCGGCTCCGGGCACTCTTTCCAATTTTTCAACAGCTCGTCTATTTCCTCGCCGCTCCTCATACGCGGGCGTCTTCGGGGTTCGGTTTCACCATCGAACAGATCCTTGCGTTTTCTCCATGGGTCATCGTCGCGAAGCCACCTTCAATGTCCCATGAACACGGTTTTCGAAGACCCGGGATCTCTATCTAGCTGGCAATACGTTGTGTCCTCCATGCACCTGACGCATCCAGAAAATCCGTGGACCACCTGCCCCGCGAGATATCCGTAACCGAGATAGCCGTGCACCGTCGTGAGCAGTGCGGATCTCATAGCGAAATATTCTTTCTCTGCGGCGTCCCACGTATTGGCTGGCATTTTCCACAGCGTGTCTAGCTCCTCTTTCAGCAGCCCTAGATACAGATTGATGTCGTTCTCTGGTTGTTTCGGCCCTTCAATTAGCATACTCATGTGAATGTACTTCCTCTTCATGCACAACCAGGGGGAAGGTTGTACATCCACACAAACACAGGCCAGGTGCTATGTGTGCTTCTCTGGCTGCCAAACGGATTGACTCCATCGGTGCTCGCGCCCAGCATGATGTTCCTTGGATCATCCCCAAATTCTGGGTGTTCGAAGTTCAACGCTTGCCACTGGCTCGCATCCTTAGGGTGACTCAGCATCTTGTCTTTTTTATTTATCTCCGGATCATTTTCGTCATCTTCTCGCTTCTTCTCCTCCCTATCCGCGTGCCAACGCAGGAGCTTTGCTAGCTTAGGGTCCGCGAAATACCGCTGCAGACGAGGAGTGATCGGAAAGTACCACACCACTTTTCGAGGAGCTTTCTTCCTCTTCTTGTATCGAGTGACGCCGCACACCGGACATATGGTAGACTCCGCGTGCTCGTCCCGATAAATGATGCAATTGTTCATGCACACATGGTATTTCACGTGCGGTAAATCCAGAGGACACACGATTTTCTTCGCCTCCTCGAAACTGGTCGGGCACTTGTTCCCCTTGGGAAGACGTTCGTGCCAGAATGACATGTTCTCGTCGAAGCATGCGTCGGTCATTTTGTGTTTTACCTTCATCTCCAGAGCCATGAGCGTTACTTTCAGGCGGGTATCCTCGGGCCTGCATCCTTCATACAATGGAGTAACCGCGTCTATCTCCAGTTGATCCAGCTTGGCTTTCTCTCGGGCGACAGCTCTTGCGTTATCCGTCTGCTTGAGAAGCAGCTCTTGAATATGAGGGTCCTGCACCCAGCCCATCGATGGTCCATCGTCGTCTGCTCCGGCATCTTCATCTTCATGATCATGCCCTTCGTCTTGATCTTCCTCATCATCATGTCCTGCATCTTCTACATGATGACTGTGTACTGCATCACCGTTGTGATCGTGTCCTGGAGATTCTTCGTCTTCTCGCCCGCCCTCGCCGCGGTGGTTGTCTTGCTGCCCTTCCTCATTTCTTGCCCGGCCCCCATGGACGACTTCATAGTCATCTTCATCACCTTGCCACCGATAGCCATCCATGAAACCACGCAAGAGCAGGTGGTCCCGCACCTGTCCGGAATCCGGGTCCGCAATAAGGCTCTTCAGCTTGCATCTTCGACACGGACATCTTATCTCCGTCTCGTTCTTTTGAAGCATCTCGGCCTTCGCGGAGCTCAAAAACCTATTCACGATGCCTTCGGTCATCGTGTGGACCATGGTCGCCTGCGGGGTAGAGCAAAACGATATTTTAGAACCAAGAAAAAATTTGGCATGACTTTCCCTAAAAATAGGACCAAAAAGAATGCATAGTGCCACATTCTCACCGAAACGGAAATGAATCAACATTCCGGCAAAATATTGGCAACTATCGCATTTCAAATACATGTACCTGCAAACACAAACATATATGCAACACCACAAACATACGTAGATCTAGCTAGGCCATAAAAAGTGCATGTGCACGTTGTTGGAGGGAGAAAAAAGTAGATCTACAACATAAAGAAAGCTTTCCCCTTACTTACCTATCAAAAAAGGTAATTTAACCACTTAATTTGGGTGAATCTATGGTGCAAATGAGGTGAGGAGGAGGAGGTGGAGAGAATGAAGTGGGGAAAGTGAGTGTGGTAGGTGGCTGTCCAAAATATCTAGCTGGTCTCAGGTTACTAATGGCGCACCAATGCGCCGTTAGTAACCCTGGTTACTAATGGCGCACCAGTTACGTGGTGCGCCATTACTAGTTTTGCACAAAAAATGTAATTGTTAGTAGTGGCGCACCGTGGTTGTGGTGCGCCATTACTAGTTTGAACTAGTAATGGCGCACTTTACACAGGTGCGCCATTACTAATTTTGAAAAAAAAGTAAAAAAAATTATTAGTAGTGGCGCATAGAGCGTGTGGTGCGCCATTACTAGTTTTACTAGTAATGGCGCACTGTGCCCTGGTGCGCCATTAATAGTTTTGAAAAAATAAAAAAATAAAATTTGCTAGTAATGGCGCACCGTGTGTCTGGTGCGCCATTAGTAATGAGGACACTAATGGCTCACCTGTATTTGATAGCAGTGGCGCACCACATACATGGTGCGCCATTAATGTCTATATTAGCTATAGCCCTTTTCCTAGTAGTGATTGTTTGAGGAATTAGCTCACCACAAGATGAGCTGATCCATCATTGGATGACCCAATCCCTGGTATGGGCTTATGCTTTTACTAAGGATGAGATGGTGATGCTGGGCAACCCATTCCATTCCTCAAAAGTGAGTCACGTCCAGAGCTGGAACTGGATGGTCGCTCGGCTCACTGACCAATTCTTCAAACCAAACAACCCATATACTTATCCATCACCATAATGCTTATAGGAAGGAAATAAAATATAGTAAAATAAATCAAATGAATGTTGTAGAAAACAAAACCAACTTTGCCAAGACATCTCATTAACTGTCTTGGGATTTTTTTCCCCATGGTATGAAAGCGAAACAAAAACGAAACCAAAATAACAGGGAGGGTGGGGGTGACATTGTGTGGAGTAGGATGACTGCATATTTCCAGTACTGGGAAATATTGGCTAGCTCCTTTTTAGTTTTTTGTCGAGGAGAACATCTTGACCAGTAAGCAGCAACATCAAGAGACAAGAGAGTAGTGCAAAAGGTGTGTCCAGCATGCATTGCCCCCCTCTCCACCCAAAGCTGGCAAGAGATTTTTCAACCCAAAAGCTTCTGCAGACATGGCTAACAATTACTGTGTTAGCTTCCTGCTGTTCTTCACTGCACTGATTTCTCTACTACCCAAATCTTACCCAGAGTCCACAAATCAGTATAGTGATGAACACCAAATCCTTCTGGGACTCAAGAGATACTGGGGGAGCTCAACTGTGCTTGGCAGATGGAACTCCATTTCCTCTGACCACTGCAGATGGGGAGGACTTACATGCACAAAAGGTGAGGTCACTGCCATCTCCCTTCCACAGCAAACCCTTATGAAACCAATCCCACCGTCCCTTTGCCTCCTCAAGAATCTTGCCTACTTGGACCTCTCCTACAACAACTTCTCCACTTCATTCCCTACAATACTCTACAATTGCTCCAATCTGAAGTACCTGGACCTTTCCAACAACGCCTTTGGTGGGAAACTCGCAGCTGACATAAACAGTTTATCAGCAAAGCTAGAGCATCTCAACTTATCAAGCAATCGCATCATGGGCGAAATCCCACCATCCATTGGATGGTTTCCAAAGCTCAAGTCACTGATCCTCGACACCAATCAATTTGATGGAAGCTATCCAGTACAGGACATAAGCAATCTAGCCAACCTCGAGATGCTGACTCTGGCGGACAATCCATTTCTGCCAGCTCCATTCCCAGTTGAGTTTGGTAAGTTGACACGCCTCACATACTTGTGGCTGTCAGGTATGAACATGACAGGTGAGATACCTGAGAGCGTATCAAGCCTCACAGAGCTCAGCCTCTTGGCCGTGACAAATAATATGCTGCAAGGCACAATTCCGACATGGGTATGGCAGCATAAGAAGCTTCAGTACTTGTACATGTTTAACAACGGTTTGACAGGCGAGATTTCATCCAGTGTCACAGCCGTAAACTTGGTGGAGCTTGATGTGTCCTCAAACAATCTAACAGGGTCAATACCAGATGACTTTGGTAAGCTCATCAACCTTACCCTGTTGTTTCTCTACACGAATCAACTTCATGGGTCAATACCGCCAAGCATTGGGTTGCTGCCGAATCTCAGAGACATCCAGCTATTTGAGAACATGTTAACTAGTTCTCTTCCACTAGAGCTCGGAAGGCACTCACCGCTAGTCAATCTTGAAGTCTGCGACAATAACCTTTCTGGTGAGCTGCCAGCTGATCTTTGCTTCAACAGGAAATTAAATGACATCGTTGTGTTCAATAATAACTTTTCTGGAAAGCTTCCAGAATCGCTAGACGGCTGCTATCTGTTGAACAATTTAATGTTGTACAACAATCATTTTACTGGAGAGTTCACCAAGAGTATCTGGTCAGTGGTGAAAAATCAGCTAACGACAGATATGATCCAAAACAACAATTTCTCTGGGACCTTTCCTACCCAGCTACAATGGAACTTTTCACGTATTGAGATGAGCAACAACAGATTCTCTGGTCCCATTCCAACTTTAGCAGGCAAAATGAAAGTATTCAGGGTAGTAAATAACTTGCTTTCTGGCAAAATTCCCTGGGATTTGACGGGCATTTCACAGGTAGAAGAGCTTGACCTTTCTGGAAATCAAATTAATGGATCGATACCCATGGCAATTGGAGTGCTAAAGCTCAAAGCACTTAATCTAAGTGGAAATCAGATATCTGGTATTGTACCTGCAGCATTTTGGGTTTATGTCAGAGCTAACCATCCTTGACCTCTCCTCGAATGCGCTATCTGGCGAGATCCGAAAAGATATCAATAAGTTGAATTTGAACTTTTTAAACCTCTCCGTGAATCACCTCACAGGGAAAATTCCAACATCATTGCAAAACGAAGCATATGAGCAAAGCTTCCTCTTAAATCCAGGCCTCTGTGTCTCATTGAATAATTCCATCCCGAATTTCCCGATTTGCGGACAAGAGCAAACACCAACAATGGTATCTCCAGGAGGCTTATATCCCTCTTTTTTGTTCTTGCAAGTATCATGCTTGTGGGTTTGGCAGTTGGTGGTTTCTTGCTATTAAAGAGGAAAAAGAATAGCCAAGATCATCTATCGTGGAAGCTGACCCAGTTCCATGCACTGCATTTCACAGAGTATAATGTTCTTTCTGGGCTCTGTGAGATGAACTGGATTGGAAGTGGCAGGTCTGGCAATGTGTATCGAATTTGTGTTGTGGATGGAGAAGGTGGTAGTAGAATGGTGGCTGTTAAAAAGATATGGAACGCGCAAAACCTTGACAACAAGCTTGAGAAGGACTTCCTTGCAGAGGTCCAGATATTGGGTGAGATCCGGCACACAACAAGTTGCTCTGCTGCATCTCAAGCTCAGAGGCAAAGGTTCTTGTCTACGAGTACATGGAAAACGGTAGCTTAGATAGGTGGCTTGTTATGACCGGCATATACTACAGCCCAGGCAGTTAGGGCCCTGGCCCAGTTATCTTATCGTTATTAGGGGCTTAGCCCAGTTATCGTATTTGGAGATTATATAAACTCATGTAAGGACTCGTTTGAAGTTAAGCAGAGGCAATCATATTTGCTCGGCTTCCTGAAGGGAGCCGGGAGACCTAACCCTAGCCGCCGCGTCCTGCTCCCTCCCTCTCTCTCTCGCACATGTGACGACGGCGCCCAAGCGCCGGCGACCTCGCCTTCCTCCTCGCCAAGCCCCCTTCCACCCCTACAACCTACGAGCTAGACCTGGTAGGATCCCAGATCCTATCAATCTAGTATCAGGTGTCTCAGGCTCGATCATGTCCGCGCCACCACCCACCCTCTCCCTCCCGCTGCCGATCGCCTCTTCGTCGCCGATGACCACCGCGGCCAGCACGCCGTCCATGACCGGGCCGGTCTCCTCCGCCGCCTGGACGCCACCCGCACCCGCCCGCGCCGTGCTCACCCCGGAGGAGATGACGGCGGCGCTCCGGGACCTAACTCAGGCGGTCCAGGGCATCCGCACCTTCCTCACGGGGCACTATGGGCTGCAGCCGCCCGCCCCCATCACCACCATCACGGTTCCGCAGCAGCTCCCGTGGCAGCCGCCAGCATCGGCGACCTCCGTTGCATCCATCATGTCGCTGCCGCAGCAGCAGCAGCAGCCGTCGCCGCCACCGGCGATCTCGGGGTCGGGCCTTCCGTCGACGGCGCCCGGGGTGCCCATCCACCAGGTCCGTTTTCCCCCGTCGCCATCTCCGCTACCGACCTGGCTCACCGGGTCCATCGAGCCGGTCTACACGATGGCCTCAGGAAAGCCGCACGTGCTATCACCGCCGGTGCCGCCCCCGACCATGCAGTTCGGCGGGTCCTCGGGTGCCGCGGGTCCCTACGATGGTGTGGACGGGCCCCTTCTCCATGGCGGTACTCTGCAGCCTGCACACTCGGCGACATCGCCCTCGCTGTTATGCGCGGATGACGCATACCCGGCCGTCATCCACGCCCAGCCACCGCCGAGATTCTCCAAGCTGGAGTTCGCGACCTACGACGGCACGGTCGACCCCCTGAATTGGCTCAACCAATGCGACCAATTTTTCAGGGGGCAGTGCACGCTCGCGTCCGACCGCACCTGGATCGCCTCCTATCATCTACGAGGCGCCGCCCAGACGTGGTATTACGCCCTCGAGCAGGACGAGGGCGGCATGCCACCATGGGAGCGTTTCCGTGATCTGTGCCTCTTGCGCTTCGGTCCGCCTATACGCGGGAGCCGTCTGGCGGAGCTTGGGCGCCATCCGTTCCTCACCACAGTGCAAGACTTCGCCGACCGCTTCCAGGCACTGGCGTGCCACGCCCCCGGCGTTTCGGCTCGTCAGCGGGCTGAGCTCTTCGTCGGCGGCCTACCGGACCACATCCACGTGGACGTGGAGATGTGGGGGCCACAGGACCTCCAGACGGCCATGTACTACGCCCGCGCTTTCGAGCGCCGCGCGGTGGCCATCCAGCAGGCGTCACCGCCCCGGGCCGCTGGGCCTCCACCCTGGCCGGAAGTTCCCGCGCAGGGTCGGCCTGCTCAGGCTTCCACGGCGCCCCTTGCCACGATCGCGGCGCGCCGTTCCACCGGCTCACCCCGGCCGAGCAACTCGAGCGTCGCCATCAAGGGTTGTGCTTCAACTGCGACGAGCCCTACGTGCCCGGCCACGTCTGCCCGCGACTCTTCTACCTGGAGGCTGCGGACTACATTGAGGAGGACACCGCCGCCGCCGGGCTCGGCGACCTGCCCGCCCCAGCTGACTTGGAGGTGTTTGGCGCCCGTTGATCACCTCAAGGAGTTCTGCACGCGCTTCCCCACCTTCCAGCTCGAGGACGAGCTGTTTGTGCAGGCGGGGAGAGATGTTATGACCGGCATATACTACAGCCCAGGCAGTTAGGGGCCTGGCCCAGTTATCTTATCGTTATTAGGGGCTTAGCCCAGTTATCGTATTTGGAGATTATATAAACTCATGTAAGGACTCGTTTGAAGTTAAGCAGAAGCAATTATATTTGCTCGGCTTCCTGAAGGGAGCCGGGAGACCTAACCCTAGCCGTCGCGTCCTGCTCCATCCCTCTCTCTCACACATGTGACGACGGCGCCCCAGCGCCGGCGACCTCGCCTTCCTCCTCGCCAAGCCCCCTTCCACCCCTACAACCTACGAGCTAGACCTGGTAGGATCCCAGATCCTATCATGGCTGCATCAGAGAGATAGAGTTGGTTCACTGGTGCCTTTGGATTGGCCCACCAGATTGCAAATTGCCATTGACTCAGCAAGAGGTCTCTGCTATATGCACCATGATAGGTCACCCGCAATAGTGCACTGTGATGTCAAGTCTGCTAATATCCTTCTTGACCCCGAGTTCAGAGCAAAGATAGCCGATTTCATGCTTGCTCGGATTCTTCTCAAAACCGGAGACCCTGCGTCAATTTCTGCCATAGGTGGTATCTTTGGCTAGATGGCACCAGGTAAGAAAAAGAAATACAAACTCAAACTGGTATATATTTAGGATGTACCATGTGTTGGCAAAACCTCACCGATCTCTCGCGCTCACTCTACTCTCTGAACTCACCGGAGGTGAGGACGAAGATGAACAAGAGGTTTTGCGCCACCTGAACCTTGCGACTTTTCTGTTTCTCATTACCTTCTACTTATTCGGAGTACAGCAAAGGAAACGGGCTCGTGGGCCCCTAACTACACGCCACCACAGATCGTGATGCTCGTGCCATCCCACGAGCGATCAGTGAGGGCGCCAGAAACGCTCCACGCGCTAACTGACTCGAGCTAAGCTCGCTAACAGAAAACTGAAACTACTGACGAAACTGAAGAAAGACTGAAACTGACGAAACTGAAAAACAAACACTAGCTACTGCAGACTTGGGTTTATTCAACAATCACCCCCTAAATCCTAGTATGCCTACTTTATTTCCTTCATTCCAATCTTCTCTCTCAGCTGGATGAACCTGACCCGTCCCAAAGGCTTCGTCACAATGTCAGCCAACTGATCTTCAGTTCTGATGTAATCAACTGTCATCCTTCCATCCTCCACACATTCCCTGATGAAATGATATCGCACATCAATGTGCTTGCTTCTGTCGTGGAGAACTGGATTCTTGCAGAGAGCTATGGCAGATTTGTTGTCCACCAGAAGCAGCGGCACCTGAAGCTCTTCACATGTGATCTCTGCAAGAAGACACGCCGCCCACACGCCCTGACAGGCGGCCGTTGTAGCTGCAATAAACTCAGCCTCACATGATGAAAGAGCCACCACCTTCTGTTTCTGCGACAGACAGCTGACAGGGCTATCACCAACGAAGAAGATTCCCCCGAACGTGCTCTTGCGATCGTCGATGTCGCCGGCCATGTCACTGTCGCTGCACCCGACGAGCCTGGCTCCGTTGGCTCGCCGACGAGGAAAATGACACCCCAGATCACGGGTGCCAGCCACATACCTGACGATGTGCTGAACAGCAGTCAGGTGCTCGACCGTGGTCGCTTCCATGAAACGGCTCATGTAGCTCACCGCGAAGGTGATGTCTGGCCGGGAGTGGGTGAGGTAGCGCAACATCCCCACCATGCTCATGTACTCCCTAGCATTCGTCGGAGCCACTGTGCTTGACTTGCTCAGCTTCAGACGCGCTTCCATGGGTGTCTGACGTGCATTGCACCCCGTCAGCCCCGCCTTCTCGATGATCTTGTCGGCGTACGCGCTCTGCGCAATGGTCACATCATCCGCATCCTGGCGCACTTCAATGCCCAGGTAGTAGGAGAGCAACCCGAGATCGCTCATCCTAAACTTGCCCTTCATCGCCGTCTTGAAACTGTCGATCTCCATGGCATCGACCCCGGTGATCACCAGGTCATCCACGTACACCCCCAGAAGAAGGAGCTCGCGGCCTGACCCGCGTGCGTAGACGGCGTGCTCGGAGTTGCAGCGACGGAAACCCATGTCGACGAGTGTGGCGTCAAGCTTGGCGTTCCAAGCGCGGGGTGCCTGGTGGAGACCGTACAGCGCCTTGTGCAGCTTCAGTACCTTGCGCTTGTGGTCGACGATGACGAAGCCCGGTGGCTGCTCGACGTAGACCTCCTCCTTCAGCTCGCCATTTAGGAAAGCCGATTTGACATCCATATGATGGATCGGCCATCCCTCATGCGCTGCGAGTGCTAGCAGCACACGCACTGACTCCAAGCGAGCTACTAGAGCAAAAACCTCGTCGAAGTCGATCCCTGGCTTGTGCACAAATCCCTTGGCGACGAGGCGAGCTTTGTACTTGACGATTTTTCCAGTCGAATCCTTCTTAACACGGAACACCCACTTTACCCCAATGGCCTGGTGTCCAATGGGAAGATCAGTGAGCTCCCACGTGTTGTTTTCCTTGATCGAGTTTACCTCCTCGATCATTGCCTTGCGCCAGCTTGGATCGAGCTCCGCCTCTCTGAACGTGCTTGGTTCTTCAGCAGAGGCGATCGCAGTCTTGCGTCTGGCTGGACGGCGCCATAGTGGGGCCCGAGAATGTCAGACACGCGGCGAAAGCGATGAGCCACGCGCGCGTCGTCATCGGCGTCCAACACTGGGCTCCCGGAGGGCGGCGTCACGAACTCCACCCCCACTGGAGTGGCGGCTGCAGCAGGGCTTTGCAGTGCCTCAGCCGCCGATTCCTGGCTGCTGACAGACACGGCTGTGTCCGGACTGCTGACAGGTGTGGGCGTGTTCCCTTCAGAATGTGATCTCACCGCGGCCGGTTTCCGCGGAGCCGGCGGCGTCTGAGGTTCTGCTTCTTCTCCGCCACTCTGAGCCATCTGCACCTTGTAAGCTGGATAAGTTACAATGACCGACTCACCCACTGTCGCCGGAGCGCCATGAGAGGTGTCCTCCTAGTTCCATCGTGCTGACTCGTCGAAGACAGCGTCCCGCGTGATCTGGACACGCTTGGTTGTCGGGTTGTAGGCGCGGTACGCCTTGCCGCCCTCCTCGTACCCGACGAATACCATCGGAGTGGAGCGGTCCTCGAGCTTGCTCTGGTGCGGTTTCACCGTCTTGACATGAACCACGCACCCAAAAGTGCGCAGGAAGTGCACCGGAGGTCGATCACCGTGCCACGCCTCGTATGGAGTCATGCCGACCACGGAGCGCGTCGGCGATCTGTTCAGGATGAAGACGGCAGTGGTGACTGCCTCCCCCAGAACTCTCCTGGCATGGACGTGGCCTTCATCATGCTCCTGGCCATGGCCACCACCGTCTGGTTGCGGCGCTCCACAACGCCGTTTTGCTGAGGGGAGTACGGCGCCGTGAGCTGCCGCTGCACCCCACGGTCTGCACAGTAGTCGCTGAAGTCGACGGAGGTGAACTCTCCGCCGCGGTCCGTCCGCAGAGGCGCGCATCTTGCGCCCTGTCTCTGTCTCCACACGCGCCTGAAACCGTGCGATCGCCCCGGCGGCCTCGTCCTTGGAACGTAGCACTGACAGCCACATGTACCTGGACATGTCGTCAATGAGGAGGAGGAAGTAGCGCCGTCCGCCAGCCGCGGCGGGCGTGATCGGCCCGCACAGATCGCCGTGCACCAGCTCCAGGATCTGCTCCGCTATGTAGTTTGCCTCTGCAGGAAATGAGCCACGCCTCTGCTTGCCGGCGAGGCACCCGTCACACACTTGGTCGACGTGGTCGATGGAGGGCAGCCCGCGCACCAGACCTTGCTGGGCGAGCTTGCGGAGAGCCTGGAAGTTGAGGTGGCCAAATCTGGCATGCCACCTCCACGCCTCGTCCGTCGTGCACCATGCGGCCAGACAGACAGGGCGCGCGAGCTGGAGCGTGTATGGGTACAGCCTGTTGCCGGCGCGCTGCACCCTTGCCACGATCCGACGCTGCTGGTCGTAGAGGGTGAAGACGACGTGCTCTATCTCCGACCGGCACCCGATCTGGTCGAGTTGCCCGATGCTGATGTTGTTGCTTTTGAGACGCGGGATGAAGTAGACACCGCTCAGGATGCGGTGACCGCCAGCGTGGTCGGTGAAGAGCACACAGCCGCGCCCTCGGATGTCGACGACCGATCCATCCCTGAACTTGACAGTGCCGGTGACGTGACGGTCGAGCTCACTGAACGAGGCCTCCTCGCCGGACATGTGGTTGCTGGCCCCTGTGTCCATGTACCAGACGCCGGAGTGTGCGTCCGTGGCCAGGCCCAAATGAGCTTCCACGCGCTCTTCGACCAGCTCGACGTGCCCGTCGCGATCGCCTGGAACCGCGGACAGCTCACACACTTGCGCCATGAGGAGGTGCGTGGGATCAGCGTCGCCCCCGCCGTGCCCTTGGGCGAGAAGGGCCTTCGCCTCCTCGTCGCGCTTCTTCCTGCAGTCACGGGCCCAGTGGCTGCTGATGCCGCAGTAGCGACACTTGTCGCGATCGTTGCCGTTGCCGGCGCCACCGGCGTTTCCTCTACCAGCACCTCCGTTCTGGCCGCGTCCACCGCCACCGCCGCGGCGCCCATGGCCTCTTCCACGCCGGCCTCGAGACGAGACGGAGCCGCCAGCGTGTGGATCACCGTTCTTGAGACGGGCGTGCCACTCCTCTTCAGTGAGAAGCAGGCGCCCCATGCCATCAGTGGCCTGTTGCAGCTCATGGCGTTCCTCCGCCGCCTTCAGTCTCCCAGTCAACTCAACAGAGAGCTGATCGAGATCGACCAAAGTTTCGATCGAGAGGGCGATCTGCGAAAACTGTTTGGAGACTACTGAAAGAAATTTTCTCACAACCCTTTTTTCAGGGATAGTCTCACCGAGCTGTGCCATCTGCCCCACCATTGCAGTGAGATGCATTGCGAAGTCGTCCACCGACTCGCCGTCGGCGAACTTGATGTCGCCGTACTGCCTGGTGAGTGTCGCGAGTTTGGCCTCCCGCACCCGCGCCACACCAAGCCTCATCGTCTTCAGAGAGTCCCACGCCTCCTTCGCCGTCGCCTTGGCGGTGAGCGTGGGTCCCATCTCCGGCGGCACCCCGCGCAGGATCGCCTCGAGCGCCAAACAATCCTCGCTGCGCTCGGCGGTGCCCGTCTGGACGGCGTCCCAGAGATATCGTCCCTCCATCATGACCTGCATCAGGACGGCCCAGTCGGTGTAGTTGGATCGGGTCAGCTGCGGCCACGCCGCACCGCCGATGTCGCGTGCCATCCGCACCGTGGATCTCTCAGCCACGGCAAGCTCCTTGTCGTCGGAGTCCCGTGCCCGCGGAGTGGCCGGCGACTTGCTACCACTGGAGTCGTCTGGGCCCGCCATTCCCACGATCAGGAACCGGCTCTGATGCCAATTGTTAGCAAAACCTCACCGATCTCTCGCGCTCATTCTACTATCTGAACTCACCGGAGGTGAGGACGAAGATGAACAAGAGGTTTTGCGCCGCATGAACCTTGCGACTTTTCTGTTTCTCATTACCTTCTACTTATTCGGAGTACAGCAAAGGAAACGGGCTCGTGGCCCCCTAACTACGCGCCACCACAGATCGTGATGCTCGTGCCATCCCACGAGCGATTAGTGAGGGCGCCAGAAACGCTCCACGCGCTAACTGACTCGAGCTAAGCTCGTTAACAGAAAACTGAAACTACTGACGAAAATGAAGAAAGACTGAAACTGACGAAACTGAAAAAACAAACACTAGCTACTGCAGACTTGGGTTTATTCAACACCATGTGCTAATCAGAGACTAGCTTTTTTGCAGAGTATGGATACCGGCTTAAGGTGAATGAGAAGGTCGACGTCTACAGCTTCGGAGTGCTCCTGTTGGAGCTCACAACAGGGAGAGTGGCAAATGATGGAGGCTTGGAGTATTGCTTGGCAGAATGGGCATGGAGACAGTATCAAGAATATGGCCTGTCAATTGATCTTCTTGATGAAGACATTCGAGATCCAGCCAACATTGAAGATGCATTTGCAGTGTTTACGCTAGGTGTGATCTGTACAGGCGGGCAGCCTTCAGTACGGCCATCAATGAAGGATGTGTTGTACGCTCTTCTCCGGTTTGAACATAAATCAAGGGAAAGAAGCCTGCAGCATGCTGTCTCCGAAGAAACATCACTTCTAGAATCCTAGAATAACTGAAGACGTAGAGGAATTGTTTCAGGGAAAGAGATAGAACACACCGATTCCATTCATCTGAGAGGTTACATATACAGGAGAGCAGCGGGCACTTGAGCCACGATGGAGATCGTGGAGTGGCCATGCTCGAGAGGTGGAGGGACGTGTGTGCGTAAGGGAAAACTGCACACACGTACGCTATACTAGCCTCACGTAGAGACTACGTACAATACTCACACACACATATACATGTAGCTTAACAACCCCCCGCAGTCGTGACGGCGCGAGGAGCGACGCAGAGACTGGAACGGAAGTCGTGGAAGACATCGACGGCCAATCCTTTGGTCATCACGTCGGCGAGTTGCTGCCGCGTGGGAATGTGAAGGACGCAAAACTCGCCCAGGGCCACGCGCTCGTGGACGAAGTGAATGTCGAGTTCGACATGCTTGGTGCGCCGGTGATGGACGGGATTGCTGGACAGGTACACCGAAGAGATGTTGTCGCAGTACACGAGTGTCGCCGTCTTGACAGAGCAGCGGAGTTCGCCCAAAAGTTGTCGGAGCCAGACGCACTCAGCCACCGCATTGGCAACACCGCGATACTCAGCCTCAGCACTCGATCTGGAGACGATCGGCTGGCGTTTGGACGACCAGGAGACAAGAGTGTCACCAAGATAGACGCAGTACCCCGAGGTGGAGCGCCGCGTATCCGGGCAGCCAGCCCAGTCGGCGTCGGTGTAGACGCGGAGATCAAGTGTCGAGGACGCGCGCAGGTGTAACCCGAGGGAAGCAGTGCCGCGAATGTACCGGAGAGCACGCTTGATCAGCGCACGATGGCACTCGCGTGGATCATGCATGTGCAAACATATTTGCTGGACGGCGTAGGCGAGCTCCGGGCGCGTGACGGTGAGGTACTGGAGGGCACCTGCGAGGCTGCGGTACTCAGTGGAGTCAGCCACGCAGGGGCCAGTCGCCGCGGGCAGCTTGGCCTTGGTGTCCACCGGAGTAGGCGCGGGTTTGCAGTTGTCCATGGCAGCACGCTCCAGCACGTCCTCGGCATACTGCTCTTGCGAGAGGAAGAAGCCAGCAGCGGAGCACGTGACGCGGATGCCCAAGAAGTAGTGTAGGGCGCCGAGATCTTTCATGGCGAACTCGGTGGTGAGCGCGGCGATGATGCGACGAAGAAAGGCGTCGGAGGAGGCCGTGAGGACGATATCGTCCACGTAGAGCAGCAGGTACGCGGCGTCAGCTCCGCGCGCGAGCGTGAACAGCGAACTGTCTGAGCGGGTCGCCGTGAACCCAAGGGTGGTGAGGAAGCCGGTGAAGCGGAGAAACCACGCGCGCGGCGCCTGCTTCAAGCCATATAGAGACTTGGAAAGGCGGCACACATGGTCTGGCTTGGCGGTGTCGACGAAGCCCGCAGGTTGAAGACAGTAAACCTCTTCCTGGAGTGTGCCATGCAAGAAGGCATTCTTTACATCGAGTTGATGGACTGGCCACCGACGCGACGCGGCGAGAGTGAGGACGGTGCGGATAGTCGCCGGTTTAACCACAGGAGAGAAGGTCTCCCCATAGTCGACACCAGCGCGTTGGTTGAAGCCACGCACAACCCATCTTGCTTTGTATCGTTCAAGAGTGCCGTCCGCGCACAGTTTGTGACGGAAAACCCATTTTCCTGTGATGATATTGGCGCGGGGAGGTTTAGGCACAAGCTCCCAGGTACGGTTTTCAGTGAGAGCGGCAAACTCCTCACGCATGGCAGCGACCCAGTTAGGATCACGAAGAGCAACGCGCACAGAGCGCGGGAGTGGAGAAATCGTTGGTGGAGCGGCGACAGAGACAACACAAACGTAGTCCGCGGCGTACTTCTGGTTTGGCCGGAACACGCCGGCGCGTGCACGGGTGACTACCCCTGGCGCGGGAGGAGGCGGAGCAACGGAGCGGCCGGGGCCATCGGATGAAGATCCGACGGATGCATGGGAGCCGGACGTGCATGGGCTGGAGGAGGGAGTGGACGCGGCCCGAGAGGCGGGGGAAGTGGGTGAGGGAGTGTTTGAAAGTGGGCCGCAGGATGGGGATCCGACGACGTTGTTTAAAGGAGGTGTGTGCGCGCGCTCGGGAGAGCGGCAAGGCAGGGGCTGACGGAGGGGCGTGGGACGAGTGGGCACCGGCACGAGGCGTGGGGGAGAGATCGTGGGAGCGGGTGGTAGCTGCGGCGTGGCAAAGGGAAAGGTGAGTTCGTCAAAACGAACATGGCGAGAAGTGAGCACGCGACGAGTGGTTGGGTCGTAGCAGCGATAACCGCGATGATCTAGGGGATAGCCCAAGAAAACACATGCCACAGAGCGAGCAGCAAGCTTATGACGCGTAGTCGAGGTGGTGTTGGGATAACATAGGCAGCCGAAAACGCGCAAAGCGGAGTAGTCGGGAGCGACACCAAGGAGGAGTTCATGCGGGGTACGCGGCGAGCTAGACGCACAGGGCTTGTAATTGTGAAGGAGCGTGGCGGTGGCGAGTGCTTCAGCCCAGAAACGAGGCGGAAGGGAGGCGTGGAAGAGAAGTGCGCGCACGGCCTCGTTCAGAGTGCGGAGAGCACGCTCGGCAACCCCGTTTTGTTGGCTCGTGTAGGGGCATGACAGGCGAAGGACTGTGCCGTGGCGAGAGAGAAGGGAGCGAACGGCGAGGTTGTCAAACTCGCGGCCATTATCGGTTTGCAAAGCCAGGATAGGACACTCAAATTGAGTGTGAACATAGGCGTAGAAAGCAGTGAGCACACAAATCACATCAGACTTGTTTCGAAGAGGAAATGTCCATACATAGTGCGTACAACTATCAATGATAACGAGGTAGTATTCGAAACTAGAAATGCTAACAACTGGAGAAGTCCAAACATCTAAGTGTAATAGCTGAAACGGGAAATAGCTAGTGGACGTGGAGACAGCGAACGGCAGGCGTGTGTTCTTGCCGAGGCGACACGCCGAGCAGGAGTGCGGAGTGGAAGGCGCGCAGGTGAACTCGAACTGGCCCAGAGCACGACGGAGCACCTCCTTGCCGGGATGCCCAAGACGGCTATGCCACAACTCAGCAGACGCGACGCCGGCGAAGTAGCTAGCGCGCGGGACGGCGGGGTTGCAGCACACTGGGTACAGGTCGCCGGTGGAGTCACACCGAAGGATCACCAGGCGGGTGCGGATATCCTTGACAGAAAACCCAAAGGCGTCAAATTCCACAGACACAGGATTATCGCGAGTAAGTCGTCGGACAGAAAGAAGATTGGTAATGATGGAGGGAGAGAGGAGCACATTGTGGAGCTCGAGAGAGGAGTTGTTAGCAATGAGCGAGCCGCGGCCAGTGTGTGTAATGGGCATGCGGCCGCCATTGCCAACGATAATATCACGAGGAGGAAAAGAAGGACGAAGGGAGTGGAGAGTACCAGGGTTGAAGGTCATGTGCGAGGAGGCGCCCGAATCCATGTACCAGTCCGAGGTGCTGGTCGGTGGGGGCGGCGAGGACGAGTGCGCGGCCTGAAGCGCAGTCTGGAGGCCACCCATGTCCCATGGCTGCTGCGGTGGTGGAGGCGCGCTGCTAGAGCTGGCCCCTGGCGACCCGTAGGTGAACCCGGGGAGGAGCGCAGGATACCCGCCGTAGCCATATGGGAGGGGCGCGGCAGGCGCACCACCGGCAAATAGAGCCTGCTGGGTCGGGACGCCCGGGCGGGACCCGAGAACGCCGGCCCCTGGCGCACGCCAGGGCATGGGCCACGCCTGGACCATGCCTGTCCAGGAGTGGGCGCTCGGGGAGGAGCCTGGTAACGCAGCCGGGCGTGGAGTCGAGGGTGGTGGAGCCGAAGACGAGCCCCCCCCCCCCCCCCCCGTTGCCCCGACCGCGGCGGCGGTTGCGCCCACGCCCGCGACCAGCCCCGCCGTCGGAGGGAGGCGTCGGGGGCGCCGGGCTGATCGGCGGGCGCGCCGCGATGAGAGCATGGGCGGATTGCTGACGAGCCGCCTGCTCGGCACGATGTTCTTCGAGGAGGAGGAAGGAGCGGGCCTCGAGAAAAGTGGGCAGGGGGACACGCGAGGTGAGGTGGGGAATCGTGGTGTGGTACTGGCGCCCGAGCCCGCGCAGCATGTTGAACAGTTGCTGCGGCTCGGAGACAGGCTGGCTGAGGTCGCGAAGTTGATCGGCGAAGGACTTGAGGCGAGTGCAGTACTGCATCACCGTGAGGTCGCCCTGCACCACAGCGTGGTACTCGGCATCGAGATACACCGCCCGGGAGAGGTTGTTGTCGCGGAAGATGCCCTCGATCGCAGCCCAGAGCACGTCGGCAGTGTCGTCGGGCTGCATCACGGCGTCGAGCAGCTCGGGAGAGACGGTGGAGTAGAGCCAATGAACGACGCAGTGGTCGACCATGACCCATTCAGGATCACGACGGCGAGGGGCGGCAGGAGCGACGAGGTGGTCGCGCACGCCGAACATGCCGACAATGGTGAGGAAGAAGCGGCGCCATTGGGTGTAGTTGCCGGCATGAAGGTCGAGGGTGACCGGAACGTGGTGCCGGATGTCGATGGTCTGCAGGACCGTAGACGGAAAAGCGCCAGGCGCGAGCAGCGGCGCCGGGGGCGCGGTGGACAGAGGCGCTCTCGCGGGCGGGGCGTGCGCCAGAGCAGAGGGCGGAGGCGCGTTCGCGGCCGGAGCGGACGCATCGTCGTCAGAGGTGTCAGGGATGGCTAGGGGATTGGTGTCCATGGCAGCGGAAGGAGAGGTCAGATCGGGCGCAAATGGGTTGGTTGCGGCAGCGTCTGATACCATGTTTCAGGGAAAGAGATAGAACACACCGATTCCATTCATCTGAGAGGTTACATATACAGGAGAGCAGCGGGCACTTGAGCCACGATGGAGATCGTGGAGTGGCCATGCTCGAGAGGTGGAGGGACGTGTGTGCGTAAGGGAAAACTGCACACACGTACGCTATACTAGCCTGATGTAGAGACTACGTACAATACTCACACACACATATACATGTAGCTTAACAGGAATAACGATATTCCAGTTAATGGGGTATAATCTATCATGAGATCCAGTTGATTTTCTGTTTCATTATCTTTCACATGCTAGTTTACGTTATCCTTTTTGTGTCGACATGAAGCTTGTGGAGTGTACAAGTATTGCAGCCACAAACTCCTGAAAATAAAATTCCAGGCGAAATGCATGCGGTTATTTTCTAATATGCAGACCAAATATTTGCTGAAAAAGTAGGTAAATGACTATGAAATTACTGGCTTTTTGGCCAGGGTGTATGCGCAACATTTAGCTTTCTTAGAAGGCTAATCAAAGTGCGACGGAAATTTGCATATTCTCATGAGAAGAAGTGACAATTATTGTAGATAGGTTACTCCAATCTAGTTGGTGAGCCTGAAGGGGGGATGGGGTGGTGCTATGCTTTTTTTTTCGAAACAGAGGCAAAGATTGCCTCATCTGTTAATTAAGCAGAAGAGAATTGCCCAGTTAATTACGGAAAACCGGGCGAAAACCGGAATAACAAGGCCAAGCCCACCCCAAAGACTAACACACAGGGCAAAGCCCACCCATGACCAACTCAGATGACAACCACGTTGCCCACACGACACGAGGTCCATGCCCTCGAAGCTGCAAATCTCCCGAGGCCGCCGCCTCAACATCCACCGCTCCGTTGCGCCCTGTGCACTCAACCGACACCGCCTTCCAGGGCCGCCGCCCCGACATGCCACCGCTCACCTCGAGCAGCAACGCCGCATGATACAGTAGCCCGCAGCCCACACTGCTCAGGACAACCGCACGCAGACTACGAACACTGCACCACATCCGGGCCCGCCGCCCCGACATGCCACCGCTCACCCTCGAGCAGCAACGCCGCACGATATAGCAATCCGCAGCCCGCACTGCTCAGGACAACCGCACCCAGACCACGAACGCCGCACCATATCCGGGGCCCCCGCCCCGACATGCCGTCCAACCGCCCCTGCCGGGACGCGTCGACCGAGCCGACAACCTTGCCGCCCACGCAGCTCAAGGTTCTCGCCCAAGCCATGCCGACAAACAGCCCTACCTCCTGGGGCCACCGCCGCACCGCTGCCCGAGGCCGCCGCCTCGGCTCTCAACTGAAGATCCCGGAGCCGCCACCCCGGCATACACCGCCCATGAAAACGGAAGAACCCGCACAACATCCAAAGGCTGACCCTCCAAAGCGACGCCTCCAAGAAGGTTACGACGTAAAACGCCGTCGCCGCCTACTCCAGAAAACTGAAGTTTAGGTTCTCACCCGGAGAGTCCAAGCACATAGAGGGAGAGGAAGAACTCTACGACGACACCTCCAAGAAGGTCACGACACCCGCAGGCGCCGACGTCGTCAAAAGCTTTCGCCCAAGTCCCTCGTCTCCTAACAGTGAGCCTGCAGATCTGGGCACCATGGATACCCAGACCACTGGAGCCAAGCCTGCTGTGAAGAGCACCTTCCGTCGTCAGCCGCCAAAGCCCCTCGCGACGACCCGCTGCAGCGCCTCATGCGACAGAGAGACGCCGCGTTTGCCGGGGTTAGATCCGCAGGCATCGCTCCGAATCCACCATCCCCAGCCGCCGCAGCAGCCCATGCCGATGCAGCCATCGCTCCGGGGCCGCCGCCCCGGCATCCTTGCCTTGCCGCAAATCCGCGCCGACCGCCCATCGAAGCAGCAGGAGCACGCCGCCCAGGCGCGCGCCACGCACGCCGTCGCATCCGCTGGAGACCGGATCCGCCACCCCCGCACCTCCACGCACCACAGGCCTCCGAGCCATGCCGACGGCGCTGCCCGGGCCCTCCGCGCGCCCGTGCCGTGCACCTCCACAGATCTACAGCAGCTTCATCCCAGGATCCTCGCGATGCCAGATCGACGCCAGCTCCACCGTTGGCGTCCTCGCGGCCAAGCCGCCGCCCGCGCCTGACCAAGGCGCATCCTCTGCCAACTCCGGAACAGAGCGCCGAATCCCTTGATTCACCGCGCAACTGTTCGTAGCCAGCTCCGCTGCGTCGCCCAGCAGACGCCCAAGCTCCGAGGCCGCCGCCCCGGCTTCCGCCCACCGCGAGCACCGGCCACCGCCCCCAGCAGCAGCAGCCAGCCTCCAGCGGCATCGATGGAGACACCGGCGCGCGAGGGAAGGCCACCGCGGCCCGGCCCCAGCCAAGCACCGCCGCATGCGCGCATCGGCCGCCGCCGCTCGAGATCCATCCGGGATCTGCCGAGGCGCGTGCGTGGGAAGACGGCCCCGCCGCCGCCGACGCCGTGCGGGCTTTGCCTGGCGGCGGCGCGGCGAGGGGTGGAGGTGGGAGGTGGCCGGCGCCCGAGGCGCTCAGTTCCGCCCGCTCCTGGGAGAGCGACGCGGGGGCGTTTTGAAAACGATAATAATGGCAGGAGATCGATTAAGCATGCCATGAGGCTTGCTTACACAGAACTACTGCTAAAACACACACAAAATCTGAAATTCTAGCTGCCTCTGGAAAAAATATCTAAATTCATAAGGTAAATATAAATTGCAACTCTTTCCTCAAGAGATAAAAATAATTGGATCAAGAGCATGTATGGAAGAGTCTAGAATAGAGTAGATGTGTGTGAATGTAGTACAGATGATAATTATATTCTCCATTAGAATAGGCGCACTAAGTTTTAATCCTGAAAACTCTCAGATACTACACATGGCAGGACTTGATGTAACGAATGGTAAATCAAACAGCCAGCAACAGTCGGATTTGCCACATCCTGACCATTGGATCAATTTCATCCAATGATATACTCCCTTCGTTCCTAAATATGTCTTTTTAGAGATTTCAAATGGACTATCACATACGGATGTATATAGACATATTTTAGTGCGTAGATTCACTCATTTTGCTTCGTATGTAGTCACTTGTTGAAATCTCTACAAAGACCTATATTTAGGAACGGAGGGAGTATATCCAAAGCTATTCATAGACTATATAGTGGTATAGATGTTTACATGTATGAAAGAACTTCCGGTCAAAAAATACATGCAAGAACTGATTGATACATCAAGGATACATACAAATTACAAATGGAAACAGCAGGCGTATTGAAGAACGGAACAAGATTCAAACTGCGCTGAGCAAATGAGTAACAACAAAATTAGTGATATGGAGTTATGAACTAGCCAATGACTACCAAACCTAATCTAGAGAACAAAAGGGAGCCTAATATGCAAGAGGACAGAACCAAATAGCTATGTTGTCACAGGAGTTTACAGGTCAATAGTTTCAGAACAAATTTTCTGAAAATTCATTACTGAAAATATATGAGTTCACTTTTCACATTGCACAGATGACAATTGAACTCCATTACTAACTTATCTTTGAATATATAATGTTTAAGATGAAGAAACTGATACAACAAATATTAAACATACATGCATGGAGGCATGTTCTCTCGCTGCATTCTAGGCCCTTCCTTGAGAAGATTATGAGGCAGTAAATGGTGAAGAAAAAAGGAAAAAGTTCTTTCACAAAATCTGAACATACCAAATTCCATGATGTAACACTCCACCTGTTGGCTAGCTTGGAGCCTTGGAAAAAATCTTGGAAATATTAACACTTCCTAAAACATCCCTTATCGGCAGGGTCTCAGGATCCAGTGCCATCAATCCAGTTCTGAATCCAAGAATTTTGGGCACACTGTCCACACTTTCGATGCTTATGCTGCCACTTGCATTGCCATATTCTTACCTTCTATTAGAACGCCTGAGGGGGCTGTCACTGCCATCAAACTCACTACTTCTATCCCAGCTTCTTCTTTCATTTCTTTGCGAACCTCTTGAGCCATGATCTTGCTGATTACCCCTCCCTCTGCGATCAAACTCACTACTATTATCCCAATTTCTTCCTGCATTTCTTTGTGAACCTCTTGAGCCATGATCTTGCTGATTACCCCTTCCTCTGCGATTCCTATCAAAGGGCGACCCACCATCATGCACATCAACACTCCTGAACTGTTTGTTGCCTCTTGTCCTACCATAACGGTCCCCACTAGCGCTTCTACTATTTAAGTTAGAGCTTCTGGCAGGGAAGTTTCCTCTGAAATTTGTGGAGGACCTGTTCCTCCTATCATCTGATTGTAACTCATCATCCATGTCAGAGTCCATATCAGGAACTGTTTCACGGCCTCCCTGTTTACGCCTTTGTTTAGATCTAAAACCGTTGTCAACATCCTCATCAAAATCAGAAATAACCCCATCATTACTCTCTGAGCCAAAAGATGCGCTTCTGCGGTTGTTCGAACCGCTCCAACCTCTGGTTTTCTGCCAAGAATCAGCAATATGACTAGATCTCAGGGAGGGTTGATCATCAAATTCATCATCATCAGCTGAACCTGTTGCTTCATCCTTTGCCCCGTAATTGGAATTTCTACTGTGAGCAAATTCGTTCAAGTCTTCTGAATCAGAAGAAGCATTCTCAAGGTCAGAATAACTCACCCTCGACACACCACCTGTCTGACCACCTTTTGACAAATCAAGCTCGTAACTGTCAATATCATCCTCTTCGTCATCAAAATCATCAAAACCAACTCTAGATGAGTTCAAGTTGTCTCTTCCACTGAACTTTCTCTCTCTTCCCTCGCTCCTTGGTTCATCCATTCCAAAGAATTTCTCGGCCTCGGAACCCTTTGTATTATCTCTATATGAGTTGTCCACAGATGAGCTCTCCCTGACTTTGGATGAATCAGCAAACTCAAATGCTGCAACATCAGCACCATCCGATTCATTATCATCGAAGTCAAAGTTCCACGCATTAGAAACGTCAGGCTTGCGAGCTGGTCTTTCCAACCGTTTCCGCGGTGCAGATTGATATTCTTCCATTTGGCTGTTGGTGTATTCATCTGGAGGACGGTTATGTTCACAATGGAAACATGACATGTTCCGTCTGTAGTTCAAAAAATTGCACCTAGATATTGATAGAAAAATGTGTAAGGATGACAAATTATCACAATTATGTTCATAAATGGTTCAAATGTGCACTGTTTCCTTTATCGTTCCTTGTTTGTATAACTATTAACTAATTGCCTCTTGAGAAACAAATGACAGCACAGAGAAACGTATTCGATATAAATAATGAAGAAAGATAATCAGATACCAAGCTATTCTTATTCACAGGCGTGTTCTTAGACAGATAACAAACATGGATGTGATAAATATGAGGCATACTAGGAAACTGCTGTGTATAAGTTCAAAAAATAGACCAAATAAATCTGTGGTAAGTGAGCTAACCGAGGACACTCCCACTCTCCAGGTAGAAGTTGCCTTTTGGGACGCTTAGCATCACACTGCAAGCAAATTGTATTTTTCGCAAAGTTCATGAAGTCACACCTGCAACCACATACTTCAGAAAATAAGAATCGCTCCTGGAAGTCAACATTCTATAAATTACAGGTGAGACAGGTTAAAGTACTTTGGGCAGAGCCAGTCTCCTTTCTTCATCTCTACGTCATCACGTCCAACTCGTCTCTTTGGTGGTGGAGGCGGTTGCTTCACCTTAGGTGGCAACTTCCTGATTACAGGGGGTGGAAGATTGGGGTCAATAGGAACAGCACTCAGCTTGGCAATCTCGTGTATTAATTTCCGAACGACGGTCTTCACGGATTTCAGTTTGAGAAGTGGTTTGTTCTCCACAGTCCCCTTTATATGATCAAAACCATAGACCAATAAAATACGCATAACATCAAGAGTCCGAGCTTCATCTTCTTTACGTGTAAGGATATAGCCTCTTGAGCATGAATTTCGCAAATTACACGAACTGCACACCTGCAAATCAGGAGCAAAATAAAGAAATGAGAAGATTACACCTTGCCTGGTCTTTCTAGTGTATTTTCATCTTTCATGTTTATATAGCAGTCAGTAGGAGTCCATAAAAAACGAGGAACTGAATGCCGAACCAAACTGTTGAGAGATGTTTTGGTAATTAGTTGTGGGTATGTAACAGTCACCTCTGTTATGCAAATACATATTAACAAGAAAATTAAGTGGCATGTTTCTAATATGTGAACATAAGTGGAAAAAATCTAAATACATATACAATTACGGCTATTTACTCCTATTGCTATAAAACGCAGACCTATCACGCCAGTGAATGTTGTGTTAATCTTTAATAAAATCAAGAAAGGCAATAAACTATCATAACAATAGCAGCAACCATTTACATAAACATAGTCGCAAATAAGGAGTTGGAAATAGATAGTAAGCCAGAACGCACGTTGTGGTCAGGTAAGTAAATAATTTGCAAATCAATAAATTGATGTACCCAAAGTGTCATGACTACTGTGCATATGCCATTGTTCAAAGTGAGAAACTACACGTATCCAAGGTTCAAAAAGGCGCTAGGGGAGTGTTTTGCCGCCACCTAGGGAGAGCAACAGCTTGAAGCACATGCGTAAATGTAAAAAAAAAAGAGGGAAACAGAAAATTGGGCACTATGGGCTAACCCAGCACATTAAACCACTAGAAAGGCACCTATATGCTTATTAAAGCATATCTGGGAAAGAACACCAGAAACTGCGGTTTCTATTCTATCTCTCTCCTTCCCTGTAGTAACAGCGACGGGCTTGGCAGAGCTCGATTCATTGAAGAAGAGGGTGATTTTCCTTCAGAGAAGCATGAATACTCATCGGAGAGGGTGATTTTTTAAACCAGAGAAGGTTGATCCCTCGCCAGAGAGACCACGACTTGTCATCCAATAGGTCAATTCCTTACCTGCCGCCTAAACCTTCCTTTAATACCAAGATGCAGCATTCGATGCCTCAAAGAACCTATGCACGCCTAGGTGAGCACAAATATACCTTTTATAACCTTACAAATATCTACAGATCACTCAAATAGTGACTACATACAATAAAAAAAGGAAGTGATCCTCACCCATTTTGTTTTTCTGTTTTTCATCCCCCATCTAGAACATAACGTAGTGAAACGAAAACATGTGGGCTGCGGAGAATAAACTTGAGTTTAGCTGCAACTTACATCACCCTCGTCAAGGTGGACCAGTTTCCTTATCAGCTTCGCAGAAAACACAACTTTTGGATCCATGCTGGGGCACCCATGGCCAACCAATACTTGAAGATCCTTCCTAGGCAACGGCCTGCATCATTAAGGAACTGTTAACATAATTTCTACGTATTACATAAATATCTGTTGGAGTACAATATATACCTTTTGACACGAATACCAGTTTGTCTACAGTATTTTTTTTTACTTGAATCGTAATGACAAAATCTGTACGCATAGTATTCACTGTTTTCGAATACATTATAATTGCCCTCTGTTATCATGTGCTTTAGGCTATCAGTATATATCATAGTTTCTGATAGTGCTAGCAATTTTTTTGCATCCAGAAAGAAGTGTTGCAATGATCAGAAGTATACTAATGTGCACAGCGTCCATGAATTTCTGACTTCATGTATAATAGTTTTATCTGCATTTCACTGCTTTAACAAGAAATGCATTTAATGGAACAAAAATGTAATTTGAGTAGACAAAAGGTGAATCCTATGCGCAACAAAATAATTCCAGCAAGAATAATTCATAATTCTAAACTTACAGCAATGGAACTTTACAGATGTAAACCTTTGTGGTAGTATTCAGTTATTATTCCTTAATACCAATACTAGATTATATAAACAGAAGTATTGTATCAAATTATACCAAACACTAACAGTAGCAAGCATCCCTGATGTCTATCATCCTCTGAACCTGCCTAGGCATTTCGGCAGCAGGCCCTTTACAAGTCTAAGAGACATTCAACTCTCACATTCATGCCAAAGTGTTTTCGTCAAACAATCCATTGATATAAGCCAATTAAGTGAGCGGGGAACGTACTTGAGGATGTCGAACCGGTCGCGGCCGAAGTTCATGCAGGCGTTCTTGACAGTGGTCCAGTCTCTGGAGAAATCGAAGCCGGACTCCTCGGCGACCTCCGAGAGATCCATGGGCACCGCCGCGGCGAGACGGGACTCCTGGTCGGCGCCGCCCGACCCTCCCCCGAGGTCGAAGTACCTCTGCTGCGCGAGCCGCTCCATGAGCTCGATCCACTCGGGCCAGGGGTGGACCAGCTCCACCTCCCTCCGCAGCACATCCGCGACGCTCATACTCTCCAGCCCCTCCGCCGCCACCTCCTGTCCGACCTTCGCCGCCGCCGCCGCCTCGACGACCTTCTCTGGCTGGCCGCCCGGCTCCGGCCTGGGCGGGGGCGGGGGCGGGGGCGCGTCGGGCGGAGGCGGGGCCGGGCGGCGCCAGGACTGGATGCGGCGCAGGGCGGCGTCGCGCGCGGAGAGGTCGGAGGAGCGGTTGCGGTCGAGCGCGTCGAGTTGGTCGAAGACGAAGGAGAGGCGGGCGGAGAGGGAGGGGGGCTTCGAGGAGGAGGGGGCGGAGGGGCTCTCCGGTGAGGGGGGCGAGGGAGAGGAGGAGAAGGGGAGGCGGCGGTGGAGGAGGGATGTGTTGGGGATGGAGCGGCGGCGGCGGAGGAGCGTCAGGAAGCGGGAAGCCGCCATTTCCCGGGGTTTGGCGGCGGCTCTGTTTCTGTGTGTGGGAGGGGAGGCCTAAACCCTCGCCGCCGTCTCGGAGCTCCTCGTGGGTTGTTTCGAAGGTTGGAGCCCTGATACAAACCGAAGAACGCCCGTGCGTTGTAACCGGGCCACATTAACTTTAAAAATTCAATATTAATTATGTTAATATTACATTTAATATTTTCATACATATTAAGTGACATTGACGACCTCTTTTACCATCAAATTCTCATACACACACCCTCTTCCTCCCTATTCCTCACTTTCTCTCCCCCTCTCCCTCACTCGGGAGGTGGGATAAAAATAAACCCGGAACGGAGACTAACAACTGAGAATTTAGGAGTAGAGATCATTTAGTTGATAAGAATAAATAGAAAACGGTGTTAAAAAAGAGAAACAGATTAGAATACATTGAAAAACCAAAAGGACGATGTAAAAGGGGATTCGCCCTGCTCCCCGGGCCTTGCCACCGAACCGGCTCAGCGATCCAGTCCCCGCGCGGTCGTTTTCTCCTGTTCCCCGAGCCGTGTCGCTACAGAGCCGGGCTCCCGCCCGACCACCTCGCTGGCATCGAAGGGGAATGGATAAGGGTGATGCCCTTCCTTCCCTGCCCCCATGGCCTCACTCCTCCTCGACGCCCCCTCCCAAATCCACTTCTCCTCCTCGCTCGCTCGATCCCGTCGATCTGGACGAAGTCAGACGCTACGGCCACCATGACCGACCCCGTCCACATGGCCACTGCCCTCCCTGCGGGCTAGGAGCTTGTCGAGGAGCTCCGAACGCCTTCGCTACTTCGTCTGCGCCAACGAGATCAAGTCCAGCACCCCTGCATCGACGTCGCTGCCGTCTTCCTCAACCCGGAAAGAATGGCAAAAAGTTCATACATCTCAGTTCAAAAAAAATGCTAATATCGATGGAGGGGTGATTTCCTTCAATAGGTGGAAAACATAGGAAATATTGATTGTTATCAAGGAAAGGTAAAAATTTAGGAAAGTTACAATTTTTGAACCGATTTCTATGCAAATGGGGTTTTATTGTTTGGTAACGTGATATCAGTATCTGCCCGTTTGTGACGTGTCTGATTAGGAAAGTTTGCAAATGTTAAGAAACTATTTATTGGGAGGAAAGTTGTGACGTGTCTGATATTTGTTTCCTAAAACAAATTTCACTAATAAGAGAAATCGATTGATTTAGATAAGTTAGGAAAGTTAGATTAAAATGTATTATTTGTTTCCTGAAAATATGTTATTTGTTTCCTAAGATAAATTGAACCAATAAAAGAAATCGATTGATTTGCATAATTTAAGGAAGTTAGATTAAAATGTATTATTTGTTTCCTGAAAATCTGTTATTGGTTTCCTAAGACAAATTGAACCAATAAAAGGAATCGATTGATTTGCATAATTTAAGGAAGTTAGATTAAAATGTATTATTTGTTTCCTGAAAATCTGTTATTTGTTTCCTAAGACAAATTGAACCAATAAAAGAAATCGATTGATTTGCATAATTTAAGAAAGTTAGATCCATGATTTGTTATACATTAGGAAAGTTCTGGTTGTAATAAAGAGTTGAGAGAAAAATAAACTGATAGACCAGGGTGGGAGGGGTGGTGGGAGGAGAGACGAAAAAAACCAGCGAAAATAAACCGCGGATCAGGGTGGGAGAGGGTGGTGGGAGGAGAGACGAAAATAAACCAGCGAAAATAAACCGCGGAGACGATTCACCAACTCGTCCATTAGAAGTAGAGATGTACAGCAAACTACAACAAAATAATTTTTTTTCTTTTAACAATTACTCCCTCTGTGCCCTAATATTTGTCGCTGGAGCAGCTGAATTACAACTAAACTAGCAAAAAGGTCCGTGCGCTGCAACGGAATAAGGGATAACAAAATTACGATGTTCAAATTAAACCATTCAGAACATGGTAGCTTTAATGAAAACAAATAATGTATAGCCGACCTTGTTAATTCAAATCAAATAGAACTTGTTGGTTGCACATATGAACTAGACATGCAAGTATAATACATTTAGGCCATGTTTGTTTGGGCTTTTCCTTCTGCTTTTGCAGCTTTTCCAATTTGGCCAAAAAGCCATAAAAGCTCTTCTGCTTTTGCAGTTTTTTCGATTTGGTCAAAAAACCATAAGAGCTCCTAAATGCACCTATTTTTAATTTGGTCAAAAAGCCATAAAGCTCCTAAATGCACCTATTTAGGAGTTTTTATGACTTTTTGGCCAAATTGGAAAAGCTGCAAAAGCAGAAGCAAAAACCCATAAAAGCTCCATAAGCACCTATTTAGGAGCTTTTATGGCTTTTTGGCCAAATTGTAAAAGTTGCAAAAGCAGAAGCAAAAGCCCAAACAAACAGGGGCTTAGTTGTTGGATTACATGAGACGAGCTTAGAGACCACAGTTTATTCTAAAACCTTAGTTCAAATTTATCAATTGAAATTTCCATTATTCATCATATACATACAAAGTGTGCCTGTGTTGTTGTTCGAAATTTTCATTTTAGACACAAGAGTATATACATTAACCATTAAATTGGAAATTGTTCTTTGAAATTAATATGCCTTGCGGCTGCTTCAGCAGAATACAGAAACCATTTTAATTTATAGAACACAATAAAAAATTACCAATATAGGTGGGTTGCTTAGCCTCTACAATCTACCTTGAACTGCTGTGTGTGCAAATAGCTTATCCGTGTTCCTGAAATGAAGCAAAATCAATAAACTTTAGTATCTTGGTGGAGAATTATGGAGGTATACTCTACATGGAAGTACCGACCTGAAGTTGAGTAGTGACTTTAGAGCCATTGATCTATAACTAGTAGAATCATTAGTTAGTAAGAAACTCTCTCTTTTTTAATTTGAGAAAAGGTATGTAAACTTCTTCAGTTAGCAAGTTTTTTAGCGCATATTCAGTTAGCAAGTGTTATCAGCTAGCATCACAGCCATCTCTGCTTGCATCCGTCAAATATTCTACAATGTAGTGCAAAATAAATAACTTTTGATGAATACAGGGTAAATAATGAGTGAACAGACCTGCCAATGTAAATGACTCAAATTCTGCCTACACATTTTGCTTACCTGTTTCATCTCGACCTACACTGCTCTGTACCTTGCTAAAATCCTATCCATCAAAAATTATCCCATGACAATATCAGTTGCTAAATGGCTAGTAAATCACATTGGTTAAGCCCTCAGCGGTGCCGGTGCAGCCAGTCCGTGTACCAAGAATGTGGTGGTGCTTGAGTCTGTCGTCAGTGTCAACTTTCAAAGTCGAACATTGGGCCGCACACTGCCTTTGATTTAGAACACAACAAAGATAAGCAGGCCAACCATGAAGTCTGCTGAGGTGGCTGTGAGCGCGGCGATTGGGTTGCCCATCATGCAGCAATGAGCTATGGATCACCACGATCTCGCCGCCTCCAGCGGAGAGGGAGTGCTGGTAGCCGCTTGTAGTGGATGAGCGTGCTCGTGGCAAGGGTTCAGTCTGAAAGCATTGGTTGGATGAGTAGTATGCCACGCCCGTCGCCTGAAGGAAGGAACATACATGCAAATTTTGCTACTACCAGGCATGCACGCAACACAAGCCACTGCAGCGTTGCTCCCTGAACAGCAAGCCCAACACGCAAAGCCTTGCGCCTCCGACGAGCAGCGGGACGCATCCTTTCCGATGCGATATAAACCAAAAGGTATATATCTATAAGCATAAGTTTCAAAAGGATAAGTAAAAGTAATTTTCTGTTGATCTTCTTGTGACACAAGTATTTAATAAAAATCGGAATATCCATCTAAGAAGCAAAAGTGTGTATGCTTAGACAATATTTCTAACATTTTCTCAATGAAAGGCAAAGGATAATAATCTTTCCTAGTAGCGTTATTCAATTTCCTAAAGTCGATTACCATCCTATAACTAGTCACTATTCTTTGTGGGATAAGCTCATTTTTATCTTTAGGAACAACAGTGATGCCACCTTTTTTAGGGACACAATGAACATGACTTACCCATCTACTATCAACTATAGGATAAATTATACATGCCTCCGGAAGCTTTAATATTTCCGTTCTTACCATATCCTTCATTTTAGGATTCAAGCGACGTTGATGATCGACAACTGGTTCTAGCTCCATATTAATATTGTGTTGACACCGAGTAAGATTAATGCCCTTAATTTCATCAAGAGTATATCCAATTGCATTACGATGCTTCATCAAAGTTTACAATAATCTCTTTTCTTTGTGCACTGAAATGTTAGCATTGATAATTACAATATAGCTTCCTTTCATCAAGATAAGCATATTTCAATGTATCTAAGAGTTTCTTTAATTCAAACACATGATCACTCTTAGGTGGAATATGGTCTCTGAAAGTTTCAACAGGTAAATTATGCTTAAGGATGGGTGCTTTCCTCCAGAATATTTCATTTATATGCATATAATTTTTATGGTCTAGCAAATATTGTTCTAAAGGATCGGTGGGAGGCACAACAATAGAAGCAAGACCAATAATATCATATTTATTAGGCAATTCTTTATAATGAGGTTGTCTATTAAACTTGGAGAAATTAAATTCATGAGATACATCACCGGACTTAACCTTAACCTTTTCTCTGATACAATTAATTTTAGCATTAACAGTATTCAAGAAAGGTCTACCAAATATAATGGGACAATAATTATCTTGTTGTGATCCAAGTACTAAGAAATCAGTAGGATATTTGTTCTTACCACATAAGACTTCAACATCATTAACAATCCCAAGCGGTGAAATAGCATCTCTGTTTGCAAGCTTAATAGTAATGTCAATATCTTCTATTTCAGGAGGTGCAATATCATGCATAACTTCTTGATATAAAGAAAATGGAATAGCACCTATACTAGCACAAATATCACATAAACGATGATAGGAATGATCTCCTATCTTAACAAAAACAATAGGCATGCCAACAACTAGCTTAATCTTATCTAACATATCTTGTTCATTTCTTACTTGTTTAGCAATTCTTGTAGCTTCATCACAGAAATAAATAACATGCTCATCAATATTATCAACCAAGAGATATTTAACCATTGCAATTGAAGGTTCTACCTTATTTTGTTCAGATGGTTTAGGTGTTGTAATATTACTCTTGTGAATGACAGTCGTTGCTTTAGCATGTTCCTTAATCCTAACAGGGAAAGGAGGTTTCTCAATATAGGCAAAAGGCACAACAGGATTAGAAGTATAAGAAATTGTTTCAGTTTTAGCAATTCTTCACAAATTTTAATAAGTAGATGAAATTTAAACCACTTATCCTTAGGGAGATCAACATGAGCAGCAAAAGATTCACAAAATGTAGCTACTATCTCAGAGTCATGTGCATATTTTGCACTAACCTCATGAAAAACATCTGTTTCTATAAAAAAACTTAACACAATCAAATTCAAGGTTTATACCTGAATCGTTACCTTTGTCGATTTCCCACTCTTTAAAGTTGCATTTAATTATTTCAGTAAGATCCCATTTGAATTCAATACTCCTCTTTGAGAAAGAACCAGCGGGAGAAGAATCAAGCATTGTTCGATCATTATGAGAAAGTCGAGCATTAAAGTTTTGTATAATCATTTCTCTCGAGAGCTCATGATTGGGGAATGTGTGCACCATGTACTTAAGCCTCCCCCAAGCTTGGGAAATACTTTCTCCTTCACAAGACCAAAAATTATATATAATTCCGATCACGGTGAACCAAGTGCATATGATACAACTTCTAATGGAGTTCCAGCTTCAATCGGTCCCAGTCCCATATTTCGGCTTCATCCAATAGCCTATACCATGTGATACGTCTCCAACGTATCTATAATTTTTTAATTGTTCCATGCTATTATATTATCGATCTTGGATGTTTTATATACACTTTCAAGCAATTATATATAATTTTCTGGGACTAACCTATTAACTTAGTGCCCAATGCCAGTTGCTGTTTTTTTGCTTGTTTTTTGGTTTCGCAGAATATCAGTACCAAATGAAGTCCAAATGTCACAAAACTTTTTGGAGATTTTTTTATCCACAAAAGAGACACTAGAAGCTTCGGGAGAAGACCAGATGATGAAGCGTGTGCCCACAAGGCACCAGGGTGCGCCCCAGGGGGTAGGCGCGCCCTGGTGGCTTGTGGGGCTCACGAGGCTCCGTTTGACCTAACTCCGCCTCTATAAATTCTCTAAAATCATGAAACAAACAGAGGAGTCCATGAAATACTTTTTTTGCTGCCGCAAGTTCCAGAACCACTAGATCCCATCTGGATGAAGGAAATATGCCCTAGAGGCAATAATAAAGTTGTTATTTATTTCCTCGTATCATGATAAATGTTTATTATTCATGCTAGAATTGTATTAACCGGAAACATAATACATGTGTAAATACATAGACAAACATAGTGTCACTAGTATGCCTCTACTTGACTAGCTCGTTGATCAAAGATGGTTGAGTTTCCTAGCCATGGACATGAGTTGTCATTTGATTAACAGGATCACATCATTAGGAGAATGATGTGATTGACTTTACCCATTCCGTTAGCTTAGCACTTGATCGTTTAGTTTACTACTATTGCTTTCTTCATGACTTATACATGTTCCTGTGACTATGAGATTATGCAACTCCCGATTACTGGAGGAAAACTTTGTGTGCTACCAAACGTCACAACGTAACCGGGTGATTATAAAGGTGCTCTACAGGTGTCTCCGACGGTACTTGTTGAGTTGGCATAGATCGAGATTAGGATTTGTCACTCCGATTGTCGGAGAGGTATCTCTGGGCCCTCTCCGTAATGCACATCACAATAGGCCTTGCAAGCAATGTGACTAATGAGTTAGTTGCGGAATGATGCATTACGGAACAAGTAAAGAGACTTGCCGGTAATGAGATTGAGCTAGGTATTGAGATACCGACGATCGAATCTCGGGAAGGTAACATACCGATGACAAAGGAACAACGTATGTTGTTATGCAGTTTGACCGATAAAGATCTTCGTAGAATATGTAGGAACCAATATGAGCATCCAGGTTCCGCTGTTGGTTATTGACCGGTAACGTGTCTCGGTCATGTCTACATAGTTCTCGAACCCGTAGGGTGCGCACGCTTAAAGTTCTGTGATGATCGGTATTATGAGTTTATATGTTTTGATGTACCGAAGGTAGTTCGGAGTCCCGGATATGATCACGGACATGACGAGGAGTCTTGAAATGGTCAAGACATAAAGATTGATATATTGGAAGCCTACATTTGGACATCAGAAGAGTTCCGGGTGAAATCGGGATTTTACCGGAGTGCTGGAGGGGTTACCGGAACCCCCGGGGGTTAATGGGCCTTGTTGGGCCCTAGTGGAGAGAGAGAGGGGCCGGCCAGGGCAGGCCGCGCGCCCCCTCCCCCTCTGGTCCGAATTGGACTAGGAAGGGGGGGCGCCCCCGTTTCCTTCTCCTTCTCCCCCTTCCTTTCCCCCTCCTAGTAGGAGTAGGAAAGAGGGGAGTCCTACTCCTACTAGGAGGAGGACTCCTCCTCCTGGCGCGCCCTACAGGGCCGGCCAGCCTTCCCCCTTGCTCCTTTATATATGGGGGCAGGGGGGCACCCTAGTACACACAAGTTGATCATTGATCTCTCCCAGCCGTGTGCGGTGCCCCCCTCCACCATAATCCACCTCGGTCATATCGTAGCGGTGCTTAGGCGAATCCCTGCGACGGTAGCTTCATCAACATCGTCACCACGCCGTCGTGCTGACGAAACTCTCACTCGAGCTCTACTGGATCGTGAGTTCGCGGGACGTCACCGAGCTGAACGTGTGCTGAACGCGGAGGTGTCGTACGTTCGGTACTGAGGATCGTTTGATCGTGAAGACGTACGACTACATCAACCGCGTTGTCATAACGTTTCCACTTAACGGTCTACGAGGGTACATGGACAACACTCTCCCCTCTCGTTGCTATGCATCACCATGATCTTGCGTGTGCGTAGGAATTTTTTTGAAATTACTACGTTCCCCAATAGTGGCATCCGAGCCAGGTTATTGCGTAGATGTTATATGCACGAGTAGAACACAAGTGAGTTGTGGGCGATACAAGTCATACTGCTTACCAGCATGTCATACTTTGGTTTAGCGGTATTGTTCGATGAAGCGGCCCGGACCGACATTACGCGTACGCTTACGCGAGACTGGTTCTACCGACGTGCTTTGCACACAGGTGGCTGGCGGGTGTCAGTTTCTCCAACTTTAGTTGAACCGAGTGTGACTACGCTCGGTCCTTGAGAAGGTTAAAACAACACTAACTTGACGAACTATCATTGTGGTTTTGATGCGTAGGTAAGAACGGTTCTTGCTCAGCCCGTAGCAGCCACGTAAAACTTGCAACAACAAAGTAGAGGACGTCTAACTTGTTTTTGCAGGGCATGTTGTGATGTGATATGGTCAAGACATGATGCTATATTTTATTGTATGAGATGATCATGTTTTGTAACGGAGTTATCGGCAACTGGCAGGAGCCATATGGTTGTTGCTTTATTGTATGCAATGCAATCGCCGTGTAATTGCTTTACTTTATCATTAAGCGGTAGCGATAGTCGTAGAAGCAATAGTTGGCGAGACGACAACGATGCTACGATGGAGATCAAGGTGTCGCACCGGTGACGATGGTGATCATGACGGTGCTTTGGAGATGGAGATCAAAGGCACAAGATGATGATGGCCATATCATATCACTTATATTGATTGCATGTGATGTTTATCCTTTATGCATCTTATTATGCTTTGTTTGACAGTAGCATTATAAGATGATCTCTCACTAAATTTCAAGGTAAAAGTGTTCTCCCTGAGTATGCACCGTTGCCAAAGTTCGTCGTTCCGAGACACCACGTGATGATCGGGTGTGATAAGCTCAACGTTCATCTACAACGGGTGTAAGACAGTTTTACAAACGCAGAATACTCGGGTTAAACTTGACGAGCCTAGCATATGCAGATATGGCCTCGGAACATTGAGACCGAAAGGTCGAGCATGAATCATATAGTAGATATGATCAACATAGTGATGTTCACCATTGAAAACTACTCAATCTCACGTGATGATCGGTTATGGTTTAGTTGATATGGATCACGTGATCACTTAGATGATTAGAGGGATGTCTATCTAAGTGGGAGTTCTTAAGTAATATGATTAATTGAACTTAAATTTATCATGAACTTAGTACCTGATAGTATTTTGCTTCTCTTCCGTTGAATTTTAATGTGTTCCTTGAGAAAGCAAAGTTGAAAGATGATGGTAGCAATTCAACGGACTGGGTCCGTAACTTGAGGATTATCCTCATTGCTGCACAGAAGAATTACGTCCTGGAAGCACCGCTAGGTGTACCACCTGCGCCGGCAACTGCAGACAGTGTGAATGCCTGGTAGTCGCGTGTTGATGACTACTCGATAGTTCAGTGTGCCATGCTTTACGGCTTAGAACTGGGACTGCAACGACGTTTTGAACGTCATGGAGCATATGAGATGTTTCAGGAGTTGAAGTTAATATTTCAAGCAAATGCCCAGATTGAGAGATATGAAGTCTCCAATAAGTTCTACAGCTGCAAGATGGAGGAGAATAGTTCTGTCAGTGAACATATACTCAAAATGTCTGGGTATAACAATCACTTGATTCAACTGGGAGTTAATCTTCCGGATGATAGTGTCATTGACAGAATTCTTCAATCACTGCCACCAAGCTACAAGAGCTTCGTGATGAACTATAATATGCAAGGGATGGATAAGACAACTCCCGAGCTCTTCGCAATGCTCAAGGCTACGGAGGTAGAAATCAAGAAGGAGCATCAAGTGTTGATGGTCAACAAGACCACCAGTTTCAAGAAAAAAGGGTAAAGGGAAGAAGAAGGGGAACTTCAAGAAGAACGGCAAACAAGTTGCTGCTCAGGAGAAGAAACCCAAGTCTGGACCTAAGCCTGAGACTGAGTGCTTCTACTAGTGTGTAGCAGGGCACAGGAAGTTGTTCCTGTGGCACCTACACCAATTGAAGTGGAAGCTTATGATAGTGATCATGAAACTTCGGATCAAGTCACTACCAAACCTCGTAGGACGACGAGGATGCGTGCTACTTCAGAGTGGTACGTGATCCTGTCTGAGATATCATGTTGTTGGACAATACTGAACATACGAGCTATGGAGAAGCGATGGTGGGCCCATATTCCGACAAATGGTTAGAAGCCATAAAATCCGAGAGGATCCATGTATGAAAACAAAGTATAGACTTTGAGAGTACTACTTGATGGTCGTAAGGCTGTTGAGGTAAATGGATCTTTAAGAAGAAGACGGACATGGACGGTAATGTTACCGTCTATGAAGCTCGACTTGTGGCAAAGAGTATTTCTACAAGTTCAAGGAGTTGACTACGATGAGATTTTCTCATCCGTAGCGGTGCTTAAGTCCGTCGGAATCATGTTAGCATTAGCTGCATTTGTGAAATCTGGCAGATGGATGTCAAAACAAGTTTCCTTACCAGTTTTCGTAAGGAAAGGTTGTATGTGATACAATCAGAAAGGTTTTGTCGATCCTAAGGATGCTAAAAGGTATGCTAGTTCCAGCGATCCTTCCATGGACTAGAGCAAGCATCTCGGAGTCAGAATAGATGCTTTGATGGAGTGATCAAAGTTTTTGGGTTTATACAAAGTTTGTTAGAAACTTGTATTTACAATAAAGTGAGTGGGAGCGCTACAACATTTCTGATAAGTATATGTGAATGACATATTGTTGATCCGAAATGATGTAAAATTTCTGGAAAGCGTAAAGGGTTGTTTGAAAGGAGTTTTTTCAAAGGAAGACCTGGATAAAGCTGCTTACATATTGGGCATCAAGATCTATAGAGATAGATCAAGACGCCTGATGATACTTTCAAAGAACGCACACCTTGACATGATTTTGAAAGAGTTCAAAATAGATCAGCAAAGAAGGAGTTCTTGGCTGTGTTACAAGGTGTAAGTATTGAGTAAGACTCAAGACCTGACCACAGCAGAAGAGAGAGAAAGGACGAAGGTCGTCCCCTATGCTTTAGACGTAGGCTCTATAGTACGCTATGCTGTGTACCGCACATGAAGTGTGCCTTGCCATGAGTTGGTCAAGGGGTACAATAGTGATCCGGGAAAGGATCACATGACAGCGGTCGGACTTGTCCTTAGTATCTAGTGGACTAAGGAATTTTCTCGATTATGGAGGTGAAAAGGAGTTCGTCGTAAAGGGTTACGTCGATGCGAACTTTGACACTAATCCGGATGACTCTGAGTAGTAAACCGGATTCGTATAGTAGAGCAATTATTTGAAATGGCTCCAAATAGCGCGTGGTAGCATCCACAAGATGACATAGATATTCGTAAAGCACACACGAATCTGAAAGGTTCAGACCCGTTGACTAATAACCTCTCTCACAAGCATAACATGATCAAATCAGAACTCATTGAGTGTTAATCACATAGAGATGTGAACTAGATTGTTGACTCTAGTAAACTCTTGGGTGTTGGTCACATGGTGATGTGACCTGTCAGTGTTAATCACATGGTGATGTGAACTAGATTATTGACTCTAGTGCAAGTGGGAGACTATTGGAAATATGCCCTAGAGGCAATAATAAATAGGTTATTATTATATTTCCTTGTTCATGATAATCGTTTATTATCCATGCTAGAATTGTATTGATAGGAAACTCAGATACATGTGTGGATACATAGACAACACCATGTCCCTAGTAAGCCTCTAGTTGACTAGCTCGTTGATCAATAGATGGTTACGGTTTCCTGACCATGGACATTGGATGTCGTTGATAACGGGATCACATCATTAGGAGAATGATGTGATGGACAAGACCCAATCCTAAGCCTAGCACAAGATCATGTAGTTCGTTTGCTCAGAGCTTTTCTAATGTCAAGTATCAGTTCCTTAGACCATGAGATTGTGCAACTCCCGGATACCGTAGGAATGCTTTGGGTGTACCAAACGTCACAACGTAACTGGGTGGCTATACAGGTGCACTACAGGTATCTCCGAAAGTGTCTGTTGGGTTGGCACGAATCGAGACTGGGATTTGTCACTCCGTGTAAACGGAGAGGTATCTCTGGGCCCACTCGGTAGGACATCATCATAATGTGCATAATGTGACCAAGGAGTTGATCACGGGATGATGTGAGTTACGGAACGAGTAAAGAGACTTGCCGGTAACGAGATTGAACAAGGTATAGGGATACCGACGATCGAATCTCGGGCAAGTAACATATCGATAGACAAAGGGAATTGCATACGGGATTGATTGAATCCCCGACATCGTGGTTCATCCGATGAGATCATCGTGGAACATGTGGGAGCCAACATGGGTATCCAGATCCCGCTGTTGGTTATTGACCGGAGAACGTCTCGGTCATGTCTGCATGGTTCCCGAACCCGTAGGGTCTACACACTTAAGGTTCGATGACGCTAGGGTTATAGGGAAAGTATGTACGTGGTTACCGAATGTTGTTCGGAGTCCCGGATGAGATCCCGGACGTCACAGGAGTTCCGTAATGGTCCGGAGGTAAAGATTTATATATGGAAAGTTGTTGTTCGGGTTCCGGGAAAAGTTCGGGTTTTTTCGGTATTGTACCGGGAAGCTTCCAGAAGATTCCAGAGGATTCCGGAGGGGTCCGGAGGTCCGGAAAATGTTCCACCACGTCCAATACAGTAGCATGGGCTGTAAGGGGGCGCCCTAGCCTTAATGGGCCAGGGGCACCAGCCCCCCCAAGGCCCATGCGCATGGGAGAGGGGAAACCCTAAGGGGGAGGGCCTCCACTTGACTTGGGAGGCACTCCTCCCCCCTTTGGCCGCCCCCAAGCCCCATCTAGGGCTGGCCGCACCCCTTGGGGGGGAAACCCTAGATGGGGGCGCAGCCCTCCCCCTCCCCTATATATAGTTGAGGTTTGGGGCTGCCCAAGACATGAGAACGTCTCCTTTTTGGCGCAGCCCTACCCCTCTTCCTCCTCCTCCTCTCCCGCGGTGCTTGGCGAAGCCCTGCGGGATTGCCACGCTCCTCCACCACCACCATGCCGTCATGTTGCTGCTGGATGGAGTCTTCCCCAACCTCTCCCTCTCTCCTTGCTGGATCAAGGCGTGGGAGACGTCACCGGGCTGCACGTGTGTTGAACGCGGAGGCACCGTTCTTCGGTGCTTAGATCGGAATCAACTGCGATCTGAATCGCTACGAGTACGACTCCCTCATCCGCGTTCTTGCAACGCTTCCGCATCGCGATCTACAATGGTATGTAGATGCACTCTCCTTCCCTCTCGTTGCTAGTAAACTCCATAGATTGATCTTGGTGATGCGTAGAAAATTTTGAATTTCTGCTACGTTACCCAACAGTGGCATCATGAGCTAGGTCTATGCGTAGTTTCTATGCACGAGTAGAACACAAAGTAGTTGTGGGCGTCGATGTTGCCAATTCTTCTTGCCGCTACTAGTCTTATCTTGTTTCGGCGGCATTGTGGGATGAAGCGGCCCGGACCGACCTTACACGTACGCTTACGTGAGACAGGTTCCACCGACTGACATGCACTAGTTGCATAAGGTGGCTAGCGGGTGTCTGTCTCTCCCACTTTAGTCGGAACGGATTCGATGAAAAGGGTCCTTATGAAGGGTAAATAGAAATTGGCATACCACGTTGTGGTTTTACGTAGGTAAGAAACGTTCTTGCTAGAAACCTATACAAGCCACGTAAAAACTTGCAATAACAATTAGAGGACGTCTAACTTGTTTTTGCAGAATGTGCTATGTGATGTGATATGGCCAGAAGATGTGATGAATGATATATGTGATGTATGAGATTGATCATATTCTTGTAATAGGAATCACGACTTGCATGTCGATGAGTATGACAACCGGCAGGAGCCATAGGAGTTGTCTTTATTTTTTGTATGACCTGCGTGTCATTGAATAACGCCATGTAAATTACTTTACTTTATTGCTAAGCGCGTTAGCCATAGAAGTAGAAGTAATCGTTGGCGTGACAACTTCATGAAGACACAATGATGGAGATCATGATGATGGAGATCATGGTGTCATGCCGGTGACAAAGATGATCATGGTGCCCCGAAGATGGAGATCAAAGGAGCAAAATGATATTGGCCATATCATGTCACTATTTGATTGCATGTGATGTTTATCATGTTATGCATCTTATTTGCTTAGAACGACGGTAGTAAGTAAGATGATCCCTCACTAAAATTTCAAGAGACGTGTTCCCCCTAACTGTGCACCGTTGCGAAGGTTCGTTGTTTCGAAGCACCACGTGATGATCGGGTGTGATAGATTCTAACGTTCAAATACAATGGGTGTTGACGAGCCTAGCATGTACAGACATGGCCTCGGAACACATGCAAAACACTTAGGTTGACTTGACGAGCCTAGCATGTACAGACATGGCCTCGGAACACAAGAGATCGAAAGGTCGAACATGAGTCGTATAGTAGATGCGATCAACATGGAGATGTTCACCGATGATGACTAGTCCGTCTCACGTGATGATCGGACACGGCCTAGTTTGACTCGGATCATGTGTCACTTAGATGACTAGAGGGATGTCTATCTGAGTGGGAGTTCATTCAATAATCAGATGAACTTCATTATCATGAACATAGTCAAAAGGTCTTTGCAAACTATGTCATACGCTTTAGTTCTACTGTTTAAGATATGTTCCTAGAGAAAATTTAGTTGAAAGTTGGTAGTAGAAATTATGCGGACTGGGTCCGTAAACTGAGGATTGTCCGCATTGCTGCACAGAAGGCTTATGTCCTTAATGCACCGCTCGGTGTGCTGAACCTCAGCGTCGTCTGTAGATGTTGCGAAACATCTGACATACACGTTTTGATGACTACGTGATAGTTCTAATGGTTTAGAATTGTGGCACCAAAGACGTTTGTGAAACGTCGCAGAACATATGAGATGTTCCGAAGACTGAAATTGGGATTTCAGACTAGTGCCCACGTCAAGAGGTATGAGACCTCTGACAAGTTTCTTAAGCCTGCAAACTAAGGGAGAAAAGCTCAATCGTTGAGCATGTGCTCAGATTGTCTGAGTACCACAATCGCTTGAATCGAGTGGGAGTTAATTTCCCAGATGAGATAGTGATAGTTCTCCATAGTCACTGCCACCAAGCTAGTAGAGCTTCGTGATGAACTATAACATATCAGGGATAGTTATGATGATCCTTGAGCTATTCGCGATGTTTGACACCGCGAGAGTAGAAATTAAGAAGGAGCATCAATTGTTGATGGTTAGTAAAACCACTAGTTTAAGAAGGGCAAGGGCAAAAGGGATACTTCATGAAACAGCAAGTCGTTTGCTGCTCCAGTGCAGAATCCCAAGGTTGAACCCAAACCCGAGACTAAGTGCTTCTGTAATGAGGGGAACGGTCACTGAAGCGGAACTACCCTAGATACTTGGTAGATGAGAAGGCGGGCAAGGTCGACAGAAGTATATTGGATATACGTTATATGAATGTGTACTTTACTAGTACTCCTAGAAGCACTAGGGTATTAGATACCGGTTCGGTTGCTAAGTGTTAGTAACTCGAAATAAAGGCTGCGGAATAAACAGAGACTAGCTAAAGGTGAGATGACAATATGTGTTGGAAGTGTTTCCAAGGTTGATGTGATCAAGCATCGCATGCTCCCTCTACCATCGAGATTTGGTGTTTGCGTTGAGCATGATTGGATTATGTTTATCGCAATACGGTTATTCATTTAAGGAGAATAATAGTTACTCTGTTTATTTGAATAATACCTTCAATGGTCTTGCACCTAAAATGAATCTCGATCGTAGTGATACACATGTTCATGCCAAAAGATATAAGATAGTAATGATAGTACCACATACTTGTGGCACTGCCACTTGAGTCATATTGGTATAGAACGCATGAAGAAGCTCCATGTAGATGGATCTTTGGACTCACTCGTTTTGAAAAGAATGAGACATGCGAACCATGTCTATTGGTATATATGCATGAAGAAACTCCATGCAGATGGATCGTTTGGACTCACTTGATTTTGAATCACTTGAGACATGCAAATCATACCACATGGGCAAGATGACTGAAAGGCCTCGTTTTCAGTAAGATGGAACAAGAGAGCAACTTATTGGAAGTAATACATTTTGATGTATGCAGTCCAATGAGTGCTGAGGCATGCAGTGGATATCGTTATGTTCTTACTTCAGAGATGATTTGAATAGATGCTGAGTGTATTTACTTGATGAAACACAAGTCTGAATTATTGAAAGGTTCAAGTAATTTCGGAGTGAAGTTGAAGATCATCGTGACAAGAGGATAAAATGTCTGTGATATGATCATAGAGATGAGTATCTGAGTTACGAGTTTGGCATACAATTAAGACATTGTGGAAAGTGTCTCACAATTAATACCGCCTGGAACACCATAGTGTGATGGTGTGTCCGAACATCATAACTGCACCCTATTGGATATGGTGCATACCATGATGTTTCTTATCGAATTACCACTATCGTTTATGGGTTAGGCATTAGAGACAACCGCATTCACTTTAAATAGGGCACCACGCAATTCCGTTGAGACGACACCGTTTAGAGAAACCTAAGTTGTCGTTTCTTAAAAGTTTGGGGCTGCGAAGCTTATGTGAAAAAGTTTCAGGCTGATAAGCTCGAACCCAAAGCAGATAAATACATCTTCATAAGAATACCCAAAACAGTTGGGTATACCTGCTATTTCAGATCTGGAAGCAAAAGTAATTGCTTCTAGAAACGAGTCCTTTCTCGAGGAAAAGTTTCTCTCGAAAGAATTGAGTGGGAGGATGGTGGAGACTTGATAAGGTTATTGAACCGTCACTTCAACTAGTGTGTAGCAGGGCACAGGAAGTTGTTCCTGTGGCACCTATACCAATTGAAGTGGAAGCTTATGGTAGTGATCATGAAACTTCGGATCAAGTCACCACCAAACCTTGTAGGACGACGAGGATGGGTGCTACTTCAGAGTGGTACGTGATCCTGTCTGAGATATCATGTTGTTGGACAATACTGAACCTACGAGCTATGGAGAAGCGATGGTGGGCCCATATTCTGACAAATGGTTAGAAGCCATGAAATCCGAGATAAATGGATCTTTGAGAAGAAGACAGACGTGGACGGTAATGTTACCGTCTATGAAGCTCGACTTGTGGCAAAGAGTATTTCCACAAGTTCAAGGAGTTGACTACAATGAGATTTTCTCATCCGTAGCGATGCTTAAGTCCGTCGGAATCATGTTAGCATTAGCTGCATTTATGAAATCTGGCAGATGGATGTCAAAACAAGTTTCCTTACCTGTTTTCGTAAGGAAAGGTTGTATGTGATACAATCAGAAAGGTTTTGTCGATCCTAAGGATGCTAAAAGGTATGCTAGCTCCAGCGATCCTTCCATGGACTAGAGCAAGCATCTCGGAGTCAGAATAGATGCTTTGATGGAGTGATCAAAGTTTTTGGGTTTATACAAAGTTTGTTAGAAACTTGTATTTACAATAAAGTGAGTGGGAGCGCTACAACATTTCTGATAAGTATATGTGAATGACATATTGTTGATCCGAAATGATGTAAAATTTCTGGAAAGCGTAAAGGGTTGTTTGAAAGGAGTTTTTTCAAAGGAAGACCTGGATAAAGCTGCTTACATATTGGGCATCAAGATCTATAGAGATAGATCAAGACGCCTGATGATACTTTCAAAGAACGCACACCTTGACATGATTTTGAAAGAGTTCAAAATAGATCAGCAAAGAAGGAGTTCTTGCCTGTGTTACAAGGTGTAAGTATTGAGTAAGACTCAAGACCTGACCACAGCAGAAGAGAGAGAAAGGACGAAGGTCATCCCCTATGCTTTAGACGTAGGCTCTATAGTATGCTATGCTGTGTACCGCACATGAAGTGTGCCTTGCCATGAGTTGGTCAAGGGGTACAATAGTGATCCGGGAAAGGATCACATGACAGCGGTCGGACTTGTCCTTAGTATCTAGTGGACTAAGGAATTTTCTCGATTATGGAGGTGAAAAGGAGTTCGTCGTAAAGGGTTACGTCGATGCGAACTTTGACACTAATCCGGATGACTCTGAGTAGTAAACCGGATTCGTATAGTAGAGCAATTATTTGAAATGGCTCCAAATAGCGCGTGGTAGCATCCACAAGATGACATAGATATTCGTAAAGCACACACGAATCTGAAAGGTTCAGACCCGTTGACTAATAACCTCTCTCACAAGCATAACATGATCAAACCAGAACTCATTGAGTGTTAATCACATAGAGATGTGAACTAGATTGTTGACTCTAGTAAACTCTTGGGTGTTGGTCACATGGTGATGTGACCTGTCAGTGTTAATCACATGGTGATGTGAACTAGATTATTGACTCTAGTGCAAGTGGGAGACTATTGGAAATATGCCCTAGAGGCAATAATAAATAGGTTATTATTATATTTCCTTGTTCATGATAATCGTTTATTATCCATGCTAGAATTGTATTGATAGGAAACTCAGATACATGTGTGGATACATAGACAACACCATGTCCCTAGTAAGCCTCTAGTTGACTAGCTCGTTGATCAATAGATGGTTACGGTTTCCTGACCATGGACATTGGATGTCGTTGATAACGGGATCACATCATTAGGAGAATGATGTGATGGACAAGACCCAATCCTAAGCCTAGCACAAGATCGTGTAGTTCGTTTGCTCAGAGCTTTTCTAATGTCAAGTATCAGTTCCTTAGACCATGAGATTGTGCAACTCCCGGATACCGTAGGAATGCTTTGGGTGTACGAAACGTCACAACGTAACTGGGTGGCTATACAGGTGCACTACAGGTATCTCCGAAAGTGTCTGTTGGGTTGGCACGAATCGAGACTGGGATTTGTCACTCCGTGTAAACGGAGAGGTATCTCTGGGCCCACTCGGTAGGACATCATCATAATGTGCACAATGTGACCAAGGAGTTGATCACGGGATGATGTGAGTTACGGAACGAGTAAAGAGACTTGCCGGTAACGAGATTGAACAAGGTATAGGGATACCGACGATCGAATCTCGGGCAAGTAACATATCGATAGACAAAGGGAATTGCATACGGGATTGATTGAATCCCCGACATCGTGGTTCATCCGATGAGATCATCGTGGAACATGTGGGAGCCAACATGGGTATCCAGATCCCGCTGTTGGTTATTGACCGGAGAACGTCTCGATCATGTCTGCATGGTTCCCGAACCCGTAGGGTCTACACACTTAAGGTTCGATGACGCTAGGGTTATAGGGAAAGTATGTACGTGGTTACCGAATGTTGTTCGGAGTCCCGGATGAGATCCCGGACGTCACGAGGAGTTCCGTAATGGTCTGGAGGTAAAGATTTATATATGGAAAGTTGTTGTTCGGGTTCCGGGAAAAGTTCGGGTTTTTTCGGTATTGTACCGGGAAGCTTCCAGAAGATTCCAGAGGGGTCCGGAGGTCCGGAAAATGTTCCACCACGTCCAATACAGTAGCATGGTCTGTAAGGGGGCGCCCTAGCCTTAATGGGCCAGGGGCACCAGCCCCCCCAAGGCCCATGCACATGGGAGAGGGGAAACCCTAAGGGGGAGGGCCTCCACTTGACTTGGGAGGCACTCCTCCCCCCTTTGGCCGCCCCCCAAGCCCCATCTAGGGCTGGCCGCACCCCTTGGGGGGGAAACCCTAGATGGGGGCGCAGCCCTCCCCCTCCCCTATATATAGTTGAGGTTTGGGGCTGCCCAAGACATGAGAACGTCTCCTTTTTGGCGCAGCCCTACCCCTCTTCCTCCTACTCCTCTCCCGCGGTGCTTGGCGAAGCCCTGTGGGATTGCCACGCTCCTCCACCACCACCATGCCGTCGTGTTGCTGCTGGATGGAGTCTTCCCCAACCTCTCCCTCTCTCCTTGCTGGATCAAGGCGTGGGAGACGTCACCGGGCTGCACGTGTGTTGAACGCGGAGGCACCGTTCTTCGGTGCTTAGATCGGAATCAACTGCGATCTGAATCGCTACGAGTACGACTCCCTCATCCGCGTTCTTGCAACGCTTCCGCATCGCGATCTACAATGGTATGTAGATGCACTCTCCTTCCCTCTCGTTGCTAGTAAACTCCATAGATTGATCTTGGTGATGCGTAGAAAATTTTGAATTTCGGCTACGTTACCCAACAGAAAAAAGGGTAAAGGGAAGAAGAAGGGGAACTTCAAGAAGAACGGCAAACAAGTTGCTGCTCAGGAGAAGAAACCCAAGTCTGGACCTAAGCCTGAGACTGAGTGCTTCTACTACAAACAGACTGGTCACTGGAAGCGGAACTGCCCCAAGTATTTGCTGGATAAGAAGGATGGCAAGGTGAACAAAGGTATATGTGATATACATGTTATTGATGTGTACCTTACTAGAGCTCACAGTAGGACCTGGGTATTTGATACTGGTTCTGTTGCTAATATTTGCAACTCGAAACAGGGACTACGGATTAAGCGAAGACTGGCTAAGGACGAGGAGACGATGCGTGTGGGAAATGGTTCCAAAGTCGATGTGATCGCCGTCGGAACGCTACCTCTACATATACCTTCGGGATTAGTTTTAGACCTGAATAATTGTTATTCGGTGCCAGCGTTAAGCATAAACATTATATCTAGATCTTGTTTGATGCGAGACGGTTATTCATTTAAATCTGAGAATAATGGTTGTTCTATTTATATGAGTAATATCTTTTATGGTCATGCACCCTTGAAGAGTGGTCTATTTGTGATGAATCTCGATAGTAGTGATACACATATTCATAATGTTGAAGCCAAAAGATGCAGAGTTGATAATGATAGTGCAACTTATTTGTGGCACTGCCGTTTGGGTCATATTGGTGTAAAACGCATGAAGAAACTCCATACTGATGGACTTCTGGAATCACTTGATTATGAATCACTTGGTACTTGCGAACCATGCCTCATGGGCAAGACGACTAAAACGCCATTCTCCAGAACAATGGAGCGAGCAACGGATTTGTTGGAAATCATACATACTGATGTATGTGGTCCAATGAATATTGAGGCTCGCGGCGGGTATCGTTATTTTCTCACCTTCACAGATGATTTGAGCAGATATGGGTATATCTACTTAATGAAACATAAGTCTGAAACATTTGAAAAGTTCAAAGAATTTTAGAGTGAAGTGGAAAATCATCGTAACAAGAAAATAAAGTTTCTACGATCTGATTGTGGAGGAGAATATTTGAGTTACGAGTTTGGTCTACATTTGAAACAATTCGGAGAGGTATCTCTGGGCCCTCTCGGTAATGCACATCACAATAAGCCTTGCAAGCAATGTGACTAATGAGTTAGTTGCGGAATGATGCATTACGAAACGAGTAAAGAGACTTGCCGGTAACGAGATTGAGCTAGGTATTGAGATACCGACGATCGAATCTCGGGCAAGTAACATACCGATGACAAAGGGAACAACGTATGTTGTTATGCGGTTTGACCGATAAAGATCTTCGTAGAATATGTAGGAACCAATATGAGCATCCAGGTTTCGCTGTTGGTTATTGACCGGTAACGTGTCTCGGTCATGTCTACATAGTTCTCGAACCCGTAGGGTGCGCACGCTTAAAGTTCTGTGATGATCGGTATTATGAGTTTATATGTTTTGATGTACCGAAGGTAGTTCGGAGTCCCGGATATGATCACGGACATGACGAGGAGTCTCGAAATGGTCGAGACATAAAGATTGATATATTGGAAGCCTACATTTGGACATCAGAAGAGTTCCGGGTGAAATCGGGATTTTACCGAAGTGCTGGAGGGGTTACCGGAACCCCCGGGGGTTAATGGGCCTTGTTGGGCCCTAGTGGAGAGAGAGAGGGGCCGGCCAGGGCAGGCCGCGCGCCCCCTCCCCCTCTGGTCCGAATTGGACTAGGAAGGGGGGGCGCCCCCTTTCCTTCTCCTTCTCCCCCTTCCTTTCCCCCTCCTAGTAGGAGTAGGAAAGAGGGGAGTCCTACTCCTACTAGGAGGAGGACTCCTCCTCCTGGCGCGCCCTACAGGGCCGGCCAGCCTCCCCCCTTGCTCCTTTATATACGGGGGCCGGGGCACCCTAGTACACACAAGTTGATCATTGATCTCTCCCAGCCGTGTGCGGTGCCCCCTCCACCATAATCCACCTCGGTCATATCATAGCGGTGCTTAGGCGAAGCCCTGCGACGGTAGCTTCATCAACATCATCACCACGCCGTCGTGCTGACGAAACTCTCCCTCGAGCTCTACTGGATCGTGAGTTCGCAGGACGTCACCGAGCTAAACGTGTGCTGAACGCGGAGGTGCTGTACGTTCGGTACTGAGGATCGGTTGATCGTGAAGGCATACGACTACATCAACCGCGTTGTCATAACGCTTCCGCTTAACGGTCTACGAGGGTACATGGACGACACTCTCCCCTCTCGTTGCTATGCATCACCATGATCTTGCGTGTGCGTAGGAATTTTTTTGAAATTACTACGTTCCCCAACACTGGAGGCCTTTTTCGGCACTGCCGGAGGGGGATTCGATCACGGAGGGGCTCTACATCATCCTTGTTTCCCCTCCGGTGATGCGTGAGTAGTTTACCACGGACCTATGGGTCCATAGTTAGTAGCAGGATGGCTTCTTCTCTCTATTTGATCTTCAATACAATGTTCTCCTCGATGTTCTTGGAGATCTATTCAATGTAATGACTTTTTGCGGTGTGTTTGTTGGGATCCGATGAATTGTGAGTTTATGATTAGATCTATCCATGAATATTATTTGAGTTTTCTCTAAACTATTTTATGCATGATTACTATAGCTTCGTCTTTCTTGGCCGATTTATTGGTTTGGTTTGGCCAACTAGATTGATTTATCTTGCCATGGGAAGAGGTGCTTTGTAATGGATTCGATCTTACGATGCTCAATCCCAGTGATAGAAAGGGACATGACACGTATGTATCGTTGCTATTAATGGTAAAAAGATGGGGTCTATTCAGACATGAATTTATCTTGTCTACATCATGTCATCTTGCTTAAGGCGTTACTCCATTTTTTCATGAACTTAATACACTAGATGCATGCTGGATATCGGTCAATGTGTGGAGTAATAGTAGTAGATGCAGAATCATTTCGGTTTACTTGTCTCGGACGTGATGCCTATGTATGATCATTGCCTTGGATATTGTCATAATTATTTGCTTTTCTATCAATTGCCCAACAGTAATTTGTTTACCCATCATATGCTATTTTCTTGAGAGAAGCCTCTAGTGAAAACTATGGCCCCCTGGTCTATCTTTTATCATATATTAAAACCAAAAATACCTTGCTACAATTTTCTTTTATTTATTTTATTTTCTATTTTTGTCCGATCTATCTATCAAAAACTATACAATTTAACCTTGCTCGTAACCGTCAAGGGATTGACAACCCCTTGTTCGTGTTGGGTTGCAAGTATTTGTTGTTTGTGCACAGGTGCTATTAACGAGTCGTTGCTTGGTTCTCCTACTGGATTGATAATCTTGGTTTCATAACTAAGGGAAATACTTATCTCTATTGTACTGCATCATCATCTCCTCTTCGGGGAAATCCCAACGTAGCTCACAAGTAGCACCATGCGAATTCTTATCCCTTCATAGATAAAGGAAATACTTTCTTCTTATTTCCAACCTCTGATAGACCTGCAAGCTTAAACGATCCACAAAATTCATCTATATAAGATTAGGTGCATATCGGGATGTATTGTTCCATCTCCTGCATAAGGATTAGCTAGCAGTTTTTCCATAATACCCGAAGGGATTTCATAATTAATATTTTCAGTAGGTTCAGTAGGTTGAGGAGAGGCTCTTACCACTTCAGGTCGAGGTGGAGATACCGCAAACAAGCCCCTCAAAAGATTATCTTCCATAGTAACAAGTGAAGATGAAACTCAGCACATAATATAAATGTTCTCTTACCAAATTCCACTTACCAAAAGCTCTTCACTCTGCTGCAACGGCGCCAAAAAAGAGTCTTGATGACCCACAAGTATAGTGGATCAACAATAGTCCTTTCGATAAGTAAGAGTATTGAACCCAACGAGGAGCAGAAGGAATTGATAAGCAGTTTTAACGAGGTAATCTCTCCAACTGCTGTAAAGTAGCAGTAATAGGTAGTTTGATAGCAAGATAATTCATAGCAGGTAACAAGTAACCAAAGTAATAAGGTGCAGCAAGGTGGACCAATCCTTATATTGCAAAGGAGAAGCCGGAAGTACTTCTTATATTAAGCAAAGCGTTCTCGAGGACACATGAAAATGTTGTCTAGTTATGTTCATCATATTTAGTTGATTCGTGTTCACTACTTTGATAAATGGATATGTGGGTCGACCGGTGCTAGGGTGATCTTCTTACTTGACCAAACAACCCACTTATTATTACCCCCTATCACAAGCATCAGCAACTACGAAAGAAGAATTAAGATAAATCTAACCATAGCATGAAACATATGGATCCAAAACAGCCCCTTATGGAATAGAGGATAAACAAGAGTTTAAGCTTCTATCACTCTCGCAACCCATCACATACTTACTACTCCCCAATGCCTTCCCCTAGGCCCAAGCATGGTAATGTGTTGTGTAGTCGAGGTTCACACGACACCACTAGAGGAGGAACAACGTACACTTCATAAAAATATTGAACGAATACCAACTTCACATGATCACTTATAACAAGACTTCTCCCATGTCCTCAAGAACAAACGAAACTACTCACAAATAATATTCATGTTCATGACCAGAGGAGAATAATATATGATCAACAGTCTGAATATATGATCTTCCACCAAATAAACCAACTAGCATAACTACATGATGCAATCAACACTACTAGCAACCCACAGGTACCAATCTGAGGTTTTGCGACAAAGATTGAGTACAAGAGATGAATTAGGGTTTGAGGATGGTGCTGGTGAAGATGTTGATGAATATGAGTCCTCCCACGATGAGAGGGATGTTGGTGATGATGAAGGCTTTGATTTCCCCCTCACGGAGGGAAGTATCCCGATCGAAATCGCTCCGCCGGAGAGCAAAAGTGCTCCTGCCCAGGTTCTGCCTCGAGATGGCGGCGCCTCGTCCCGAAAGTCTTCTCTTATTTATATTCTAGGGAAAATGGCCTCTTATAGAAGAAGGAGGGCACCAGAGGGCATCTGTGGGCCCTACAAGTGGGCATGGTGCGCCCAGGGGGTAAGTCATGCCCCTTGCCTTGTGGGCCCATGGTTGATGTTCTCCAGTTTTTTTCCTTCTAGTATTTTTATATATTACAAAATAATTCTCTGTAAATTTAAGGTCATCTGGACCTCCGAAGAATAGCTATCTCTGTTGTGGCTCTTTTACGTCCAGAATTCCAGTTGTCGACAATTCCCCTCTTCAGGTATATCTTGCATATTAAGAGAGAAAAGGCATTAGAATTGCATTATATAGTGAAATATTGACTCAAAACATTATAAATAATAGTAGGAAAACATGGTGCAAAATGGGTGTATCATCTGACACCCAACCCGATGACGCAAGCTTGCCGCGGGCATCCACAATGCATTCCAGATTTCCAAACATGATGGTCTGACCTGGAGCAAGGTTTTTGACCTAGCCAAGGTGGCCAGTCGAATCGGCTTAGAGTGTGATGTTGCTGAAGACAAAGAGTTGACCAGGGAAGAAGGTCTTCCACATCCAATGATGTCGTCGATCCGAAGATGAGCCATCGAGTTGTTCTGACCACATAGTGGGACCTGTATGGGCCATTAATTAATGTGGGGGTTAATTCCGGCTGATCTTGGGAAGAGGTCTCGAGCTGGCGATCTTAGCTAGATGGTAACAGGACGAACATGGGACACGATATTTACCCAGTTCAGGCCCTCTCAAAGAGGCAAAACCCTACGTCATGCTTCTGTTGTATTGATTGTGGATGGAGTACAATGTACATGATGATCTACCTCGAGATTGTATGTGAATGTATGATTCTCTACCCTGTGAGCTAAAATACCTCGTATTATATAGGGACGTACCTAGGGTTTACATGAGGCCGGTTATATCTAGGGATAAACATGTTGATAATTCAGATGTGTCTTGGAGCATGCGCCAAGTCTTCGGAGGATTCCATTGTGAGCAAGCCGAAGGTCATGGCAGTCTTGGCTCACTTGTTGACGATCCAGGGGTCCTCAGCCCGGCCCACTATGAAGGGGCCGACGTGCTTAGCACTCCCTAGTCCTGGACATTTTCTCAACTAGTAAGTGAACAACTAGTGTAGGAAAGTGTATATGCCACTAGAATGACTATGCGACTACATATGTTTAGGCCCATGCATTATTTGTGTTTTGCACGCCACTAGCTTCTCAATGTCAATAGCATCGATGTAGTTGCACACATCATTGATATTTTGCCAAAATACCAGCAGTGTCTTGTATTGTGATGGCTCCACTAATTATATATTAGTATAAGGTTTTTCCTACTAGTGAGATCTCGTAGGATTGATGGATGGTTGGAGTGGATTGTCCATTCAAATCAACACAAGTGGGAGGAGTTCTCTCTCAAAGAAAATGGTAGGAGTGGAGTTTTCTTTGAAATGAACCGGTGGGATACGTGGGCGTATAAATAAGTTGGACCAAAAATATGGCTATGACACACTTTATGCACATCACGGAGACTCTAACAGGAATGGTTTGGTGGGTCCAAGTTGAACAAAAGTGACAACTTTGGATTGAATTGGTTGGCACGAAAGATTTTGGTCGGTGGCTCCGAGGTGAGTACCTTGGCACATGATGCACTCTCTATAGTCTCTTCAAAAGTTCCGACAAATTTTGCTCGGAATTTCTGACGTCATCACAGAAATTTTAATTACCACATCGCTTTAGTGAATCCGAGTGGAATGTTGGAGTCTCTGAATGAAGCAGTGTTTGGAACAAACGTCTATATTAGTGTATCAGTGGATCTTGATGGAACTAATTCAATGGCATCGAGGTGAAAATGAATAGGTAGATATAGTGGAATTTCTTGAGGTGGTTTGAGTAGTTTGATCTTTGAGGACCTAGAGCAAATAGCTCATTTTCACATCCTCATCCCCTTTTGATAGTACCGGCACGCCTAAAGACTCGATGTGATCTTGGATCACTAAAATGAAAATGAAGAATCACATGACTTGGCCAACACTTGTCTTAAAGATTTTTAGGGTCACCTTCCATTCCAATGTTGTTCTAGTGAAGAACTTTGTCTGGAATAAACTTATAGCATAGTTCTTCAAGATATGTTGGCATGAAGTATCGGAATCCACCTTGGGGATTGGATACACTTAAACAATCACTTCATTGTTAGTAGCCTACAACACTTTCTCCCATTGGAACCACTACAACACCACAACCTCCTCCACAAACAAACACACACACAAGCCATCTTTTACTTCACTTACAACTTTTTTCAAAGACTAACTTTTATTTTTATTTTTTTAATACTTTATCTAACACACTTACTACCTATCTTAATTAGAGAGTTTAGGTAAAGTAATAACAGATTTCATAGAAAGTGTTATCAATGGTAGATAGAGCTTCATAGAATAGGAAACCTACCTTTAACTCAGATGGGGTCTCAAGATTCAATGCTTTCACATTCACATTGGAAAAGGGCTACAAAAATTCCCCACACATAGGGGGTTATCAGGTGACGTGGCGGACATGGTGCGAGGAGAGAGTGATGCATCTTGTAAATGCGCGCTATGTGGAGAGCAATCTACTCGAGTGAACATTATCCATATGGCACATTAATTGATGACTTTTTTATTACATAACTCAAATATTTTTTTGGCATTACTCCAATATTTCGATAATAAGAAACCAAGAGGTCGTACAACTATCTTATCTTATCTATAGTATAGATGACCAGTCACCTAGGGCTAACATTATCAATATGGGACAATAGTCGTGAAGATCTTTCCATTTAATACATAAGTCGAATATTTTTTGGCATTAGTACTTCAAGATTTTGTTAATAAAAACCAAGAGGTAGTACGATTAGTGTATATTATGCAATTAATACCATGCTTTTTGATATATTATATCTTTATCCCATCAATGCAAGTTATTATTGTTCTTAAATAACAACCATTCATTTCAGGATAGTTTGGAACCTTATAAATATGATGGTAGACACATTAACAAAACAAACATTTCATATTTCCACCATGAAAGAAAATACATATGTTAGTGTGACCATTCTCTTAGCATGTCTTATTCTAGCCCTCGGAGGAAAAGAAGTTAAGTGTATAAGACGGGACAAAAATACTAGCGGGGCCCCTTTGAATCAAAAAGTCAATACTACTATTGTGGTATGGATGAATTCATCTTAATTTATATAACTATCGTCAATTTTTGAGTTTATTGAGTTGAGGAGATACAATAATAGGTTGACAGAGGAGATGTCTATGACTGCATCGATGTGAACCTACAACCAGCCTTTAGCCATCCACTACTAAAACACCACAAAATCCAGGCAAGTTTTTTATAATCAACATATTATAACATGCATATAGTGGCTAAGTCAATGGTATATATTCTTATTACGATCCATAAAGGAATGGTAAGTTATTTGAAATAATTAGTGGCATGTAGTTAGGTAGTATATGTAATCATGGTAGCAATATTTTGGAATTTTTGTGTTTATAGTAATAGTTCATAAAGAAGATCTCGCCACACATCTAGCGTTGTTAAATTGTTCTTCATGCTCTCTTTATAATTTAGAACATGAATATGCAACATTTGATATGATCACCAAACAATAAAAAATGTGAGTTCCACTAATTGTGGGGATATATTTAATTATGCATTATAACACAAACACGCACATGCACAATTTTGATCAAGATTTTCTTAAATTATATTTTGATTAAAATTTTCCAATTAAATAGATGGAACCAAGCTCTTTCCCACAGAGTATTCCTACCAAATCCCCGTCGATTCATGCCAGTCCACCAACCCAATTGTCTTTGATTGAGTGCCCTACAGGAACAATTCCAATATTGCGCAACAACAGAAGGGTCCACAAGCTAGTACGAGCTATTGGCAAAGTGATTAGCAAGAATGAACAACAGGAGGTGAGTATCAATATAATTTTGGAGTGATCCTTTTATCATGGTAGATTATATCAATATCGACTTTAACTTGGAGTTCTTGAATACACACCAATTTTATTTCCTTTAAATCCACACGTGACACCAATAATTATCTAATCGTATTCTAGGATTATATCGCATTAAATTCATACTTTAAATGAAATAGATGGTCCAAGGTAGTCCAATAAGTAAATGGAAACAACTGAATTTGAAATTTACAAACCAATTTAATTTTTACATTTGTTATTTGTGTTGCCATTAGAGTGGATGAAAGTTTCTCAAAGTGTTTGGTTAATATTTACCTTAGCGGCACCATTAAGTGATGTTCATCAAATTTTTGTTGTGATGCAATGTCAATCTTTCTTATGTTTTATAAGCATTTGTATTTTCATTGTAAACAAACCAATATATTATTTGGGCTTTCAGGTTGCAGGATTTGAGTATCTAGATGTGCTATACGGAACGCGGGCTAAAATAAATATCTATGAACCTAAGGTGAAGAATACTAGTAAGGATCTAAGTGCATCATGGATACAAATTAAAGGGATACAAAGAGTAGGCCTTGCAGATGGGATAGGTGCTGGTTCTTGGGTATATCCAAGCTACAGTGGTGACAACCTTGCTAGGTTTCACGTTGCTTGGGTAATCCATAACTATTTCCTTGGATGTGCATTCTTCAATTTAGTGTGAGTGACTTACAATGATATAGTTGTTATTGACCTTGGAAAACATCTGTGTAAAGGTTGATGGCTTAAAGAACACAATTTTCCCTGATCATGATTGTGGCGCTTTCGTACAAGTTAGCTCAATTGTTGGTCTAGGAGGAAGACTTAAACCAGTTTCTATCTATGGCGGACCACAATACATCATAGATGTTGCCATTTTCAAGGTATTATCATGTTAATATTTTTGTTGATACTTGTATTTCATTTTGTCGTACGAAATACAAGAATTATATTTTGATGAAAACCTGAAGACATTGCTTAAACCAAACTTATAGGTGGCCAAACCATTAGATAGCATAATCTTACTAAAAACTTTCAATTTAAGAAAATATTTTAACATAGAGGTGAGAGTACCAAATATCTCTTTCATCATATATTGATGTTAATATGGCATACATTTATAAGGATAATTTCAATTCAACACAAACATTTGATAGACTAGTATTCATTTCAAGTCCATTGAAGTGTTTACCATGAACCTTGATTTATTCTAGGACCCGCTGACTAAAAATTGGTGGGTGTCTTACGGTGAACAAAACATACATATTGGATATTGGCCAAAGGAAATTTTCCATTTCATGAAGGATCAATGTAATTATGCATTATAGGGTGGGTATGTTCAAGGTCCGACTGCCTCATCAGACTCTCCGCAGATGGGTAGTGGTCATTTTGCTTCTGAAGAACGTGGAAAAGCATCGGTTGTAAGAAATATCCTAATTGTAGATAATGAAAACAAGTATGCTAATCCAGATGCCCGAAAAGCTCGTCTTGTCGTCACCAGTTCATCAAAATATACCGCGAAGGCTTATGGTTACGGATATAATGACTATGGTGTGCATACTTACTATGGTGGACCCGGTGCTTTTGTTTAAATATATATTGTACAATTATAAATAAAGTTTCCATAATCTTATAATTTGTCAACTTGGACACGTAATTGTTTTGATTTTATCATGCTAAAATGTATAGTAGTGGATAAACCGAGTCATTATAACCCACCGGTGTAGGGCATCTGTTGTAGCCCTTTTCGACAAGTAAGAGTGTAGAAATATCTGAGGAGGAGAAGGAATTGGTTGATGGAAACTAATAAGGAACCAATGTAAAAGCTGCAAACATTGTTTGATAGTTAGTTTATATCACAAGAACATACCTTATAACAAAAGTGCAATTGTGCAGAAAGTGACCCAGTCCTTAATAATGCTTAAAGACAAGCCGGTTGAAGTACTTATATTGATCAAATCAATATTGAGGACACACGAGATTTTCACGAAGCTGCTTTCAACTAATTTCATTGAGTTAACTTTCATGGCATTGATAACTATTGATTGTGTGGTGGAACCTATATTGACTAGATGACCCATTGCCACAATTGGCATAGAGACCAACTGGAGTCTAGAAGTTAAACAAACTATTTGAAGGATTTTTCCTCTTTTGTTTGCAAATGCTTATGCTCATGGTGTGTTCTTATTTTCTTTGACGAGCATCCTTGCCCATAGCTTCCCCTGGCGATTAACTTTTGATGACATGAGACTCTGTTCGTGATGGATCTTTTTCCCTAACTAATTGTAAATCACATTACATTTGGGCTCTATATTAAACTAGTCATATTTACAGATAATTTGGCAGCTTATTATGAACTTGATATTGTAACAAAACATTTTTAAAGAACATGGAGATGACTAACGGAACCAGAGTAAGTTGGGAAGGGATGCGGTTTGTGAGGGAGTCCTGGACTAGGGGGTCCTCGGGAGGCCGGCCCAGCTCTCGTGGGCCGGACTGTTGGCCGCATTGTGTCTGGTCCGAAGACTTTTCTGCCTTGGTGTGTGCTCCAAGTCAAGATGGAAGATCCGGTGTTCCTTTCTATGTAACCGACTGTATGTAAACCCTAGTACCCCTGGTGTCTATATAAACTAGGGGGCTTAGTCCATAGAGGCCAAGAGAACAATCGCCATCCTACTAGTTAGGGTTTAGTTCCTCTGATCTCGAGGTAGATCAACTCTGTAACCCCCATATACACAAGCAATATAATCAAGCAGGACGTAGGGTATTATCTCTTAGAGAGGGCCCAAACCTAGGTAAATATCGTGTTCTGCATCCCTTGTTCCCCATCGATCCAATATCCACAGTTCGGGACCCCCTACCCGAGATCCGCCGGTTTTGACATAGACATTGGTGCTTTAATTGAGAGTTCCACTGTCGGATCACCGAAGGATCGATGGCTTGCCTGATCATCGGAGACGGCATCAACACCGGGGACATCTTCATCCCCGAGCAAATTTTCACGTTCGGAAGCATTGTCCTGCACGCTGACTCGATTGGTCGTCTCAACCAGGTCGACAATTTCACCCCCGAGCAGTAGATCAGGTTTGGAAACCTCGAGTATGTCATTGACGCTCGAGGCGATCTGATCTTCAGTGGCTTTTCAGCTGTACCTTCAACAAACTCAACATCCGAAGCATTGACTTCGGGCCCTCTCCCCAGTCCGATCTCCGGATCAGCCCCTACTGCGCTACCGGCCTCGAGCTCAGAAGCACTACCTACGTCCGAAGACCAAGAATCGGTCCTATTCAAACCCTCCGTCCCTATTGTGGGTTTGTCCTTGAGCCTTCTGCGGAGTTCGGTGTCCGAAGACGGGGAATCGACCCCAGCCGGACTAACCCTCCTCGCTACGGATTCGGCTTTGAGCCCTGACAGTGGTATGGTTTCTGAAGTCCAGGGTTCGGCCTTGGCCGGACTCGTGCCCCGCTCCACCATCACGACAGAGGTCAACCTCGAAGGGGCCTCATATGCAGATCTGGCCAGCCTGGCCTTATTGAATGAGCCACTAGACCGGATCTAGATGATGGCTATTGTCGATGGCCAGTCCTCGGCCCATGCTCAATGGAGCCTTAAGGTAGGCCACAGGGAATTTTATGTCCCACCACCACCCACCTAATAGCCACAATCGAAGATTTAACCGACATGCTGGACTATGCCTCCAAGGATGCTAATGACATGGACGACGATGGTGAGGCCACGGCCCCTCCCGTCACTGGCCGATGGACGGCCACATCCACCTACAACATATACATGGTGGACACCCCCAAGGACGACGACGATGGCGCCAATGGGGACGGCACCCCCAGAAGGGATGATAAACCTGGAGAGGAGACCCCCAAGCGCCAAAGGCAACGTCAACGCTCCAAGGGGCGATGTAGCACAGAAAGCAACACGGGCACTGCAGACGGCGACACCCCGGACAATGTGGAAGACCTCGGCGACCCCGCCCCCATACACCAATCTGACGGCTTAGAGGGGCAGGAGGGTCAGCATACTCTCGAGGACCCCAACGATTCCAAAGACAACAACTATATGCCCCTCTCCGAAGAGGAATTCAACCTTGGACTTGAGGACTTTATCGTCCCAGAAGATCCATTGGAACAAAAGCGATTCAAACAACAGCTAATAGCTACCTCGCGAAGCTTGAAGAAGAAGCAGCAACAGATAAAGCCCGAACAAGACACCCTCAACGACAGATGGACGAAAGTCCTAGAAGCCGAAGAAGGGTACGATTATGAGCGACAGACAAAGAGCTACCCCAAGCGCAAACTGTTGCCACAGTTCTACGACGAGGCCCTCGAGCCTGTACCGCCAAGACGGACTCAAGGCGACCAGCCCGACCGCCCCCCTCGAGGAAGAGACAGGCCGGACAGAGAGCCCGAACACCCACCAGCCTCCCCTCGCCATAAAGGCAAGGAGGCGGCACAACCAACTTATCAATACGATCTGCGAAACGACCTGGCCGTTAGAGTGGGTCAATCAAGGTCCATTTACGGATCAAGAGACTACCCTCCCGAAAGAAGAGACGGATACCAAGCATGGCTTGACCAAAACGATAGAGCTCGCGATCAACTCCAGGCACGAATGGATTCTGAAGTTTGACGAGACGTGGCCCGAATAAGGGGCGCCGCTCACCCAATGTGCTTCACGGATGAGGTGATGCAGGACCAATTCCCAGAAGGGTTTAAACCCGTAAATCGAGCCATACAACGGAACTATGGACCCGGCCGTGTGGATTGAAGACTTTCTTCTCCACATTCATATGGCACGAGGAGACGACCTCTACACCATCAAATATCTGCCATTAAAGCTCAAAGGACCAGCCCGGCATTGCTTGAACAGCCTCCCCGAACACTCCATAGGGAGCTGGGAAGAGCTTGAAGATGCTTTTTGAGCCAACTTTCAAGGCACCTATGTCCGGCCTCCGGACGCCGATGACTTGATTCCTGTGGTCCAACAGCCCGGGGAGTCAGCCCAACAATTCTGGAATCAGTTCCTGACTAAAAAGAATCAGATAGTTGATTGCGTGGATGCTGAAGCCATATCCGCATTCAGGCACATTATCTGGGACGAATGGCTAGCTGGCACGCCAGCTCGGCCAGGATAAGCCGAAGACAATGGCGGCCCTTACCTCCCTTATGACCCGCTTTTGCCCAGGCGAAGATAGCTAGTTGGCTCGTAAAAGAACCAACCCAGAAGACCCCGGCACTTCGGAAGTCTGGGATGGCAACGAAAAGCCACGACGCTAAGCGTTGCCACAACGGCGCCGAGACTGATGACACGGCAATAAATGCCGGATTCCATAATTCCAAGTCAGGGCCGCATAAGAAGCCCTCTAAAGGAAACCAAGATAGACCCTCCAAGTTGGATGTTATCTTGGATAGGCCGTGCCAGATACATGGCACCGCAGACAAGCTTGCCAACCACACCAACCGTAATTGTTGGGAAATTAAGCAGGCCAGCAAGGCTACAACCAAAGATGCGGGCAAAAGTCCCCGCAACGAGGATGGCGAGGAGCCTCGCAGGCCAAACAATGGAGGCCAAAAGCAATTCCCTCCAGAGGTTGAATCAGTGAATATGATATATGCCACTCATATACCCAAGAAGGGGAGGAAACGCGCACTTCGGGACGTCTACGCCATAGAGCCTGTAGCCCCGAAATTCAATCCATGGTCGTCATGTCCGATCACCTTCGATCGCAGGGACCACCCAACCAGTATCCGTCATGGAGGATCGGTGGCTTTGGTCCTCGACCCAATCATTGATGGCTACCACCTCACTAGAGTCCTTATGGACGGTGGCAGCAGCCTCAACCTAATCTATGAAGACACGGTAAGGAAAATGGGAATAGTCCCGTCAAGGATCAAACCCAGTAACACCACCTTCAAGGGGGTAATCCCCGGCATCGAAGCACGTTGCTCGGGCACTCTCACTTTGGAAGTAGTATTTGGCTCTCCGGATAACTTCTAGAGCGAATACTTGATCTTCGACATCGCCCCCCTTTCGCAGTGGCTATCACGCCCTCCTGGGCCGAACGACATTCGCTCATTTCAACGCCGTCCCCCACTATGCTTACCTCAAATTGAAGATGCCCAGACCTAGAGGCGTCATTACAGTCAATGGCAATATGGAGCGCTCTCTTCGGACGGAGGAACACACCGCAGCTTTAGCAGCCGAATACGAAGGACCGAAGTGCCAGCTCGCCATTAAGGCGCGTGAGTCAACCTAGCGAGCACGTGCCCTGTCTCCGCCCAAGGGGCCTCCCTGCGTTTGACGCATATAGAAATACACCCCCCATGGCCTTCCCACCACATTAGCATGTCACATGCCTCGATACCACAATTTTGCTCTTAAAATACCATGGGCAGCTATGGGGTTTAACAACCAAGAGCTCGGTTTGACTGCACCTTGGAACAATACGTCTTCGGACGACGAATAGGTACCACCTAGGACCTATCCGGCATCAAGCCCCACCAATACAGTGACCTCTTGAAGCCTCCCTTCAAGGACCTGCCAGCAGACAGTAAACCCATGGAGTTGCTCTCCCAAACAGAAGCAAAGGCGCAGACGTGCAGTAGGGCACGGTTTGGGAGTCAACCCACACATCAAGGCCCTACGTAAACCTTGCATCTGTAAATTTCTTTTTCTTCCTCTCTTAAAAGGAACTTATGCTGTGTCCGGCAGTTAGAATTGTACGAGCAAACGGCCTGAGCCTATGGGAAATAAAAGCAAGCCTTTTCAGGTCCTTATACAGTTATTTGTATTCCGCTCTTTTTCCCTGCTCTTCGATTTTACACTAAAACCCGTCTGGCGTATATCCGCCCCACATGCAAACCGGCTAATAGACCGGGGGCTCGACCGTAACGCACACCCCGCATGCTAAGTCCAGCACCTAACCTTCTAAGATGTGTCCAGCGTCCCAGATATTGCATTATATGCATCAATTCCGAATTATGTCTTGGGTCAATAGTTGGGTTGCCCCGCTCCTGTGCTTACCTTCTTACGTTCCGAATGTACGGCTAAGAAGGTAAAGGGAGAACCACTGCAATTGTACTTCCGCCTAGTTAGGTTAAGTACCTCGGTGGAGAAAGCCGAGAACTGACTGCCATAATATGCGTGAACTGGTCAGCGATTCAACGACTGGTATTAAACCCCAAATCGTTAGCGATTAGACCGTGTAACACGAAGTATTTATCCTTGTACAAATCACGTGGTTGATGCCTAACCTTCAGGTCTGCCTCGCATTTTCTCACACAGGGGGCTGGTGGTTACCAGCCCCCATAGTCAAGCTCCTATGGTTAAGTGAAAGTCATAAAGCCGCATAGTTTGATTGCCTTGTTCTTCTCTTACACTACCGCCTCCGGGCACCGAGACGTCGGCTAAGGGTTACATTGCAAAGAATAGAACACCCCTCGTAGCATCTACATGGGGGCTGAAGCCAACGACTGGTAACTTTCAGAATAAAAACGGCCGCACTGGAGTCAAAATTATCATAAGCGCACATAAGTACGATATAACCATACATGAACAACTGCATGGTAAAGGTTCAAACCGCAGTTTAATACATCACGGCGCAATCACTCAAGGATTATATCTTGGAACACAATGCCTCTACGGCCCGAGCACCGTCCATAACGGCGGAGATGTACTGCTCCGGGCGCCTGTGCTCCTTTCCAGTTGCGGGCGGTCTAGTGGCCATCCCGACAGGCTTTATCTTCGGCCAGTGCACCATGGTCCTCGAGAACGCCATCCGAGCCCCCTCGATGCATACCGAGCGCTTCACGTCATCAACACGAGTGGCAACGTCACATAGCTTCGCCACCAAACCAAAGTAGTTGCTCGGTATGGGCTCGGATGGCCAGAGCCAGATACCAAGGTCCTTCATCGCCGGCTCTGCCATCCGGTGCAGCTCCATCAACTACTTCATTTGATCTACAAGGAGGGTGCTCGAGCGCTTGAAACTGCGCCCAGAATAGCCTCAGTTTGGAGTCACCCTCCCGAGCCGCATAGTGCTTAGAAGCATCTGCCGCACTCCTCGGGAGCTCTATAAAGGCGCATGTGGAACACCAAACCCGGGTAAGCAACGCGAATATTTTTCCTCCAAAGACACTTTGCAGTAAGTGCTGCTTACCATCGCAATTTGCTTTACTTGATGGAGCTCCTCCCGAGCTCCTCGCGCCTCCGTCCGTGCCTCTTGCACCTCCGTCTTCATCCTTGCCTGGTCGGTGGCATGCTCCTTATTCTTCTGCTCAAGGTCCTCACATTTTAGTGATGGCATCCTTGAGCTCATGTTGCACTTCGGCCACCCTGGCCTCCTGTTTCTCACTGTCGTTTTTCACCAACGTGAGCTCGATGGTCGTTCGTTCGCCCGCCACCTTCTGTTTGACTGCGCCGGCTTTCACCTTCCGCAACTCGGCTCTGAGGTTCTCGACCTCCGGGGCACCAGCTGCAATCATTTTCTTACTTAGGGGATCATCCCGAATAGTCTACTTAACGACAACTAGGCAAAGTATTGTGTCTCGAACAGACTAACCTTGTGCTTCGTCAAGCCGCTTGTTGACGAGCTTGAGCTCTTCATGGGAGCCCTACAACTTCCGATTGATCTCAACCAACTCCGCGGCATGGCAGCAGCCGCCAACGCCGAAGCTTGTAACATACAACAAAGATGACACTTTAGCCAATATCTTCAAGATTTCGATCCTCTGCCAGGTTTCTTTGCAACCTGCCAAAGTCTTGGGGGCTGCTACATATAAGGACTGCTCAAATCTTACTTATAAAGAAAAAAACATTACTTTGTTTACCTCAAAGCCTGTTAAGACGCCACCAAACGCATCTTTCAATCCGCTGTTAACGGACCGAATGCTTTGCAAGACCACACCCATCAGGGTGCGGTGTTTCGCGGCTATGGAGGAGCCTTTCACAACCTCCTCCATCATGTCCGGCCATTCGGACGCGACCCGTCCCCCAGTGTTTGGTGCTGGCGGTGGGGCCTCGGCTCCCCCTTCGGTGGTAGGCGGCTGCGGTGTTTCGGAGGGCCGTTAAGGCCCCGGAACCATCATCTGAGAGGGCTCGGCTTGCTCGAGCTCCTTCTCCTTGTCTTCGGCGGCCGAAGCGTTAGCCTCGGCCATGAAGATGTCCTCATCCCCCCTGTATTTGGCACGGGTGGGGTCTGATAACCCACAAGTACCGGGGATCGCAACAGTTTTTGAGGGTAGAGTATTCAACCCAAATTTATAGATTCGACACAAGGGGAGCCAAATAATATTTGTAAGTATTAGCAGCTGAGTTGTCAATTCAACCACACCCGGAGATTAATTATCTGCAGCAAAGTGATCAGTAGCAAAGTAGTATGATAGTTTTGATAATAGTGACAGGAAAGCAGTAATAGTAACGGTAACAGTGATAGCAGTAGTAATTTAGCAAGAACAATATGTATGAAATTCGTAGGCATTGGATCGATGACTTGTTGGATGATATTCATCATGTGACAGTCATAACCTAGGGCGATATGACACTAGCTCCAGTTCATAAATATAATGTAGGCATGTATTCCGTAAATAGTCATACGTGCTTATGGAAAGAACTTGCATGACATCTTTTGTCCTACCCTCCCATGGCAGCGGGGTCCTATTGGAAACTAAGGGATATTAAGGCCTCCTTTTAATAGAGAACTGGAACAAAGCATTAACACACGGTGAATACATGAACTCCTCAAACTACGGTCATCACCGGGAGTGGTCCCGACTATTGTCACTTCGGGGTTGCCGGATCATAACACGTAGTAGGTGACTATAACTTGCAAGATCGGATCTAGAACATGAATATAATGGTGATAACATAAACGGTTCAGATCTAAAATCATGGCACCCGGGCCCAAAGTGACAAGCATTAAGCATGGCAAAGTCATAGCAACATCAATCTCAGAACATAATGGATACTAGGGATCAAACCCTAACAAAACTAACTCAATTACATGATGAATCTCATCCAACTCCTCACCGACCAGTGAGCCTACAAAGGAATTACTCACTCCCGGTGGGGAGCATCATGGAATTGGCGATGGAGAAGGGTTGGTGATGACGAAGAACGAAGATCCCCCTCTCTGGAGCCCCAAACGGACTCCAGATCTGGCCTCCCAATGAAGAATAAGAGGTGACGACGGCTCCGTCTCGTGGAACGCGATAATTCTTTCTCCCCTGATTTTTTTCTCCGAAAATAGGATTTTATAGCGTCGGTTTCAGGGTCTGCAAGGCCACCAGGTGGGGACAACCCACCTGGGCACGCCTGGAGGGGGGCGGGCCCTGGTGGGTTGTGCCCACCCAGGTGCCCCCCTCCGGTGGTTCTTGGCTCTAGATATTCTCTTTATTGATATAAAAAATCCTTGCAAAGTTTCGTTCCATTCCGAGAACTTTTATTTCTGCACAAAAACAACATCATGGTAGTTCTGCTGAAAACAGCGTCAGTCCGGGGTTAGTTTCATTCAAATCATACAAATTAGAGTCCAAAACAAGAGGAAAAGCGTTAGGAAAAGTAGATACGTTGGAGACGTATCAACTCCCCCAAGCTTAAACCTTTGCTTGTCCTCAAGAAATTCAGTTGATAAACTGAAAGTGAAAAAGAAAAACTTTTATGTACTCTTTTGCTCTTGTTTGCATAAATAAGCTTAAACAACACCCAGGTTTTCAGCCAACATCATAACTAACCATGCCGACAATAACTCTGAAAAATTATATTAACTCATATCAATGACATAATTAGCTAGCGAGCAATAATAAGATATCTCAAACGGCAACATGTTATCAAAACAACCATGATATAATATGACAATAGTGGTATTTCACTAGCCCTTTCTGAGACCACAAAACATAAATGTAGAGCACCTCCAAAGTTCAAGCAGCGACTAAACATTGTAATTCATGGTAGAAAAGATCCAGTCATGATGCACCCGACATTAGCTACACACAATGCATCAGCATGACAGCAGTGCTCTCAGGTCTGGCGCTTATTTTAGAAGGTGATGACACAACATAAAAGTAAATAGAAAGTCCCTTTGTAGAGGGAAGCGGTGATTCGCAGAGGTGCCAGAGCTTAAGTTTTAAAACAGAGGTAAATGATATTTTGAGACATGCACCCTTCTTGTTTAGTTCGCGACCATCAGTTATCAATATCTTCCATGCTAAGCATGCTAGTGGCGGTCCCCAAGCGATAAAGTAAAGGTTATGACTCCGTTGGGAGTTTTTGTTTGATTATTTGAAAGATCAATTCTTTTTGCAGTTTGGGACTGGGCATCCCTATTACCGCCCTTTTCTCATGCGATGGTGAGTGAATAAACACTCATCCTGAGACTAACCCGCTTAGCATGAAAGATACCAACTACCTCATGTCGTTCCATGAACGATCCAGGCACACAATAAGGATATTTATTTGAAGTTTTTAGAGATGGCACATGCAAATTTACTTAGGACGGTAGGGTAATACCGCATATAGGTAGGTATGGTGGACTCATCTGGAATAACTTGGGTTTAAGGTTTTTGGATGTACAAGCAGAATTCCCACTTAGTACAGGCGAAGGCTAGCAAATAGGTTGAGAAGCGGCCAGCTAGAGAGCAACAACGGTCATGAACATGCATTATGCATAAGTAACATTGGACACTAGCATGAGTAGGATATGAACACCATGAACATAAATATCATAGAGGCTATGTTGGTTTTGATTCAACTACATGCATGAACATGTGCGAAGTCAAGCCACTCGAACATTCAGAAGAGGATACCATATCATCATACTACATCACAATCATTTTAATGCAATGTTGACACCCAAGATAAATCATTATCCACTCTTAGCTACTTATGCATGGCATGAGAAACTATAATCTCTAATTGTCATTGCAAACATGTTTAATCATAATGGGCTGAATCATGGATACTTGGTTAAACATATTTACAAAAATAGAACAAGTCGAGTTCATACCCGTTTCTCTCTGCCATGGCCAGTTCATCAAATATCGTCATTATAGCCTTTCACTTGCACGACTGAACGATGTGAAAATAATAATAGTGCAAGAGTGCCATGGACTAAGCTCGAATCTGCAAACATTTTATTCAACGGGAGAAGACAAGGTAAAATGGGTTCTTTATTAGATCAATAGTTATGCATATGAGAGCCACTCAACATTTTCATCGTGGTCTTCTCCTCGGTATGACTCAATAAAAAGAAAAGAAATTCAGAGAAACACACTGAAATATTTTTGGAGTTTTTTGGTTTTATCTGAAGGAAGCAAATAAAAGGGAAAAGCAAAAACAGAAAAACTATTTACACGGGAAAGCTCCCAACAAGCAAAAGAAGAACAGGGAAATCTTTTTGGGTTTTCTCTTTAGTGCTACAGCTAACTACTCTAGAAAGAAAAACAAAAAGAAACAAGAGATATTTTTGGATTTTCTCAAAGTTTTTCAAACACACAAGAAGAAAGCGAGAAAACTAATTTAACATGGATAATACAATGAGAAAGTGTGAACACCGACAGCTGACATATGTGAACATGAATGTAAAGTCGGTGAGAAACATGTACTCCCCCAAGCTTAGGCTTTTGGCCTAACTTGGTAATCAATCAGTAGCCTGGATAATAGTCAGGGTGATAGCTCACGGAGGCTCTCGGTGCGGATGCCTCGGCCTGCCGTGCAGGCACAACCGCCGCGTTGTGAGCTCAAGCCTTGCTCTCAAGAACAAAATATCTTCCCCTGCTGTCATAGTCAAAGAGAGCAGGCGCAGGCAAATATGTGTATACAACGGACTCTTGATTAAACAACAATTTATAAGTGAAATTATCAGGTTTATCCTTAAGGATCTTATGGCGCTTCATAGCATCAAAGTCTAAATACTGAGTGGGTAAAATAGGGTCATATGGTAAAGGTGAAACACCCAACTCTCTTGCTAAGGGCGTGGCATAAATCCCACAATAAAAATAACCACTATTAGCGTTGTCTTGCAACCTACGTGCAACAATCGCTCCAAGATTATAGCTTCTGTCACCGGTGAGAGCGGTGCGTATTAGGCTCAAGTCTGGAGCACAAAGTGTACTACAATCTTGTTTGCCTACAATACATTTCCCATTGAATAATGCAAAGTACCGAATTGCGGGAAAATGAATGCTCTTTATTCTACCTTGCGTCACTCCCCTATTCTCACCGTAGCAAAGGCTAGACAAAAATGTTTGGAACTCAAGTTTTGGTGGTTCATCAAGCGAACCCCAAAATGGAATTTTGCAGTGGTGAGCAAATCTCTCAAGTGATATGGTAAATGAATTTTCATACAGTTTAAATGACACCCTAGACTCACGGGGATGGAATTTAAATCCTTTGACAAATGATTCAGTCAGAGTGTGGTGTTGATTGCACTTATCTGAAATGTAGGGACCGAGATCGGCATTGTGAACATATTGCTCAAATTCCTCCTTAATGCCCACACTCACCATATAATCGTCGCATGGCCATAAGCATGTTTTGGTGATGGCATCTCGTATGGAACTCTCACTTGGTTCAACGTAAGACCGATGAGCAGAGCTGTCATTAGAAGATGCCCCCGAGGATCTCCTCCTTGAAGAACTCCTTCCAAAGAGGTTCATCATATTTGCGTACAATTTTCTGAAAATTTATTAGGTGACAAAAATCTATCAACAAAACTTCACAATATTGGTAGCAACTACTCATAGGGATACCTAGAGGCCATAGCAAGCATTCAAACTACTTAGAACTCTAAGAATTCAACATGCAAGCTCATCTACAGCAACACTAAGAGCAACTATTATTCAAAATATAAACCACTAAAGCAAAAACTAATTGGACAAACGGAGGAGTCACATTCCAAGCAACAATTCCCTGAAACAGTTTCAGAAACGAAGCTTCGAGCAAAGAGATCAAAATCCGTGGGCCTGAGAGCAAGAACACGAGAGAGAGAGAGAGAGAGAGAGAGCAATGGTGATTTTTTCTGGAGGTAGGTGATGATGTGGGATGAAGGGATAAGTGAGGGGGCCCACGTGGGGACCACAACCCACCAGGGCGCGCCCAGGTGGGTTGTGCCTACCTGGTGCACCTCCCTATGATATAATTTGCACCAAAAATTCTTAAATATTCAGAAAAAAATCGTATTAAATTTTCAGAGCATTCTGAGAACTTCTATTTTTGGGTCATTTTTTTATTTCATGGAAAATTCAGAAAACAGACAAAACATGGCATTTTATTTTATTTAACTAATAAAGACACAAAACAAAAGGTAGGGACAGAAAGTAGTGCTTACTAAATTCATCAACTTCATGCCTCTCAAAAATGATCCATTAATAAGGTTGATCAAGTCTTATTAACAACCACTTTCGATTAGCATGAAACCGAAGAACTTTCGTAAATCACTAAGTTACCTCAACGGGGATATGAATGTCCCCAACAATAAGCATTTCATATTTCTTTCTGACAGTAGGTAGAGGTAGTTGAAAACTTCCAATAGTTATTGTCGAAGATTTTTCAATAACATTAATACCATTCACTTGGAATTGTTTCTTCGGAAAGTGCACCGTATGCTCATTACCATTGATATGAAAAGTGACCTTGCTTTTATTGCAATCAATAACAGCCCCTGCAGTATTCCAGAAGGGTCTACCAAGGATAATTGACATGTTGTCGTCCTCGGGCATCTCAAGTATAACAAAATCAGTCAAAATAGTAACATGAGCAACAACAACGGGCACATCCTCACAAATACCGATAGGTATGGCAGTTGATTTGTTAGCCATTTGCAAAGATATTTCAGTAGGTGTGAGTTTATTCAAATCAAGTCTTTTATATAAATAGAAAGGCATAACACTAACACCAGCTCCCAAATCACACAAAGCAGTTTTCACATAATTTCTTTTGATGGAGCAAGGTATAGTTGGTATTCCCGGATCTCCAAGTTTCTTAGGTATTCCATCTTTAAAAGTAAAATTAGCAAGCATGCTGGAGATTTCAGCTTCCGATATTTTTCTCTTATTTGGGATGATGTCTTTCATGTACTTTGCATAAGGAGGCATTTTCAGAATATCAATCAAGCGAGTACGCAAAAAGACTGGCCTCAGCATTTCAGCAAAGCGTTCAAATTCTTCATCATCTTTCTTTTTAGTTGACTTAGGTGGAAAAGGCATAGGTTTTTGAACCCACGTTTCTCTTTCTTTACCGTTTTTTCTAGCAATAAAGTCTCTTTTATCATATCTTGTATTCTTGAGTTGTGGGTTATCAAGATTAACTACAGGTTCTATCTCAACATCATTGTCTGGTTCCTTACTATTTGTTTGAGTATTTTCATGAACCTCATCATTATCTTTTTCATTATCAGAAGGTGAGTGTTCACTACCAGGTTGAGTTTCAGCATCAGAGATAGAGACTTCATTATCATTATCAGGAGGTTTTTCTACTTCAGGTTCACTAGAGGCATGCAAAGTCCTATCATTCTTCTTTTTCTTTTTAGGAGGACTACGTGCATCAGTGTTAGCTCTTTCAGAGTCTTGTTCAATTCTTTTTGGGTGTCCCTCAGGATAAAGTGGTTCCTAAGTCATTTTACCTCCTCTAGTTGCTACTCTAACAGCAAAGTCATGTATGTTATTATTCATTTCATCTAGTAACTCTCTTTGAGATTTAGCAACTTGTTCTAACTGAGTTTGAACCATAGAAGCATGCTTTCCCACACCCCTAACATCATTTGAGATTCTAAATAACAAGTCACTCAAGCGAGCAATCATATCAGAATTGTATTTCAATTGTTTCATAACATTTGCATTGAGGTGATCTTGTTTTGTAATGTAATTCTCAAACTCATAAAGGCATTGGCTAGGGTGCATATTGTGAGGATTATCATTATCATTGAATTTCCTTAGAGAATTTACCTCTACCACCTTAGGTGGTGGTGTATTAAGCCCATGTATTTCTTCAATAGGAGGTAAATTTTTAACATCCTCATCTTTAATACCTTTTTCCTTCATAGATTTCTTTGCCTCTTGCATATCTTCAGGACTGAGATATAATATACCCCTCTTCTTCAGAGTGGGTTTAGGCGGTGGTTCAGGAAGAGTCCAATCATCATAATTTTTCAATATATTATTCAATAATTCTTCAGCTTGCCCAATAGTCCGTTCCCTGAAAACACAACCAACACAACTATCTAGGAAATCCCTAGAAGCATCGGTTAGTCCATTATAGAAGATATCAAGTATTTCACTTTTCTTAAGAGGATAATCAGGCAAAGCATTAAGCAATTGGAGAATCCTCCCCCAAGCTTGTGGGAGACTCTCTTCTTCAATTTGCGCAAATTTAAAATTTTCCTGTAAAGCAGCTTGTTTCTTATGAGCAGGGATATATTTTTCAGAGAAGTAATAAATCATATCCTAGGGACTACGCACATAACCAGGAGCAAGAGTATTGTACCAAGCTTTAGCATCACCCTTTAATGAGAACGGAAACAATTTGAGGATATAGTAATAGCGAATTTTCTCATCATGAGTAAAAAGGGTGGCTATGTCATTCAACTTAGTAAGATGTGCCACAACAATTTCAGTTTCATAACCATGGAAAGGATCATATTCAACCAAAGTAATTAAGTCTGGGTCGACAGAGAATTCATAATCCTTATCATCAATAAAGATGGGTGAGGTAGCAAACTTAGGATCATATTGCATTCTAGCATTCAGAGATTTTTCTTTATACTTGCATAATAATTTCTCTAGATCATTCTATCCTTACAAGCAAGAATATCTCTAGTTGTCTCCTCATTCATAACATAACCTTCCGGTACCTTAGGCATTTCATATCTAGGAGGGCTAGTTCTAGCAGGTGTTTCAAGATTCTTAGTTTCAAGCTCATCATCAGTTTCAACAATATCATGTTGTCTTACTCTAGCAATTTGTTCATCAAGAAATTCCCCTAGTGGCACATCATCATCATGCAAGGTACTAGCATCATCATAAGCATCATTCATAGCAGAAGTGCCATCATCAATAACTTGCGACATATCAGGATTAATAGTATGTGGTGGTGTTGCAAGTTTACTTATAACAGAAGGTGAATCTAAAGCGGAGCTAGATGGCAGTTCCTTACCTCCCCTCGTCTTAGAGGGAAAAATCTTAGTCTTAGCATCCTTCAGATTCTTCATAGTGATAAATTGATAATAATCCCAAGTGACTCAACAAATATAGCTATGCTCCTAGGCAACAGCACCAGAAAAAGGTCTTGATAACCCACAAGTATAGGGGATCGCAACAGTTTTCGAGGGTAGAGTATTCAACCCAAATTTATAGATTCGACACAAGGGGAGCCAAAGAATATTTGTAAGTATTAGCAGCTGAGTTGTCGATTCAACCACACCTGGAGATTAATTATATGCAGCAAAGTGATCAGTAGCAAAGTAGTATGATAGTTTTGATAATAGTGACAACAGTAATAGTAACGGTAACAGTGATAGCAGTAGTAATTTAGCAAGAACAATATGTAGGAAATTCATAGGCATTGGATCGGTGACTTGTTGGATGATATTCATCATGTGACAGTCATAACCTAGGGCGATACGACACTAGCTCCAGTTCATAAATATAATGTAGGCATGTATTTCGTAAATAGTCATACGTGCTTATGGAAAGAACTTGCATGACATCTTTTGTCCTACCCTCCCATGGCAGCGGGGTCCTATTGGAAACTAAGGGATATTAAGGCCTCCTTTTAATAGAGAACCGGAACAAAGCATTAACACACGATGAATACATGAACTCGTCAAACTACGGTCATCACCGGGAGTGGTCCCGACTATTGTCACTCCGGGGTTGCCGGATCATAACACGTAGTAGGTGACTATAACTTGCAAGATCGGATCTAGAACATGGATATAATGGTGATAACATAAATGGTTCAGATCTGAAATCATGGCACCCGGGCCCAAAGTGAGAAGCATTAAGCATGGCAAAGTCATAGCAACATCAATCTCAGAACATAATGGATACTAGGGATCAAGCCCTAACAAAACTAACTCGATTACATGATGAATCTCATCCAACTCCTCACCGACCAGCGAGCCTATGAAGGAATTACTCACTCCCGGTGGGGAGCATCATGGAATTGGCGATGGAGAAGGGTTGGTGATGACGAAGAATGGAGATCCCCCTCTCTGGAGCCCCAAACGGACTCCAGATTTGGCCTCCCGATGAAGAACAGAAGGTGACGGCGGCTCCGTCTCGTGGAACGCGATAATTCTTTCTTCCCTAATTTTTTCTCCAAAAATAGGATTTTATAGCGTCGGTTCCAGGGTCTGCGGGGCCACCAGGTGGGGTCAACCCACCTGGGCGCACCTGGAGGGGGGCGCCCTGGTGGGTTTTGCCCACCCAGGTGCCCCCCTTCGGTGGTTCTTGGCTCTAGAAATTCTCTTTATTGATATAAAAAATCCTCGCAAAGTTTCGTTCCATTCCGAGAACTTTTATTTCTGCACAAAAACAACACCATGGTAGTTCTGCTGAAAACAGCGTCAGTCCGGGGTTAGTTTCATTCAAATCATGCAAATTTGAGTCCAAAACAAGAGGAAAAGCGTTAGGAAAAGTAGATACGTTGGAGACGTATCAGGGTCCTTCGGGACAACACCTCCCCGGTCTCTCCGATTACCGGACGGGGTGCAGCATCCGATGCGCACCCGCTCTCCGCCAGATCTGTTGGCGGAGAAGTGCCCTCGGATATCTGGTCGTTGGGGCGGTCGCGCGCTGGGCTGCAATGTGAGGACACAGATGATTATTGTAATGGGTTAGTAAAACCAACAACCAGACGAGTCTTCGGACTCTTACCTTTCGGTGCGGGGCTTGACCCTGGGAACCTTCTCCGGGATCCGCTCAGAGGCTGCGGACTCTTCATCAGAGTCCGAACTGTCATCAAGCAGGACCAGCTTCCCCTTTCCCCTCTTCTTCGGAGCTGGAGAAGGGTTCTCCCCTTCGGCTTCAGTTGGTGTCGCTCTTTTCCTGGTGCGGGAGGAGCCGCTCTCCTCCTCCTCCTCCTCCTCTTCTTCCTGGTCCCCCCTCTTGCACAGAAGGGGCGTGAGTGTCCCCGGACTTAGTGGGCGGAGGCCCTCCCGGGCCCCCCTCGTGGGGTTCTTCTTTTTCTCCTTCTTCTCCGGCGTCTTGTAAGGTGCCACTGTCAGCATCTCCCTTAGCTAGGCAGACATGGGGTCTTCGGGCAGCGGGGTCGGTCTGCCCATCTTCACAGCTTTCTTTAGCCAAAGAAACAGGGGATTTAGAGCCGTAATGAAAAGATAAATATCCAAGCATAAAGGGGAAGTGGTATCACATTACCTCCTTGGGAGGGTGTTCGGCGTCAAGGCCGACGTCTTCCGCCTCGGCTGGCCAGGTCTCCTGTGGCTGGAACAGCGCTCTCCACAACTTCTCACGGGTGGTGCCGTGGAAATACTGCATGGAGCGGGGGTATTCGGGCTTCCAGGACCACATCGGGGTGGCTCGATGTTGGCAGGGTAGCAGACTGCGGTGGAGCATGATCTGGACCATGTTGGTCACTGTGACCCCCGCCTCTATCATGTTGGTGACGCGCTTTTGCAGTGCCTTCACCTCTGCGACAGGCTCCCAGTCGAGGCTCTGTCTGGTCCACGAGGTTAACCTTGCGGGGGGTCCGGATCTGAAATCCGGAGCAGTTGCCCAGTTTGCCTCGTGGGGCTCCGTGATGTAAAACCAACTTTCTGCCAGATCTTGACCGTGTCTACAAACACGCCCTCTGGCCAGCCGAGTCGGGTAAGCCTGCTCACTATGGCACCTTCGCAATCCGCATGCTAGCTGTCGACGATCTTCGGCTTAACATTATATACCTTCAGCCATAAGCCGAAGTGCAACTGGACCCGAAGGAAGGCCTCACAGATGATGATGAAAGCCGAGATGTGAAGGAAGGAGTTCAGAGCCAGGTCGTGGAAGTCGATCCCGTAGTAGAACATCAAACCTCGCACGAACGGATGGAGGGGGAAACCCAGTCCTCGGATGAAGTGGGGGACGAACACTACCCGTTTGCCGGTGCGGGGCGTCGGCACGATCTGGCCCTCCTCTGGGGACCGATGAGCGATGTTAAGGGAGAGGAAGCCTGCTCGCTTCAAGTCCTCTATGTCGTTGTTGGTGACGCACGAGGCCTCCCACTTGCCCTTCGCTCCAGATCTGGCCATTCCCGAACTTGAATTTGCGGAAAGATGAGTTGGAGCGCTCAAGCTCTGTAGATTGGGAAAGGCTATGGTGAGAGGAAGAAGAAGGCGTACGGGGACGATTGTGGCTACTCCCTTTTATAAGCAGTCGTAATACCAAGAGTCCTACAAATGCGTCGCTCACCTCGCCTATTCCCAATAAACTCGTGGCATTATGCGTGAGTGGGATACTCTGAAATCATTGGTCGAATCCCTTAAAAAATGGGGCACGATCTCCACCTCGAAGAGACGTGCCTGTGAAGGGATGGCCTCGAACCGCATATCGGGTCTTCATGTTTATGACCAGGCATGACCCTTCGCCAAAAGTTGTCAGTCAAAGATATTGTTTACACTTAAAGGATTGGCCTTCAGGGCTAAGTAAAACAGATAGTTCAGACTCTGGACACGGCTCGGCGTATAGCCGAATTGGATCAAGCATCGCTTGAAGACTTCTCTGGGGGATGATTATTTCGAATACTCGGAAGACAAGGGAACTCGCCTGCAAGCCGGATTCTGCAGTCATGGGAGTTACAAGAAGCCGACGTTGAAGGCTAGTTCGGGGGCTACTAAGGGAGTCCTGGACTAGGGGGTCCTTGGGAGGCTGACCCAGCTCTCATGGGCCGGACTGTTGGGCTGCATTATATCCGGTCCGAAGACTTTTCTGCCTTGGTGTGTGCTCCAAGTCAAGATGGAAGATTCGGTGTTCCTTTCTATGTAACTGACTGTATGTAAATCCTAGTACCCCTGGTGTCTATATAAACCAGGGGGCTTAGTCCATAGAGGCCAAGAGAACAATTGCCATCCTACTAGTTAGGGTTTAGTTCCACTGATCTCGAGGTAGATCAACTCTGTAACCCCCATATACACAAGCAATATAATCAAGCATGACGTAGGGTATTACCTCTTAGAGAGGGCCTAAACCTGGGTAAATATCGTGTTATGCATCCCTCATTCCCCATCGATCCAAGATCCATAATTCGGGAACCCCTACCCGAGATCCGTCGGTTTTGACACCGACAGTTTGTCATCGACATTTTTGATCAAATTTGGATGCTTGTGGATCATTACGAAGCTGGCCAAGAGATCATTCCTATCGATGCAAATGTTGAGATGAAAGTTGTTCTCCATCCTAGTGTCAATATTAAATCAACTTCATAGTCGACCTCACGAGAAAACGATGGGCGCGTCCTTCTTGTTGGGTGGAGGAAAGTACTGAAGGTGTACATCATGGATATTGGAGACATGATGATCTTCGTGCTTCACCATGGACATGCAGGGAATTTTCTCTTCCTTAGTTTCATTGCTGCTAAACCAGATGACCAATTTGATGGATAGGTTGTGCCCTGATGGGACGCACAACCTCACATGTCACCAAAGTGAGATGAATGTCCTGGGCCTCGAGCCAAGCATGAGTGGGTGAGGAGGGTGGAAGGGAGGTGTTTGGAAAGTCGTCTTTGTTTGCGTACGGTCGGGCCACTGTGTTTCATGCCCTTGTGTTGTGCATCGCTTTTATCCGGGTCCTAGCTGCCCAGATTTATAGCGTCACGGACCACATTAGTCGGCCCCGATCCTCCCTTTCTTGCTTGCATAGGGCAGCGGCGGCATCAGGTGCCTGATGCCTCCAAAGCAGACCAGACAAGGAATGTGCACAGGAGAGCTGGACAACGAAGGTGAGCCAAAGGCACAAGAGAGTGGAGTGAAAAAACACAGAAGAAGAAGAGTCGGGCAGCACGATAACATATTTGTATATAGCCCTGGCGAGAGCCATTGACCGACTAGGGCTCACGACGGGCAGGTTCCGGGAAGGCCATTGTCCTCTTCATATAAATAGAGGCAACAGATGGTAGAAACGTGCAATATCCTCATCAGATCCTGCCTCCTGGAAAGAAGCACACAATCTATCGGAGGCACATATAGCAAGTGTTCCTTTTATGAAAAGATGATACATTAGGGTTACTATTTGAAGCATTTTTCTCGTCAATTATTTGTAAGTGATTATTTTGCATTGTGTTTGTATATGTCCTGTGTATTTACCAACGGAAGAGACCAATAATCGTTGCCCATATCCTTCTTTGGCTAATCATGGACATACAAAAACCGGGGCGATTGTATGCTTTCTTTCTGGAATAATGTGTAGAACATGGATTCCCCATGATCCTGCATCAACCCCACCATTTGATATTGTTTAGTATTTAGATAACTTAGACAAAATAAATGCACTTGGAGTTTCACTTGGATCAAACTCACTTTGATCCAACTCCAATTAAACTTGCTAGAGATTAATTTAAATGCCTCTTTAACATGTCATGCCCCATTATGATTGTGTATTATGACATCTAGGGGTAGCGGTTCCACACCGGTCGACGGAACTCCGGTGATGCACTCCCACCTGTCGTGCTGGATTGGAGTTGAAGATTTAGATTCTATGAACGCCCATTGTAGGATCTCACCAGATCGCGTAGTGTGTTCTGATGGCTGGATGCAGTTCATTCATATGATGTTGCCTCACAGAAGACCCATGCCGCCACGTTCTCTAGATCTTTTTCTTTATGCCTCTCTATCGTATCAATCTGCTTGTGCAAGCGATCTCTCAGATCTGGTTTTCGCGCGTGAGGGTGTGTCTCATACAGCTCCCGCATCAACTCCATCCAGATAAACATGTTGTCATGGATCTGTCTCGCCTGTTTCTTCCACAGCATCAACCGCATGCTCTCCATCTCCTCTGGTGCTACCAACTATATCGATGGCATACCGACTGCCTTTATCTCCATCGCTCGCTCCCTCCACAGCCTCGGTAGTAGGGGTATAACTCTTCTAGTGCGGCAGACCCTATCAATGGAATATTTAGCGTCTCCATCTATGATGGAGGCCCCAAGAGCGATGTCGATGGGAGTGGTGGTACGTGTTGGGGAGGCCTACAACGGTGAGCTGGATTTATGGCAGTGGGATGTAGCATTGGCTGATCTATGGAAGAGTGCAGTCCTGTTTTTGTGGAGTCTGCATATGTATATATCGGCAGATGAGGATATTTCTCTTATGCTCGTTGGTTATTGCAGTAGGCCGTGCGTACAAAGACGGTGAATGGGCTGTGTGGAGAAATTAATACAAATAAATAGTTCGCTTGACTCATCGGTTGTATCGGGCCTTTTTAACAGGGTCACTCGTGCCCTCTTTGTTGCATTTCTTGGTTGTAGTCTGTCTTCGTGCTAATAGCATAATATATCGCCTATTATACTCTATATAATATTGAAGACGTGTTAAGGAAGTGGGTTACTACCTATGTCCTATGGGATTCGGTCCGCTAGGGTTCAATGGCAAGGATCCAGGTAGGTTAAGCTAGTGCAAAACCATTGAGCAGAGCCTAGGGTTGTCGCACGGTGATTCGGCCGTTCGCAAAAAAGTTGGGTATCTAAGCCCCTGAGAGGGTTTTGCCATTGAATAGTGTTCGGTCTACCCAAACAATAGTGGGATGCTTGGTTTGTAGATCATGTTGTAACTGGCTTGTGATCCGGGTACGCCCCGTGCGAACGAATGGCCGATGCATGCTCAATTGTGTGAGATTCTAAAAGCACAATTAGGATACATCAAACCTAAATTTGCTTTAACACAACCATGCATACAAAAAAGACACATCCGTGACATTATGGCTCGAAATAAAACATTTTATGTCATGTAAGTGACATTTCAATGACGATAATCGTGATAAAAAGGTATCATCATGGATGTGGTGGGCTCCTATTTCTATGACAAAAATTTAGGACAGAAAGTGAGTTTTTTTGTCTTGGGCGGGCCGGAGGCGGACTCGCATGACATTCTTTGTGCTGTCCATGATGTAAAAATTCATGGTAGAAGTGAGGGCGAGAAAATTTTCGGGGATTTTCCGGTATACGGTTGATGTCTACTATGCAACTTTATTATTGTAGACTCTGTTGGCACTATTGCAGGAATGTCTAGCAGTGGTGGGCGCAAAAAGCCCAGCAGTGGCGGGCCAGGCTCTTAGGGGCGCCCGCCACTGACCTCCCGCCACTCCTAACATGGCACCAGTGGTGGGCGTTATTTACTACCCACCACATGTCGTTGTTGTTACCCGCCACAGGTGCCATGTTAGCAGTGGTGGTTGTCCCTTAGCGCTCGCTGTCGGGCCCGTGGGACTGGGGGTACCCAGGCCCGTTGCCTTCGGCCTAGGACGCGGCGCATAGCAAGAGCCCAATGAGTGGCCCACCAGCAAGCGCCACGAGCAAGACTCCTCGTGAGGCCCTCGCCTCATGAGGCCTCCATCGGTAGGTGTCCCGAGCGGACTGGGCGGCACCAAGAGCCTCGCGAGGCGGCCTCCCGAGGTTGCCTCCCAAGGCACCCTCTCAGGGACGAGAAAGTCAAGGGCTCTTCTGCCCGGTCGCGTGGCCTCGTGCCCTCACATGGGTGACGTGCGTAGCGACGAATTGTGCCAGAGGCCGTGCCAGCAGGCGCAGATGAGGAGGATTTCCTCTTTTGTGCTAAGGGGCAAGTCCAGCACGCCAGTTCCCAAAGCAATCCCCAAAGGTTGCCGATCGGTGCAAGGAGACCAAGACGACGGGCGCGCAGGGTGGAGGTCATCACCGAGCCCAACGACACATAATGGACGGTGGCTTTGCAGGCGAAGACCACCTTTTGTCAGGATAGACTACGCCCATGTCCCCCTTCGAAATTGCCGTTGTGTGGCAACCCTTCCCGCCAATGTTTTCGGGGGAAGAGGACCAAGGCAGATATAAAAGGAGGGCAGGGTGCCACCGTAGAGGGGGTCAACCACTTGATCCTCTACCCTTGTACTCTCTCTCTCTCTCTCTCTAACCAGTGCAATCCCAAGCCAAGTAGGAGTAGGGTTTTACACCGCAAGGTGGCCCAAACCTGGGTAACTGTTGTGTCACCGGCCCGCTCCCGCTAGCTCGCTCTTGCCATAGCCTCGCTGCGGTTAGCTGCAGGAAAGGATAGGGCGGTAGGAATGAGCGCACCCGAGAGTTCGAACCTTTGGGTCCCCAGAGCCCCGATTCCGACATTTGGCGCGCCAGGTAGGGGTGCCCCGCCGTTCTTTCGCTTCGCTCCATTTTCTGCTTCGCTAAGCTCCATGGTTGACGCCGCCGCAAGAGTGCCGAGCGCCTGGCGGGTTGCGTCGCCCAGACGGAGCCTGTGGGCCGCGACAATCGCTGCCGCCTTGCCGGGGCCGCGGCTGCCACCGCCACCGACCGTCCTGCCCACGAACAGGAGGACTTCCCCACGCACCCCTCCGTGCAACCGATGGCCGCACCGCTACGGCCTCCTCCTCCCTCGCCCGCCGTGGGCCACCAAACGCGCAGGTCGCGCTGCTCATGGCACGCGAGCTGCTCCGCTCTACCGCCCGGCTGACGCCGTCTACAACGCTTGGCTTGGCCACATCACCGAGCTCGTCAAAGCCGCCAGAGATGCCCCAGCGCCATTCCACTCGCTCCGCCCTCCGCCGTCCTGTGTCGGGGATGTGGCGCACGGCGCGCCTCCGCCACCATCCCTGCACAGAGATCTCGGTGAGCCCAGGCATGACCCCTAAGCACGTGACCCGTCCCACGGAGTGCCCCCGCCAGCCTGGGATGAGGCCAGCTGCCAGATCATCCACCGCGCGCCGCGCGTGCTCCTCGAGCAGCAGCGCCAAGACCGGGGAGTCCAGGAGGTTGCAGCGGCCGGGCGCCAAAATCATGCCGCCCTCGCAGGTGGCGTTCCTTTAAGCGGCGTGGGCTGCCAGGCTTTCAGCCGCGAGCTGCGCCGGGTGGTCTGGCCCACCAAGTTCAAGCCGGAGCTGCCTCCATGTTACGACGGCATTCCCAACCCCACGGAGTTCCTTTAGCTCTATGCGCTAAGCATCGAGGCGGCGAACAGCGACGACAAGATCATGGCGAACTGGTTCCCCATGGCCCTCAAGTATGGCGCGCGCTCCTAGCTCATGAACCTGCCTGAGGGGTCGATGTCTTCATGGAGCAAGCTCTACGACCAGTTCATCGCTAACTTCAAGGGCACGCACGATGCCCCCTCACCATCAACAACCAACGACATGTGCGACAGCGCCCCGGTGAGACCCTCCGCAAGTACATCTAGCGCTTCAGCCAGGTGCACCACAAGATCCCGCTCGCCTCTGATGTGGCCATCATCTCTACGTTCTCCACCGGCGTCATGGACGTTAGGATGCACGAGAAGCTCGCGATCAACAATGAGCTAGACTCGATGCTAGAGTTGTTTGACCTCGCCGACAGGTGCACCAGGGCTGAAGAGGGCCGCTTATTCGTCCACAACGACCCTGATGTTACGCTCGACGACAACAAGGCCAAGGGCAAGGACGTCAAGCACAAAGGCCTTGCCATGCTGGCGGCGGGGCCTAAGCAGAAGCGCGGCCGTGACCGTGATGAGCCCGAGAAGGACAACCGCCCGTTCTGCGTCTACCACAACGCGCGCACCCACTACACTGAAGACTGCGAGGAGCTCAAGTCGCTTCGTGACAAGCGCTTGGGTCGTCGAGGGGACCTCAATGACCATGGCGCCAGTTGCGGAGGAGGTTGTGGCAGTGGCCGATGGGACAGCCGCAGCGGCAATGGCAACCCTCGCCAGGCCTGGCGCGACCAGCCTCGTGAGGGCGCCTGGTGTGATCAGCCTTGTGAGGGCACCTGGCGCGATCAGCCCCGCGAGGCGCATCCTCAGGACAACGCCGCCCTTCCGCCGCTGCCGGCGCCGTCCAGCAGGAACGACATCAACCAGCTTGACGAGGGGGCTGGGGGCTACCAGGAGCCTCGCGTGATAGCCTGCATCCTTGGGGTAGCTCAGGCCACTGTTGGGGAACGTAGTAATTTCAAAAATTTCCTACGCACACGCAAGATCATGGTGATGCATAGCAACGAGAGGGGAGAGTGTTGTCCACGTACCCTCGTAGACCGAAAGCGGAAGCGTTATCACAACGCGGTTGATGTAGTCGTACGTCTTCACGATCGACCGATCCTAGTACCGAAAGTACGACACCTCCGCGATCTGCACACGTTCGGCTTGGTGACGTCCCACGAACTCACGATCCAGCAGAGTGTCGAGGGAGAGCTTCGTCATGGCGTGATGATGGTGATGATGAAGCTACCGGCGCAGGGCTTCGCCTAAGCACTACGACGATATGACCAAGGTGGATTATGGTGGAGGGGAGCACTGCACACGGCTAAGAGATCAATGATCAACTTGTGTGTCTATGGGGTGCCCCCTCCCCGTATATAAAGGAGTGGAGGAGGGGGAGGAGGCCGGCCTCCTAGGCGCGCCCCAAGGGGAGTCCTACTCCCACCTGGAGTAGGATTCCACCCCTTCCAAGAGTAGGAGTAGGAGGGAAGGAAGGAGGAGAGAGGGGGAAGGAAAAAGGGGGGCGGGCCCCCCCTTCCTTGTCCAATTCGGACTAGAGGGGGAGGGGGCGCGCGGCCTGCCTTGGCCGCCCCTTCCTTTCTCCACCAAGGCCCATGAGGCCCATTACACTCCCCGGGGGGTTCCGGTAACCCCCCGGTACTCCAGTATTCGTCCAAACTCTCTCGGAACCCTTCCGAAGTCCAAACATAGTCATCCAATATATCGATCTTTATGTCTCGTCCATTTCGAGACTCCTCGTCATGTCCGTGATCATATCCGGGACTCCGAACTACCTTCGGTACATCAAAACACATAAACTTATAATATCGATCGTCACCGAACGTTAAGCGTGCGGACCCTACGGGTTCGAGAACTATGTAGACATGACCGAGACTCATCTCCGGTCAATAACCAATAGAGGAACCTGGACGCTCATATTGGTTCCTACATATTCTACGAACATCTTTATCGGTCAAACCGCATAACAATATACGTTGTTCCCTTTGTCATCGGTATGTTACTTGCCCGAGATTCGATCGTCGGTATCTCAATACCTAGTTCAATCTCGTTACCGGCAAGTCTCTTTACTCGTTCCGTAATACATCATCCCGCAACTAACTCATTAGTTGCATTGCTTGCAAGGCTTATAGTGATGTGCATTACCGAGGGGGCCCAGAGATAGCTCTCCGACAATCGGAGTGACAAATCCTAATCTCGATATATGCCAACTCAACAAGTACCATCGGAGACACCTGTAGAGCACCTTTATAATCACTCAGTTACGTTGTGATGTTTGGTAGCACACAAAGTTTTCCTCCAGTATTCGGGAGTTGCATAATCTCATAGTCATAGGAACATGTATAAGTCATGAAGAAAGCAATAGCAATATACTAAACGATCAAGTGCTAAGCTAACGGAATGGGTCAAGTCAATCACATCATTCTCTAATGATGTGATCCCGTTAATCAAATGAAAGCTCATGTCTATGGCTAGGAAACTTAACCATCTTTGATTCAACGAGCTAGTCAAGTAGAGGCATATTAGTGACACTCTGTTTGTCTATGTATTCACACATGTACTAAGTTTCCGGTTAATACAATTCTAGCATGAATAATAAACATTTATCATGATATAAGGAAATATAAATAACAACTTTATTATTGCCTCTAGGGCATATTTCCTTTAGTCTCCCACTTGCACTAGAGTCAGTAATCTAGATTACACAGTAATGATTCTAACACCCATGGAGTCTTGGTGCTGATCATGTTTTGCTCGTGAGTGAGGCTTAGTCAACGAGTCTGCAACATTCAGATCCGTATGTATCTTGCAAATCTCTATGTCTCCCTCCTTGACTTGATCACGGATGGAATTGAAGCGTCTCTTGATGTGCTTGGTTCTCTTGTGAAATCTGGATTCCTTTGCCAAGGCAATTGCACCAGTATTGTCACAAAAGATTTTCATTGGACCCGATGCACTAGGTATGATACCTAGATCAGATATGAACTCCTTCATTTGCTGCTTCCGAAGCAGCTATGTACTCCGCTTCACACGTAGATCCCGCCACGACGCTTTGCTTAGAGCTGCACCAACTGACAGCTCCACTATTCAATATAAACACGTATCCGGTTTGTGACTTAGAGTCATCCAGATCAGTGTCAAAGCTTGCATCGATGTAACCATTTACGACGAGCTCTTTGTCACCTCCATAAACGAGAAACATATCCTTAGTCCTTTTCAGGTATTTCAGGATGTTCTTGACCGCTGTCTAGTGATCCACTCCTGGATTACTTTGGTACCTCCCTGCTAAACTTATAGCAAGGCACACATCAGGTCTCGTACACAGCGTTGCATACATGATAGAGCCTATGGCTGAAACATAGGGAACACCTTTCATTTTCTCTCTATCTTCTGCAGTGGTCGGACATTGAGTCTGACTCAACTTCACACCTTGTAACACAGGCAAGAACCCTTTCTTTGCTTGATCCATTTTGAACTTCTTCAAAACTTTATCAAGGTATGTGCTTTGTGAAAGTCCAATTAAGCGTCTTGATCTATCTCTATAGATCTTGATGCCTAATATATAAGCAGCTTCACCGAGGTCTTTCATTAAAAACTTTTATTCAAGTATCCTTTTATGCTATCCAGAAATTCTATATCATTTCAATCAACAATATGTCATCCACATATAATATTAGAAATGCTACAGAGCTCCCACTCACTTTCTTGTAAATACAGGCTTCTCCAAAAGTCTGTATAAAACCATATGCTTTGACCACACTATCAAGACGTTTATTCCAACTCCAAGATGCTTGCACCAGTCCATAGATGGATCGCTGGAGCTTGCACACTTTGTTAGCATCCATTGGATCGATAAAACCTTCAGGTTGCATCATACACAACTCTTCTTCCAGAAATCCATTCAGGAATGCAGTCTTTACATCCATTTGTCAAATTTCATAATCATAAAATGCGGCAATTTCTAACATGATTCGGACGGACTTAAGCATCGCTATGGGTGAGAAAGTCTCATCGTAGTCAACTCCTTGAACTTGTCGAAGACCTTTCGCAACAATTCGAGCTTTGTAGACAGTAACATTATCGTCGGCGTCAGTCTTCTTCTTGAAGATCCATTTATTCTCGATGGCTTGCCGATCATCGGGCAAGTCAACCAAAGTCCACACTTTGTTCTCATACATGGATCCCATCTCAGATTTCATGGCCTCATGCCATTTTGCGGAATCTGGGCTCGTCATCGCTTCCTCATAGTTTGTAGGTTCGTCATGGTCAAGTAACATGACCTCCAGAACAGGATTACCGTACCACTCTGGAGCGGATCTTTCTCTGGTTGACCTACGAGGTTTGGTAGTAACTTGATCTGAAGTTACATGATCATCATCATTAGCTTCCTCACTAATTGGTGTAGGAGTCAGAGGAACTGATTTCTGTGATGAACTACTTTCCAATAAGGGAGCAGGTACTGTTACCTCATCAAGTTCTACTTTCCTCCCACTCACTTCTTTCGAGAGAAACTCCTTCTCTAGAAAGGATCCATTCTTAGCAACGAATATTTTGCCTCCGGATCTGTGATAGAAGGTGTACCCAACAGTCTCCTTTGGGTATCCTATGAAGACACATTTCTCCTATTTGGGTTCGAGCTTATCAGCTTGAAACTTTTTCACATAAGCATCGCAGCCCCAAACTTTAAGAAACGACAACTTTGGTTTCTTGCCAAACCACGGTTCATAACGCGTCATCTCAACGGATTTAGATGGTGCCCTATTTAACGTGAATGGAGCTGTCTCTAAAGCATAACCCCAAAACGATAGCAGTAAATCAGTAAGAGACATCATAGATCGCACCATATCTAGTAAAGTACGATTACGACGTTCAGACACACCATTATGCTGTGGTGTTCCGGGTGGCGTGAGTTGCGAAACTATTTCGCATTGTTTCAAATGAAGACCAAACTCGTAACTCAAATATTCTCCTCCACGATCAGATCGTAGAAACTTTATTTTCTTGTTACGATGATTTTCCACTTCACTCTGAAACTCTTTGAACTTTTCAAACGTTTCAGACTTATGTTTCATCAAGTAGATATACCCATATCTGCTCAAATCATCTGTGAAGGTGAGAACATTCATTGGACCACATACATCAGTATGTATGATTTCCAACAAATCTGTTGCTTTCTCCATTGTTCTGGAGAACGGTGTTTTAGTCATCTTGCCCATGAGGCATGGTTCGCAAGTACCAAGTGATTCCAAAAGTCCATCGGAATGGAGTTTCTTCATGCGCTTTACACCAATATGACCTAAACGGCAGTGCTACAAATAAGTTGCACTATCATTATCAACTCTGCATCTTTTGGCTTCAATATTATGAATATGTGTATCACTACTATCGAGATTCATCAAAAATAGACCACTCTTCAAGGGTGCATGACCATAAAAGATATTACTCATATAAATAGAACACCCATTATTCTCATATTTAAATGAATAACCTTCTCACATTAAACAAGATCCAGATATAATGTTCATGCTCAACGCTGGCACTAAATAACAATTATTCAGGTCTAAAACTAATCCTGAAGGTAGATGTAGAGGTAGCGTGCCGACCGCGATCACATCGACTTTGGAACCATTTCCCACGCCCATCGTCACCTCGTCCTTAGCCAATCTTCGCTTAATCCGTAGTCCCTGTTTCGAGTTGCAAATATTAGCAACAGAACCAGTATCAAATACCCAGGTGCTACTGCGAGCATTAGTAAGGTACACACCAATAACATGTATATCACATATACCTTTGTTCACCTTGCCATCCTTCTTATCCGCCAAATACTTGGGGCAGTTTCGCTTCCAGTGACCAGTTCCTTTGTAGTAGAAGCACTCAGTCTTAGGCTTAGGTCCAGACTTGGGCTTCTTCACTTGAGCAGCAACTTGCTTACCGTTCATCCTTTATGTTCTACCAAAAGTTATGTGACTTTTTTATCTTTTGTGTATTCACAGTTCCTCTCGTATATGCCATTTCACCGGTATCTACCTATTAAATAGGACTTACGGAATCTATGGGTACTTGAGGCTTAATGCTTGCAAGCAATTTTGGCTGGAGTTTGGAATATGCTTCATTTGCTGTAGATATGTCTTGAACTGTTTATCAATGCATGACTATCCTTTCGTGAAATCATCCAGTTAAGAAATAAAGATGCCCCAGGTTCACGTGTCAAGATGGTTCAGTGAGTTGTCCCTGTTATTATATGTTAACCAAAAGGATAAGAATGGTCTGATAATTTGTTTCTAGTATTTATCATACTCATCGCCAAGCTCTTCGCCAAGGTTCTCTCGCTTCGGTTGGCACCACGGCTTGGTACGATCATCTCCTCCAACCAGAGTGCTTTCATCTCGAATAGGAGCATCCACGATAACTTCTTCCTCGTCCAACAAACTGTTAGATGGACGGACATGATGTACTCCCTCCGGGTTTTTTAGTTTGCGTATAAGGTTGGGTCAAGGTCAAACTTTGTAAAGTTTGGTTGGCTTTGTAGGAGAAGATATCAACATTCACACTATGAAATCAATATTATTATATGCTTGATGAAATTAATTTTCATAGCATACAACTTTAGTATTGTAGATGTTGATATTATTTTACTATAAAGTGAGTCAAACTTTACAAAGTTTGACTTTGACTAAATCTTATAAGCAGACTAAAAAAACGGAGGGAGTATTTGGATCTTCGCACTCCGTGCTTCTGTAGGGTAGTAGTTTCTTTAAATTTCTCTATATATTGAACATGATCTTAAAAATATATGTTGTGAACTTATTTTTGTTTTATTAATGTTCTAACAAATATCCTTCGAGTATTAAAAATGTGCATGCATCTTAAACAAATGTCCGGACATTTTGTAAATTTTTCATGACATTTAAAAAGAAGTTGGTACTATTCAATAAAAATGTTCACACCTTCAAATACTAATTCATGACCATTTTTAACAAGATACTCAGGAAATGTACAAATTTGTTCGCACAATTTTCAGAAAATGCTCAATACCTAAAAAAATGTTTATACTATCTAACAAAATTCACAGCATTTGCAAAAAAATGGTCGCACAAATCTAAAATAATGTTCATGAAATTTTAAATATTCTTTTGCATAGTTCTGAAAAAAAATAGCATGCCCGCAAAACATACGACTAGCGTAACACAAAATTTCAAATTCAAATTAGACCTACAACACTAGAAACAAAAATGGCAAATCTTATTATGAATGGTACTCTTTTTAGATTGGGCCTATTAACACAATGTCTGATAAATTTGGTACTTATCTCCAACTGTGATTCAAATTAACTTCTGATTTTTGGTGTCATGGTAGATACTCCCTCCGTCCGGAATTACTTGCCGCGGAAATGGATAAAAATGGATGTATCTAAAACTGAAACACGTCTAGATATATCCTGACGAGTAATTCTGGACGGATCCTCAAGAAAAAGTAATTCTGGGAGGGGGGGGGGGTGTATGTTATGTGTACATGCTAACTTATTTTTTAAAATTTCGAGTGCTTGTACAGTGACTTTTGAGCAGCCGGTGCACCAAGCATGACAAGGCTAGGTACACTAGATGTGTTCCCGCGCGTCCATTCCAGGCCTTGTTTGCGCGTGCAGTGGGGCTGCGACCGCGTTTCTTCCCGGCGCGATCTTAGTCCTGCATTTTCGTAAATTTCGCTCACGGAACGGGAGCGGGCCACGGCCCATTAAGCTTCGCCTTTTTAAAAGAAAATGACCGTAAGGAAGCCTCCTCGCCAGCGCCTATAATAATCTCGAAGCGAGAAACAAGGGAGCAACTAGTTAACAAGCGCTCCTTCGGGAGCCTCGCAACGATCAGCGCCACTTGGCGCGCTCTCAGTCATTCGCCATGTGTCGCGCTCTGGACGCTCCCTCCGGATTTTTATTCCGCACACGTTTTCGGCTTTTAAACGGTTTTTTTTCGGGTTTTTTCGACGTTTTGGTTTTTCCCCGGTCTTCCTTAGCTTTTCGATCAAAAATATTTTCAAAAAAAGAATTTTTTGCAGGAAAAAAACGCGTTTTTTTTCCGCGAAAGTCACGGTTTTCTTCCGCGAGAGGCACGGTTGTGCTTTAGCGAGAGTCAGGCCGTGCCTTTCGGAAACGGAAAAAAACACGTTTTCTGTTTTTTTTTCTTTCGTGAGAGTCACGGTTTTGCTTCCGCTAGAGGCACGGTTGTGCTTTCGCGACAGTCACGGCCGTGCCTCTTGGAAAGAGAAAAACAAAACGCGTTTTCTGTTTTTTTCGTGAGAGTCACGGTTTTGCTTCCGCGAGAGGCACGGTTGTGTGCTTTCGCGAGAGTCACGGCCGTGCCTCTCGGAAAGGAAAAAAATACGCATTTTCTGTTTGTTTTTTCTTTCGCGAGCGGCACGGTTGTGCTTTCGCGAGAGTCACGGCCGTGCCTCTCGAAAACGGAAAAGAAACGCGTTTTCTGTTTTTTTTTCCTTCCACGGAAAAAAGGGAAAACTCCCAGGTTGCAACAAGTGGCGTGCTGCATGTGCGCCACTTGTCGCGACCTGGAAAAGTGAAGTGTTCTTTGCAACGAGTACTCCTTAATTAGTGATTTTGGAGAAATCATGCTCACAGAACAAGAGCAGGCCACGGCGAATTAAGCTTCGCTTTGTCGCTCGCTCAACTCAGCCCGCGCACTTCCTTTTTTTGTTCGACTATGTTGTGTTGCTGCTTCACGGAAAAAAATAGACATTTTATTTGCGATTTTGAATATGTTCATAAAATAAAAACAAGATCATGTACTTATTGAATGTTCGTGGGTTTATATAATTTCATGAACTTCAAAAGGTTCATATATTTTATATAAGTTCGTGAAAATGAAAAATTTCACAACTTTCAAAAGAGTTCTGCTTTTTTTTAAACAATATGAATTTGAAAATCTTCAAAAAAAAAGTAATTTTGTAAAATCATAAAATTTAAAAAGGTTCACTAATTTTCGAAAAAAATTATAGATTTGAAAAAAAATCATGAAGATGAAAAAAGTTCATGGATTTCACGGACTCAAAAACGTTCACAAATTTGGTAATTGTTTGTGGATTTGCAAAAATGTTAATTAATTTGGAAAAGTTCAAAATAATGTTTACGATAAGAAAAGCTGACAACTATTGGAAAAAGTTCATGAATTTTGAAAAGGGCCCAAAAAGAAAATGAGAAAGGAAAACGAAAAAATTAAAATCATAGAAAACTTGTCCTGGGAAAAACCAGGGGTGAACCACTTAGAAAAACCGCTGGAACCTTCTAGAAGGTCCCTAAAACCGGTGAGAGAAAAACAACTATGTGGACCAGTCGTACAGGAACCTGGCATGCACGACATATTGTGAACCAGAAAAAAAAGTGTTAAATGGGCCGAGCCCAAGGCGGAGGGAGAGAGGTGGGGGTTGTGCATAGGGATGCAGAGCGGCGCCTGATCCGCCCCGCTCCCAAGTAAAAATATCTCAAGCTAGTTATAATTCTTCCGGCCAGATGTAGCTTAATTTGAACTAATATCATGTTTATGCGGGGTTATGCGGGATGCCCGCCTGCATCCCTAGTTGTACGCCAGTTTGACCAAATACCTATAAACAAGGGTTGCCTGGAAAGGCAACCGGCGCTCACGGCCGCGTCTGAGTGGGCCGGCCTAAGAACAAAGTGCTGCGCGCAAAAATTACGCAGAAAATTGATAGAGACAGGTTTCAACCTAGCGTCATCGCCCTTAAGTACAGGAAGCGTAAACCAGTCGACCACCTATCTGTTACAGGCTTTTTACATCGCAAAATATTTAAGAACTAATGCTAAACGCGCCATTTATTGCGCATTGAATAGTACCGTTCAGATTTTTCAATTATTTGAAAACAAGTTCACATATTTCAAATGAAGATTACGAACATGCAAAAAATTTCACCAAAATGGAAAGAGTTCCTTAATTCAAAAGAAGTTGATTTTTCTAAAAAAATCAATGAAAAAAATGCAAGTTCGAAAACAGTTTATGAATTTGGGAAAAACACAAAAATTGAAAAAATGTTCGTGAGATTGAAAAGAGGTTCAACGGTTTTCAAAAAAGTTCATCGATTTTGAAAACAAGTTCATTGAAATTGAAAAAAGTTCATTGAATTTTTTAAAAAGTTGACCGATTTTGAAAGAAGTTCATCGATTTTGAAAATAAGCTCATCAAATTTAAAAAAGATTCAGTCATTTGAAAAATTAGTTCACAAATTTCAATAAAAGTTAATCAATTTTCAAAAAAAATTCATCGAAATTGAAAAACTTTTATCGAATTTGAAAATGTTCATTGAATTTTAGAAAAAGTTGACTGATTTTTAAAAATGTTCATCAATTTTGAAAATAAGCTCATCAAATTCAAAAAAGATTCATTCATTTTAAAAAATAGTTCACAATTTGAAAAATCCATGGAACTTTTCAAAAAGTTCATCAAATTTGAATAAAAAGTTCATCGAATTTGAAAAATAGTTCATCAAATTTGGAAAAAGTTCACCGAATTTAAGAAAAGTTCACCAATTTTGGAAAACATGTTCATCAAATTTGAAAAAAAAATGCGGAATACACGTTAACAGGCGCCTGCAGCGCCAAATAGGATTCGCCTATAAACAACAATTTCTCTAAAAAACCCTATAAACGACTGGCTATTGTAAGCACATGCATGAAAGATTTGGGAATAAATTACATGTCTTGTGCTTGTACTAGTTGGCACGTAACACAACAGTCCTCAAACTCGTGGAATGCTCCAATACAGTCTCGAAACTCAAGAATATGTTGCATGTACAGTCCTGATTACATCTTCTGGTATGCAGGGCACCACATGGATGTACTGTAGATTTGCGGGACCCACATGTCAGCATACGAGCGAGAAATAAGATGAAAAAGTAAAGTGCATGCGGGGATCGAATGTAAAAGTAATTTTGCACAAGATTATTTTAATACACGTGAAATGCATGACAAACATTTTTCGAAAACATGTTAACCATTTTTTAACACGCGTGGAACATTTTCCAAAACTTGTTGAACATTTTTTTATTGCACAAACCCTTTCTTTACATTTCAATGCGAATGTATTTTTTTTCTTACATTTGTTTTTGAGAAAAAAATCGTGAACTTTGAAAAAAAATGTTGCAAAATGAAAATCAGCATAATTGCTTGAAGAGGTACATGGAAACCACTATAGAGGTTTACACTCGTTAGAGCAACTCCAATGCGCCGACCAAACGAACGTGTGGTCTGTCCGATTTTTGTCCGTTTGGGTCGGCGTGTCCGTCCCCTTCGGCGTTTGGGTTGGCACTGCGTCCAACGCACGTACGCATTTTCGTCCTCGCGGCCCGTGTGCGGCCAATTTTGAGCTCTTTTTGCAACATATGAAAAAAATTGGTCCAAGTTTCTTATAGTTTCACAACAAAATAATATCTCGTAGTTTACAAGCCAAATAAAATTTAAATTTTCACAAATACATTTCAAAGAAAAAAGAGCTGATACATCTACTGGTTGCCAACGTGAGCCCACATATGCTCAACCAAATTATTTTTCAGTTGAATGTGAGTTTTTCAATCACGCATTTGATGATGAAATTCGGTGAACTGTGCAAACGTTGCCTTTCCTTCATGCTCAGGCACAACATTTTCACCCTGAAATTGGAACCCTTGCTCGTAGGTTTCATCGGGACGCTCGTCCTCTACAATCATGTTGTGCATGATCACACAAGCAGTCATCACCTCACACATCTTCTTGGTGCTCCAAATTCTAGCAGGATACCGAATAATGCACTTTCAAGATTGAAGAACACCAAAGGCATGCTCCACATCCTTCCTAGCACTCTCTTGCGCTTGGGCAGTCTCCTCCTCTTCTCTCCTACAGGGTTGGGGCTTTTCTTCACAAGAGTAGTCCGCTGAGGATAGATACAATTAGCTAGGTGGTATCCTTTGTTGTAGTGATGACCATTGATCTCAACAATGACCTCTGGGCAGTTGCCTTCTGCAAGCCTTGCGAACATCGGAGAGCGCTAAAGGACGTTGATGTCAATGTGAGAGTCGGCCATGCCGAAGAAAGAGTGCCAAATCTAGATATCTTGTGAAGCCACGACCTCAAGTATGATAGTGCAAGCTTTCACAAGGACCCTATATTGTCCCTGCCAAACAGAAGGGCAGTTCTTCCACTCCCAAAGCATACATTCTATGCTAACAACCATCCGCGGAAAGCCCATACTGGCATTGATTGCCAACAACCGGGTTGTATCTGCAGCAGTTGTCTCTCTCAAGTACTCCAGGTCAACCACTGCTACCACTACCTTGCAGAACTTGTACATGGAGTCTAGGAACGTGGACTCGCTCATTCGGACATACTCATCAATGAGATCACCGGGTTCTCCGTATGCAAGTATCCGAATAGCGGCAGTGCATTTTTGAAAAGAGGAGAAGCCAATCTTTCCCAGGGCATCCTCCTTGCACTCGAAATAGTTATCGTACGCCACCACCCCCTCCCGGATACAGTTAAACACGTGTCTAGCCATCCGGAAGCGACGCCGGAATAGGTTGTGTTTGAAGAGCGAGTTAGGGGACTCAAAATAGTCCTACCAGAGTAGGCAATAGCAGCTCTCTCTGTTGCGATTCAACGTCGGAGTATGCCATGGGATCGAGCCCCTAAACATCGACCACTGCCTACTAATGTGGTAATGGATGACCAAAGCAGCAACCATAATCTCCTCATCGTCTGACGATGAATCATCTGAATCACAAAATGAAGTTGTTGAAAAAGTACTTCTCGCCTCCATTTGTACCTTGCGGGCGAACCGTCGAACACCTTGTGGACTAGGTGGAAGAAGCCGGCCGGTGAAGAGCCTCACGCCTCTCCGAGACCAGGCAGCAGGCCTGTCGGCGTGGAGGCGAACGTGGCGGCGTCCGGCGAGCGAGGTAGACGCACAAGGCGGTGTTGCCAGCGGCGGAGGCGAGGGGGTGCCGACGACGTTGGAGCGTTGCGATGGCGGGGAAAACAGTGCACCGAACGCCGGAATATGGGGCCGTCGAGGGGTGGTGTGCTGCTGGGGGAAGGTATCTGGGTACGGGCGGCCGGCCTGGGCATCGGAACTGGACGACAGCGGCGAGGGGGGCGGCCGGGTGTGTGGCGGTCGATGGGAGGAAGGGGAAATGGCCAATGTGCCACCGACTGGCGGGCCATGGGGAGGACAAGGATGGGCATCTGCTGTGTGTCCGTGCTGAGGTATACATAGCCCAAATTTGGGTTTGAAATGGGTCGCGCGCGGACAAAAACATGCGCTGGTCCGTTTGCGTCAGTGCATTGGGCCGCCTTTTGTGTCCCTTTCGATCTAAATGGACACGCGCGGACAGTGTGGGTCGGTGCCTTGGAGTTGCTGTTAATCTTAACGAATACCCCGCAAAAAAAATCTTACAGCGTGTTTGGTTCGGGGGAATTCGAGATGGGGAATGGGAGTTGAGGGGTGAGGAGATTAAAAGTCCACTGTTTGATTAGAGGGAATGGGAGTTTAAGTAGGAAGGGGAATGGGAGTTGAGGAAGCCAATTCCCACCTATTTCTTCCCAGGGGGTACCCTGTTAATTCGTGAGCAGAGTTTTATCCCACGCTAATTCCCATCATATACCAAACAAGGGAATGGGAGTAAAAATCTACTTTCCATGACTAATCCCTTCATAAACACCCTTGTACAAACTCCCATTCCCCTGCCTAAGTGTTTACCAAACAGGCTGTTAACGAATTAGAGTTGGGTCATCAGGTTTGCTTGGGCTTGCTCAAGTTAGAACCTTTCGTGCTGTAACTTATTTGTTATTCTTTCACACTCGCATGCTGACATATCGGGTCCGCATATCTACTGTATGCTGACGGGGCATCGTGTGATCACTGCAAGTATTAGGAGACGTGGCCAGGGCCGTACATGTTACGTATTCTCGTCTTTCAGGCCAACTAATACGAGGACCGTGAGTGTAATTTACTTGAAGATTTCAGCAGCCGTGGTTCATCGAGGATGCGCAGTACAGTGATCTTTAGGCACGTACGGCACTTTGATGCTGGATGCACTGCGAATCAACTTGTGGTTTGATGGTTAGAAGGACTGTGCTATCCTCAGCCCATTAGAATTCATGTCCTCCCCTTTATTCTTGAATTTTTTTCAGGATTTCCGGCGATGCGCATTTAGTGGGAGGAGACATTTCCGTCGATGACGAGCTGCCTACGATGACTTCGTATATTTCAAGATGATATGCCGTCTCAGTCTTTCGAAGATAATGCTCGATGCACTGTTAATTTTAAATAAAAGGAAGTAACCATCGAGAAACACTCCGATCATGGCCATTTGGCGAAGCTGCCTCCATCACCATCCACGTACGGCAATCGATCATGGCCTGGAGCGTTTGCTTACCGCCAGTAATAACTAGCTTCTGGTACTAATCCTTTCCCTTCGAAATGCATGCAGAGGAGAGGGCTTGAATTCTGGAGAAACAAAATGGGATCTTCTTCGATTGTGCCGTTTGCATTGGCCTCCTCTGCGCTCCGGCCAGAGCCAGTCTGCAACCACTAACTAATTCCAGGAAAATATCTGGTGCTCCGGGAGCATCTAAGTTTGGGTGCTCCCGTGCGAGCTCGGCCGTTGGATCTCAGATCCAAGAGCTCCTGTGAATTAGTACCCAAGCTTAGGTGCTTCCGAAGCACCAGATATTTTCCCTCCACCCAAGATCGACGCAGCTCCGGTACGGTCAACAACGAGAGATTGGGTATGGTCGAAATCACTAGCTTCCCTGCACAGACAGAGACGGCACAGCCTCTACACAGTTCTTATAGCTTCGAAGCACAGGAGGATACGCATGGCTGATCTTCTCCTTGACTCCTCGTTAATTACCGTGTTCGTACGGGCCAGTGGCAAATCTTTGGGAGGAGATCCTCAACCCCCACAGGACAGGAAAAACGGTAAATGTGCCGGATTTGACCATGCGTGTAAGATCGGCCTAGGCTGTGTTGCACTATAGTCTATGTATATGGATCACGCGCGGTTGTATCGATCAAAATCTGCAACTTATCTCAATGAAGCAAGTAATCAAGCAGAGCAGGCAGGGCCGTGCCCGGTGACTGGTGTAAAGGCTGTAGCTTGGCATGCATGCGTGCCTACGGTTTTTTTTTCTCGAATATGCACGAGAGTGCATATCATCCATTAAAGAAGAGGGGGAAGACTTCCCAAAGTTTTACAAGCTTATTTACATGCCGGCTAAGGCTGGCACCACCCACAGAGATTAGCGTACTACGTTATATCTTCCCACCCTACTCTCTCTACCTCAAAACCCCTAGCGTTACGCTTCAACATGTCGGCCATGGCCCACAGCCGTCCCTCTTCCTTGATCCGATTCATCGTCAGAGCCACCGAGGGGGACACGCCGTTAAACACGACATCATTCCTATGCTTTCAAATCATCCACATAGTAAGGAGACACTTGGCCCTCGTGGCTTTTCGATCCTGGGCATGCACATTCTACCTCTCACTCCATGCGTGGATGTCCTCATCACCGAGAGGCTCGAACTCCGCTCTGTCAGTGATCTGGCCCATCCAATGCCAAATCTGTCTTGCAAATACACAACCAATCCTGGGCATGCGTGCGTACGTACGTGCGTGTCCACGCAGTTAATTCCACAGGACGTGATCTCGTCTCATCTCATCTCATCTCGTCAGCCGCCTATAAGTATTGTTTACTGGTCTAACCCGTGGCGGCTTTGCTTTTTCGTTAAACTTACCAGCAGGCCAGTTACTCCAGAGAGAGAGAGACCATGTGCGTAAGCATACGGTATATACTTTCGGCCTTGCATACGTATATACGTACAACGGTACAAGTATGCCGGCCCTACAATGGCCATGCATTTCGCGATCCCGTACTCACCCGAGCAAAAGTGCGCTCATGAACCTTGGAGTTAATCAATCGTCAGCGCGACGAAATATATTAGCTTAGTTGTTCGGTTTGTTCCTGGAGTCTCGCGGAAGCAAGCAACCTAGCTACTTTGAATATAACAAGTTGCCAAAGATAACGTTCTCCTTTCAATTTTTCACTTTCTACGTGCTGCAACTCCAAGCATGGATGAGCAGTGGGTATGACGCGATGCTTGGTCATCATTGACCTGTGCATGCAGTTATGCTTACGCACATGCATGAGAACCAGCACAGTATCTACGTACGTACTTTCGGCCTCGCATACGTACGTATATTATATGCATACACGTACGATACCCTAACCTGCCGCTGCCAGGGCCATGCATTTCGCAGTGCACTCAAGTAAAGGTGATTAAGCCAACACTCATTAAATAATCTGCATCACAATACAATATTGCTAATTGTTCCTGCAGTCTCGTGGAAGCAACGTGCTCCTACGTACGCACCCAAGATACAATATTTAATCTCCAAAAGACAAGAGAGGACAAATACGATGATTGGAGACCGTTGAAAATAGCGGCCGAAGAGATCGACGGAGGAATTGATTATTACTAGCAATTAGAATGACCTCATGAATCATATGGCGCATATACGCTCTTTGATCTGTTTTATTTTGCTGCTTGCGAGAGTACGTAAGGGTACGACGTGTCATGTTCCCATGTGCCCCATGGATCCATGAGCAGTGGACGAGACGCAATGTTTGCTCGGCAGTGACCTACGCATGCAATTAACTATTGAAATCAACTTTAATTATATATTTGAGCAAAAGGTGGCCGTGTTTCTTTGGTACGGTCACATCACATGCAGCATGGAGCAGAAGTAAGTGCGACAAGAGTACTTAATCAAACACTACTTTAGTAGTACGCGCGTTCGGAACAGTATACGTACATGGGAGCTGATGAGATTGATGTCTTGATGTACTTAACCATTTAATTATTTGTGGGGTAAGTAACCTGTACGAGTAATCGTACTCTAACTCGTTCCCTCTGTACATGAACTGCTACGGTACACCATAATAGCTAGAAGGGTAAATAACTTAATTTAACCGGTCTATATTGGGAGAAAAATGATCTTAGAGCATTTACAGCCGGACCTATCATATCCGTCTCAAATGTCTGGGCAGACCGTTCGGTCACTGACCGGTCAAAAGAGAAAACGACCCAACCGGACCTCTCAAACCACGAACAAACGTCCGGACTGACCGGCACCCCAAATATAGGGCGGATAAGGGGCGGCCCGGGCGCGTCCGCCTCACAGGCCCGGCCCACCACCGACCCCACAGCTGTCCCACAAAAACCCCAATCTGGACGCCTCACTCCCAACCCTAACCACTCGCTCTTGCTCCGTCATCTCCTCTCCCTTTCTCATTCCGATCCCATCCACTCCGATGTCCAGCTCCGGCAGCGACTCCAGCTCCGAGTTCGCCTACGAGGAGGAGATGAGCTAGACCTCCCAGCCTGCGCGCAGCGACGCTGGGACAGCGCAGTCCGCACCACCCCTGCGCTGTCACCTTCCCCCGCCGGCGGCTCCTCCAAGCGGGCAGCGGTGGGTGCTAGTGCCCGCGCCGTCGGCCCGCATACGGACTTCGGAACCGGAGGAGCGCGCCGCGCGCCGTGAGAGGCAGCGTGCATGGGAGAGGGACGCGACGGAGCAATCCACACGCTGCCACCGCCGGATGCAGGTGCACCCCGACGAGGACGCGCTGCTCCTCGCATGGGTCTACCGCCGGTCCCTCATGACGACGAAGATGGACGCTCGCCGCCTCCGAGAAAGAACGACACGGCGCTCCGGCTTGCTATTGAGCAGGTGGAGCACGAGGCGAAGGAGGCAGCAGCGGAGAAGGCCCGGGTCGCCAAGTTGAAGCTAAAGCAGGACAGGGCGGTTCGTCGGATGAAGGGGCTCATCGTCCTCTCCGACTCCGACTCCGACAACGGCTACCGCGACAGCTGCACCTCCTCCTCGGACGACCAAGACCCTCCACCAGCCGCGGACGCCTACAACTGCGCCGGCGACCGGAAGGGCAAAGGCCCGCCGAGGAAGTGGTGAAGCTCCGATGTCTCCGTCTTGAATTTCAAGTTTTTAGCAATCTAGTTTAAACTTGTCCGTCGTTTATGTGAATTATGTAAACTTTGGTGATCTTTTGAAGATCCGTTGGTGATCGGAATGTGCATTTTTATCTCCGATTCTATATATGTTCGATGATCTACGTTGTTTAGTTTCACGTTGTATACTTAGTATGGATATAGGGTACCGGATATGAGATACACGGATGTGGACGACATGATTTGAGGAGTGCCCGGTCAGTGTCCGCAAACGAGACTGGACGCGTCCACGGGGGTTTGAGGGCCCGGATTTGTCATCGCGGCTGTAGATGCTCTCTACAGGCCACAATTTTTAACCACTCCAGACTTGTGGAAAATGATCTATATTACTAGCCAGTAACAAGTTTTAACATCAAGTCACGTGATCAAGACACCCGATTATGTCTCTATAATTTATGATCGAGTACGTACGCGCGAGAAACAAGGCATTAATTTGCAGATCCCTACACTTTTCAGTCATGCACACGCCGGCCATTGGCCATTTTGCATCTGAGATTTCTTAGGTCCGTCCCGTACCATACGTCGACATCGAAAACAAGCGGGTACTGTGGCTACTACGGCGATGCTACACGCACGGGCTGATGGTTACGGAATCAACGGACTGTGCTTGGTTGGCAGTTTTTTATTGGAGATTAGGAGTGAGGCGGGGCCCACCTTCATGAAAATCAGGGGGGCAGAGATTGGTTAGCGCTGAGATGCCCGTGAGATGCCCGTATTGCTCCGTGCGTCTAGGATTATTGTGGCTACTACGTACTACCTACAAGGGACATGGAGTAAAACCGGTATTACCAGTCTTAAACATGGATCCACTCCTCATAACGCGACGCAACAAGCACGTACGACGGCGCAAGAGACGGACGAGCAAATGCACGTCGCCATCAACCGATCGAGTCAAATTTAACTTGCGATCGGTCCCAATCACGTGTGTGCGTACGTACGTACGTCGCAGTAATTAGGTGGGACACGAACGTACGTACCGGTGCAAGCTAATGATGCTAGGTAGATCGATCGATCCAGTGGGCACGCATCGTCGTCCATCGATCCATGGAGACAATGGAGTGTTTTCACACGGTCACCCGTTACCATGTAATGAAAACCATGCAGCTTGCTAGACCCCACGCGTAAATGGATGTACGTGCATGCATGCATGCTCTGATGCTCGGTTGATCGAGGATTCACCGGGTTAATTTGTCACGTACGTTCATGCAGTGAAAACCAACCACTGCGCCGTCGTCGGAGGTCTATGAAATCGGATGAGATCGTCGGCGTGTCAACGGATGCCGTCATGCCATGCCATGCCAGTGTGTGCAGCTCTACACAGCTGCAGTGCACGCCAGTCACATGCTAGAGCTAGCAACCCAGCGTGCGTTGGCGCCGGCGCGACGTGCTCGCAAAGGGTCGAATGCGCGCGTCATCTCCGGCGTGCGCCCACGTATAGGGAGCCATTCTCTCCCCGGGACGGCGGGACCCCCTACCCCCTACCCCCGTGGCCCGTGGCCACCACCAAAGCAGCCAAGCCAAACCCTCTGCCCCGCAGCCGGCCGTTGCGGTGCCCACGTTGAGACCACCGGCGCCTGCGCGCGCAACGGAGGAGCGCCTCGCGCGGGAAACACGTTCCCCCTGTTGCTCAAACAGTAACCGGCCAGGTCCGGCCCCGCCGCGCCGTCAATCCCCGGTCGTCACTGCACCCAACCCGGGCCGGGCGAAAGGCGAAGCAGCTAGCGACAGATCAATCAATGGCGATGGCGATGGCGATCAAAGCCCAGCCAGCTGGCGCATCGTCCTCGAGCCTGTACGTGTGTGCCGTGTATTTGTTGTACACATACAGCCGACCGTCGCTGTGTCGGAGTGAATTCGACCAGATGCGAGTCTTCATTCCGGATCCGCGTACATATATACATAAGATACTACGTACGGGAGGATCATACGAGATACGACTTTACGAGCGGTGGACGTGTACTATGAGCCGATCGAGCAGCTCCCTCCGTCGCCGTCGTTCGTTCGTAGTTTCCTGATCCGTCACGTCGAGGAATTAAATTGTACGTGCAAGGATGGTGGTGCATGGTGCTGCCTGTGTGCGAGATGGATGGATGGATGGATGGAGGCAGCCATCACTGGACGGATCATATGCATTTCGCGTACGTTTCGGAACTCATGGCAGTACGGATGTTGGTTGACTTTTGCCATCCGGTAAGTAAAAGCGCGCTCGTACGTGATGAAGCCCACCGGACCGGCCGACGTCGGTGACCGGCCGGACCATTGCTGCGTGTCAACGGATGGTGTCATGGCCGCGCCTGTGTAACCGGCTCGCGAAGAGTCAAAAGAGCGGGCGCGCCGGCGGTGGCCCCACCCCCACAGCTACCGGTCGTCGGGACGGGACGGGATGGGAAGCCATTCCTTTCCCGCGCGGCCGTCCGTGCCATGCAGCAGCACAAGGAACACGTTACACGGGCCGGGAACCCTCGCGCGTCTGCACAGTGTGTCGTACGGTGCGGCCCCTGCCAACCCGGGCAAACCAACCCCGGCGCCAACCTGGTGCGGTGCCCACGGCGTCGACCGCACCGCCTGGGCCACCGGTGCGCGCAAGCATGGAGGAAGCCTTCGCGCCGGAAACAGCCATGCATGCATGCGCGTGCCCCGGCGAAACAGCGATGCGATCAATGGTTGGCCACGCGACTATTCAAATTTCAATGAGATGCCCCTTCCCGCTCCCCGCTGCGCTCCCCGCTCCCCGCTCGCAACCACGGCGACCTCACGCCCCTCGCTTCCGACCGCCAGATCCACCGCCGACCTTGCCGCGCCAATCAATCGACATGCCTCCTCGGCGACGAGGTCCGCGGGCGCCGAGCGCGACCGTTCCCCCTTCCCCTGCCCAGTTGCCTCGCCCTACGCACGATGCCTTCCCGGAGATGTTGAGATTGATCTCACCAGTTTCGCAGGGAGTGCTCATGGTGACTCGTGCGCGGGGGTGGAGGGAGCGGGCGATAAGGATTCGCGACGCCACCGCGTCTAGGAGTGGAAGGCGGCGGATCGAGCGGCGGCGGCGGCGACAGATCCGCGCACGAGATCTATGGTGATACAACATGCGGAGATATGCAGGGGGAGGGCAGATCTGGAGCAGCGGATCCTGGCGAAAGTGATCCACGACGAGGCTACAATGGAGGAGAGGGCGAGGATGCCCAATTTCCCCCAGTCCCCGCCGGCTATGTTTGTGGTGTGGGCACGAGCAGAGGCGAAGTCGGCGGATCCATGGAGGGCGCGGCGGTGGGAGTGCATGCTGGGAGTGATACCAGCAGATGCAGCTTTGTGGAGCGCCTCCTCGTCGACGGCGTGAAGTCGGGATTGAGCGCGGAGGCCCAGGAGGGGGAGAGTGTTCGGGAGGGGAAGTACAAATCCACACCTCCAAGCTCCCCGATCCAGTTGGCCAAGCGTGCGAATCAAAGAGCGCCGTCGCCACCGACGCTGGTTACTTCCTCTCCGGTGAGGATAAAGCAGGGAGGAAGATGTGTCGCTACTCGGAGGGCCCTGCTTGTCAGTGGCAGGGTGGAGATGAGGCCCGGGATGGAGACACTTGGTGAATCCTGGATGGCTGGTGCTCGAAAAGGGGAAACGCCCAAGCAGAAGGCGCCTCCGACAGATTCTATAAGAGAGAGCGAGGCCCCAACTGCTCCCCAAGCTAGGGTTCATCTTCTCCGCCGCCGCCGAGCGGCTCCTCCTGGCTCGCTAGTGTGGGTTAGGAAAGATCTGTTCCAGAGTGGTGAATTCTCAACCAAAGATTGCCATCCAGTTGGAGCAGCTGATCATCTGCCCCACCCGAAGCAGTTCAGTTTCTCTAGAGATTGGTGGGCTAGGAAGCACGGGAAAATTCCTTTCGCTGTTGTGGTAAAAGGGATGGTCGGAGCTGGAAGAGATGGTTCTCGAGGAGGAGGGCGATATGCAGCAGGAAGGGGGAGGAACGAGACAGGCCGGGGTGGTTCTGCTAACCCCAAATCAGTAGGAGGAGGGGAGGCGCAACACCAGACTGCTCGCCCCCCTGCGCCCCAGATGCCTCCCATCTCTATTTACTCCAGGCCACCAATCGTACCTCTGCCTCAACCGAATCAGATGTTTCCGCAGGGCCTGATGTATGCAGGTTTCCCCCCAGGAGGATATCCGCAATTCCAGGGGATGAATCAATGGCCTATGCAACAACAACAAATCCCATATCAGTTTCCTTTGCAGCCAGGTATGATGACATATCAACAGCAGTTACCTTTCAACTCTGGGAGCTCGTCTGGTGGCAATGGCCCAGCCTTACCCTCTGGATCCAGCAAAAACAAGAAAAAGAAAAATCCCAAAAGAGGAGCTGGGTTCAACAACAATGATCAGGCTTAGAGTAACAGTGAGGGGGAGTGCAGCTTATAATGTTGATCCAAAGTTTATTGGAGCAATATATTATAACTGTGGACTGCCTGGACATTTTGTGGGAATGTGCTCTCTGCCCAAGATCTGTTTCATTTGCAAAACTGCTGGCCATCATATGGATGTGTCCTCCACCTGGTATAAACCATACCCTGCTGCACATTATTGGGGAAGTGCTAACACAGGACTGGGGTTCTTCCATGTTGAGGCTGGAGATGCTAGTGATAACAATTGGCTTAATATTGGTAATGTAGGCTTAGTGGTTGTGGAGGAAGGGAACATCACAGGTGATGAACTTGGACAGTGTTTTGCAGAGATGTGGAAAACCAACTGGCCATGGCAGATAAGACCATATGACAAAAACAAGTTCCTGGTGAGATTCCCTCCAAACAAAAGAATTGCTGAGCTTGCTGAATACCCATCTATGAACTTGAAGAGGAAGAAATCAACTATATCCTTCATGAAATGGGGAGGAGAAATGCCTGTATTTGACTCTTTGATAGAAACTTGGATAGTAATGGAAGGACTGCCCCCAAAGTGGATAAGCTGGAGTGTGATAGCTCAAGTGGCTACCATTTTAGGGGTCCTGGTGAATGTTGACTGGCACATGATATTCAGAAGCTTTTATGAAGAAGTAAGGATTCAGGTTGCAGTCAGAGACCCCAGCAAAATTCCCACTGACAGAGTGGTGGAAATTCAGCATGAGCTATTTTTGATGAGGTTTGCAGTGGAGAAAGATACTGATGAGAGCTCTAACTCTGACAATCCATCTGACCCTGCTGAGAACAAGATTGAGGACTCCAATGTCAACAGTGATGATGATCTATTGGGAGAGGAAATGGAAACTGAGATAGAAAAGTCTAGGAAAAATAATACCCCAAGACCCTCTGCTGCTCCTAGAGGATCCAAATCGAATAGCTACAAAACTCCTGGGGCTGCTATGGAGATGGCTACAGGATCCAAAAATCAAAGAGCACCAATGACTAAAAGCTATTTAGAAGTGGTCCAGAAGTGAGCTAGAGAGGATGAGGGAGAATGTTTGCTACCCAGCTTTGAAGTTGTGTTTAACCAAAATCAAGACAGGGCTGGTGGTCTGATGAAGAACAAACCTGCTGTGAAATGGGGGCCTATAGAAGCCACCAGAATGAGTGACAGGATCAAAAGAGATGGAAAGCTTGCTCTGACCAAAGCCCAAGAATTAAAGCAGAAGAAAAACTTGGAGATACCAAAAGGTAATAAAAGGAATCTTAATTCTTTTACCTGCTTAGATAATGAGCTTCTAGTTAATATTGCTAAATCTTCTGGTATTAATGTGGGAGATGACTACCTGACAGCTGCTCAAAATGTTGAGATAATTAAACACATTGAGCTTGACAGGTTAGCTAAGCTTCAGAATAATAACCCAGAAATTTTTCTCCCCCCTGACATTGATATAACAGGGGAGGAGTTCAATTATGCTGAGCCTGATCCCATTGGCAAAGACATTAATGAGTAAAAATGCACATAATAATGTGCAGGACACCTCTGATGTGCCTTGGGTTGAGGTGACTTCCCATAGGAAGAGTAAAAGTAGGAGGAGATTAAAAATTTAAGCATGATAGGTATCTTTTGGAATGTAAGAGGACTAAATGGATCCTCTAAAAGCTCTAGGGTGCAGGAGCTCATTAGAGCACATCACCCTGATTTTATTTGCCTTTCTGAATCAAAAAAAGAAAATTTTACCAGCTCCCAACTAGAGGCCATAGATACTGGCCTTGAGTTTGTGTGGAACTGGCTTCCAGCAATGAATACAGCTGGAGGGGTGTTGGTGGGTGTGAAAGAGGATGTGATTGACATTATTAGTTGTGATATTCACACCTTCAGTGTGGTGCTTATGCTGAGAACTAAAAATGATAACAGCATGTGGAGGCTGATCTCTGTATATGGGTCTGCATATGATGCTTTTAAATTAGATTTTATTCAAGAACTGCATATGGTTTTTGATATGTGGGATGGCCCTACTATGATAAGTAGGGATTTTAATCTTGTTAGAGAAGCCTGTGACAAAAATACTGGTGAGATAAACCAGCATTGGGCAGATCTCTTTAATGACTGGATTAATAAATTTGGTCTTATTGAGCTCAAGAACTCAGGAAGGAAATTTACCTGGGGTAACAATCAGGACTCTTTGATCATGGCCACTTTAGACAGGATTTTCATTACTGTTGAATGGGAGGGCCTGCACCCTAATATACAGGTGAAAGCTTTACCTAGAGTAGCTAATGATCACACCCCCCTGGTAGTGGATACTTGTGCCATCAAGATACCTAAACACAAAATGCTTAGGTTTGAGAAATGGTGTCTTGAGATAGAGGGTTTCAGGGATGTGGTGACTAAAGCTTGGAATACTGAGTGTCATCTAGTTAAAGCCATTGATATCTGGCAGTTCAAAATTAGGCTTACTAGAAATGCTATTTGAAGGAAATATGCCCTAGAGGCAATAATAAAGTTATTATTTATTTCCTTATATCATGATAAATGTTTATTATTCATGCTAGAATTGTATTAACCGGAAACATAATACTTGTGTGAATACATAGACAAACAGAGTGTCACTAGTATGCCTCTACTTGACTAGCTCGTTGATCAAAGATGGTTATGTTTCCTAGCCATAGACATGAGTTGTCATTTGATTAACAGGATCACATCATTAGGAGAATGATGTGATTGACTTGACCCATTCCGTTAGCTTATCACTCGATCGTTTAGTATGTTGCTATTGCTTTCTTCATGACTTATACATGTTCCTACGACTATGAGATTATGCAACTCCCGTTTACCGGAGGAACACTTTGTGTGCTACCAAACGTCACAACGTAACTGGGTGATTATAAAGGTGCTCTACAGGTGTCTCCAAAGGTACTTGTTGGGTTGGCGTATTTCGAGATTAGGATTTGTCACTCCGATTGTCGGAGAGGTATCTCTGGGCCCTCTCGGTAATGCACATCACTTAAGCCTTGCAAGCATTGCAACTAATGAGTTAGTTGTGGGATGATGTATTACGGAACGAGTAAAGAGACTTGCCGGTAACGAGATTGAACTAGGTATTGAGATACCGACGATCGAATCTTGGGCAAGCAACATACCGATGACAAAGGGAACAACGTATGTTGTTATGCGGTCTGACCGATAAAGATCTTCGTAGAATATGTTGGAGCCAATATGAGCATCCAGGTTCCGCTATTGGTTATTGACCGGAGACGTGTCTCGGTCATGTCTACATAGTTCTCGAACCCGTAGGGTCCGCACGCTTAACGTTTCGATGACAGTTATATTATGAGTTTATATGTTTTGATGTACCGAAGTTTGTTCGGAGTCCCGGATGTGATCACGGACATGACGAGGAGTCTCGAAATGGTCGAGACATGAAGATTGATATATTGGATGACTATATTCGGACACCGGAATGGTTCCGGGGGTTACGGATATATACTGGAGTATCGGGGGGTTACCGGAACCCCCCCCCCCCGGGAGGCTATTGGGCCTCATGGGCCCAATTGGTGGAAGACGAGAGGTGGCCAGGGGCAGCCGCGCGCCCCTCCGCCCCCCCCCAAGTCCGAATTGGACAAGGAGGGGGGCGGCGCCCCCCCTTTCCTTTCCCCCTCTCTCCTTCCCTCTCCTCGAGTAGGACTCCTCCTGGCGCGCCTCCTCCTGGCCGGCCGCACCTCCCCCCCTTGCTCCTTTATATACGGGGGCAGGGGGGCACCCTAGACACAACAATTGATCGTTTGATCTTTTAGCCGTGTGCGGTGCCCCCCTCCACCATAGTCCACCTTGATAATACTGTAGCGGTGCTTAGGCGAAGCCCTGCGTCGGTAGAACATCATCATCGTCACCACGCCGTCGTGCTGACGAAACTCTCCCTCAACACTCGGCTGGATAGGAGTTCGAGGGACGTCATCGGGCTGAACGTGTTCTGAACTTGGAGGTGCCGTGCGTTCGGTACTGATCGGTCGGATCGTGAAGACGTACGACTACATCAACCGCGTTGTGCTAACGCTTCCGCTTTCGGTCTACGAGGGTACGTGGACAACACTCTCCCCTCTCGTTGCTATGCATCACCATGATCTTGCGTGTGCGTAGGAATTTTTTTGAAATTACTATGTTTCCCAACACTATTAAAGGGTGGTGCATCAATTATGAGGCTGCTCAAAATAGACAGAAACAAGCTCTTATTGCTGAATATAACTGTCTGGATATTATTGCAGAAACACAACCTCTTTCTCCTAACTCCAGGAACAAAATTAAATCTATTTCAGATGAGCTAAATGATATCTGGAATAGAGAGGAGATCAAGTCCAGGCAGAGGTCCAGGGAGAGGGATATTCTGGAGGGAGAGCATAATACTGGTTATTTCAAGGCCATTGCTAACCAGAAAAGAAGAAGAAACAAGTGCAGATGCTAGAAGGTGAAAATGGACCTGTAAATGATCCTAAAGGTATTTTAGATGTTGCTGTTAAATTCTATAAAAAGCTTTTTGGATACCAAGATAAAATTAACATCACCCTAGAAGATGACTTTTGGGGTGATGGTAGTAAGGTTACTAGTGCTCAGAATGATATTCTGAACACCCCCTTTACTGAACAAGAAACTAGGGAGCAGTCTTTGGCTCATGCTGAGGGGGCTCCTGGACCTGATGGGTTCCCTTTTTTATTTTACCAGCAATTTTGGTATGTTATTAAAAATGATTTGTTTGCTCTGTTTAGAGATTGGGAAAGAGATGAGCTTGATTTGTTCAGACTCAACTTCTCCCTTCTTACACTAGTCCCTAAGGAAGTAGATGCTGTCAGACTTGAAAAATTTAGACCCTGGTCAATGACTAATTGCAGCTTTAAAATCTTTTCCAAATGTGTCACAGATAAGTTTGGCCCTATCTGCCATGAGTTAATCTCACCTAATCAAACTGATTTCATAAAAAGCAGGTATATTGTGGAAAGCATAGTGGCAGCGCATGAAATAATTCATGCTGTTCATGTCAGGAAAATGTCTGGTTTTGTGTTTAAACTGGATGATGAGAAAGCCTATGACATGGTTAATAGAGAGTTTCTAATAGATGTGCTGACCACAAGGGGCTTTAGCCCTGGATGGATCAATAAAATTAAATCCTTGTTGTACAATGGATCTGTTGGTGTCAGGCTAAATGACATGAACAGTGATTTTTTCCTGACTGGTAAGGGTGTGAGACAGGGAGACCCAGCCTCACCCCTGCTGTTCAACATTGTTGCTGATGTCTTCACTAGAATACTAGACAAGGCATCTTCGAATAATTTCATTGAGGGAGTTTTCCTCCCTCAAATCCTACTGGAGTCATCAGTCTGCAATATGCGGATGATACTCTTCTCTTTGTAGGCAATAGCTTAGTTCAAGCTAAGAACTTGAAGTGGTTGCTATCTTGTTTTGAACAGATCTCTGGGTTGAGGATCAACTTCCATAAATGTGATTTGGTGCCTATCAATATTGATCCTGACAGGGCTAATATTTTTGCCCAAATCATGGGATGTAAGCTGGGGAGTTTCCCCATTAAATACATGGGAGCTCCCCTTCACTATAATAAACTTAGGAAAGAGGACCTACAACCTGTGGTTGACAAGATTATTAAAAGAGGGGCAGGATGGAGAGGTAGACTGTTATCTTTTGGCAAGAGATTAATTCTAGTGCAATCTTGCCTAGCTAGTATTCCTTCTTATCTGATGGGAATTATTAAATTCCCTAAGTGGGCTATAGCCTTGATTAATTCCCAACTAGCTCATTGCTTCTGGGATGATTATGAGGGCCATTTTAAATACCACCTTGCTAATTGGGGGTCCCTAGCTACCAAGAAGAAATATGGTGGCCTGGGGATAACTAATCTGGCAGATTTTAATATGTGCCTACTTGCCTCCTGGGGCAAGAGATATATATTGGATGAGGGTAAGATTTGGAAGAAAATAGTAGATCATAAATATTCAGAGTCCTAATATTTTTGCCTGCTCCAGTATGGGAGCCTCACCTTTCTGGAAAGGAATACTTTGGGCCATTAAGGCCTCTAAATTTGGGTATGGCTGGAAGGTGGGCAATGGTAAAAATGTTAGGTTTTGGGAAGATTGTTGGTGTGGAGAGACTAATCTTGCTACTAAATACTGGAGACTGTACTCCATTGCGGTGGACCAACAGGCTACCATTGAGGAGGTTTGGGATGGAACCAACCTCAAGATCAATTTCAGAAGATGTTTTTCCCCTGACATGATGATAGACTGGAATAGCCTTTTTGACGAGATTAAAAATATAGTCCTGATAGACAGACCTGATACTCTTGTTTGGAAATACGAGACAAAAGGGCTATATACAGTGAAATCCTTTTACAATATTGTTAATTTTAGAGGGATCCTACCTGGGGTTAAACCTGTGGTGTGGAAAATAAAAATCCCACCTCGTATTCAAATTTTTCTCTGGCTGATTGTGAATAATAAACTCTTGACCAGAGACAACCTGTGCAAGAGGCAACATGTTTCAGATAGAACTTGCCTTTTTTGTTCTGAACATGAGACCTCTTGTCATTTATTCTTTTCTTGTGTGGTTGTTGCGGAACTGTGGAGAGTTGTCAGGGATGCGGCCAATATCAATATTTGTGAAGATATGCACAAAATGCTGATAGGCTGGACCAGCAAACCTGACACGGCAGCTGCATTTGTGCAAGCTGCGGCCCTGTGGGCTCTCTAGAGGAGCAGGAATGACATATGTTTTAATCAAGTGCCTTGGATGGGTATGCAGGTGCTCGTGTGGAAAACTGCGAAAAACTTGTCCTTATGGGAGGTGGTCTGGCCAAATGCTGCCAAGTCAAAACTAAAAAAGATCGTGCGAAGGCTGGAGCATATGGCAAGAAATCCCCCACTCCTCCTATGGCCGGATCCAGGTTGATGGGGGGAAAGACCCGGGGGAGAAAACTCCGGGAACGAGCCGATCATGCTGTGACTTACATCTCCTGCGACAAAGGTGCTCTCCGCTAAAAAGGAGTGAAGCGTGCTGAGGATAATGAAAGGGACCTGAAGATCTTGTCCTGCATTACCCTAGTTTTGTCTCTCTTTTTATCTTTAGCTTTCCTTTTTTTCGTTGGGGAGTGTTTTTCCCCTGGTGGACCTGCTGCTCTTTAGCTTCCTTAAGCTTTTAAGCTTTGTAATGCTCGTTTGGATACATGTTTTGAATACTGCTGGGTTTCATTGGTAATGCAATGGAGCCGGGGCTAAGGCCCTTTTTCTCTAAAAAAAATTTCAATGAGCAATGCTATTCGTACGGACTAGTTCTACAGAAATTCTACGCGCTAGTTCAATAAGCTGTTGATCCTAAAAAGAAGTTCATAAGCTGTCGGTATTTCCACATTTCCTCCGGGCGGTTAGTGCTTCCCTCACGGTACGTAACTTTTTGCAGTGTTGCTAAATCTCAGTCAACCGAGACTACATTAAGTCTCAGTCGATGTAATATTCGTAAGATCTTACGTAAAGAAGCGTGCAAAATTTTCCTTTTTGATTTCTACATGTCATGCCACTCGATTGAGACTTAAGTCGCAGTCGAGTGAGATCTAGCCACACCTAACTTTTTGTAAAAGTTGTGCATAGGTATAGCAATTTTCCTCCTATTAAAGCGCGGTTTAGACACCGTAGTCGCGCGAAAATGCTAAACCTAAGAAGTATACACAAACTTACGACATGTTCCAAGCTAACCTAAACACACACACACACACACACACACACACACACACACACACACACACACCTCAATTTCTTTTTTTAGGGGGTGGGTGGGCGCGGGGCGGGGGACTAGTGCGTAAATTTGCGAAATTACTTTAGGTGATCTTTAGGCACGGACGAGACTTTAATGCTCGATGCATTGTTAATTTTATTTACTCCAGTGATGTCGGTCGCCATTGCCCAAGCTGCCTCCACCATCATCCACGTCAATGGATCGAGGCCAGGAGCTTCCGGTACTACTAGTCGTTTTCCTTTCGAATTGCATGCAGAGGAAAGGACTATAGAATTCTGGAAAGACAAAAGGGCATCTTCTTCCTCGACTGTGCCGTTTTGCCTTCGCGGAGCATATTCCGCCTCTGCGCTGCACGGGGCTCCCTCGCCAAGACTGGATTCAGATTACGAGCTCTGACGCGCATTAAGCCCTTCGGATCCGGAATCTGATGGTTCAGAGCCGCGCCTCAGCTGGCAGGATTTCCAACACGGTCAATGTAAAGCTAGAGGATAGATATGTCATATGCTACGGCTAGTCTGCGGCTCTGCGGCGTACGTGCCGATGCTTCCCTGCACAGACAGGCACAGCCACTACACAGTTCATCACATAGCTTCGAAGCACAGGATACGCATCGCTGATCTTCTTCTTGACTAGCCGTTAATTACCGTGTTCGTACGCTGACAGCACCAAATCTTACCCTACGAGAGGAGAGCGTTTTTTGCCCCGGAGGAACAGGTGTTTTATTACGCAATCAGAGGGCAGTCGGCCTTACATAGTGCAGAAACAGCGCCCTGACCCGAGCGAATCCACACAGCCGTGCGATTCTCACGGCTTCCGCATCACAGGAAGCAGTTAATGAGCCGGGATTGGGCCATGATCGTGCATATATAACGGCCATCACGACGAAACAAACAGCAGAATTAAGACGTCGATCGAGCAGCAGAGCAGGGACGTACGTGCCTGGTGTTGGGCTGTAGCTCGGCAGTCGGCATGCATGCGCGCGTATGTACGTGCGTATCCACGCAATCAATTCATCAGGACACGATCTCTCATCAGCCGCCTACGGTAGTGTTTACTGTTTGCCTGCTTGCTTTCTCGCCTAATTCATGGGAGAGCAAGGATTAGGCTTAGTTTTACTGTTCTTAATTTAGCAGCACGCCACTTTTTCCTGACACTTCTTACGGGCAAACCACTTAATCCAGAGAGAGATACAGAGAGCGAAATATATAGTAACCGGATCATGCGTACGTACAGCACAATTGGCTCGCATACGTACGTACGTATGCCCTACCAGGGCCATGCATTTCGAGCAAAGCTGTGCTTAACAACTACGGGTCAACACATCGATTAACTAGTCGGCAGCGCGACGAAATATTGGTTTAGTTGTTCGATTTGTTCCTGGAGTCTTGTGGAAGCAAGCAACCTAGCTACTTTGACTATATGGTGGCATAGATATAGAGAATATATGTTCTTTTGAATTTCTTACTTTCCCGGCGTGCGAGGGCAAAGGGTGTGACCTGCTATCTCCCCTTTTGCTCCATGCATGGATGCATGGGCAGTTGATATGACGCAATGCTTGATCATCGGTGACCTATGCAACTGGTCTTAATTAGCTTTTAGTAAAAATGCGGTCATGTTCTGGCAAGGTAAAGATCCAATGGAGCAGAAGTAAGTTTGACAAAAGGTTTAGGGGCATCTTCAACGCGGACCCTCGAACCCCTCGCAAGCGACCGAATCAAGCTGTCAGGACGCCGCAAGACATCCAACAATGCCCCGCATTTGTACGCAGATCAGTCTGGGTATTTGTTTTCCTGCAGAATGGAAGCAAATCAGAGGGGCTTTGTGGGAGTCCGGACACCCGCCACGTAGAACTCTGACAACCCTAGCCCAGACAAAACTTACACAGAGCATGCGCATTTGGGGCCGGCCGCACTGTTTCTGCGGCAACCCCCCCCCCCCCCCCCCCCCCCTCCTTTTTGCACCCTCTCCGCTACCATCCCGCTCTTTCCACCCCAATTACCGCACTTTTTCGCCATCACCGCCGCATGGACCTATATGAAAAGCTGTCGGAGACGGCGGATGTGGAGGATTTAGCGAAGGCGGCCGCCCGAAATATCAACTCGGCGACACATCAAGCTTAGCCTGCCGCCTCAACAGAAGGGCAAAGAAGGAGGGCGGTCAGGGCGACTGGGGTGGCCTCGAGCGGGGTGCAGAGGGCCGGCGGACCTGAGATGCGGGGCCTCGCCATCCATGCACAAATCGTCCTGGTCGGAACAATACATGTCTCCCTACTTCTACACCGTCCAATAGCTCTGCAAGAAGTCCCCGACATGTTGATGACGGCGACCGATAAGAAGCTCAAGCTCGAAGAGAAGAAGATCAAACACGAAGAGTGGAAGGTTGAGATCGTGGCCGCTTTGGAGGATTCGTAGATGTTGTCCTTGAAGATGGAAGGGTTGGATGATCATGCAAGCCTTCCGTGTTAGGATGTGGAAGCGCTTGGTGACCGAGCTAGAAAGCTAGAGACGACGGAGAAAGAGGCGGATGGTGAGGAGTCTGCGACAGTGTAAGCGTAGACGCTCAGATATACAGTCCGGCAGGGCAAAAAATTCATTTTTTTTTCGAACTGCCAGGCTGAGATACTTTTGTGAGCAGACGTGTAAAAAACTATGAACATCAACATCTTTTTAGTCGTGATTGGGTGCTCTGTGAAATTGCACTTTAACTTGTTATTGCTATGCATTTGAAATTCAAATTGGCATGACATGGTCGGACGTTTAGGGGATGCAGTTGGATGGTTGGTTCCCGCATCCATGTACAGGACTGGTTCGGATCAGTCTGCAGACAAATAGTGTGTCTATTTTGGAGGTCGTCGTTCGAGATGCCCTAATTGAACACTTTACACACCTAGCGTACTCAGACCATTCGGGCTCACCATGCTACATGTATTTTTGGGTTTTACTATATGACTATTGGTTAGACTAATAATATGTTTTGCCAATTGTTTCCCTCGGGGCCATGACTTAGCCACCACTGGAAGAACCGGCCCCCTGAATGTACATCACTGGGTTCCTTCATCTCCACTGATTGCTTCTGCGGTGGCTATGGAGGGAAGGAATTAACCCCTGGAACTTTGTGCCCACTCATGTCTAACAGTCTAGTGTCTTAGTTAAGTTTTTGGTTATCCATGGCTTTCGACTCCGGTGGAGGCGATGGCGGCACCAAATAAATATTTTCGAGATATCTCCCCGAAGAAGGCAGTGTCTACGCCTCCTTGGGGCCTTCAGATCTGGGTTGGTGCTTCATATGTCTTCTTGTTGGCGTAGAGGTAATGGTCTTCTTCTTGCTCTTTGCAGTGGTGATGTTGTGGGCAGCCAGTGGTCCGACGACGGAAGGCCGACCCTAGGGACCAGGTGATATTCTCCCAGCCGTTTTTGTGGCAGCGATGAGGCAGCGACCTTCTTTTCTCCCCTTGGGTGTCTCCCTGGCGTGATAGATTGCTCTCTGGTTGTTCATGCTCCCTCTCTATCACAATGGCAATTACTCCATCGTCGTTTTCGTTGGCGGAAATTCTATTTAGGAGATGGTTTGGCTATAGGATTTCCGATCTACACAAGACTTCCATGTTGGCGGCTTCTTCCCCGGCGCGTTGGTCCAGCTGGACCTTCCCACGACGCTTTTCAGACCGCATGATTCATGATCAGGCTTCGGTGATGGAGCGGCAGCACCGGCACGCCTTCGGCTCGTGCTGGAGATTCAGTTTTCCTAGCTCTCTAATAGGACTTGGTTTTAATGTCCTATACTTTTTAATATAAATGAGCCTTTTTTAGAAAAAAAAGGCTAACAATATGTAATTAAGTCTTTTTCGCGGGTGAATATGTAATTAAGTCATGTGCTATACTCTATGGAAACTTCCCGATAATAAGAATTCAATGATCTAAATTTTATTGTATATTATTAATATTTTATTACTCAAACTGGTAGTCAAAATTGGTCTTAAAATGCCTACATGCTCTATAAACCCTAACGGAGGAAATACGTACATGCGGGCCCTGTTTAAAAATCCGAATGGAGGCAAGGCAGCATAGCGGACTACATGTTTGAACAAACGGGGAGCTACACGTATGTGCTCAAGCAGTCAGCTAGGTGCAAGTTAGCCAATGGCGCAGTAATTAACTTATAGTAATACTCTCATGTAATTGACGCTTGACATTAGTTGACATGCGACACACACTCTTCGCCAAAAAAAAAAAGACATGCGACACACACGCACGGCTTCGCCATGTACAACACCCTACGTCGTATCTGGTCTGTGATCTAAAACGTATCAAAATATAAGACTTTTTGTAGTTCAAATTAACTGTAAAAACTTCTTATATTTTTAACATTACACTAGTATCAAAGACACTCTTATATTATTGGAAGGAGGAAGTATTAGTTTGCAAGGAAGTACGTATGTATAGCAAGGGTACCCTGAAGTGGTGTAAATTCGCCCGTGTGAACCGTACACGTATAAGCCGGGCCGGGAAGGGCACGTAGCACGGTAGCAGCAGCCAGCGTGCCGCCTACAGTAGTCATGCATACGCACATGCATGAGAACCAGTACAGTATCTACGTGTTTTTTCAACTAAAAAAAGTGTCTACGTGTTTTTTTTTTGCGGGCATGTATCTACGTACTTTCAACCTGGCATACATATGTAACATACATATATACACGTATTATACCCTGCCGCTGCCGGGGGCCATGCATTTCGCATTGCACTTGGATTAAAGGTGATTAAGCCAACACTGATTCCACCGCAAAAAAAAAGCCAACACTGATTGAATATTGCTAGTTTTTTTTTTGGGATAAAATATTGCTAGTTGTTCCTGCAGTATCTACAGTTGCAGTTTCTACAACGTGATCCTACGTACGTACCCTAGATACAATATTCAATCTCCAAAAGACAACAGAGGACAAATACGATGATTGGAGATGCAAGCATTGGAGGAATTAATTAGAGCAACTTTAATGGGGCGACCTATTTCGTCCGCCCGCGTTCGTTTGGGTTAGCGCGGGCAAAAGTGGTGGCCCAACGCGCCGACCCAAACCCAAATCACGTCCGCTTCGCGTCCGCGTCGACGCATTTGCGGTCCAAATTTGCGCCCCAAATGCGTCGGCGCGGACGCCGAACGGACGCCACGCGCGTCTTCTCGCTGTCCGCCGCGTCCCCACCTGGTGGCCGCCCAACTACCTGCTGCCCATGCAGTCAGCTTAATTTATGACCACGGACCCACGCGTCAGCGACGGCGGTCGCCCTTTTTTAAGCCGACCGTGCGGCGGGGCCGTCCTCATCCAAACTCGCCGTCCACATCTAGCCAAGCTCGCTCCCCCGTCGCCGGCAAACCCTAGCCAACCCTAGCCAAATGGGGCTCTTCTCCGGCGCCGGCATCAGCAGCAAGTCCAAGGGCAAGGCCCCCGCCGTCCCTTTCCCTTCGGAGTTCGTACCACCTCTGCTGGCGCCAGCTCGCCGGCAGAGGGTGCGCGTGAGCGTGCCAGTGTTGGAAATATGCCCTAGAGGCAATAATAAATGGTTATTATTATATTTCTTTGTTCATGGTAATTGTCTATTGTTCATGCTATAATTGTGTTATCCGGAAATCGTAATACATGTGTGAATACATAGACCACAACGTGTCCCTAGTAAGCCTCTAGTTGACTAGCTCGTTGATCAACAGATAGTCATGGTTTCCTGACTATGGACATTGGATGTCATTGATAACGGGATCACATCATTAGGAGAATGATGTGATGGACAAGACCCAATCCTAAGCATAGCTCAAAGATCGTGTAGTTCGTTTGCTAGAGCTTTTCCAATGTCAAGTATCTTTTCCTTAGACCATGAGATCGTGTAACTCCCGGATACCGTAGGAGTGCTTTGGGTGTGCCAAACGTCACAACGTAACTGGGTGACTATAAAGGTGCACTACGGGTATCTCCGAAAGTGTCTGTTGGGTTGGCACGGATCGAGACTGGGATTTGTCACTCCGTGTGACGGAGAGGTATCTCTGGGCCCACTCGGTAATGCATCATCATAATGAGCTCAATGTGACTAAGGAGTTAGTCACGGGATCATGCATTACGGTACGAGTAAAGAGACTTGCCGGTAACGAGATTGAACAAGGTATTGGGATATCGACAATCGAATCTCGGGCAAGTAACATACCGATTGACAAAGGGAATTGTATACGGGATTGATTGAATCCTCGACATCGTGGTTCATCCGATGAGATCATCGTGGAACATGTGGGAGCCAACATGGGTATGCAGATCCCGCTGTTGGTTATTGACCGGAGAGGCGTCTCGGTCATGTCTGCATGTCTCCCGAACCCGTAGGGTCTACACACTTAAGGTTCGGTGACGCTAGGGTTGTAGAGATATGAGTATGCGGAAACCCGAAAGTTGTTCGGAGTCCCGGATGAGATCCCGCACGTCATGAGGAGTTCCGGAATGGTCCGGAGGTGAAGAATTATATATAGGAAGTCCAGTTTCGGCCACCGGGAAAGTTTCGGGTGTTATCGGTATTGTACCGGGACCACCGGAAGGGTCCCGGGGGTCCACCGGGTGGGGCCACCTGTCCCGGAGGGCCCCATGGGCTGAAGTGGGAAGGGAACCAGCCCTTAGTGGGCTGGGGCGCACCCCATGGGCCTCCCCCCTGCGCCTAGGGTTGGAAACCCTAGGGTGGGGGGGCGCCCCACTTGACTTGGGGGTAAGTTACCCCCCTTGGCCGCCCCCCCCCCCCCTCTAGATGGGTCTTGGCCGGCGCCCCCCCCCCCCTCCCAGGGGGCCTATATAAAGGGGGGAGGGAGGGCAGCAACATTACAGCCTTGGGCGCCTCCCTCCTCCCCTGCTACACCTCTCCGTCTCGCAGAAACTCGGCGAAACCCTGCCGAGATCCCGCTACATCCACCACCACGCCGTCGTGCTGCTGGATCTCCATCAACCTCTCCTTTCCCCTTGCTGGATCAAGAAGGAGGAGACGTCGCTGCACCGTACGTGTGTTGAACGCGGAGGTGCCGTCCGTTCGGCACTCGGTCATCGGTGATTTGGATCACGGCGAGTACGACTCCATCAACCACGTTCATTGGAACGCTTCCGCTTGCGATCTACAAGGGTATGTAGATGCACTCCTTTCCCCTCGTTGCTAGTATACTCCATAGATGGATCTTGGTGAGCGTAGGAAAATTTTAAAATTCTGCTACGATCCCCAACAGTGGCATCATGAGCCAGGCCTATGCGTAGTTACTATGCACGAGTAGAACACAAAGCAGTTGTGGGCGTTGATGTTGCCAATTCTTCTTGCCGCTACTAGTCTTATCTTGTTTCGGCGGTATTGTGGGATGAAGCGGCCCGGACCGACCTTACACGTACGCTTACGTGAGACAGGTTCCACCGACTGACATGCACTAGTTGCATAAGGTGGCTAGCGGGTGTCTGTCTCTCCTACTTTAGTCGGAATGGATTCGATGAAAAGGGTCCTTATGAAGGGTAAATAGAAATTGGCAAATCACGTTGTGGTTTTACGTAGGTAAGAAACGTTCTTGCTAGAAACCTATACAAGCCACGTAAAAACTTGCAACAACAATTAGATGACGTCTAACTTGTTTTTGCAGCATGTGCTATGTGATGTGATATGGCCAGAAGATGTGATGAATGATATATGTGATGTATGAGATTGATCATATTCTTGTAATAGGAATCACGACTTGCATGTCGATGAGTATGACAACCGGCAGGAGTTGTCTTTATTATTTTGCATGACCTGCGTGTCATTGAATAACGCCATGTAAATTACTTTACTTTGTTGCTAAACGCGTTAGCCATAGAAGTAGAAGTAATCGTTGGCGTGACAACTTCATGAAGACACAATGATGGAGATCATGATGATGGAGATCATGGTGTCATGCCGGTGACGAAGATGATCATGGTGCCCCGAAGATGGAGATCAAAATAGCAAAATGATAATGGCCATATCATGTCACTATTTGATTGCATGTGATGTTTATCATGTTTTGCATCTTATTTGCTTAGAACGACGGTAGTAAGTAAGATGATCCCTTATAATAATTTCAAGAAAGTGTTCTCCTAACTATGCACCGTTGCGAAGGTTCGTTGTTTCGAAGCACCACGTGATGATCGGGTGTGATAGATTCTAACGTTCGCATACAACGGGTGTTGACGAGCCTAGCATGTACAGACATGGCCTCACAACACACACAATACACTTAGATTGACTTGACGAGCCTAGCATGTACAGACATGGCCTCACAACACACGCAATACACTTAGATTGACTTGACGAGTCTAGCATGTACAGACATGGCCTCGGAACACGGCGGCCATTGGTTATTTTGCATCTGAGATTCCTGAGGCCCGTACGTACGTATACGTAGCCATACTAAAAAAACAAGCAGGGAGCGAGATGGGACGTAGAGTAATATCAGTATTGCTACTAGGCTTAAACATGGATCCCTCATAACGAAACACGACAAGAACGTACGACGGCGCAAGAGATCGACGAGCAAATGCACGTCACCCGTCACCCGATCGAGTCAAATTTATGTTGCGATCGGTCACAAGGACATTCGTACGTAGTGCGTGCCAGTAATTAGTGGGACACGTAGTACCAGTGCAAGTTAATGATACTAGGTGGGCACGCATCATCGTCCATCCATGGAGACATGTAGTTTAAGACGGTTACTCATTGCTCTAGCAGTCTAGCTACGTAGGTAGGCACGCATGCGAAGCTGTTCTTTTGGTCGTGAGCTCAAATGCACGCATGATGAACAGTTAAGTTAAATCAAAAAAATAATAAAAAATTCAAACCAATCTTAATTCTTTAGCAATGAACATTGACGAGTTGTCTACATATGCGCAAATTTTCATGAAGAATTCTTCATAAAAAACTATGCATATGTTAACAATTGGTCAATGTTCGTTGTAAAAAATATCTGTTTTGTCTTTACAATTTTGATCTGTTTTGATGTTTATAAGGGAAGATTTGAGCTCGCGGGCAATGCATGCAACGGCAGAGCTACATGTAGTTCTTCAGGGTTCATCTCCCTCAACTTTGAGAAAATGTTTCAAAGATTTGTTTTGGAGGTGCTTAATTAGAAAAGTATAGACTTACCACTTACGCCCCCTCAGAAATCTTCCTCCCCTCTAGCATTCCCTGTCTAGTTCCACCATTGAGCGCATGCAACTTTTACGACATGATTTACCTTCACTGCAAGACCCATAAAGTAATCTTTTACTCACTTTGTTATAAAATATTTGAAGTTTTGGCTTTGTCCTAAATCAAACTTTTTTAAGTTTAACCAAGTTTACATAAAAAATATATCAACATCTACAATACCAAATTCGCTTCATTACATTCATCATAACAAAAAATTTCATACTACTCTCTCTGTTCCAAAATACTTGCCATGGTTTGAACTAAAACCACGACAATCATTTTGGAACGGAAGGAGTACATATATCGGGAGCGTATAAATGTCAGGTACGGTAAAAATATTGTTTACGCGGTCGCTATTCCTAGGACCACTAGATCTTGATCAAACGTCCGGAAATAGATCAGTGTGTGTGCTGCAGTACTACAGCTCACGGCCGTTGGATAAATAATGACTGTCTAGATTACCTTGTTTCTCCTCCGACCGTTCTCTCTCCCCGTAAAAACCCACCTTCGCTGTCCATCTTCTTCCTTTTTCTCTCCCCCGACCTGCCCCATCCTGGCCCTGCCTCCGCCCCTCGCGGCCGGCATTGAAAATCCGAAATCCTGTAGTGGCACCATTGCATGGCACGTAGTGTACCATGCAACCATAAAGCTCTCCAGGCCCCACGCGCGCGCGTGTAAACAACGTACATGCATGCGTGCATGCTCGGTCGATAGATCGAGGTTAATAACTTAAAAAGAAAAGATAGCTCGAGGTTAATTTTGTGCATGCATGCACGAACCGCTCGGGGGTTTTCCTACGTGCAAAGCATTTCTCGTATACGTACGTTTGGAGCTCAACTCATGGCAATGGTGAAACCGTGAAAGCTAACCAGTGGACCGACGTCGGAGATCGTCGCTGTGTCAACGGAAATGCCGTCACGCCATGCCGCCAGTGTGTGCGCAGCCCTAGTGCAGCTGTAGTTTGTGCTGCAGGAGCGAGCCGGCGTGCGCGCGACGGGCTCGCAAGGAGTCAAAAGCGGGCGTCAGTGGCGTGCGCCCACCCTGAGCCAGCCAACCAGCGCCCGTACGACGTACGTGGGGACGGCCTGGATGGGAAGCCATTGCCGTTCTCTCCCCGGGACCCCGCGCACGTACGTAGTACTACGCCGTACCAAGAGCAGCCGGTGCGGCGCCCACCAGCCCACGTCGATCGACCCCAGGCCATCGGCGCCTCGCGCGGGAAACGCACGTTTGCCCTATTGCTCAAACAGTAACCGGACATGCAGGTCCGGCCCCGCCGCGCCGCCAATCGCCGGTGGCCACTGCACCCCACCCCGTACTGCTAGCGACCGATCAATCAATGGCGATGGCGATCGAAGCCCGCCAGCAGGTCCGTCCAGCTGGTGCATCGACGACGGAGGCCGTACCGGCGGGCGACGGATGCTCGATCACTGGTTCGGCTCGTCCGACGTCGAGTCTTCCGAACCCGTAGTGCATGTACGTATGTACCGCGTATTTGTACTGCCGAGCGTCGCCGTGTCGGCGTGAATTATTTTTTCTTTTCTTTTGTTTTGCATCGGTGCTGGCGTAATTCGAACCGGGGCCGGCTGCGTGCTTCATTCCGGATCCGCGTACATGTGTACATACGTGCGCCTGTACGTACGGGAGGAGGCATGCATACGACCATACGAGCGTCGGGCCGGCGAGTGGACGTGTGCTGAGCCGATAATGGCCGTCCGTCGTTTCCTGGTCCATCACGTCGAGGAATTAACTGTACATGCATATGGAGGTAAAAAAAAACAACTTGTACATGCATATATGGTGCATGGCGCTGCCTATGCGTGATGGATGGATAGATGCCGCCGTCGTCAAAATCGTGCTACCTGCGATCGTGGATGGGTTAAGGATGAACAAGAGAAACAGTCTGAAGGTTGAAAACGACGAGGAGCCGTCGTCAAAAGCGTGCTGCGCAGAAAATCGACTAGCTTTTTTTTCAGACCTCTTAAAGCATCTCCAATAGCCGCGCAACGCGCGGCACGCTAGAAAACAGTTTACGGCATCGGAATCGCCCGCTTTTGCGCGCCGCAGTGCGTTGGCTCGAGCGGCCGCTGCAAAATACAGCGTGCCCGAGCCGCTGCAAAAAAACTGCGCACACGCTCTCAGCACAAACAACATACGCACCCCAAACACAACCAAGAAGATCAAACACAAACAAAATAAATCAACAATAAATAATTGAATTTTATTATTACAACTCAAACAAATAGTTATCTTGCAATACAACAAATAGTTCAACAATACAATATCAAACATACAAATCATGATGCTCTTTGTTGGCCATTCCATGTCACTAGTAGAAAAACAACTTTTAGTACCGGTTTGTAAGGACCTTTAGTCCCGGTTCTGTAACCGGCACTAAAGGGTGGGGACTAAAGTTACCCCCCCTTTAGTCTCGGTTCAACACGAACCGGGGCCAAACACTAGTAGAAAACAACGCTTTCGTTCGGGCCTGGCCAACCCATTAGTCCCGGTTCTGCACGAACCGGGACCCATGGGGTGCATTCGTCCCGATTCGTGAGCCCAGGGGGCCGGCCGGGCCACGTGGGCCACTGGTCCCGGTTCGTCTGGACCTTTTGGTCCCGGTTCCACGCACGAACCGGGACCAATACGACTCGCCCCTGGCCCAAGACCATTAGTCCCGGTTTATGCCACAAACCGGGACTAAAGGGTTGGTCCTCGTTGCGGTCAGAGTTTAGTCCCACCTCGCCAACCGAAGGGCGCTCACACCGGTTTATAAGCCCGTCCCTCTCTGCCTTGTTGAGCTCCTCTCAAAATGAAAATAGATGTCCTTATACAGGGAATTTGACCTAAATTCAGAGTGAATTTCTCTGAAATTCACAAAAATTTATTATGAATTTAGGTTGAATTCTCTCTATAGGCGCATCTATGCTCATTTTTTATGTTGGGGTTGGCGATCTTTACAGACTTTTTGTGTGTTGAATATGCACCATTCAAAATCAGTCTCTGCTTTGAATGGTTCATTTTGAACATACAAAAAGTCTGAAGTTTAAATAAGTTCAAGAAAATGAAATCCCTTTGTAACAGATGAGTTTTCGTCCGAAACCCTGATACTTCGAAAGAGATTGTCCATTTTGTTCACGAAGTGCATCCACCTTTTGCCGGGACCCTCTCAACTTTTTAGCACATGCTATGTGGGTGAAATGATGATACCATGCCATCTTTCAACCTTTTCAGAGTTCATTTGAAATGCTTTTCAATTTTAGGGTCTTATAGCTCAAAATAATTAGTAAATGCATGAAAAATAACAAATGAAGTCAGAAAGGATTGAAAATTGATGATGTGGCTTTGAATGGTGCATTTTGAACACACAAAAAGTCAGGAGTTCAAATAAGTTTTAAAAAATGAAATCCCTTTGTAACAGACGAGTTTCCATGAAATCCTGATACTTTGAAAGAGATTGTCCGTTTTGTACACGAAGTGCATCCACCTTTTGCCGGGACCCTCTCAACTTTCTTGCACATGCTATGTGGATGAAATGATGATACCATGCCAACTTTCAACCTTTTCAGAGTTTATTTTCAAATGCTTTTCAATTTTAGGGTCTTATAGCTCAAAATAATTAGTAAATGCATGAAAAATAACAAATGAAGTCAGAAAGGATTGAAAAAGGATGATGTGGCTTTGAATGGTGCATTTTGAACACACAAAAAGTCAGGAGTTCAAATAAGTTTTAAAAATGAAATCCCTTTGTAACAGACGAGTTTCCGTATGAAATCCTGATACTTTGAAAGAAATTGTCCGTTTTGTACACGAAGTGCATCCACCTTTTGCCGGGATCCTCTCAACTTTCTTGCACATGCTATGTGGATAAAATGATGATACCATGCCAACTTTCAACCTTTTCAGAGTTCATTTGAAATGCTTTTCAATTTTAGGGTCTTATAGCTCAAAATAATTAGTAAATGCATGAAAAATAACAAATGAAGTCAGAAAGGATTGAAAATTGATGATGTGGCTTTGAATGGTGCATTTTGAACACACAAAAAGTCAGGAGTTCAAATAAGTTTTAAAAAATGAAATCCCTTTGTAACAGACGAGTTTCCATATGAAATCTTGATACTTCGAAAGAGATTGTCCGTTTTGTACACGAAGTGCATCCACCTTTTGCCGGGACCCTCTCAACTTTCTTGCACATGCTATGTGGATGAAATGATGATACCATGCCAACTTTCAACCTTTTCAGAGTTCATTTAAATGCTTTTCAATTTTAGGGTCTTATAGCTCAAAATAATTAGTAAATGCATGAAAATTAACAAATGAAGTCGGAAAGGATTGAAAAATGATGATGTGGTTTTGAATGGTGCATTTTGAACACACAAAAAGTCAGGAGTTCAAATAAGTTTAAAAAAATAAAATCCGTTTGTAACAGACGAGTTTCCGTATAAAATCTTGATACTTTGAAAGAGATTGTCCGTTTTGTACACGAAGTGCATCCACCTTTTGCCGGGACCCTCTCAACTTTCTTGCACATGCTATGTGGATGAAATGATGATACCATGCCAACTTTCAACCTTTTCAGAGTTCATTTAAATGCTTTTCAATTTTAGGGTCTTATAGCTCAAAATAATTAGTAAATGCATGAAAATTAACAAATGAAGTCGGAAAGGATTGAAAAATGATGATGTGGTTTTGAATGGTGCATTTTGAACACACAAAAAGTCAGGAGTTCAAATAAGTTTAAAAAAATAAAATCCCTTTGTAACAGACGAGTTTCCGTATAAAATCTTGATACTTTGAAAGAGATTGTCCGTTTTGTACACGAAGTGCATCCACCTTTTGGCGGGACCCTCTCAACTTTCTTGCACATGCTATGTGGATGAAATGATGATACCATGCCAACTTTCAACCTTTTCAGAGTTCATTTTGAAATGCTTTTCAATTTTAGGGTCTTATAACTCAAAATAATTATTAAATGCATGAAAAATAACAAATGAAGTCAGAAAGGATTGAAAAATGATGATGTGGCTTTGAATGGTGCATTTTGAACGCACAAAAAGTCAGGAGTTCAAATAAGTTTTAAAAAATGAAATCCCTTTGTAACAGACGAGTTTCCGTATGAAATCCTGATACTTTGAAAAAAATTGTCCGTTTTGTACACGAAGTGCATCCACCTTTTGCCGGGATCCTCTCAACTTTCTTGCACATGCTATGTGGATGAAATGATGATACCATGCCAACTTTCAACCTTTTCAGAGTTAATTTGAAATGCTTTTCAATTTTAGGGTCTTATAGCTCAAAATAATTAGTAAATGCATGAAAATTAACAAATGAAGTTGGAAAGGATTGAAAATTGATGATGTGGCTTTGAATGGTGCATTTTGAACACCCAAAAAGTCAGGAGTTCAAATAAGTTTTAAAAAATGAAATCCCTTTGTAACAGACGAGTTTCCGTATGAAATCTTGATACTTCGAAAGAGATTGTCCGTTTTGTACACGAAGTGCATCCACCTTTTGCCGGGACCCTCTCAACTTTCTTGCACATGCTATGTGGATGAAATGATGATACCATGCCAACTTTCAACCTTTTCAGAGTTCATTTAAATGCTTTTCAATTTTAGGGTCTTATAGCTCAAAATAATTAGTAAATGCATGAAAATTAACAAATGAAGTCGGAAAGGATTGAAAAATGATGATGTGGTTTTGAATGGTGCATTTTGAACACACAAAAAGTCAGGAGTTCAAATAAGTTTAAAAAAATATAATCCCTTTGTAACAGACGAGTTTCCGTATAAAATCTTGATACTTTGAAAGAGATTGTCCGTTTTGTACACGAAGTGCATCCACCTTTTGCCGGGACCCTCTCAACTTTCTTGCACATGCTATGTGGATGAAATGATCATACCATGCCAACTTTCAACCTTTTCAGAGTTCATTTTGAAATGCTTTTCAATTTTAGGGTCTTATAGCTCAAAATAATTAGTAAATGCATGAAAAATAACAAATGAAGTCAGAAAGGATTGAAAAATGATGATGTGGCTTTGAATGGTGCATTTTGAACACACAAAAAGTCAGGAGTTCAAATAAGTTTTAAAAAATGAAATCCCTTTGTAACAGACGAGTTTCCGTATGAAATCCTGATACTTTGAAAGAAATTGTCCGTTTTGTACACGAAGTGCATCCACCTTTTGCCGGGATCCTCTCAACTTTCTTGCACATGCTATGTGGATGAAATGATGATACCATGCCAACTTTCAACCTTTTCAGAGTTCATTTGAAATGCTTTTCAATTTTAGGGTCTTATAGCTCAAAATAATTAGTAAATGCATGAAAATTAACAAATGAAGTCGGAAAGGATTGAAAATTGATGATGTGGCTTTGAATGGTGCATTTTGAACACCCAAAAAGTCAGGAGTTCAAATAAGTTTTAAAAAATGAAATCCCTTTGTAACAGACGAGTTTCCGTATGAAATCTTGATACTTCGAAAGAGATTGTCCGTTTTGTACACGAAGTGCATCCACCTTTTGCCGGGACCCTCTCAACTTTCTTGCACATGCTATGTGGATGAAATGATGATACCATGCCAACTTTCAACCTTTTCAGAGTTCATTTTGAAATGCTTTTCAATTTTAGGGTCTTATAGCTCAAAATAATTAGTAAATGCATAAAAATAACAAATGAAGTCAGAAAGGATTGAAAAATGATGATGTGGCTTTGAATGGTGCATTTTGAACACACAAAAAGTCAGGAGTTCAAATAAGTTTTAAAAAATGAAATCCCTTTGTAACAGACGAGTTTCCGTATGAAATCCTGATACTTTGAAAGAAATTGTCCGTTTTGTACACGAAGTGCATCCACCTTTTGCCGGGATCCTCTCAACTTTCTTGCACATGCTATGTGGATAAAATGATGATACCATGCCAACTTTCAACCTTTTCAGAGTTCATTTGAAATGCTTTTCAATTTTAGGGTCTTATAGCTCAAAATAATTAGTAAATGCATGAAAAATAACAAATGAAGTCAGAAAGGATTGAAAATTGATGATGTGGCTTTGAATGGTGCATTTTGAACACCCAAAAAGTCAGGAGTTCAAATAAGTTTTAAAAAATGAAATCCCTTTGTAACAGACGAGTTTCCGTATGAAATCTTGATACTTCGAAAAAGATTGTCCGTTTTGTACACGAAGTGCATCCACCTTTTGCCGGGATCCTCTCAACTTTCTTGCACATGCTATGTGGATGAAATGATGATACCATGCCAACTTTCAACCTTTTCAGAGTTCATTTGAAATGCTTTTCAATTTTAGGGTCTTATAGCTCAAAATAATTAGTAAATGCATGAAAATTAACAAATGAAGTCGGAAAGGATTGAAAATTGATGATGTGGCTTTGAATGGTGCATTTTGAACACCCAAAAAGTCAGGAGTTCAAATAAGTTTTAAAAAATGAAATCCCTTTGTAACAGACGAGTTTCCGTATGAAATCCTGATACTTCGAAAGAGATTGTCCGTTTTGTACACGAAGTGCATCCACCTTTTGCCGGGACCCTCTCAACTTTCTTGCACATGCTATGTGGATGAAATGATGATACCATGCCAACTTTCAACCTTTTCAGAGTTCATTTTGAAATGCTTTTCAATTTTAGGGTCTTATAGCTCAAAATAATTAGTAAATGCATAAAAATAACAAATGAAGTCAGAAAGGATTGAAAAATGATGATGTGGCTTTGAATGGTGCATTTTGAACACACAAAAAGTCTGGAGTTCAAATAAGTTTTAAAAAATGAAATCCCTTTGTAACAGACGAGTTTCCGTATGAAATCCTGATACTTTGAAAGAAATTGTCCGTTTTGTACACGAAGTGCATCCACCTTTTGCCGGGATCCTCTCAACTTTCTTGCACATGCTATGTGGATAAAATGATGATACCATGCCAACTTTCAACCTTTTCAGAGTTCATTTGAAATGCTTTTCAATTTTAGGGTCTTATAGCTCAAAATAATTAGTAAATGCATGAAAAATAACAAATGAAGTCAGAAAGGATTGAAAATTGATGATGTGGCTTTGAATGGTGCATTTTGAACACCCAAAAAGTCAGGAGTTCAAATAAGTTTTAAAAAATGAAATCCCTTTGTAACAGACGAGTTTTCGTATGAAATCTTGATACTTCGAAAGAGATTGTCCGTTTTGTACACGAAGTGCATCCACCTTTTGCCGGGACCCTCTCAACTTTCTTGCACATGTTATGTGGATGAAATGATGATACCATGCCAACTTTCAACCTTTTCAGAGTTCATTTAAATGCTTTTCAATTTTTGGGTCTTATAGCTCAAAATAATTAGTAAATGCATGAAAAATAACAAATGAAGTCGGAAAGGATTGAAAATTGATGATGTGGTTTTGAATGGTGCATTTTGAACACAGAAAAAGTCAGGAGTTCAAATAAGTTTAAAAAAATAAAATCCCTTTGTAACAGACGAGTTTCCGTATGAAATCTTGATACTTTGAATGAGATTGTCCGTTTTGTACACGAAGTGCATCCACCTTTTGCCGGGACCCTCTCAACTTTCTTGCACATGCTATGTGGATGAAATGATGATACCATGCCAACTTTCAACCTTTTCAGAGTTCATTTTGAAATGCTTTTCAATTTTAGGGTCTTATAGCTCAAAATAATTAGTAAATGCATAAAAATAACAAATGAAGTCAGAAAGGATTGAAAAACGATGATGTGGCTTTGAATGGTGCATTTTGAACACACAAAAAGTCAGGAGTTCAAATAAGTTTTAAAAAATGAAATCCCTTTGTAACAGACGAGTTTCCGTATGAAATCCTGATACTTTGAAAGAAATTGTCCGTTTTGTACACGAAGTGCATCCACCTTTTGCCGGGATCCTCTCAACTTTCTTGCACATGCTATGTGGATAAAATGATGATACCATGCCAACTTTCAACCTTTTCAGAGTTCATTTGAAATGCTTTTCAATTTTAGGGTCTTATAGCTCAAAATAATTAGTAAATGCATGAAAAATAACAAATGAAGTCAGAAAGGATTGAAAATTGATGATGTGGCTTTGAATGGTGCATTTTGAACACCCAAAAAGTCAGGAGTTCAAATAAGTTTTAAAAAATGAAATCCCTTTGTAACAGACGAGTTTCCGTATGAAATCTTGATACTTCGAAAGAGATTGTCCGTTTTGTACACGAAGTGCATCCACCTTTTGCCGGGACCCTCTCAACTTTCTTGCACATGCTATGTGGATGAAATGATGATACCATGCCAACTTTCAACCTTTTCAGAGTTCATTTAAATGCTTTTCAATTTTTGGGTCTTATAGCTCAAAATAATTAGTAAATGCATGAAAAATAACAAATGAAGTCGGAAAGGATTGAAAATTGATGATGTGGTTTTGAATGGTGCATTTTGAACACACAAAAAGTCAGGAGTTCAAATAAGTTTAGAAAAATAAAATCCCTTTGTAACAGACGAGTTTCCGTATGAAATCTTGATACTTTGAAAGAGATTGTCCGTTTTGTACACGAAGTGCATCCACCTTTTGCCGGGACCCTCTCAACTTTCTTGCACATGCTATGTGGATGAAATGATGATACCATGCCAACTTTCAACCTTTTCAGAGTTCATTTTGAAATGCTTTTCAATTTTAGGGTCTTATAGCTCAAAATAATTAGTAAATGCATGAAAAATAACAAATGAAGTCAGAAAGGATTGAAAAATGATGATGTGGCTTTGAATGGTGCATTTTGAACACACAAAAAGTCAGGAGTTCAAATAAGTTTTAAAAAATGAAATCCCTTTGTAACAGACGAGTTTCCGTATGAAATCCTGATACTTTGAAAGAAATTGTCCGTTTTGTACACGAAGTGCATCCACCTTTTGCCGGGATCCTCTCAACTTTCTTGCACATGCTATGTGGATAAAATGATGATACCATGCCAACTTTCAACCTTTTCAGAGTTCATTTGAAATGCTTTTCAATTTTAGGGTCTTATAGCTCAAAATAATTAGTAAATGCATGAAAAATAACAAATGAAGTCAGAAAGGATTGAAAATTGATGATGTGGCTTTGAATGGTGCATTTTGAACACGCAAAAAGTCAGGAGTTCAAATAAGTTTTATAAAATGAAATCCCTTTATAACAGACGAGTTTCCGTTTGAAATCTTGATACTTCGAAAGAGATTGTCCGTTTTGTACACGAAGTGCATCCACCTTTTGCCGGGACCCTCTCAACTTTCTTGCACATGCTATGTGGATGAAATGATGATACCATGCCAACTTTCAACCTTTTCAGAGTTCATTTGAAATGTTTTTTCAATTTTAGGGTCTTATAGCTCAAAATAATTAGTAAATGCATGAAAAATAACAAATGAAGTCAGAAAGGATTGAAAATTGATGATGTGGCTTTGAATGATGCATTTTGAACACACAAAAAGTCAGGAGTTTAAATAAGTTTTAAAAAATGAAATCCCTTTGTAACAGACGAGTTTCCGTATGAAATCGTGATACTTCGAAAGAGATTGTCCCTTTTTTACACGAAGTGCATCTTGTTTTTGCCGTAACCCTCTCAACTTTCTTGCACATGCTATGTGGGTGAAATGATGATACCATGCCAATTTTCAACCTTTTCGGAGTTCATTTGAAATGCTTTTCAATTTTCCGGGTCTTATAGCTCAAAAAAGCAGTAAATGCATGAAAAATAATAAAATGCATAAAACTATAATATTTGTTATGATCAACTAAACAACTAAAATCAATTAAAATATTCTGTTATGATGAAAAAATAAAACTATAATATTCTTCAATAGCAAAAAGAATCAACTAAAAAGCTTTTATAAAAACTATAATAGCAAAAGGAATCAACTAGAAAGCTTATATAAACCTCTAGTATTTTTGAAACTAAAATTATATAATTTTATGCAACTTATATTAACAAAGTATTTTTTGTTCAAAACATTAATAGCAAAAAGAATTTAATAGCAAAAAAAATTAACAAAATCTGATTTTGATTAAAATAGATATTTAAAATAACCTAAAATTACCAAATTGAGTATAATGATAAAACATATTAATATTAAATAGCAGGAAATGGAATCACTCAAAAATCTATTTTTATAGTAAATTTATTCATAAAACTAGTGATTCACATACATTTAAAAAAATAAATTTTAAAACTAATGACACTAACAGAAAGTTTATAATTTTTGTGACCTAAAAGCAAAAAAGAAATCACTAAAAAACTATAAGTATTCAGTTTTAAGTAGAAATAAAAAAATAAAAAGAAAAAATGCCACCTACTGGACCTCCACGGCCTGAATACGATTAGAAACCCTACAATGGGCCAGGATTCAGGCCCGCAGAAGGCTCAATAGGCCCAACAGGCATGGTAAAGTAGAGATTAGGCCCGTAAGCTGCAATAGAGAGGAGCTCGAGAGGGTGGCGGCAGCAAAGCTTATAAACCACTCCGAGCCCCTCTCAACTAGCGAGGTGGGACTAAACTTCCCACCGCACCGTGCCAGCACAAGGCCTATGGTCCCGGTTCATGCCACCAACCGGGACCATAGGTGGGCATTCGTACCGGTTCGTGGCACCAACCGGTACCAATGCCCACCTATGCACGAACCGGTACGAATGCCCACCTATGGTCCCGGTTCGTGCCACCAACCGGGACCACAGGCCTCAGTTTCCAGACCACGGGACCTTTGGGCTGCCGAAAAGAGACCTTTGGTCCCGGTTCGTGGCACTAACCGGGACCATAGGTGGGCATTGGTACCGGTTGGTGCCACAAACCGGTACCATTGGTTTTGCTATATAAGGTAGCACTTGTGAAAATTTCGCCAACTGCTCCCATTCCCCCCGATGCCGCCAGGCCGTTCCTCGTCGTCGTCGTCGTCGCCGCCCCGAGCCCCTGCCCCGACGCCGTCGCCCCGCCCCTGACCCGCCGTCGACGTCGTCCTCGCCGTCACCGTCGCCGCCCCCGAGCCGCTCCTCCCCGAGCCCTCGCCGTGCGCGTAACCCCTCCCCCACGAGCCCGCCGTCCTCGTCGCCGTCATCGTCGTCGGCCTCGTCGTCGTCCTCGTCACCGGCCTCGTCACCGTCCTGCCTCGAGCCCCGAGTGAGCCCCTTCCCATCCCGATCCGTGCGCTGCCGCGGCTGCCGCCGCCCCTGTTTTTGTATGTATGTATGTATGTATATGGATGTATGTATGTATGGATGGATGGATATGCATGTATATGGATGGATGTATGTGTATGTGTTCATAGTTTTTTTTGTTCATAGTTTTTTGTTCATAGCATTTTTAGGCTGTATAGTTTTATTTTTGTTCAATGTTTATGGTTAGAAGAGGAGAGGAAAAAATTGTGTTGCAAAAGTTACATTTAAGGTTAGTTGATTTAGTGCATTTTAGGTTATTAGTTCTACTGTTAGTGCATTTAAAGTTAGTTCATTTTTAGTTGAACTAGTTGATTAATTAATAAAACTACTTTATTTTACTATATATAGAAGTAGTTTATTTTTAGTAAGTCCTACTTTATTTTATTTATAGTAAGTGCTTAATTAGTAGTTGAACTAGTTGATTTAACAAAACTAGTTTATTTTACTATAGAAGTAGTTTATTTTTAGCAAGGAAATTAATAGAACTAGTTTATTTTTTTAGTTAAAGCAATTATTCCCGCATCGACGTCGACGATGCCTATCCCGCATCCTCGTCGTCGACTCGGCGGAGGAGGCCGGCTTGATCAGAGGGGCCATGTCCGGGACTGGGCTCCGCCGGGCTGGTTTTGGGAGGTGCTACCTTCCGGTGAGCGTAGGTTGGTGAGGAGCCAGCCCGTCGTTGACCCGATCCTTGTTTGGTGGCGGTCGCGTGGGCCAGTGACGGCGCCGAGGCTTCCGGACACCGCGGAGGTGGTACGTCACCGTTAGCGAGGAGGACCAGCACGTCCGTCGCTACATGGTTGCGTTGGAGGGCAGGTTCGACAATACCTGGCAGGTTCTTCAGGGATCTCACTGGAGCTATGATAATGTGATGGTTCCGTCCCTTTGGGTGTCCACCGCCCGCGCCGATACCCGTCGGGCGCTACGGTTCTAGCTGTACTAGCGATGCTATATGTATGATAGTATTCGAGGTGTATTAGTGATAATATTCGACGATGTACGGACGCATGGAGATGATGTAGTTTTGCTTATAATTGAATGCATCCTAATTTGAATACTACTTTATTTTGTGATTTGATTTTGCTTATTGAATGCTCAAAGTGGAAAACTACTCCTACTTTGAATGCTAAAATTGGAGAGCACTATGCAAGGCGTATGCATATGATTAGTTGATAGCTTATAGGTTTTTGTTTTCGCAGAAATCTAGGAGCCCCCGGCCCCTCCATCATCCCCGCCGTCGTCCCCGTCACCGCCCCCTCCGACATCAAGGTGAGACAAGCCAAATCCTCTTTTAGAAAGATAATTAAACGATATTTCGGGTTGACTTTAAGTCTGTTGAGTCTCTATCATATATGAGAGGACGAAAAATCCCTACTGTTGTCGTGGGGGTAGCTTCTCCTTCGTTCCCGTGTGCTAGACAATTTGGTGTAATGCACTCGAGAACGAAAGGAGGAGCTACCATCACCGACGGTCGCAAATGTCAGAGAGGAATCAGTGAGGGAGAGTTCCACCATATATATATGAGAGGACGAAGAATCCCGACTGTTGTCGTGGGGGTCGCTTCTCCTTTGTTCCCGTGTGCTAGACATTTTGGTGTAATGCACCCGGGGACAAATGTGGAGGAGCGACCATCACCAACGGTCGAATGTATACACCACATGAGCTGAGAGTTTTCAAGAAAAGACTCGACAAACCGATAGTCAACCCGTGATGAATAATAATGATCTAACTTAGGTTTTTTAGTACATATATTTAATTGTAGACGTTTAATATTTGAATTATGAACATAGGAAATGTCGTACTCGGACGACGAAAGTCTGCCGGGGGAGTGCGACTGGTGCCACGACGACCGAGGTCAGTGCGACATGCCTCACCTGGACGAAGATCGGCGCTTCAGTATTAAGCTGGAGGAGACCTTCGATGTTGAAACGATACGCAACGATGACAAGTGTTATTTTTTTCGTAATTAAGCACGACTTCAACTATTTCAACGTGTACTTTTCATCTTTTACAATTCGACTAGCTTATCCCATGCCATGCAAGACGCTACGTCTTGGAGAGGATGGGTTTTGAAGACCATGAAAGTATGGAAACAAAGAAAATTCACCTAAGGACCCATCATGATATAGATTTTGAAGTAAACCTGTATAATTCTGAGAGCGTAACCCATTTTGGTTGCAAAAATTGGGAAGCATTTTGCAAGATGTATGGTTTTGATGAGGGTATGCTTGTCACCATGGATCTTGGTGATCCTGACATCGAGCAAGACAATATGGACATTTGGGTCCTTGTTGATACGCCTCCAATTCTACCGCTATGTGAGTTTCTCAAACATAGTTATTAGCTAATTTATATTGTTCATTTCAAAATAGTTGACAGCTTATTTTCATTGACAGCTTATTTTGATTGTTCAAACAATGTGCGGAACATGGTAGACAGAACCTACTACACCGATGGCTTTGAGTTAACTTATAAGGAGAAAACTCATCTGGTCGGATTTTGTACTGATCTTGAGAATTACAATATCTATTGTAAAACTCCTCCACATTATGGTCAATACGTGCCACTAGTGCACGTGTTGAACTACAGTAACTACTATGGAGATACCCTGGTAAGATTTCTTACTATTACGACATCCGTGCATCTTTTGCATACTTCTAAAACTAGTACATCATTGCTAACTATGAAGTTATTACTATGTTTTTCAACAGATAATCCCAGAGGATTGTGTGCCTCATTTGATGTATCAGAATGGTAGGCTTGATATTTTGAACATACAACCAGGTCATCCTACGAATCTCAACTGTCCATACCGGATTTCTAAAAGAAGTGGAGACATGAAAATCAAAGAATGGAAAAAATGTATGGACAGTTGCAAGGAGGTTCTTGGAAGTAAAAGGAAGCGAAGAGCAAAAATTGGAGACAGGATGATCTCCATTCTCCATAATGGAGAGTCGGGGTCTATATTGTTTTATGCTATTTTACCTTAAAGAGGGTATTTAGGTCCTACCTAGATGATCATGTGCTAAGAACAATTAAGTTGGGTTGGTTCGATGACTATGAGGATGATGATCGTATGACTTGTTATTAATAACGAGTAGAAGTTGTATGATGATGATTAGTAGGACTTGTTATTATGATGATGCATGATGCGGGCATGAAGAGTTATTATATATCAGTGGGTGAAATGAACATGGATTGGAATGAAGTGAAGGCAACAAGCATGTGGTGCATGTCGAAAGTAGTACTAATCCAAACTTGATCAAGTTAGGATTAATATTACTTTCGACATCCACCACATGTTGCCTTCACTTTAATCTAAGCCATGTTTAGGCATAGCAGTAGCGTTGGTAAATCAAGCACGGAAATAAGAGAGGACAGTTCTCTCTGTTAGCTAGCTTACACACCCTAAATTACCCCTAAACCCTCCCCCTTTAAAAAAACAAAAACCCCAGCCACTGAAATGCTGACGCGTGGATGCCTTTTGGTCCCGGTTGGTGTCACCAACCGGGACCAAAGGCCCTCCTGCCTGGGCCGGCCGCAGCGGCCACGTGGAGGCCCATCTGTCCCGGATCGTGTAAGAACCGGGACTAAAGGGCTAGGGCATTAGTAACGACCCTTTAGTCCCGGTTCAACAACCGGGACAAAAGGTCCTTACCAACCGGGACAGATGACCCTTTTTCTACTAGTGAAAGGCCCACCACGTGGCACGAGCCCGCGCCGTGGTCTGGGGGACCTTTAGTACCGGTTGGTAACACTAACCGGTACTAAAGGATATTCTTTTTGATTTTTTGGAAAAAAAATTGAATTTCAATTTTCTGAATTATTTAACAATTTAGTCTCTAATCACCCCTCATAACTGCTCAAGTGTCCCGGTTCTGGAACCGGCAATAAAGGGTGGGGACTAAAGGTACCCCCTTTAGTCCCGGTTCAACACGAACTGGGGCCAAATGCCCACCATGTGGCACGAGCCCGCGCCGTGGTCTGGGGGACCTTTAGTACCGATTGGTAACACCAACCGGTACTAAAGGATTTTTTTTGATTTTTTTGGAAAAAAATTTGATTTGTGTTTTGAATTTCAATTTTTTGAATTATTTGACGATTTAGTTTCTAATCACCCCTCATAACTGCTCAAGTGTACACCACTCATTCCAAATCGTCTAACTTCCCGGCCGATCACCCATCCTCTCAGTACTCCAGTCTGAGCACGCTTAACTTCCGAGTTCTATTCCCCATAGTTTCCAAGTCAGCACTTACTTGTTGTTTTCCTGACAATAGTAAGCTGTCAATCCTATTAACCATCAGGAGTTTAGCTTGAGTATGAAGTCACATGTTTCACTGTTTGAGTTTGAAACTATTATTCTAAAATACAATAATTATTTAGTAACACTAATACTTTTTGAATAAGTAGTTTGACCATAGTTTGACCAGATTTTACCAAAATTCAAAAACTGAAATAATTATTTAGTAACACTAATATTCTTGAATAATTATTTAGTAACACTAATATTTCCTGAATAAGTAGTTTGACTAGATTTAACCAAAATTTTAAAAAACTGAAATTTGAGCATAACTTTTTTTCCTTTTAGAATTTGATGATTCTAAAAATTTGCAAAACGGCCTACGGCCGTCAAAATCGGATGCGGATTTTTGTGCTGAATATTTTGATATATTATACGTTTTTTTGACATCGTATGCAAAAGATATAGTCGTTTTAGTTTTTCATAAAACTTTTTTGCAAAACATGTCGAAATTTATATTTTTAAATATCCCGAACTACTAGATGTAGTAACATAACTACATCTCGAAGGATTTTAATTTTTGAAGTTTTTATCATTTTCTTTTGGTTTTTTTCAAAATTGAAAAGGCGACGGGGGGGGGGGGGGGGTAGAGTTTGAAAATTGTCCTTTAGTCCCGGTTTGTGTCTCCAACCGGGACTAGAGGGGTTTGTGACACAAACCGGGACTATAGGTTAGACCTTTAGTCCCGGTTTGTGTCACAAACCGGGACCAAAGGGGCTCGTGGGGCCCCGGCTTGTCGCCAGCCTGCCACCACCCCTTCAGTACCGGTTCGTGGCACGAACCAGTACTAAAGGTTCACCACGAACCGGGAGTAATGCATAGCCGCTCGAACCGGGACTAACGGTACCATTAGTACCAGGCCAAAATCAAACAGGGACTAATGTGTCTCAGGTAAGGTCGTTTTTCTACTAGTGTGCCCACCACATCAAACATACAACATCAAAACCTTGTGGGCGCCGAGCGGCAGTGGGCGGCCGGGCGCTATTCGTCGGAGGAATGGCGCGCGCGAGGGGCGGCGACTAAAGGGAGACGGAGGAAGCAGCGGCGGCGCGGGGATAGGCGGGGAAGCGCCGGAATGGTCGCCGGAACAAATGGGGTGGTGCAGGCGGCAGCATCAGCGCCTGGATTAGGGTAGGTGGAAGTCGCGATCGGGCGCTCGAGTGTGCAGCGCACGGGAGCGGGCGCAGCAAATAAACAGCGCGCGATGCCGTTTCTGCCCGCGCTCTGAACTACTTATGCCACGCGTGATTTTTACGCCTCTGCTGGAGCTCGCGGAGCGGTTGCGCACGCCCAAGAAACCTAAATTTTCCAGCGCGGCTGTTGGAGATGCTTCGCATGCATGGCAGTACTGATGATAGTTGACTTTTTTCCATCGTATCGCGCCCGTGATGTTAGTTGACTTTTCCAAGCAGGACTTGTCAACGGGTGGCGTCGTGCATGGCGTGTGTGCAGCTCTACAGGAGCGAGCGTACGCACGCGCTCACGAAGAAATCAATGGCGCGCGTCGGCGTGCGGCGTGCCGCCAACCCGAGCCAGCCACCCCACGACGCCGGTGGGGACGGCATGGGAAGCCATGCATTCTTTCCCCGCGCGTCCGTCCGTGCCACGCGCAGCAGCACAAGGAACACGTCGGGCACCCTCGCGCCGTCGCGCGTCTGCGCAGTGTATCGTACGGCGCGGCGCCCACCACGACGTCGATCCCCACCCACCATCGGCGCGCGCAAACAGCCACGTACGCGAGCCCGACCTCGCCGCGCCGCCGATCCCCGGCCGGCCACCCACCCCCCGCACGTACGGCGCCGCGAGCAATGGCGAGCATGTGGCTACTCTCGTTCTCGTGTCAGCACGAGCGCCGTATTCGTACAGCCGGGCGGCGTCGGTCGGCTTGAATTCGGCCATGCGTGCCAGCTGCGTGCGTTCATCTCGGACCCGCGTACGCACGTACCTGTACGCGCGTGCGGCCGGAGACATGCATGCATACGACTATACGAGCGGTGGACGAGTGGACGTGTACCGGATCGAAGCAGATCGAGCAGCTGGCAAGCTCCGTCCGTCGTCGCGCGCCGTCCGTCGCTCCCTGGTCCGTCACGTCGAGGAAATCGTAGTACTACGTGCATGCTGCGTCCGTCGTCCCCTGATGGGGTGATGGACGGATGGATGGATGCCGTCGTCGAGGAACCGCCACATCGGAGAACAACAACTTCTCACACGCCTGCGTAGCTCCCAAAGTGCTACGCGTGTTGATCTGCAGCTGTGATGATCTCCATCGCTCTTAGTTTCACTCTTTGTGAATTGTGAGCTCTCTGCCAGGATTGTCTGCGGACGTGTCTCGTCCGCTGCAACCAAGTACATAAGGTTTTAGACCTCAAATCAATACAATAACATGTAGCACACGATCTACGTACCACTCGTCATCGGAGATTTCGACGACTCCCACCGGCAGTGCCGGACGGACCTGCCTTTTGGCGGATGGCTGCCTCTCGCACCTTCAACTCCTCGTCATCGTCCAGCTCGATGAAGATCTTGTTGAGCTCCACGTCCGCTTGGTGGAGGAAGCGGCGGTTGGCCTTCACCTTCGCCTCTGAATGAATAGAGTCGAGGATGGCCTGCTGCTCCACCGCCTCCTCCACTTTGGCCACTTCAAACTCCGCGCGGGCGTTAGCTATGGCGAAGCCCGCAGGTGGAGACGCCGAATCCGCCTCACCTGCGTCCTCTTCCTTGTCCTCTGGCTCCCACGTCCTTCATGTCCATGTCAGAGAAATGAGCATCAGCGGAAGCTAGAGGCGAAATGTACCGCCCCCTAGTCGTGCTATGGTGCGGTCTTATTTATGTTTTACTATTTAAATACGATAAACAAGGCAATAATAATATTGCAGTTCTTTTGTCTTTTTATGCCGTCTAAAGAAATGCATTAGGAGGCCTCATCACTTCATCTGAGGTTGGAGGGGGTGTGGGGAGTTCTCTCAGAAAGAAACACGAGGAAGGTCTGACGTCCAAGATCAATAGTTTGGATGAGAAGGCTACCCTTGTGGGGCTCTCAACTCCCAAATAGGGGAGAAAGTACTCTCTTGAAGATGTGTCATCTACTACGTATTTCGAGGAACTTTACTAGCAACATCGAGGCTTCAAACAATGGCTCACTAAATTGGGACGTTAACACGATTTATTCTGATGTGGTGGCTAATGCAGAGAGCATAGGTGTGGGCTAATGCAGAGAGCATAGGTATGGCATCTTGTCCCTGAGGGATGGTGATGGGATGATCATGAACAAGAGGGCCCTTCAACACCATATTTAGAGCTTTTCCCATGCCTTCCTAGTCCTAGGTCCGACAGAGAGAGAGAGAGGGAGAGAGAGAGAGACAGAGAGAGAGAGAGAGGAGAGAGAGAGAGAGAGAGAGAGAGAGGGAGGGAGGGAGAGAGAGAGAGAGAGGAGTATCGTTCCCCAGAGGATGGGGACACGTAAGGGTGGGCGCTCACCACACCTTTCTCTCTCCAAGCAGTAGAGGAGGCTTTGAAAGACACACATCCTCATACCTCATCGAGACTAGATGGGTTCCCAATGCTCTTTTATAAGAAGCGATGTGCCCTGGTGGGGGCTCAAATCTTCAAGTTGGTGGATGCCTTCTCTAAGGGTCTCATCGATATCAAGAGTCTAAACTGTGGAGTGCTGACTCACCTTCCCAAGTTAGCGAGGATATTTATCCCCCAATATAGCCTGGTCGCCTTGATCAATGCGATCTTCAAGCTTGTGGCAATCCCTAGAGCAAAACACGCGACGAGCAATACTCATGCCACACGCTTTGGCTTTGGTTAGATTCCTAGACATGGACCCCCCCATCCTCTTCCTTCTTGAGGCTCTTCAACGTTTTGGACAAATCCAAATTTTAGGATTTGTGACGTTTGGATACATCTCATATGACCCCCCCATCGGTTTACACTCTCCTTTGCCTGATGATTGGTCTCAATGGAATAACCTTGTCACCTCTCTTCAAGATGTCCACCAAATTATCGAGGAAGAATCCTTTGTGCTGGTCCTCGAGTCGCATAGTAAGTTTTTCATAAGTTCCTTCCACTCAACAATTCTCAAGGGGCGAGGATTCCAAATAAAATTGAAATCCTTGTGTGGTAATTTGTTAGAGGCCTAGTGGAGCTCAAGTCTCCAAGTGCCATGGCCTGTGGGACGGTAAATGCGAAGTGTGTGGGGACGATGAGAACATGGGCCACATCTTCTTTAGATGTATTTTAGCCTAGTTCATGTGGAGTTTGCATGCGAGATGTTTTTGGGTGTGTGTGGGCCCATCGTTATTTGAGAACTTTACAACATAATCTAAGGAATAGTCGGTCCCATTCATGGTGTATCATAGCTTGGCTTCGCCTTATTTGGAACCTATGGAACCTTACAAACAAGGCTCTTATTGAGGGACACCTTTATTAAGCAAACTCGCTAATGACTTTTACAAGATAACACATGTTTTATAGCTTTGGAGCCCTTTGAGAAGGACTGTGTGTCAACAACCTCATCTCAAGTCTACGCCCACATGCGGCCACTCTTCCGTGTCGCTTCGTGGCGACTCAGATAGTGTTGGTGTTCGATCTTCAGTAGCGAGGTTTTAGTTGCTGATCTGCATCTCGACATAGCTATGTACTCGCTTTTGAGCACATTTGGCACTTTGTGGACAGACATCAGACCTCGTGTTGTATTCGGTAAACCTAAGGGCTTCATAGTAAACCCCAGTCCCCGGCGTGAGCCCTTTTTATGAAATAAATTATGAAAATGATATCCGGCGAACGTCAGACTAGGCCTCCTAGCCGACGCTGTCAAAGTCGTCTGGTCATGATCGAACGAGCGGTAATTTTTCTGTGAAACGTGGCAACTTTTTTATGCGTGTTTGGCCCTACATGACAACTTTCACCTTCGATCATGCCAAATCCTACAAAACTTGCCATGACAACTCTAGTTGGTTCCGCATGGCAAGTTTGATGTTCGCCGAAGAAGATGCTCCAAGAAGCGTTCCACAGATATTGCGGTCAAAAAATATGCACCCGAAGTCAAGGACCAAAGTCTCCTCAAACAAATCACAGGAATCACCCTCTGTTGTGAGCCACAGAGAATCACATTCCTGCAGCAGTAGTAATGATCAGTTTGGAGGAGGCTCGTGGATGGACGGGGCCCCGCCTTCTGTTGTATCCTGGCCTGATGACACGCCACTCTTTTGACCCTAGCTCCCTCCTCTATATCCATGGCCGCCCGTGCCCCCTCCCCTCTCACACATTCATTTCCCATCCCCCTCAACCCCAAGAACCACCGCACCTCCTCCGCCCCGCTCCCTCCAACCAAACCCCCATCCCCACCGCTCTCTCCTCCCCGCCGCGAGCTAGAGATCAGCCGCGGCGCGTGCGAGCCGAGAGAGGAGGGTGCACTGCGGGATTGGTTGCGCGGTCACCTCCGGCGGTCGCCATCGGCGCCCTTTTCCGCCCATCTCTTTTGGCGTCCAACTCCCGGCCCGGCCCCGCCTCTTGCTTTCCCACATCCCCGCTTCAATGATGATGGGGCGGTGGCGGTGGTGGGTTTGGTCCTGAAGCCCCATCCGTCCATCCCCAGGTCCCAATCCACCAGCTGCTCCTTTCCCCCCCTCCCTCCCTCCCTCCCCGCTTCTCTTTTCAGCTAAGGTTGGACGGACGGCAGGCTCTCTTTCCTTTCCTTGCTGGGGATTGGGAGGCCTCGAGTCGAAGCCACCTCCCCCGTCCACATCCCCGCGCCTGCCTCCCTCCCTCTGCAATTGGCTCGATTTGGGCGGTTTTCTTGGTCTCTTGGTTGGAGTCTAGGGCCAGCGCCACCACCAACCTGCGCGTCTCGTGTGAAATTCGTGTTCTTGGCTCTGCTTCTGCTGGGTTGAGTTCTTGGTTTGCTTCCGGCGAATTGGTTGCCTTCGAGTGAGGGAGGGGATTTTTCTGGAGGTTGTTGTCCTCATGAGGACGGACGTGAGGAGGGGCGCGGCGGCGACGGGGATGGACCAGTTCCCTGTCGGCATGCGGGTCCTCGCCGTGGACGACGACCCGGTCTGCCTCAAGGTGCTCGAGACCCTCCTGCGGCGCTGCCAGTATCACGGTGAGAGCTCTTTCTTTTTCTTTTTCAGCTCAGGACTGTTAATTTCTTTAGGAGCCGTCTACTGCGTCAGGAGTGGTCAATTTTAGTTGTTCTGTTTCAGAAATTTTGCCTGTTCCTCAGTGTCTAGGACAACGGACAACCACTAAAAGATTCCTGTTGGTAGTTGTCACGGCTCACAAGTAGATTTGGTGTACTGAACATCATATATAAATGCTGCCTGCAGCCAAAGATTGAGTACCTCTCGATGGATAGATTCATTTGATTGCGTGACCTGAATTTATGATTCCCTTTTTGTGGTACAGATGCACGAGGCATCGGGTTTTTGTCATGAAAAATGCATAGGACCATTTCCCTTTTCTTGTATTGTTACCCACTTTGGAAGAGTAACATGTTACCAAGCGGTCTGTTTGGTAAGCTACCAACAAAAATTGTAAAAAAGGAAGAGTAACCAGTTGGTGTTTTTTCAGTGACGGCGACGAATCAGGCTGTTATCGCGCTGAGGATGCTGCGGGAAAACAGGGACATGTTTGATCTGGTTATCAGTGATGTGCACATGCCAGACATGGATGGCTTTAAGCTTCTTGAGCTTGTGGGGCTTGAAATGGACCTCCCTGTCATCAGTAAGTTCCAAATCTTATCCATCTCACAGCCGCCCAATTTTCTTACTGGTCTTGGTAATAGGAACGTAGGAGGTAGTACTTATATAATGTTGTTGGATGTATATTCTTTTATATGCAAAATATCAATTCAACACAGTGAATCTTATGATTTGTACTTCTGATTGAGGAGGGGAAAGTGTCAGTGCTAACCAATTATTTTCCATGCAGTGTTATCTGTGAATGGAGAGACAAAAACTGTAATGAAGGGGATAACCCATGGTGCCTGCGACTATCTCCTAAAACCTGTTCGCATTGAAGAGCTTAGGAACATCTGGCAGCATGTTGTTAGGAGGAAATTCAGTACTCGTGACTCTGTTAATCTTGATACCTATGAAGAGTGCAATAAGCCACCAAGTGCGGACTCTGACTATGTGTTCGGCCAAGTTACATGTGGGTCACCCGACCAAAGTGGGAGGCCCAGCAAGAAGAGGAAGGAATACCATAGTGAGGAGGAAGATGAAGACGAGGATAGCAGTGGCCAAGACAATGATGACCCTTCGGCCCCAAAGAGGCCAAGAGTTGTTTGGTCAGTTGAACTGCATAGAAAATTTGTTGCTGCAGTCAACCATCTTGGAATTGACAGTAAGAACTTAACAGTAACTCCCTTCTCTGTTGCTACTTATTTCTGGAGTCACTCATGTTTCTTTCATGTTTATGCAGAAGCTGTGCCAAAAAGGATACTCGAGCTTATGAATGTTGAGAAACTCACTAGGGAAAATGTTGCAAGTCACCTACAGGCAAGCCACTTAATTTACTTTCTTGTAGTTATCAGTAGATTAGTACCATGTGCATTCCATACTTGCCGAGCATTATCTGTCCTGCAGCCAGCAGCTAGGCATTCGGAGATAACTTTTGCTGTATGTGGTTCTAGGCATTGTATATCCTGCAACTTTTATTAAGTTCTTCAATGAAAATGATACAGGTTACTAGCATATAATATATGCAAATATGCTGACTGATTAGGAGTATTAAAGTTGATCTGAAAGAAAGCACTGCTCCCTGACTAACCTGGAACAAATATATTTTCATTCTCCATAGTAAGGCTGGAGTTTTGAAAAAAACAAATTATTTTTTCACTATTAAACACTGCAGTTTCATGAACAAATCCTGAAACAAGTAAATGAGTAATCTGGTCAGAACTGGATAAAAGGGGCACTTGTCTGTAGCACTTCTCTACACCTTTTAACAAGATTCAGCAAGCATGTAGTATATGCTAAACCAGAAATTTAGCTCTATAATGATCCTACATATCATTTTGAAACGAATTAAATGCTAGATGTGCACAAATAGGTAAATACTTGTTATAACCTGCTTCACAAGTTTAACCGATTGCTTTTGTGTACATGCAGAAATATAGGCTTTATCTCCGACGGTTAAGTGCTGTGGCATCACAACAAGCTGGCATCGTTGCTGCCTTGGGAGGCAGAGACCCCTTTCTGCGCATGGATGCATTCGAAGGACTCCAGGGTTATCAAGCTTTCACCTCTCCCGCAGCGCTATCAACTTTCAGTGCACATGGATTGCTAAATAGTCCTAGAAACAACCAAACAGCGGTTGTGATTCAGGGGGTGGCCACTTCCAGGTCAATTCCGACTGGAAGTAGCAGTTGCACAACAAATCCTTTGATTGGTGATGCAGCTAAGTATCATCTTAGCCTACCAGGAAACCAGCATGGGAACTTGGGACAAGGTTTGGCGACATCTCTTGGGCAAGCCCAATTACAACAAAAGTGGATGAATGAGGGCAGCGGTGATCTGTCCACCATCCTTTCTGGGAATAGCCGGGCTAATGGCATGCCTCGCATGCTCCCAAGTGTCACAAGCAGTCCATTACTGCCTCCAGATCTTGTGGAGTGCACACAGGCCAAAGTAGCCATCCAGCCATCAGTTCGAGCTCCCTCTGCAAGTGTAGAACTTCTCGAAGGTGCCATTGGAGCCTCTTCTGGTCCATTGGAGTCTCGTGTATCCCAGCAGAGCGCTCTTCCTTCATCTGGATTTTCTGCAAACATGTTGCCTGTGCATGGTTCATTCAACAATAATGGTGCTTCATTCAGCAGCAATGGTGCAACCAGATTGGGTGATGCATTCTCAGCAAGTTTTCGTCCAACAAATGACCTCACGGTCGCAAGAGGTACCAAAGTGGGAGCTGGCTCCTTTGGTGGCACGATACATTTGTCTCCAGATACCGAGCAGAAGTACTTGAGCTTTGGAAGTTCAGATAGTCTACTTGATCCGAAGCTTGTATGGAGTTCCTCTCAGCTGCCAAGCAATATTGGTGCTCATTATCATTCCATGAGCCAAAGGTCGAATAATTGCAGCATTGACAGCAGCCATGGTGGCAGAATGTTTGGACAGACAAGTGCGAGCGCCTCGACAGCTGCTCCACAAACTAAGTTTGACATCCTCTTCTCAGGAGACACTTCGATGGCAAGGAATGCGTCTGAATCAGGCCCTCAAAGGCTGCAGAGCGAGCTCAGCTCCAGCACCTGCAGCTTCGACGGTCTTCTCAATTCCATGATCAAAGTGGTAAGGCGACCTTTTTAACCTCTTGCATACTATTAATGTATCGTTCGCCGTAAGGAACATAACGAGTAGCTTCAGCCTAGTACAGCGATACATCATAATCTTTTGTATTCATCATAATCAGCCTAGTAGAGCGATACATATATCCTCGGCCCACCCGAACCCGATTGATCTAATGATGGTTTTGCTTATGCATACACAGGAGAAGGACGACGCTGCCTTCGGCGACGATCTGGGGTGCGACTTCTACTCGCTCGGGGCTTGCATATGACAAGAGGCCGCCACCCGTGTATCCACGTCACTCTGCATCCTGTGTATACGCATGTTCCCCCGACCTTTTGTGTATGGTATGCCGTGTAGTGTAGCTAGTGTTGCTGATCTTTAGTATGCCTAGTGCTGGGCTGTATGTGTATGTATTGTAGTAGCAGTAGCAGCTGTTGGAGAAACAAGCAGGATGATGGGTTGATTGCTAACCTGAGCAGCTAGAGACGCTGGTGGTTTGATTGTAAGCTTTATACAGGTGAGTAATCTATGATGGGCCTCGACCTGGAATTTGTATGTCACTGCCATCATGCATAGACCTAGTTGAATTTGAATCGAAATGTGGCTGGTGAAATCCATCAAAAACCTGATACATGTGGGCATGAATTTGGATTTGAATTTGAATGGCTCGTCAGGCCTCCATGAATTAGCTGTCTGTTCATAAATAAACTTCAATCAACAAAAGAAGCCGCACCCCTCCGCTTCCGACAGGCACCGCCGCCCTCCTCTCCTCTCCGCGCCATGGATGCGGCGCCGTTGCCACCGTCTCCGCAGCCAACGCCGCCAAGGTTCTACTCCCCACCCTTCGCCATCCAGACCCTCGTCCGCATCGAGCAGCATCAGGGGTGGGGTTCGGCGACCAGCATCCGCGTCTCGGTTCCTCATTCCGAGTTACGTTCTCTTCGATTGTTTCCAGCTCGTTCGCGTTCACCCGGCACGCCTGCCACGGAGCAGGAAGATGGCAGCGGCGGGGAGAGCACGCAGCCGACGCGCGTCGCCGCCATGGGCTCCTCGCCGTTGCCTGGCTCCACATGCTGAGCACCTTTCAGCAGCCCTGACCAACACAGCAAAAATCTACATATCGTAAAAATAACCTCAATAGGAGACCTCACCACGTGTTTTTCAAAGGTAATCTTGTTACGAACATTCCAAATCCCCTAAATAACCGCAGCGATTTCATCATATAAAACTTCTCACTCCCAGGCAGGAAAGCATACATCCAAGTTACTCTGCCGAGCATTTCTAATTTCTAGGACAACAGGCAGCCCCCAGAATATTGGAATTGCATCCCCAAACTGACTTTGCAATGCTACAGGAGAAGAACAAGTGTTCAGCAGTTTCAATGTTATTGCACGAGTCCAGTCCACTTTTTTTTTTTCTTTCTTTTTCAAATTATTATCTCTAGTCAAAATAGAGTTCTGCATTAGTTGCTATCGGCGTTAGTAAAATTGGAGTATTACTAGCGATGACAAAGATATTTCTCCGTCCGGGGAGTACATTGGGAGACCCTGATGAACCCGCTGGACTATGCCCTGGGTTGTCAAGGGACAGCTCAAGAGATAAGTATAGGCCTTCTCCGGGAAGGTCTTAGCGGGGTCTTTCCGGGAGGATGTGTGGACACATCGCCTGCCCATTCGGGAGGAATGGGCCTTGACTCTGAAGACCACGCAATGACCTGTACCACGGAACGCTGCTACCTGCGTCAGGAAGGAGATGGAGGCTGAATGACTAATCCTTCCGCGTGGTCTCCGGCAGGACCCGTGCTTCCCAAGCTATCCACGGTGACTACAGTAAGATTCACCTACCGCTTACACCGCAACAGTAGCGGTACCTCGCCACCGCCCGACAAATACCAAAGGAGGTAGGTAAGTATCAGGAGGGCAACACGCTGCTCCGGAAGGACCTCATCATCACTCATACAAGATGACCATGCCACCGTGGTACATGCTACACTAGCCTACTCCAATGTATATTCAACCAATCAGAACATCCGGCAAGGCCTCCCTGAACACTATAAATAGGGGAGACCGAAGCCTCACAGGGGGTCGGTCTTTTGGCCTGAGAAGAGACACATGTAAATCTTTTCACCTTGTAACTGACATATTGTAGCTCTCTACCATTACAATACAAAACAAAGCATGAGTAGGGTATTACACCAAGAAGGTGGCCCAACCTTGGGTAGTTCATTGTGTTCATCTGTAGTTCATCCATCACATTTCATCCATGACTTAGGATTGCTGGACGTGTTCAGTCCCTGGCCAAACTCTCAAAGATTTGTTGCTCACAACTCATATCTAGATTCTTAGAAACCGACATTTGGCGCCAGGTAGGGGCTGAGGCGTTTCTAGCGATCTTGGTGCACTTCCCTCATTCCCTTGGGCGCCTGATTCGGCAGACGCTTTGCTGAAGATGGTGTGAGGCAGGGTCCCTTGTCCGGTGGCACGCGCCTAGGTGCATCGACCTGGGCAGGGTCCCTTCCCGCCGTGTCGTGGCAACGCGCTGCCCACTCGGGTGGCGCGCGATCGTAGAGGCATTGTGGTGGGAGTCTCGCGCCCAAGGAACCACAGGTCGTTAAGGCCCACGCAAACTTCTCTCCTACATCTTCGACAGAGGGCTGGAGAGCAGCTCAGGAGCTACGTCGCTCGCTTCCGCCAGCTTCACGCGTAGACACAGGGCATTCCAGAGGCTATCGTCATTGCAGCGTTCTTTGAGAACGTCAACAACCTTGGAGTCCGCGCAGAGCTCGTGGCACAGGCGGTGATGACCGTGGCGGATCTCTACCGCGGGCGCGTTAGTGCGTTCGGTCCCAAGAGGCCAACATCCTCCCCGGGTCCCACCGTTTCAGTCGCACTAAGCCAGTTCTTCCAGGAGCGTCCATTACCGTGAATGGGATTGAACAGGCCTAGTCGGCCTCACGGGAGGAACCCACCACCTCGAGCGCCCCTGCTTGAGCCGACTCGGTTGCCGCGCCGGCCTCCCCGGCAGGACTGGCCATGGCGGCTCTTCACAAGGTGCAGGAGAAGTCTTTGTTTGCCGTCGAGATTGCCTTCGGCGAGCATGCATCTGTCGGCGTTCTGTGAACGGGGGTCCCCAGACTTGCCTGCCTGCGGCCCACAGTGTGGCTAAGCCAGCAGGCCGTACGGCCCATCTTCATCAACAAGGCATCCAAGACCCTCGCGAGGGTCCAAGCCTCGCGAGGCGGACGACGCAAGACCTCCTTTGGAGTGGCCTAGCCAGGCAGGCTCACGAGGAGCGGAGATATCAAGGCGGGGCAAAACCTCATGAGGCTCTCGTGACGTGAGCCATGACGAATGGCACCAGGCGGGCGCCGGGCGCCAGCGCGCGCAGCGTCCTTATTTCCTCTTTGGTGCTAAGGAGGCCAGCGCAGGCGAAGAGTACCGAGGCATCATGCAAAGGTTGCTATATTGGTGCAACGAGACCAAGACCAGGATGACGGCAAGACGGAGGTCATCGTGGAGCCCAAGACGGCATCACCACCAGAGCTTTTCGCAGGCGAAGACCACTTTTGTCAGGATAGCTTGTACTAGCTGTCCCCCTTCAAATTTGCCCTCCGTTGTTGGCTCCCTTCCCGCTCGATATTTGGGAAGAGGACCAGGGCCTCTATAAATAGGACTAGCCACCACAGTAGGAGCCAACTGATCTCGAACTGATTCGGATCATCCTCAACCACACAGGCACAAGAACACCTCAACCTCAGTTGGCTGTTCTTCCCTTGTACTGTTCATCATCAGCCCAAGAGGCAATCCACCACCACCACACTGGAGTAGGGTATTACACCACAACGGTGGCCCGAACTAGTATAAACCTCGTGTCTTTCTGTGTTGCGAGTTCGTCGAGTTCGTCCGCGAGATCTTAGCGAGCTAGGGCGTAGATTGGTAGGAGGGAAAGACTTCGTGCGCACCCCAGTGTTTGAACCTTAAGGGTTTGCCGGAACCCCACATCCGACATTTGGTGCGCCAGGTAGGGGTGCGCCGGAGCTTCTTCTCCACCAACCAGCTCGCCGACGCTCCACAGCCACGATGTCCGGCGACTCAAGGGCCGGCTCCGATCGCTGGGCAGCCTGGCCAGCCCGGGCAGCGCCGCCTGCCCATGAAGATCTCGACCCCGCACTCCAGACGGTGCGAGTGCCGCCAAACTCCGCCGGGCGCGGACAGCGCGACCAGGCGTCATCCACCCTCACCCCGCGGCAAGTACGAGCCGCGGCAAGAGCGGCGAGTCATGCCGCAGCAACGGCGCCGCACTCACGGCGGGAGCAAGCGTGGCAAGGGAGCTGCTGCGATGCAGGTTGATGGAGAGCGGCCGGGATACGCTGCTGGAGCGTGTTGTCGAGCTGCTGGATGCAGCGGCGTCGGGAGCACCACCCTTCTGCTATCGACTTCCTCCTCAGGCCACTGCAGGGCCGCGCGGTGAACCTCACCACATCCGTGTGCCATCAACTACGCCCGGGGGCTTCATCAACATCAGCACGGCCAGTGGCGTAGGGGGCTCCGACTCCCCCATGCCGCCCACGACAAGCACGAGCGCAAGCATCGCCCTTCATGGTCCCAGCCGGATGCCACGCTACCATCCTCAGGACGCCGCCCTGGGCCAAGCAACATGGAGCGTGGGGCACCATGGCGAGGTGTTCGGGGTGATAGCCCCGGAAGCCTACATGCCCCGCATGATGGATCAAGGGAACGCACCAGAGGACGACCTCGGCTCATTCATTGGAGAAGATTGGGGAGAGGGGGCGCTAGGAGCCGAAGCCTTCCAAGGACCAACGGAGAACCACAACGATCGCGCCGGCAACCGCAACTACAGGGTACCGCTAATCTCTCAGGAACAGGCTTATGCTAACCATGGGCTGCAGATGAATCAGGTTGCAGCGTCGATCGACGACCCTGGCACGGCGGCACCCGCTCCAACAAGGGAGACACGCTGGGGGCCGCCGGGAGGGAGCCAGGAGCAAGGCCCCTCCCCTCGGCGCGCGACGCCTGGCGACACCCGGAGGTAGGCCCTCTGCCGGGGAGGCCTCGACAACCCTTCCCCCGGCAGAGGACCTGTGGTCGCCGTGGGCACCAATGGCGTCCTCTTTCCCTCCTTCGAGTCGTTCCGGTGACCGGTCGGCTCAAAGGAGGTCAAGAGTGGTGCAAGGCGGGGCCCTCGTCTGGCGATATGAAGCAAGGCCGGTACCTGTGAAGAAGGCCCAGTGCCTGTGAAGCTCGCCGCCCGTGACACTCTCACGTAATAATGAGTTGGGGCTGTACACGCCCCGGAGTCTCAGGGGTGCCGGCCTCAGGCCCTAGGGCTCCCTCCCACGCCTAGTGGCAGCACTTAGCTCCGCGCTGGTGAGAAGACTTGAAGACCAGAAAACTAGACTAGGTGCCGGACGCGGCCTTTTGCTTTGGATCTCTCTTTCTGTAGCTTTGCTTTCTGGATCTGGATTTGAGTTGAAACCGAGTTTTTATCGATGCGCGCGGGGGGAGCCTTTTCTCGTTCAAGCAATTTCTCGCCTTCTGGATCTCGTTTTGTCTGGGACTCATGTCCGTCGCCTTCCCCTCACGAGCTCCTCGCGAGCGGGACTACGCGAAGCACGCGCACGCCAAGCGCATGCTAGCACTGCAACTGGAGCCCACCTCTCGTGGGGCCCCTTCTGACGGGGCGACAAGCTCTGCAGGATTCTCAGAAACTCGACGTCTCGCGACCCAGCTCAAGCCGGCATTGACTACGGTAAACCATGACAGAAAACTCGCACCTGGATTCACGAGTTCGCGAGGACACAAACTCGCGTTGCATAGGAAAGTAAAAACTGCAGTTTGCTTACATGAGGGGCTCCCCCTCTCAAAATGCTCATACAAGTTTTCTAAGGGCCACGCCCGAGTTTGTGCGCAAGATGAAGTGACAGGAGAACAAGGGATCAGCCAGAAATGTCGCTCGCTGCGTCACCCGCGGATGCGTCACTCGCGTCGTCGTCGTCTTCATCGGCATCGTCGTCGCCGTCGGCGACGCCCCCGTCGCCGTCGTCCACCACGTCGCCTTCGTCTGCAACGACCACCACCGCGTCATCCTCAGAAGTGAAGGCCCTAACCAACGCGTCCACATTGTCCTCAACCCAACGCGCTAGGTCGCCCCGGACAGCCGTGGGTACGGGGGCGATGGCGGCGTCGAAATCAAAGTTGGGGTCGGCATTCAGGAGGTGGCTGAAGACACGGGAGAAAGCACGCTCGAGAAGGCCACGACCCCTTTCCTCCACAAGCTGGCGAGCTCTGGCAGATCGAGCCTCCAGGCGCGTCACCACCTCGGTGAGGAAGGTCAGGTGGCTGGCGTAATCATTCGAGTGAGGGGCCGGCGCCTCCACGTCGCAAATATGGCCCAGGGCGATATTGGCCCTGTTCCGGAGATCCTGAAGCATAGGGGCATGCTCTCGCTCCAGCGTTCGTCGTTGGAGCACTTCCTCCATGTTTTGCCGTGCGACGGCCTCAGCGTCAACAACCCGCCTTCAAAGGGAACGCAGCTTGGCGCGGGCGGAGGCCAAGTCCGCCTGCGCCGTAACCAGGGGGGCGGCCGTGGCTTCCGCGCGCCTCTCAGCCTCATCCAACCTGGGCCTGAGGGCAGCGGCCCTGCTCGCATCCTCCGTACCCGCGAGCTTCAGCTTCAGGTCGTACCTACCCTCCAGGTTTGCGCGAACCTCGGCCACCCGGCGATTGACCTCCTCCTCAACTCTGGCCTCGCGAGCCCCGACGGCATCTTCTGCTTGAGCAACTTGACGCTCCCTCGTCTCTAGTCGCTCGAGCTCGAGGCTGCGCTCCACGGCTTCCAGGGCTAGCGCCTCGCCGCGCTTCCAGATCTCCTCATCCTCCGCGGGCGTCCCCCTCAGCGATGCAAGAGCGGCCCTACGCGCCTCCACCTGCTGCTCAAGGGACGCGCTCCAGGCTTGGAGCTCCCACGCGCGCTCCTCCGTAGCCTCGCGACGACAGTCAGCCTCGCGAGCCTCTTCCAAGGCTCGCGAGCGGGCTTCATGGGCAATCTTGAGGGACGCCTCGGCCTTCGCATTCTCAAGGTCGCGCTGATAGCAGCCGAGGTTGATGGCCACCTTCAGCTTGCGCTGCTCCTCCACTAGCCAGAGACCTTCAGCCTCAAGGTGCGAGTCAACACAAGCGAGCTCTTCACCCAGTCGACTCATCGCGCCCATCGCCTCCTGGAAAAGCTCGTGACGAACTACGCTTCGCCCGCGCTCAAGCTCGAACGCTCGGCCCACCTCATCCTCCACCTCCGGGGTAGCGGGCAGGGCGCCAAGTGGCGCGCCACCTCCCGGCAGGGGGCTGGGGGCTGACGCCGTACCCGACGTCAACCAGTCCTCGCGAGAAGCCCGAGCTGATCGGGGCACGCTGCATGAAGAGGAGCCGAAGATCGAAGCCAACCAGCTGCCGTCTATGAGCAAAGGAGGGGTCCTGGGTACGCCCACCAGGCTCCACACCAGACCGTGGGGGAGGAGTGACAAAGCCGCGGGCTCAGCGCGCCACGAAAGCCGAGATGCTCCCCCAACCGACCCTGCTCCAGGGGCGGTAAGCAGACTAGGAACGCTCAAGGCCGATGGGGGAGTCAAGGAAGGAGGAGGCCGTTTCTCAGGAGGCGCAGCCGCCTCGACGGAAGGAGCCCTAAAGAACTGACGTCAGAAGATGAAAAACAACACACAAGGAGCCACAGCGATACGATACTTAGACGTCAATGGCGATGTACTTCCGCCGCTTCAGCGGTCCAAAGATGTTGCTGCCGCTGGGGGATCCTTTCCTCTTGCGGAGCTCCTCGAAGTCCACACAAAGACGACCGAAACGCTGGACGTGACGGCCGGTGCGCAGCGGGGCCGAAGAAGAGCTTGGAAGGATATCTTCAGGGGTGCCTAGTTGCGGCAAACAACCGGGCACCTTTTCACCACAACCTCCCGAGGCTCCTGGAGCCTTGGCCTCGGGAGTCGCATGCTGCATCTCCTCAGCAACCGACGCCTCAGGTGAGGGGTGGCAGGCTCCTGAGGACGATGCCCCAGGATCCCCACTCGGCACGTGCTCCTCAGCACTCGAGCCACCGGCCTCCGCCGGAGCTCGCCCACCTGCACCGTCGCTTGGGGCGAGCTCAGCACCAGGGGCAAGGAAGGGAACCACAACGACGGGGTTCTCATGAGGCCCCTCCAGGCCGATCGGCCGCGGCCCCCACTCGTCAAAAGGAGGCACGTTCTCTACAAATTCATCCTTGTTCTTGCAGCGGTACAGTAAGCAATTCTTCCCAGGAAGTTCGGCCGGCAAAGGGACACCCGTCAGGACCTTGAGCACTGTCTGCCACGTCCCGAGAAGGAGCCCAAACTCCTGAAACCTCATGTGGTCCTGGCTGTGGAGCAAGGTCCACATTGGGCGAGAATGGCGCTGAAGCGGAGCAACCCGGCGCTTGACGAATTCCTTCACCACCATCGGCGCGGTCACGCCGCGATCCTTCAGCAACCTCAACCTGAGCCAGACGTGGGCAAGGCCGGGGCTCGTGAGCCGTTGATGGCTCCAGCCGGAGTTAGGAACAACGGGCCCCAACGGAGCCTGAAGCAGAGGACTGAGCACGCCGGCATCAATGAACACCCATCGTGTCCGGAATTCGCTCGTGGGTGGAGGAAGCTCGAAGTCGATCCCCTCGCCCGCCGTCGCAGCCACGGCATGGAAGCTCACGCATCCCGAGCTTTGTTGGGGGCCGATCAGATGCAATGAGAAGAAATGGCTAAGGAGGGCCACAGAAGGGGCTATGCCAGCCATAGCTTCGCACACGAAGGCGAAGACGGCGAGAAGAGTCACATACTGAGGGTCGAGATGCAGCATGTGGATCTGATAATGCTCAAGCACCCGTTGAAGAAGGCGGAGAAGGGAGGAATCAGGCCAGCCCAGAGGGCATCTATGAAGATTGGGACTTCGGTGGCCGCCTGAGCCGTGCGAGTGCGAGACGCAGGCCAAGCCACCGTCTCCCCCCACTCGTTGAAGCTGGAAGCAAGCATCGGGCACACCTTGTCCATGGCCTCGTCGTTGAGCACCCGAGACCGGCCGAGCGCCGGCGCAAAGGACGGAGGCGCAGCAGGCAGAGATAGAGGTCTCTTCCCCTTTTCAGCTTGTTTCGGCGCCATGGCGATAGAGCAGGCGGAGCACAACTTAGATAGGAGAACAGAAACATAGTCTCGAGGAAGCAGGGAGATTGGGGAAGCAAGGCGCAGATGACGGAGGAATAACTGTGTAGGCCGCGGGGCCGCATAGCTAGGCGGGTTCAAAGGCAGCGTGGGGAAGCGGAGACGCCCATGTCCAATCAACCGCCACGCGTCAACCGAGGCCACAGGCTTTTGGGGCCCGCGGTGCTCCGAACTTGACCCTTGGCTTCGCCGCGAAGCCAAGCCCAAGCGCACCTTGGGCCCGGGGGCTACTGTCGGCGTTCTGGGAACGGGGGTGCCCAGACTTGCCTGCCTGCGGCCCACAGCGTGGCTAAGCTAGCAGGCCCTACGACCCATCTTCATCAACAAGGCATCCAAGACCCTTGCGAGGGTCCAAGCCTCGCGAGGCGGACGACACAATACCTCCTCTGGAGTGGCCTAGCCAGGCAGGCTCACAAGGAGCGGAGATATCAAGGCGGGGCAAAACCTCACGAGGCTCTCGTGACGTGAGCCATGACGAACGGCACCAGGCGGGCGCCAGTTCGCGCAGCGTCCTTATTTCCTCTTTGGTGCTAAGGAGGCCAGCGGAGGCGAAGAGTACCGAGGCATCAGGCAAAGGTTGCTATATTGGTGCAACGAGATCAAGACCAGGAGGACGGCAAGATGGAGGTCATCGTGGAGCCCAAGACGGCGTCACCACCAGAGCTTTTCGCAGGCGAAGACCACTTTTGTCAGGATAGCTTGTACTAGCTGCCCCCCTTCAAATTTGCCTGCCGTTGTTGGCTCCCTTCCCGCTCGATATTTGGGAAGAGGACCATGGCCTCTATAAATAGGACTAGCCACCACAGTAGGAGCCAACTGATCTCGAACTGATTCGGATCATCCTCAACCACACAGGCACAAGAACACCTCAACCTCAGGAGGCTGTTCTTCCCTTGTACTGTTCATCATCAGCCCAAGAGGCAATCCACCACCACCACACTGGAGTAGGGTATTACACCACAACGGTGGCCCGAACCAGTATAAACCTCGTGTCTTCCTGTGTTGCGAGTTCGTCCGCGAGATCTTAGCGAGCTAGGGCATAGATTGGTAGGAGGGAAAGACTTCGTGCGCACCCCAGTGTTCGAACCTTAAGGGTTTGCCGGAACGCCACATCCGACAGCATCCCACAACATCTCCATCAAGGCTGACTTCTCTGTCGCGCAGGACGAGGGCTATGTCTGATCCCTTGGAACGTGGCGACTGATACGTCTCCAACGTATCTATAATTTTTGATTGTTCCATGCTATTTTATTATCAATCTTGGATGTTTTATAATCATTTTATAGTCATTTTATATCATTTTTTGGTACTAACCTATTGACATAGTGCCAAGTGCCAGTTGCTGTTTTTCCATGTTTTTTACATCGCAGGAAATCAATATCAAACGAAGTCCAAATGCCACGAAACTCCACGACGATTTTTTATGGGCCAGAAGGAAGGCAATGGGCCCTGGTTGCACCTTGGGGGGGGGTGCCCCGAGGGGGGCACAACCCACCAGGGTGCGCCAGGAGGCCCAAGCGCGCCCTGGTGGGTTGTGCCCACCTCGGGTGCCCCCCAGACCGCCTCTTTGCTCTATAAATACCCCAATATTCCAGAAACCCTAGAGACGTCGACGAAATATTCATCCAGCCGCCGCAGAGTCCAGAACAACCAGATCCAACCTAGACACCATCACGGAGGGGTTCACCACTTCCATTGGTTCCTCTCCGATGATGCGTGAGTAGTTCCGTAGTTAGTAGCTAGATGGCTTTCTCTCTCTCGCTGAATTCTCAATACAATGGTCTATTGGAGATCCATATGATGTAACTCTTTTGCGTTGTGTTTGTTGGGATCTGATGAACTCCGAGTTTATGATCAGTTATATATTTTTATATCCATGAAAGTTATTTGAGTTTTTTTGATCTCTTATATGCATTATCTCTTATAGCCTCGTATTTCTTCTCCGATATTTGGGTTTTGTTTGGCCAACTTGATCTATTTATCTTGCAATGGGAAGAGGTGCCCCATAGTGGGTTCGATCTTACGGTGCTTGATCCCAGTGACAGAAGGGGAACCGACACGTATGTATTGTTGCTACTAAGGATAAAAAGACGAGATCTATATCTACCGCCATATAGGTAAACGGATCTTGTCTACATCATGTCATCGTTCTTATTGCATTACTCCGTTTTTCCATGAACTTAATACACTAGATGCATGCTGGATAGCGGTCGATGTGTGGAGTAATAGTAGTAGATGCAGGCAGGAGTCGGTCTACTAATCTTGGACGTGATGCCTATGTAATGATCATTGCCTGGATATCGTCATGATTATTTGAAGTTCTATCAATTTCCCAACAGTAATTTGTTTACCCACCGTTTGCTATTTTTCTCAAGAGAAGTCACTAGTGAAACCTACGGCCCCTGGGTCTTCTTCCTCATATATTTGCCTTGCGATCTACTTTTCCGTTGCATTTTTATTCAGATCTATTAAACTAAAAATAAAAAAATATTTTGCTGCATTTTATTTTATTTGCGATCTATTATTTCAAACTATCATAATTTTCTCCCGTCTCCTTGCCAATTTCCGGCCCCGTACCCCGGAAGGGGTTGACAACCCCTTTAACACGTCGGGTTGCGAGGTGTTGTTATTTGTGTGCAGGTGCTGCTTACGTTGTGTTGGTTGGTTCTCCTACTGGTTCGATACCTTGGTTTCATAACCGAGGGAAATACCTACCGTCGCTGTGCTATATCATCCCTCCCTCTCCAGGGAAATACCGACGTAGTTCCAGCTACCATCAAGGAAGAATTTCTGGCGCCGTTGCCGGGGAGGATCTTCAACATAACCAGGTTCCTAATCACAAATCTCATCTCCTCGCAATTTACATTATTTGCCATTTGCCTCTCGTTTTCCTCTCCCCCACTTAACAAAAATTGCCATTTTATTCGCCTCTCTTTTCCGTTCGCCGTTTTTCTTGTCAGACCTATTTTCTGCTTGCTATCATGAGTGATTTCGGTATGGCACCAACAGATGATGGCCTGACTCCTAAGATTGGATGCACAGGCAATCTGGATGCTAAAACTTTTATCTTGGGGCAAGGGAACGTTATGGGGAAAGAACGTATCCAAGAATTTTTCAATTGTGTTGGAAATTTGAGTCTTGATGATGCTCATATACTTAAAACTACTAGATCATATGCGAATGCCATTTCAGCACTAGTTCTGAAACTTGAAAGTAAATTTATCCGCACTCATCCTACTTTGCAAAGATTGTTTTTTGATCTTCCTGAAATAAAGAATCCTAGAGCCAAAAAGTTGGCCACTCTCGTTCTTATGAACGAGTTTGACCACATAATTAGGGAAGCTAGGAAAATCTTTCACTTTTATGGTATGAATCGTGAAAAACCCGTGATAGATGATTTTTTTTACAATAGTGATTATGCACTAAGGCATTTTCTTGGGGATAATAAGATCTTTGATGAGAATCTTAAAAAGGAGGTTCCCGTTCTAGAAATAATCCAACAAGTTTTTAATAATGTTAATCAACACTATTCTTGGATTGTTGTGGGAAATCAAAGGGGTTATGATGAAAACCAACTAAGAAATGCTAAAGTTTCTAAGGATAATATGTTTTATGTTGTGTTGCTTGCACAATGGAAAGAGCCACGGGCTTATCTCTCCAGCGAATTAAATTAGCTATCGATAGCTTAATACATTTCAGTATTTGGCTTGCTTTCTTCATTTTCCTTGCGTAGGTAGAATCCTTTCTGGGGAGCTAGGCAAAGAACGTTCTCAAGGATAGAGGGGGCCGTTGCTTGAATTCGTATTGGCGTGGAGGAGCCCGAGGAGAGAACCGTTCCCCCTTTCCTTTTGGGAGTACCGCTTACTGATCGGGAGTGGTCAAGGGAGGATCACCTTGCGAAGAAGAAGCACGGGACGCTTTTCTAACTGGTTTAGCCTCTAGAGTGGGACAAAACCTCCTGATAAAAATACCCCCAAGAAATTTAAGAAGAAAGATGACAAAACTTAGATCCTTGCCTTATGCCTAGCTAAGGGCGTAAAACTATAGCGCTTGTTGGGAGGCAACCCAATGAATAAAATTTATTTTTGCTTGCTGTTCTTGAGTGTTTACACAATTATGCCTCTGTTATGATTGTGCTTTTTATGTTTAAATTAGTGTTTGTGCCAAGTAAAGCCTATAGGATCCTCTTGGGTGATAGTTGTTTGATCTTGCTGAAAAAGACAGAAACTTTGCGCTCACGAAAATAATTTTCATAAATCACATAAAAGAGATTTTGCCCTGATTCTTTTTGCAGAAGATTAATATACAAATTACCCAGGTCGTCCTATTTTTGTAGAAGTTTTTGAGTTACAGAAGTATTCTCCAAAGTCAGATTACTACAGACTGTTCTGTTTTGACAGATTCTGTTTTCTTTGTGTTGTGTGCTTATTTTGATGGCTCTATGGTTTTCTTTGATGAGTTTTTGGCATAGAAAAGTTGGAATACAATAGATATAATACAAAAACAAAAAATGAATTGGTTTAATACATCACTTATAGTAGTGGTTTGCTTTCTTATACTAACGGATCTCACAAAGGTTTTGCTGAGTTTTGTGTGATTGAAGTTTTCAAGTTTTGGGTTATCTTACGATGGATGAAGGAAGGATGTAAGAGCCTAAGCTTGGGGATGCCCCGGCATCCCAAGCTTTTATCCAAGAATGAGCAACCAACTAAGCTTGGGGATGCCCCTGAGTGGCATCCCCGCTTTCTTCCAACAACTATCGGTATTTTACTCGAGACTATATTTTTATTCGTCACATGATATGTGTTTTGCTTGGAGCGTCTTGTATGATATGTGTCTTTGCTTGTTTTATTTTTTGTTTTAAGTCATCAATCCTTGCTGGACACACCTATTTGATAGAGCCAAAATTATATCATGACTTGCTAGAATTGCTCTAGTGCTTCACTTAAATCTTTTATGAGCTAGGACTTGCTCTAGTGCTTCACTTATATCTTTTTGAGCACAGTGTGCTTGTTATTTTTGAAGAAATGCTCTCTTGCTTCACTTAGATTTATTTGAGAGTTAGTAAAATTTTGAATAAATTCTCTCTTGCTTCACTTAAATTATTTTGAGAGAAAGAAAATTTGTTATGCTCATGATCTTCACTTATATGTGTTTGAGCTTATGAAAAGCAACACATGAAAATTAGTCCCAAAGTGATAGATATCCAAGAAGGATAAAGAAAAAATGTCATGAAGATCATTGGACAAAATAAACTTGATTCTTAGTAATAGTTTTGAGATATAATAATGTGATATGTGAGTTATGTTGATGAGTAATTGTGCTTTAGTAAGAATATTGGTGTTAAGGTTTGTGATTCCCTTTGCATGCACGAAAGTCAATAATCATGCAATGAAAAATTATATCCTACTTGTGGTGCATTATTCGGTGTTACTTATGCTTAATGCTTGCTTCACGAGATTATTCGTTTCTTGGTTGGTCGCTTCTCAATCTTTTTGCTAGCCTTCATTTTGCACCAAGTATGATCTCTACTTGTGCATTCAAAATCCTTTAAACCAGTTTTGCCACTAGAGTCCACTATATCTACCTATATGCGGTATTCTTTTGCCGTTCTAAGCAAATTTGTATGTGCCATCTCTAATTTTCAAAATAAACTTCTCTTTTGTGTGTTTGTTTCGCTCGCGGAACGGTAATGGGTGGCTAATATTTTCCATGTTGGATGTGTTATTCTCGCGATCAGTGTTTATTCACTTGTCATTGCACGAGAGTAAGGCAAAGGTTTTAGGGATTCCCAGTCTCGAAATGCAAAAATGAATTTACTTTATGTTGTAAAATAATAAATTCCTTGGAAAGTGTTGGTATGGAAGGCACCCGTGGATACGGCTAGCCATGGAAAGTGAAAGTATGGGGGAAAAAGGAATAAACTTTATTTTCCGTTTGGGAACCGCCTATGGCATATCTAGCATGGAAAGTGTTCGTAGATCTACGTCGTTTTCGTTGGTGGGATTGATAGACCCCCCAAAATGTTTTTATCTCAAAATTTTCGATTTGAGCTCTGGCACCTCTACAAATCCCTACTTCCCTCCGCGAAGGGCCTTTCTTTTACTTTATGCAATTTTTATTTTGAGTCTCCATCTTCTCTTACAAAAGCACCAACTAAGAGGCAATATGATCGTACTTAAGTATTGGGTGTAGCTAATATTCGAGTGTGTTTCATGAATGGATCAATGTTTGAGCATGATGGGCTAGGGATAACTTGTTTTAGCATTGGTATTTTGAAAGACATGGTTGCTTGTTGATATGCTTGAGTATCTAAATTATTATGTCAAAACTAGACTATTGCTTTGAATCACATAAAAGTCCAATTGTCCATGCTATAAAGAAAAGAATATGATATGACTTGATGAACAACACTCCACATCAAAAATTCTGTTTTTATCACTCGAGGACGAGTAGGAGTTAAGCTTGGGGATGCTGATACGTCTCCAACGTATCTATAATTTTTGATTGTTCCATGCTGTTTATTATCAATCTTGGATGTTTTATAATCATTTTATAGTCATTTTATATCATTTTTTGGTACTAACCTATTGACATAGTGCCAAGTGCCAGTTGCTGTTTTCCCATGTTTTTTACATCGCAGGAAATCAATATCAAACGAAGTCCAAATGCCACGAAACTCCACGACGATTTTTATGGGCCAGAAGGAAGGCAATGGGCCCTGGTTGCACCTAGGGGGGTGCCCCGAGGGGGGCACAACCCACCAGGGCGCGCCAGGAGGCCCAAGCGCGCCCTGGTGGGTTGTGCCCACCTCGGGTGCCCCCTGGACCGCCTCTTTGCTCTATAAATACCCCAATATTCCAGAAACCCTAGAGACGTCGATGAAATATTCATCCAGCCGCCACAGAGTCCAGAACAACCAGATCCAACCTAGACACCATCACGGAGGGTTCATCACTTCCATTGGTGCCTCTCCGATGATGCGTGAGTAGTTCCGTAGTTAGTAGCTAGATGGCTTTCTCTCTCTCGCTGAATTCTCAGTACAATGGTCTCTTGGAGATCCATATGATGTAACTCTTTTGCGTTGTGTTTGTTGGGATCTGATGAACTTCGAGTTTATGATCAGTTATATATTTTTATATCCATGAAAGTTATTTGAGTTTCTTTGATCTCTTATATGCATTATCTCTTATAGCCTCGTATTTCTTCTCCGATATTTGGGTTTTGTTTGGCCAACTTGATCTATTTATCTTGCAATGGGAAGAGGTGCCCCGTAGTGGGTTCGATCTTACGGTGCTTGATCCCAGTGACAGAAGGGGAACCGACACGTATGTATTGTTGCTACTAAGGATAAAAAGACGAGATCTATATCTACCGCCATATAGGTAAACAGATCTTGTCTACATCATGTCATCATTCTTATTGCATTACTCCGTTTTTCCATGAACTTAATACACTAGATGCATGCTGGATAGCGGTCGATGTGTGGAGTAATAGTAGTAGATGCAGGCAGGAGTTGGTCTACTAATCTTGGACGTGATGCCTATGTAATGATCATTGCCTGGATATCGTCATGATTATTTGAAGTTCTATCAATTGCCCAACAGTAATTTGTTTACCCACCGTTTGCTATTTTTCTCGAGAGAAGCCACTAGTGAAACCTAGGGCCCCCGGTTCTTCTTCCTCATATATTTGCCTTGCGATCTACTTTTCCGTTGCATTTTTATTCAGATATATTAAACCAGAAATACAAAAATATTTTGCTGCACTTTATTTTATTTGCGATCTATTATTTCAAACTATCATAATTTTCTCCCGTCTCCTTGCCAATTTCTGGCGCCGTACCCCGGAAGGGATTGACAACCCCTTTAACACGTCGGGTTGCGAGGTGTTGTTATTTGTGTGCAGGTGCTGCTTACATTGTGTTGCTTGGTTCTCCTACTTGTTCGATACCTTGGTTTCATAACTGAGGGAAATACCTACCGTCGTTGTGCTACATCATCCCTCCCTGTCCAGGGAAATACCGAGTAGTTCCAGCTACCATCAGCGACATGTTGCTTCACTAGACTACACGCCTGATAACCCACAACTATAGGGGATCGCAATAGTTCGAGGGTAGTATTTCACCCAAATTTATTGATTCGACACAAGGGGAGCCAAAAAATATTTGTAAGTATTATCAGTTGAGTTGTCAATTCAACCACACCTGGAGAACTAAATATCCGTAGCAAGGTGATCAGTAGCACAGTAGTATGATAGTTTGATAGCAGTAGTAACAGTAGCAATAGCAACGGTAACAATAATAATAGCAGTTTTTCTAGTGATTGTAAGAACATCAGCCGCGAAAGTAACTTAGCAAAGATCAATATATGACAAGCGTACGCATTAGATCAATGATGGATATTTGTGTTGGATGACATTCATATATAACAATCACAACCTAGAGCGATACACAATAGCTCCAATTCATCAATGTAATGTAGGCATGTATGCCGTATATAGTCATACATGCTTATAGTAAGAACTTGCATGCCATCTTTTGTCTTACCCTCCCGTGGCAGCGGAGTCTATAAGGAAACTAAGGGATATTAAGGCCTCCTTTTAATAGAGAACAGGAACAAAGCATTAGCACATGGTGAATACATGAACTCCTCAAATTATACTCATCCCCGGAGAGTATCCCAAACAATTGTCACTATGGGGGTCTACGGATCAGAACAATAGCAAGTGCAAATGACTACCAGATAGGATCAAAAACTTAAATATATTCATGAAAACATAGAGGGTTCAGATCTAAAATCATGACACTCAGGCCCTAGTGACGAGCATTAAGCATAGCAAAGTCATAGCAACATCAATATCAGAAGATAATGTATACTAGGGATCAAGCCCTAACAAATTGACTCGATTACATGATAAATCTCATCCAACCCTATCACCGTCCAGCAAGCCTACGAAGGAATTACTCACTACCGGTGGTGAGCATCATGAAATTGGTGATGAAGAAGGATTGGTGATGATGATGGCGATGAACCCCCCTCTCCAGAGCCCCAAACGAACTCTAGATCTGGCCTCCCGATGAAGAACACGAGGTGGCGGCGGCTCTGTATCATAACACGCGATGAAACTTCTTCCCTTATTTTTGCTTGGTGAAAAGGAATTTATAGGCTTGAGATTAGGGTCAGCGGAGCCACGTGGGCCCTACAAGGCAACTAGGCGCACCTGGGAGGGTGGGTGGCCGCGCCTTGTTGCCTTGTGGGCAACAGGTGCCCCCCTCTGGTGGGTCTTGGCTCTAGTATTTTTTTATATATTTCATAAGAAAATCTTCAGAAAGTCTCATCCAATTCTGAGAACTTTTATTTCTGCACAAAAATAACACCATGGTAGTTATGCTGAAAACAACGTCAGTCCGGGTTAGTTTCATTCAAATCATGCAAATTTGAGTCCAAAACAAGAATAAAAGTATTTGGAAAAGTAGATACGATGGAGACATATCAAGTCCCCCAAGCTTAACTCATTGCTTGTCCTCAAGCAATTGAGTTGACAAACTGAAATTGATAAAGAAAAACTTTTACGAACTCTTTTGTTCTTGTATCTGTATATAAACTTAAATAGCACCCAAGTTTTTGATACGTCCATTTTGCATCATGCTTTTATATCGAATTTATTGCATTATGGGCTGTTATTACACGTTATGTCACAATACTTATACCTTTTCTCTCTTATTTTACAAGGTTTACATGAAGAGGGAGAATGCCGGCAGCTGGAATTTTGGGCTGGAAAAGGAGCAAATATTAGAGACCTATTCTGCACAACTCCAAAAGTCCTGAAACTTCACGGAGGCACGTTTTGGAATTAATAAAAAATACTGGCAAAATAATCCACCAGAGGGGGCCCACACCCTGGCCACGAGGGTGGGGGGGCGCGCCTTGCCCCCCCAGGGCGCGCCCCCTGCCTCGTGGGCCCCCTGGCAGGCTTCCGGTGCCCATCTTCTGCTATATGAAGTCTTTTACCCTGGAATTCTAAGCAAGCTTTCGGGACGAAACGCCGCCGCCACGAGGCGGAACCTTGGCGGAATTAATCTAGGGCTCCGGCGGAGCTGTTCTACCGGGGAAACTTCCCTCCGGGAGGGGAAATCATCGCCATTGTCATCACCAACGATCCTCTCATCGGGAGGGGGTCAATCTCCATCAACATCTTCACCAGCACCATCTCATCTCAAACCCTAGTTCATCTCTTGTATCCAATCTTTATCTCAAAACCTCAGATTGGTACCTGCGGGTTGCTAGTAGTGTTGATTACTCCTTGTAGTTGATGCTAGTTGGTTTATTTGGTGGAAGATCATATGTTCAGATCCTTTAGGCATACTAATACCCCTCTGATTATGAACATGAATATGATTTGTGAGTAGTTACGTTTTTTCCCGAGGACATGGGAGAAGTCTTGCTATAAGTAGTCATGTGAATTTGGTATTCTTTCGATATTTTGATGAGATGTATGTTGTCTCTCCTCTAGTGGTGTTATGTGAACGTCGACTACATGAAACTTCACCATTGTTTGGGCCTAGAGGAAGGCATTGGGAAGTAATAAGTAGATGATGGGTTGCTAGAGTGACAGAAGCTTAAACCCTAATTTATGAGTTGCTTCGTAAGGGGCTGATTTGGATCCATATGTTTCATGCTATGGTTAGGTTTACCTTAATACTTGTTTTGTAGTTGCGGATGCTTGCAATAGGGTTTAATCATAAGTAGGATGCTTGTCCAAGAAAGGGTAGTACCCAAGCACCGGTCCACCCACATATCAAATTATCAAAGTAACGAACGAGAATCATATGAGCGTGATGAAAACTAGCTTGACGGTAATTCCCATGTGTCCTCGGTGAAGGAAATATGCCCTAGAGGCAATCATAAAGTTATTGTTTATTTCCTCATATCATGATAAATGTTTATTATTCATGTTAGAATTGTATTAACCGGAAACATAATACATGTGTGAATACATAGACAAACATAGTGTCACTAGTATGCCTCTACTTGACTAGCTCGTTAATCGAAGATGGTTAAGTTTCCTAGCCATCGACATGAGTTGTCATTTGATTAACGGGATCACATCATTAGGAGAATGATGTGATTGACTTGACCCATTTCGTTAGCTTAGCACTCGATCGTTTAGTATGTTGCTATTTCTTTCTTCATGACTTATACATGTTCCTATGACTATGAGATTATGCAACTCCCGTTTACCGGAGGAACACTTTGTGTGCTACCAAACGTCACAACGTAACTGGGTGATTATAAAGGTGCTCTACAGGTGTCTCCAAAGGTACTTGTTGGGTTGGCGTATTTCGAGATTAGGATTTGTCACTCCGATTGTCGGAGAGGTATCTCTGGGCCCTCTCGGTAATGCACATCACTTAAGCCTTGCAAGCATTGCAACTAATGAGTTAGTTGTGGGATGATGTATTACGGAACGAGTAAAGAGACTTACCGGTAACGAGATTGAACTAGGTATTGAGATACCGACGATCGAATCTCGGGCAAGCAACATACCGATGACAAAGGGAACAACGTATGTTGTTATGCGGTCTGACCGATAAAGATCTTCGTAGAATATGTTGGAGCCAATATGAGCATCCAGGTTCCGCTATTGGTTATTGACCGGAGACGTGTCTTGGTCATGTCTACATAGTTCTCGAACCCGTAGGGTCCGCACGCTTAAAGTTAGATGACGATCGGTATTATGAGTTTTGTGTTTTGATGTACCGAAGGTAGTTCGGAGTCCCGGATATGATCACGGACATGACGAGGAATCTCTAAATGGTCGAGACATAAAGATCGATATATTGGATGACTATATTCAGACACCGGAAGTGTTCCGGGTGGTTTCGGAGAAAACCGGAGTGCCGGAGGGTTACCGGAACCCCCCGGGAGAAGTAATGGGCCTTAGTGGAGAGAGAGAGGGCTGGCCAGGGTAGGCCGCGCGCCCCTCCCCCTCTGGTCCGAATTGGACTAGGAGAGGGGGGCGGCACCCCCCTTTCCTTCTCCTTCTCCCCTTTCCTTTCCCCCTCCTAGTAGGAGTAGGAAAGAGGGGAGTCCTACTCCTACTAGGAGGAGGACTCCTCCTCCTGGCGCGCCAACAAGGGCCGGCCGGCCTCCCCCTTGCTCCTTTATATACGGGGGCAAGGGGGCACCCTAGAACACAACAATTGATCTCTTAGTCGTGTGCGGTGCCCCCCTCCACCATATTCCACCTCGATAATATCGTAGCTGTGCTTAGGCGAAGCCCTGCGTCGGTAGCATCATCATCACCGTCACCACGCCGTCGTGCTGACGGAACTCTCCCGTGAAGCTCTGCTGGATCGGAGTTCGCGGGACGTCATCGAGCTGAACGTGTGCTGAACTCGGAGGTGCCGTACGTTCGGTAGTTGGATCGGTCGGATCGTGAAGATGTACGACTACATCAACCGCGTTGTGTTAACGCTTCCGCTTTCGGTCTACGAGGGTACGTGGGCACACTCTCCCATCTCGTTGCTATGCATCACCATGATCTTGCGTGTGTGTAGGATTTTTTTTTGAAATTACTACGTTCCCCAACAGTGGCATCCGAGCCTGGTTTTATGCGTAGATGTTTATGCACGAGTAGAACACAAGTGAGTTGTGGGCGATACAAGTCATACTGCTTACCAGCATGTCATACTTTGGTTCGGCGGTATTGTTGGATGAAGCGGCCCGGACCGACATTACCCGTACGCTTACGCGAGACTGGTTCTACCGACGTGCTTTGCACACAGGTGGCTGGCGGGTGTCAGTTTCTCCAACTTTAGTTGAACCGAGTGTGGCTACGTGATACGTCTCCGACGTATCTATAATTTTTGATTGCTCCATGCTATATTATATTCTGTTTTGGACATTATTGGCTTTATTATACACTTTTATATTTTTTTGGGACTAACCTATTAACCGGAGGCCCAGCCCAGAATTGCTGTTTTTGCCTATTTCAGAGTTTCGCAGAAAAAGAATATCAAACGGAGTCCAAACGGAATGAAACCTTCGGGAACGTGATTTTCGGAACGAATTTGATCCAGTGGACTTGGAACCTACGTCAAGACATCAACCAGGAGGGCACGAGGTAGGAGGGCGCGCCTACCCCCCTGGGCGTGCCCTCCACCCTCGTGGGCCCCCCGTTGCTCCACCGACGAACTCCTTCCTCCTATATATACCTCCGTACCCCCAAACTACCAGATACGGAGCCAAAAACCTAATTCCACCGCCGCAACCTTCTGTATCCGTGAGATCCCATCTTGGGGCCTGTTCCGGAGCTCCCCCGGAGGGGCCATCGATCACGGAGGGCTTCTACATCAACACCATAGCCTCTCCGATGATGTGTGAGTAGTTTACCTCAGACCTTCGGGTCCATAGTTATTAGCTAGATGGCTTCTTATCTCTTTTTGGATCTCAATACAATGTTCTCCCCTCTCTTGTAGAGATCTATTCGATGTAATCTTCTTTTGCGGTGTGTTTGTTGAGACCGATGAATTGTGGGTTTATGATCAAGTTTATCTATGAACCATATTTGAATCTTCTCTGAATTCTTTTATGTATGATTGGTTATCTTTGCAAGTCTCTTCGAATTATCAGTTTGGTTTGGCCTACTAGATTGATCTTTCTTGCAATGGGAGAAGTGCTTAGCTTTGGGTTCAAACTTGCGGTGTCCTTTCCCAGTGACAGTAGGGGCAGCAAGGCACGTATTGTATTGTTGCCATCGAGGATAACAAGATGCGGTTTATATCATATTGCATGAGTTTATCCCTCTACATCATGTCATCTTGCTTAAAGCGTTACTCTCTTCTTATGAACTTAATACTCTAGATGCATGCTGGATAGCGGTTGATGTGTGGAGTAATAGTAGTAGATGCAGGCAGGAGTCGGTCTACTTGTCTCGGACGTGATGCCTATATACATGATCATACCTAGATATTCTCATAACTATGCTCAATTATGTTAATTGCTCAACAATAATTTGTTAACCCACCGTAATACTCATGCTATCGAGAGAAGCCACTAGTGAAACCTATGGCCCCCGGGTCTATTTTCCATCATATTTAATCTCCCGACAACAAGCTATTTCTGGCGCCGTTTTTATTTTTCTTTCTTTACTTTGCATCTTTATCATAAAAATACCAAAAATACTATCTTATCATATCTATAAGATCTCACTCTCGTAAGTGACCGTGAAGGGATTGACAACCCCTTTATTGCATTGGTTGCGAGGATTTATTTGTTTGTGTAGGTGCGAGGGACTCGTGCGTGGCCTCCTACTAGATTGATACCTTGGTTCTCAAAAACTGAGGGAAATACTTATGCTACTTTGCTGCATCACCCTTTCCTCTTCAAGGGAAAACCAACGCAGTGCTCAAGAGGTAGCAAGAAGGATTACTGGCGCCGTTGCTGGGGAGTCTATGCAAAAGTCAACATACCAAGTACCCATCACAAACTCTTATCTCCCGCATTACATTATTTGCCATTTGCCTCTCGTTTTCCTCTCCCCCACTTCACCCTTGCCATTTTATTCGCCTTCTTCCCGTATGCCTTTCTGTTTGTGTTTCCACGTGCCTTCTATTTGCTTGCATCTTTGCTTGTTAAAAATCTATTGATATGGATCCTGTCGGGGATATACCCCGCGGTATGACTCGACCGGGAGTATGACCCGGCCGGACTTGGCGCTTCATCGTAACCCGACGGAGGATTGGCGACTCATGAGCCTGGCGATTTAATGATGGCCCTGACGGCGGGTCAGACAGATGACAAGGGCCCAAGGCCCAGTAGGCCGGCTCATGTTATTATGGGCCGGCTTAAGACGGAAGGAATATTTCCTTTACGAGGAAGCAAGACCCGGACTTGTATTCAACTTGTAAGAAAAGATAGACTAGTCCTAGTCCTATTAGGACTCCACATGTAACCCGCCCCTCTAACTTATATAAGGAGGGGCAGGGCTCCCCAAAGAGGGAGAAGATAAGAAACAATCTCTAGGGCAAAACACTGAGAGCCGGTTCCCGGCGACTCTCCCGTGATCATAATGAGACCTAGCCTCAAACAACATGTAGGGTTGTTACCGGATGATGTTTCCCGGGGCCCGAAGCTGTCTAAATCCTCGTCTTGTGTTGCGTCTCTCGATTCCGCTCAACCCCTCTCAGGCTACCACATAGATGCGTTGTCCTCGCGACTAAGTCCTGACACTAAGGACGTCTGCCGTGTCAATTTCACGACAGTTGGCGCCCACCGTGGGGCTGTCGCACGGCGGTGTTGAGTTCTTGGAGGGATCTCTTCTAGGGTTCGAGAAGCTCATAAAATTCCGGATGAAAAAGAGCCGGCGCAGAAGGGTCTACATCGGCTACGAGTTCACCAGTTGATTAAAAAGTTTGGTGCTATCAGCCCTGCATGGATGCAGTCGACTCGAAAAAAATAAATACCATATGACCTATATATAGAAGGGGAGACGATCTGCTCAACTCAGGAAAATTCAAATCTCCGCAATTTGCAATCCGAGGAAGACAAAACAGGGCAACACTGCGTTCAGCTTCATGGGTTCACACGACCGGCTACTACAGCCCCATGATAAAGCCAGCTCGTGGTGGAGAGATCAAACATCAGTCAAAGATTACAATTATCCCAGTCTGTACATGAAGACAAAAAAAAGGAGCATTGATCTTGCAACGCTAAGGTGGACAAAATTGATCAGGGTCACATCTGACTAAAAGCTGCCGCAACTTTTGATGAACTTCCAGATGTATTAAGGAAAATACTATTGAAGAAAAAGAGTTGGTAGTTGTTTCAGACCAAGGCAGACTCGGACGGGTGTAACAGCTCAATCAAAGATGAATACTATTCCGATTCAAATATGGATCTAAGGAAAAAGCCAGGAGTCAATTGCTAGTGTGCTACGTGGAAGCTAAATCCGAGTGGCCAGGGATCATCATGTGAGGCGTGCTAGTCATATAAGGAGCATGTATCCGTACATATTGTAAAAAAACAGAGGAAAGGAAGCGATCCGTCAGATGAGTTGTAGTCACCTGTTTCTCTGGTCCGAGCCGGTCGCTGCCACTTAGAGCCACCACCCGGTGGAGTCTCTGCTACAAGCCGGGTCACGGGCCTCCTTCGCCTAGTTTCCGCCTTGAGATGCCCTGCGCGGTCGCTCCCGATGTTTCTTCTGCCGAGACTCATCTCCGCTTTGCCAAGGCGCCCTTGCTGGTGATGTCTTGTCTCGCCAGTGCAAAACAAAAGCAGCACTATGCATTATCCAGCGTCAGCATCCGTGTTCATCCAGCAAAAAATACCAGGTGTTATTTTTCCAATGTATTTTATCAGTACATGTTAATTCATCCGACAACGGTTACTCTGGCCTGTAATATTTTTATGCAGGACGGCTATTAAAAGAAAAAGGGGTGGTATTACACTGCGGAGGCATGTTTGGTTGTGCCGCGCAGCTTTACGGACACGCGTATCGCGGTCCAGTTTACATCAATGCGCCGGCCGACTCGCCCGTCTGCACCACCTTACAACGCCACGGACGACTCGCCCGTCCGCCCTCGCCGCCGGTTCATGCGTCCGCGCCGGTTTACAACGCGGAGGACAACTTGCTCGTCCGCACCGGCTTACAACGCCGCGGCCGGCTCATCTATCTGCTCCCGCGGCCGACTCGTCTGTCTGCGTGGCTTACAATGCTGCGGCCGACTCACGCGTCCGCTCTGTCCTTTAAATGTCGCGTATCGTTTATGCAGAGCAATGGTTCACTGCAAGAGCGATGGCCGTGTCATGTTGCTCGACGAACACGCGTGCCAGCCGCCACCTCTGCGGCCCAATTTACATCAACACGTCGGCTGACTTGCCGGTTCACGCGTCCGCACCAGTTTACAATGCGGAGGACAATTTGCTTGTCCGCACCGGTTTACAAAGCCTCAGCCGACTCATTTGTCTATATCTGTGGCCGACTCGCTCGTGATTGGTTTTAACCTCGCTGCGGTGATCATCAACTCCGCGGTGGATAACTGCTGGCCTGACGTATCAGGGTATGGAGCAAGCGATGGCAACGTTCTGCACCGGGGTTTCGTCCGTGTCATACTGCCCGGAGAATGAACGTGTGCAAGGTCACCATCCTCTGTGGCCCGGTTTGCATTAACTCGCCCGTCCGCGCCGGCTTACAGCGCCGCGGCCGACTCATCTGTTGCCCGGGCGAATCAGGACATTTGTTCACTACGTCAAAACAAACATGGTTGACTCGCTCGCGCCGGTTTACAGCGCCGCAGCCGGCTCATCTGTTTGAGCTGCCTCTGATGTGGCGGTCGTCTTTTCCATCCTTTTATTTCGGCCTGGTCTACATCGACACACCAGGACTGCATCTGTCTGCATGAGCGAATTATTGAATATGAGCAAGTCACTACTTGGGAAGCCCGGTTTTCTTCCAACAGCTTGGAGGAAAATTGTCATGTGTTATCAGTCGCCGTCGGCACTGGACGGCTCAATGGGTAGGCGCACAAGTCGCCGCCACTACAGTTTGGTTAACTTCAAAACATCCAGTTGGAAGGAACCATTGGCCGAGTTGCTGACACGGCTCATACGGGATCATTTATAACCCGCCGCAGTCACTTCAACCTTCTGTGGATTCACATCGCGCTATCAGCACGAAGGATATACACCTTATACTATGGTCAATATGGAGAATCTCAAAGCCAACTCCTCGAGTCGTCTTGAGACTCGGAGGCTACAATGATATGACTCGGCAGCATTGGTCGGTTTCAATGCATTCAAGAAATCCGGGTCATTGGAGGGGAAAATAACCCGGTCCCGGAGGCTACCCCATATTGGTAAAAAGGTTTAAAGGCCGTCAGAAAATTTCCGGCTTAAAAAGAAGGATTCCGGTTTAGATCCGGCTCAAGAGACTTGACATCTCCCACAAAGCACTGAAGCTCTTAAATATCCGGTTTAAAATCCGGTTCAAGGGAAATTTATCTGCCACAAAGTTTTGAAGCTCTCAAATCCGGTTCAAAATCCGGTTCAAGGTAAATTTGTTTATCACAAAGCCTTGAAACTCTCAATATCCGGTTTTTCCGGTTCAAAAAGAATTTATCTCTCGCAAAGTTCGAGTTCTCAAGAAAAATTAAAGGGACCAAAAGGAGTCTTTACAAAGCACAACTCAAGCATAGGTACCTTGCTTTAATGACCATTGGGAGCTAATCGTATTCGAATTTAGCTTAACCCTTTTGGTGTGACCCTGATCGTATTCGAATCAGAGTCGTTAAATATTCTCATGATCACTAGGGGGCTTCCTGTTCAAACATAGGTCGTATTCGAACCAAAGAGAACATAACTGTCGATACCCTTTTGATCGGCACACTGCCGAGCTCATTGGGGAGTTTCTTGGTCATATTTGAACCATAGCTCAACCCCCTTTGGGAACCGACGTGGATCGTATTCGAATCAGCGTCGTTAAACAACTCTCAAGGTCATTTGGGGGCTTCCTGTTCAAACATTGGTCGTATTCGAACCAAAGAGAACATAGCTGTCGGTACCCTCTTGATCGGCAACGCCAAAGCCACTGGGGGCTATATGATCGTATTCGAATCTTAGCTTAACCCCTTTGGGACGGTTTTCTGATCGTATTCGAATCAGAAGCCTCAAAATTTTTGAAGTCTCTTTTTGCAAACAGTTTTTGGATTTTATTTGAAGCTCTTTTGATCATATACAAAGTGTATATGAGTGGTTGCTATTTAACCCGGTTTGACTTTGGATGATAAGTCGCCATCATATGACAATCATAAACATTTGGAAGTCTTGATTTCTAAAGATTGGGTTATCACCCTTACTGCACAGGTCATGTAAACCGGTAGTACAAATTCAATATCACAGTGGTTATATGTGAGATATTATGACCCGCCCTGCGGTAAACCGCCAAGGGATCTTGTGATCTACTTGTGTGCAGGAGAAGACTACATTTGGGTGGTTACCCGCCCTGGCTTTTAACGTTAAGTCGCCAGGGCATATGTTGTTTAAACTCTGTGCAGAATTGACAGGGCTATGACTTACATAAATGATTAAGTTCAAGCCCATCTCAAAGATTGAAATTGGTGTCTCAAAAGGGTTATCAATTCTTGATTTTCTCAAAGGCTATAAGCCGCCGGGTTATAAAAGTTCCGGCTTACAATGGAGGCGTATTAAATTGCCATCGGCCAAGAGCCGCCGAGTATTTCAGCTCCGGACTTACTTATCAACAGATGAGGTATTCAAAGTCGCTTTGGCGCACTGGCTATTATTTTATCAATGGATATGATTTATTATACAATGGAAGGAATAGTCCCGAGTCGCTGCAGGCTTACGACCCGGCACTTGGGGGCTACATTATTTACATTGAGATCACATCAAATATGCAAGTCCCATGTTACCGCAAACATATACCATGGCACTTGGGGGCTAATGCAAAGTCATTTTTGCTCAACTTATTGAAGACCCGACTCATCACATTCTAAATGAGCCGGCCCTTAGGGGCTACCAATTGCTCCTGTCGAAAATTCAAGGTACACAAGCCTTAATCCATTATATTGAAAGATCCACTATTCAGTTGGTAGAGTACAAAGCTCTTAACCTTGTGGACGTGGGTCCAAGCCCCATGGTGGAGATTACATCATATACTGTTATTATCAATGAATCATATACAAAGTCCCAGCTCAGTAATATCTTACTGACCCGGCCCTTGGGGGCTACACGTTGCTGGTCAAGTTTACATGATCATGTTTACAAAATCCCTGCTCATTATTGCATAATGACCCAGCCCTTGTGGGCTACGCTGGTTGAAGTTTATATGAGCATAAGGCAATTACAAGTCCCAGGTTGCTGCAAGCATGACAACCCGGCACTTGGGGGCTACATAATATGGAGTATTCAGTTTTTACTAGTGACTGAGATGAACAACTTGGATTTCTTCAAAGTGGCAGCATTTATATTGAAGCAAGTCTTAAGCCATCACTTTGTTCTACTCAAGACTTGGGGGCTACAGGTATTATATTATTATCGAAGAAATATTTTCAAATTCTTTGTTTTGAGCAAACCAGATTGACCCGGTGTCACCAATCATTATGACCCTGTGTCTACAACCCGGCGTCATCAATAATCATGAACCGGCGTTGGCAACAATCATGACCCGGAATTATCAGCTTTTATAACCCGACAATGGTGGTAATCATAAACCGGCAAGTTTTACATCTTTAAGCCGGCTGGATATCAGTTGAGTATTTCAGAGACTAATATTTTTGTCAAGTCAGAGCATTGAAGGCCAATTCAAACTGACTCTTTATTTACAAGAACCAATATCAGCAAATGGGTTATGAAGCTGGCCTATTGACTCGGATTTTCCACGAGAAAATGTCAAGGACTTAAGGATGATCAGGTGCCGGCTTACAGGAATATTTAACCCGGAGCACAACCTGTCAAATTTGTTCTTGTGTTTGTTTTACAGGATCAGTTTAACATGGGTAAATCCAAATTAAACTGGGGGCTAATGTCGGGGATATACCCCGCGGTATGACCCGGCCGGACTTGGCGCTTCATCGTAACCCGACGGAGGATTGGCGACTCATGAGCCTGGCGATTTAATGATGGCCCTGACGGCGGGTCAGACAGATGACAAGGGCCCAAGGCCCAGTAGGCCGGCTCATGTTATTATGGGCCGGCTTAAGACGGAAGGAATATTTCCTTTACAAGGAAGCAAGACCCGGACTTGTATTCAACTTGTAAGAAAAGATAGACTAGTCCTAGTCCTATTAGGACTCCACATGTAACCCGCCCCTCTAACTTATATAAGGAGGGGCAGGGCTCCCCAAAGAGGGAGAAGATAAGAAACAATCTCTAGGGCAAAACACTGAGAGCCGGTTCCCGGCGACTCTCCCATGATCATAATGAGACCTAGCCTCAAACAACATGTAGGGTTGTTACCGGATGATGTTTCCCGGGGCCCGAAGCTGTCTAAATCCTCGTCTTGTGTTGCATCTCTCGATTCCGCTCAACCCCTCTCAAGCTACCACATAGATGCGTTGTCCTCATGACTAAGTCCTGACACTAAGGACGTCTGCCGTGTCAATTTCACGACAGATCCACTTAAAGTGTTCTAGTTGGATCATCTTCGATCCTTATGCGCTAGTGATGAAACCCCAACTAGCCTAGTTGATGGGAAATCTTTAGATGAGCATGCTCATTTTGTGCGTCATCGTTTGTCTGAAAAAGGGAAGCTCTTATGGTATCATATAAATAGTTTGCTATGCTATGCCTGGAATCTTTGTGAAATTTGTGATTTTACTTGTTGCTCTAAGAACCCTAAAAAACACCTTCCCTACCTATGTGAGTTCAATGATAATGAAATCTTGTCTTCTTATGCAAAGGGTGTTTATAGTTACTATGATATCGAACAAATTCAAGAATTTGTCGTTTTTAAGGGTGCTCATGAAGTTGCTTCTTTAATTGAAAAGTATGATTTTACTCTCAACAAATCTGAAAATTCCGTCATACTTAAATATTGCAATGAAAACTTTGCTCATAATGTCTATGTCCAAGAATTTATTGAAAGAATGACCGTTGCTTTGGAAGAAAATAATGATATGCATGAATCTATAGATAATGATGATTCCGATGATTTGATTGAAATATCCCTTGATGAACATGATGCTTGCTATCCTTGTGGCCATGATGCCAATATTTATGAAGATGAATTTGCTATAGTTCCATATGTTAAACATGAGATCGTTGCTATTGCACCCATACTTGATAGTTCCTTCGATAAAAAGCATGATTGCAATGATTTTACTATAAATTTTCTTGATGTCAATTGTGCTAATAATATGCAAAACCCTAAGCTTGGGGATGCTAGTTTTGCTATGTCTACTACTTGTTGCAATGATCATGATTGGGGTGATAGTTCTTCTTATGATCTTGAAAATTTATTTTAGCCCCATGATGAATATAAGATTGATAATAGTGTTTGCAATATTGATAAAAGTGGGTTTGGAGAGGTCATGACTTTAGTTAATGTTAATCCCACTATTTTGGAAGAGTGTCAACTTTGCATGCATGTGGATCGCGCTGAAAATATTATATGTGATAGCTATTTTGTTGAATTTTCTTATGATCCCACATGTAATTATTATGGGAGAGGAAAATATGGATGTAGAAATTTTCATGTTACTAAATTACCTCTCGTTACGTTGAGATTGCTATTGTTTCTTTCCACTTCCTTGCATATGCTAGTTTTTGCTTGCTATGATAATTTGTTTGCCTATAAGATGCCTATGCATAGGAAGTATGTTAGACTTAGATGTGTTTATCAAGTGTTCTATGATGCTCTCTTTGTGCTTTAATTCTTGTCTTTGATGTGAGCATCATTAAAATTATCAATGCCTAGCTAGGGGCGTTAAACGATAGCGCTTGTTGGGAGGCAACCCAATTTTATTTTTAGTTTTTTGCTTTTTGCTTATGTTTAGGAATAAATCTTTGATCTAGCCTCTGGTTAGATTTGTTTTTATGTTTTAATTAGTGTTTGTGCCAAGTTAAACCTATAGGATCTTCTTGGATGATAGTTATTTGATCTTGCTGAAAATTCCAGAAACTTTCTGTTCACAAAAACAATTGTTAAAAATCACCAGAACGTGATAAAATATTTATTCCAATTTCTTCTGATCGATAAACAAATTTTCTAGGTCGACCTATTTTGGCTGAATTTTTGGAGTTCCAGAAGTTTGCGTTAGTTACAGATTACTACAGACTGTTCTGTTTTTGACAGATTCTGTTTTTCGTGTGTTGTTTGCTTATTTTGATGAATCTATGGCTAGTAAAATAGTTTATAAACCATAGAGAAGTTGGAATACAGTAGGTTTAACACCAATATAAATAAAGAATGAGTTCATTACAGTACCTTGAAGTGGTCTTTTGTTTTCTTTCGCTAACGGAGCTCACGAGATTTTCTGTTAAGTTTGGTGTTGTGAAGTTTTCAAGTTTTGGGTGAAAGATTTGATGGATTATGGAACAAGGAGTGGCAAGAGCCTAAGCTTGGGGATGCCCAAGGCACCCCAATATAATCTTAGGACACCAAAAAGCCAAAGCTTGGGGATGCCCAGGAAGGCATCCCCTCTTTCGTCTACTTCCATCGGTAACTTTACTTGGAGCTATATTTTTATTCACCACATGATATGTGTTTTGCTTGGAGCGTCTTGTATTATTTGAGTCTTTGTTTGTTAGTTTGCCACAGTCATCCTTGCTGTACACACCTTTTGAGAGAGTCACACTTGATTCGGAAATTATTAGAATACTCTATGTGCTTCACTTATATCTTTTGAGTTATATAATTTTCGCTCTAGTGCTTCACTTATATCTTTTAGAGCACGGTGGTGGATTTGTTTTATAGAAACTATTGTTCTCTCATGCTTCACTTAGATTATTTTGAGAGTCCTACAAAATAGCATGGTAGTTTGCTTTAACAATAATAGGCATTCAAGATTAGTAAAGAAAAAAAGAAAATTCTTATGAGTGTGTTGAATACTATGAGAAGTTTGATGCTTGATAATTGTTTTGAGATATGAAGATGGTGATATTAGAGTCATGCTAGTTGAGTAGTTTTGAATTTGAGGAATACTTGTGTTAAAGTTCGTGATTCCCGTAGCATGCACGTATGGTGAACTGTTATGTGATGAAGTCGGAGCATGATTTATTTATTGATTGTCCCCCTTATGAGTGGCGGTCGGGGACGAGCGATGGTCTTTTCCTACCAATCTATCCCCCTAGGAGCATGCGCATAATACTTTGCTTTGATAACTTGTAGATTTTTGCAATAAGTATATGGGTTCTTTATGACTAATGTTGAGTCCATGGATTATACGCACTTTTCTTCCTTCCACCATTGCTAGCCTCTCTAATACCGCGCACTTTTCGCCGGTATCATACACTCACCATATACCTTCCTCAAAACAGCCACCATACCTACCTATCATGGCATTTCCATAGCCATTCCGAGATATATTGCCATGCAACTTACCACCGTTCCGTTTATTATGACACGCTCCATCATTGTCGTATTGCTTCGCATGATCATGTAGTTGACATCGTATTTGTGGCAAAGCCACCGTTCATAATTCTTTCATACATGTCACTCTTGATTCATTGCATATACCGGTACACCGCCGGAGGCATTCACATAGAGTCATATTTTGTTCCAAGTATTGAGTTGTAATTTTTGAGTTGTAAGTAAATAAAAGTGTGATTATCATCATTTTTAGAGCATTGTCCCAAGTGAGGAAAGGATGATGGAGACTATGATTCCCCCACAAGTCGGGATGAGACTCCGGACTAAAAAAAAGAGGCCATAAAAAAGAGAAAAGGCCCAAACAAAAAAAATGAGAGAAAAAGAGAGAAAGGACAATGCTACTATCCTTTTACCACACTTGTGCTTCAATGTAGCACCATGATCTTCATGATAAAGAGTCTCCTATGATATCACTTTCATATACTAGTGGGAAGTTTTCATTATAGAACTTGGCTTGTATATTCCAATGACGGGCTTCCTCAAAATGCCCTAGGTCTTCGTGAGCAAGCGAGTTGGATGCACACCCACTTAGTTTCTTTTGTTGAGCTTTCATATACTTATAGCTCTAGTGCATCCGTTGCATGGCAATCCCTACTCACTCACATTGATATCTATTGATGGGCATCTCCATAGCCCGTTGATACACCTAGTTGATGTGAGACTATCTTCTCCTTTTTGTCTTCTCCACAACCACCATTCTATTCCACATATAGTGCTATGTCCATGGCTCACGCTCATGTATTGCGTGAAGATTGAAAAAGTTTGAGAATGTCAAAAGTATGAAACAATTGCTTGGCTTGTCATCGGGGTTGTGCATGATTTAAATATTTGTGTGGTGAAGATAGAGCATAGCCAGACTATATGATTTTGGAGGGATAACTTTCTTTGGCCATGTTATTTTGAGAAGACATAATTGCTTAGTTAGTATGTGTCACGACCGGTTTTCCAATAAAAATATTTATTGAGAAACCGATCCCTTTAATGGACCAGTAGAGAAAAATCTTTCTTACTGGTAGACAATTTCTTGATTACAGAAATATCCAGGAGTACTAAATATAATACAAGGTTGAGCGGAGGCTGCTCAACAATGTATTACAAGCACGCCGATATTATACATAAAGGCGGATATGACACAAGGGTATGGTGGCATAACTACTGACTCGTAATAAAAGTGGTGGTGGATATGTCACAGCGAAGAGGGTGACAGGACTCCCAAATCTTACAGCACATCGAGCGTCGGGTGAGGCTCGATGATTATTATTGTGGGTAGCGGAAGCGTATATAATACAAGTGACCAAATCCAGGATCACACGGGACTGACTGGGACTCCTCTAGGCGTCGGACTCACTATCAAACTCTTCATCCATGAGATCGCCTTCGTCAACATCTGGCCAAATCAACAAGCCAGGTGAGTACTATGAAAGTACTCGCAAGACAGTTTGGACATAGGATATAACAAATGCAAACATGATGCATATGAACAGATTAATAATGCGCACTCAGATAATAAAATGGCAATGCATGGGAATAAAAAGGAAGTCGGGCGGTAGTCCTCCCGAAATCCCAATGTAATACTGAAGGCCAATCGAGTGTCTGAATGACTCCTCAAAAGGATACAAATAAATTAACGATGCCGCAGTCGGGCGTCAGGGCGACACCACATAAAGGGCTTATGATGAAATATAAACGAGAGTGCGTGCCACAGTCGGACGTCTGAGCGACATCACGTAAAGGGCTTATATCGAAAGTAAATAACAAGAATGCCACAGTCGGACGTCTGAGAGACATCACATAAAGGGCTTATATCAAAAGTAAATAACAAGAGTGCCACAGTCGGACGTCTGAGCGACATCACATAAAGGGCTTATATCAAAAGTAAATAGCAAGAGTGCCACAGTCGGACGTCTGAGCGACATCACATAAAGGGCTTATATCAAAAGTAAATAGCAAGAGTGCCACAGTCGGACGTCTGAGCGACATCACATAAAGGGCTTATATCAAAAGTAAATAGCAAGAGTGCCACAGTCGGACGTCTGAGCGACATCACATAAAGGGCTTATATCAAAAGTAAATAGCAAGAGTGCCACAGTCGGACGTCTGAGCGACATCACATAAAGGGCTTATATCAAAAGTAAATAGCAAGAGTGCCACAGTCGGACGTCTGAGCGACATCACATAAAGGGCTTATATTTCATAACTTGATATTCCAGTAACTCATGAATTTAAATCATCTCAAAGATATACTCAGGTACGAAATAATAAACTGGTTAGTCCATCCACAGGAATAACACTCAACCGGGTTTACCACTCAAGCTTGTTCACCGGGGATTTCCACGGAGATTGACAAGGGGACTGACATGAATATGGATATGTTGGCCATGGTCCTTGACCATGGACGCGATGACTCGGAAGGATTTGACTCTGCAGAGCTTGTACTCTTAACCACAGCCAACGGATTTCAGTAGTCACAAGGGACTAGTTCCCTTTACGGTATTTTAGGAGAAACACATCTAACCAGTACACACCCATTCAACATTCCGATGCCAGGAATCACCCCAAGCAACGTTCAAGAAAAACCTTGAGACGGGGAGGCTACAACCTCGCGTAGCATGGGATCAAATTTATACCGCGCGCTCTAAGGGGTGCCCCCCTCTCGGTCCCAACCGGAAACACCCATGCCCCCTGACCGGATGACTGGCTTTAATCCAGGGCCATGGAACCCTCATCCCGGCCCCTCTATTTGGTGTGTACAAGGAAAGAGGTTAGCAACTTACTAAACCGTATTCTTTACAGAAAACGTGTGGCAGCACGAAAGGGGAAGAACGGTAACGTGGCTCAGTCCACGTTAACGTCGGAGTTTATCGGATGGCGTAAGACTGGCATGCTACAACAATACCATCTTACTACCTATCATGTCACCACATGATCAGGTCATTTCTCATCAAAGATCACAGTAACTTCGAAGCACACGGTTAGTTGCCATGCATGCAACGTAATACTCACCGATGCTCACATGCCATGCACAAACCATTCAAGCAAACATGCAAAACACTCATCATATCAAAGGTTCAAACATGCTTGCCTGGTTCGGAGAAGTCGGAGTCTAGCTCGGCGAAGTTCGCGGCTCCGTCACCTCCTCCGGAACCTACGGTATAACAAAACCGTATACTAACGTGAAAATCGTTGCGTGTATAAAAGTTGTTCAATTTTTTTCCAAATAAATACTATAAAAAACTAGACAAAAATAGAAGACTGACAGAAAAAGAATCAATCAAAAAGCATCTTCTGTTAAAAAGATATAAGGGTTTTAGTCCAAGGACTAATCTATGATGAAACAGAAAAGAACCAGGGACTTGTTTGAAAAACAAGAAAACGCTTCGGTAAGAAATACGTTAGCCCAGAGAGAAAACACATTCTGCCCGAAGGCGCTTTCAGAAAACGGTTCGAAGGGGAAAAGAAGAGAGGCTGACGGGGGGGGGGGGGGCGTCCCACCCGTCAGGTTCAAAATTTCCAACGGAGCTCGCCGATGCCCGAAGGCTGCGGTGGTCGCCGGTGTTGAACCACGGCGAGGCAGAGTGATCGGAGGGTACCTACAGGTTCAGGGTGTTCTTCCGCGTCGGTGGGTGGTGGACTTGTCCGTCGGCGAGCACCACGTCGATGGCGACCCTATCTCCGGCGGACGGTGGTTCGGGCGAGGGTGGAGCTCTCCGGTGGGTGCTGCAAACTTCAAATTGGCGCACGGGTCAGAGATGTGGATGCACTAGGAGGCTACTGGCAAGAGCTGAGAGGTAGGGGTGCACGCACGGGAGTGAATCGAGCCGGATCCCGAAGCGGGTCGAGGCGGCCGGAGTTGGGGAAGAAGACTCCCTCAGGGTCTGCCCAGTGGCTTGGCGTGGTACTTGAGGTGTGTAGAGATGGTGCGGGTTCAAGTTCAAGCTCGGGGCCTCCTTTTATAGGCGATCCGAGGAGGTGGCCGTGAACGGGATAACGCCAGCGAGAAATTACAGCGAGGCAGAGGTTGGGCAGGGGGTTTAGGTGGCTAGGAATCATCGTGGTGGATCACTGGCACCGTTTCTCTTCTCAAACCTCGGTCGGGCTTGCGTAATACACTGGCCCTCGACGGAACGGCCGTACGGGCACGACGGCGGCAGGGAGCGCGCTCCGCGCCTACCAGTTCACGACGACGGCCCTGCAGTGTGCACAGGTGACTGGACGGCCACGCGGTGGCCTCTGGTGGCTTGGGCGGCGCTGGACGGTGCCGTCCAATGCTGCGCCACTCTGGCAGCCGCAAAGGGCGCTGCTGCCGTCGCTCACGGGGAGGCGCACCTCTGCCAGCTCGTCGCCGACGCCCACAAGTGTCCAGGCGATCATGCGGCGCAGGGATAAGAAGGAAGGAACAGGGAGCTAGGCGCCACCGCGGCTACTGGCGAGATCGAGGTAGGTTTCTGAAGAAAACGACGACGGCTCTGAAACTGTTTCTCTGAACTTTCTGAACTTCGACAGTAACAGTGCCCTTCAGGTGTTCGACGAAATGATTTGGCATGAGATTTTTTTTTCTGGAGCTGGGACTTAGTGAGGTGACCTCTCGATGCATCCAGAGGCTGCCTGAATTTTCTCAGATTTTTAGGAGGAGGAAACAAATGAATTTCATCAAATTTGACAAATATGGCCCAAACTTGCAGCAAGCACACTTTGAAAAATTTGAACTGGAGACCAGTGGATCTTCATGGATCCTGGTTGAGGGTTCTAAGGATTAGCCAGGGGAATTTGTTTGGAGGCAAAACTCAAAGGAGAAAAGGTAGTTCCTTTGTAAATCTCCAAGGATCAAAATAGAAGGCAGAAAAGGTTTTTGATAAGAAATAAATGGAAAAAAATCATGGGGGAGTTCAACTTGCTGGACTTGAAGTATATCTTGACACAAAGATGGGAGATGGCTTTTGGGAGGGGATTTCCACTCATGTCATGGCAAGAGGAAATTTTGAAAGGGAAAGGATCACTCCATATGCCATAGGGCTATTTTAAAAAGAAAAGATTTTTCAAAAACTTTCCCAAAGAAAAACATTTGTGTTGAGTAAAATCACAAGATGACAAACCTCCAAGACCAAAGATCATGTCTTGGATGAAACCAAACAAAATACTTGCCATAAAAGAAATTTTTTGAGAAGGAGAGTCCTTTAATTTTTTTTAAATAACCTCCTTCAAACCAAATAAAGATTTTGATAAAACCCAAATAAAAATGTTTGGGGTGTCACAACACCTACCCCCTTAGGAAAAATCTCGTCCCCGAGATTTCAGCTGATCCTCAAAAAGATGTGGGTACTCTGCCCGGAGGAAATCCTCTCTTTCCCATGTTGCTTCATCCTCGTTGTGATTGCTCCACTGAACCTTGAAAAATTTAATTGTTTTCTGACGGGTTCTCCTTTCAGACTCTTCCAATATTTTCACTGGCCGCTCTCTGTAGGTCAGGTCTGGTTGCACGTCAATGCTCTCATGAGATACATGCTTTTCCGGGTTGCTTACACATTTCCACAACTGTGAGACGTGAAACACGTCGTGGACGTCTGACAGCTCTTTGGGTAGGTCTAGCTGGTAGGCTACTGTGCCTCTTCGTGCAATTACACAGAAGGGTCCAATAAATCTTGGGGCTAGCTTCCCTTTAATTTTGAACCGTTGCAGGCCCCTCATAGGAGACACTCGTAGGTATACATATTCACTGGGTTCAAAGCTGACCTCACGATGTTTTTGATCGTAATAGCTCTTTTGTCGGCCTTGAGCTGTCTTGAGTCTGTCCCTGATTTGTTTAACTTTCTCCTCGGCTTCCTTGAGCATGTCTGGGCCGAAGATACGACTGTCACCGGTTTCTGACCAATTTAATGGGGTACGACATCTCCGTCCGTACAATGCTTCAAAAGGTGCCATTTGTAGGCTGGCCGGGTAACTGTTGTTGTACACGAACTCGGCATACGACAAGCTTTCTTCCCAACTGGATCCATAGGTGAGAACACAGGCTCTCAGCATGTCTTCTAGGATTTGGTTCACGCGTTCTGTTTGTCCATCAGTCTGGGGGTGGTACGCTGTACTGAATGCTAGTTGCGTGCCCAGAGCTTGTTGTAAGTGATCCCAAAATTTAGAGACAAATTGAGTGCCTCGGTCGGATATTATAGTCTTTGGGACTCCATGCAGACAAACTATACGGGAGAGATAAAGCTTAGCAAGCTTTTGAGTGGAGTAGGTCGTCTTCACGGGAATGAAATGTGCTACCTTGGTTAGCCTATCTGTGATGACCCATATGGCATCATTTCCGCGTTGTGATCGAGGTAGTCCGACGATGAAGTCCATTCCAATTTCATCCCATTTCCACTCAGGTATCCTGTTTGACTGTAGTAGCCCTGCTGGTTTTTGGTGCTCGGCTTTAATGCGCTGACACAAATCACAACATGCAATGAATGTGGCTATATCCCTCTTCATACCGTGCCACCAAAATCTTTCCTGAATGTCTTTGTACATTTTGGTTCCTCCAGGGTGGATTGAATATGGGGCGGTGTGGCCTTCGGTTAGGATTTGCTGTTTGAGGTCCTCAATGTTTGGTACGCAAAGTCTGTCTCTGTACCATAATACTCCCTCATTGTCTATGACGAACTCTGAAGCCTTGCCAAGGCTCACTTTTCTTTTTATACCTTCGATACTGGGATGTCCATGCTGAGCCTTTTTAATCTGTTCCATTAGGGTGGGATGTATCTCCAGATTTGATACGCTGCCCTCAGCGACCATCACCATGTTGAGCTTGGCGAACTCCTGCTGAAATTCAGGCCTCAAGTTCGGTAGACTGTCGTTGGCTGAGCTGGGGTTCCGACTAAGAGCGTCGGCCACTACATTTGCCTTCCCTGGATGGTAGTGAATGCCGACATCATAGTCCTTGACTAATTCCAACCAGCGTCGCTGTCGGAAATTTAGCTCTGGTTGCGTGAAAATATATTTAAGGCTCTTATGGTCCGTATATATTTCACAACGATTTCCTAGTAGAAAGTGCCTCCACTCTTTGAGTGCATGGATGACTGCTGCTAGCTCCAAGTCATGAGTAGGATAATTTTCTTCATGCTTCCGTAGTTGCCTGGAAGCATATGCGACAACTTTGCCGTCCTGCATCAGTACGCACCCGAGGCCCTTCCGGGATGCGCCACAATACACTTCAAAACTTTTGTGTATGTCCGGCACAACCAAAACTGGTGCTGTTGTTAACTTCCTTTTGAGTTCTTGGAAGCTTTTCTCGCATGCTTCAGTCCATACAAATTTCTTGTCTTTCTTGAGCAACTGTGTCATTGGTTTTGCGACGGTGGAGAATCCTTCAATAAACCTTCGGTAATACCCAGCCATTCCTAGGAAACTCCGTACATCTGTTACGCTAGCTGGTGGTTTCCAGTCAAGTATGGCTTTGACTTTTTCTGGGTCTACGACCACGCCTTCTTGGGTCAATATATGGCCTAGAAAACCAACTTGCCTTAGCCAAAATTCACATTTGCTAAATTTGGCGTACAATTGGTGTTTCCTTAATTCTCCCAATACAATCCTGAGATGCTCAGCATGTTCTTCCGGTGTCTTAGAGTATACCAGAATATCGTCAATGAACACCACAACAAATTTGTCCATAAATTTCATAAACACTTTGTTCATGAGGTGGACGAAATATGCGGGGGCGTTCGTCAGTCCAAATGGCATTACTGTGAACTCATATAATCCGTATCTGGAGGTGAATGCCGTCTTAGGGATATCTTCTGGCCGTACTTTTAATTGGTGAATCCCGATCTTAAATCAATTTTTGAGAACACCTTGGCTTGTGCGAGCTGGTCAAATAAATCATTTATCCGTGGCATCGGATATTTGTTTTTGATGGTGACCATGTTGAGAGCTCGATAGTCTATACACAATCTCAGTGTCCCATCCTTTTTCTTGGCAAATAATACTGGTGAACCCCAAGGTGAGGAGCTGGCTCGAATAAATCCTTTGTCCAGTAATTCCTTTATTTGCTTCTTTAAATCTACCAACTTGGAGGGTGCCATTCTATAAGGCTTCTTATAAATGGGGGTGGTGCCAGGTGCTAGTTCAATGCTGAACTCTATTTCCCGGTCCGGTGGCATGCCTGGTAGTTCTTCGGGAAATACGTCGGGAAACTCACACACCACTGGAACTTTTCTCAATTCTGAAATATCCATTTTGTTCAACTTTGGTTGCCGTGACCGTGGTCTCTCTTGAGCTGCAACTTTTATTGTCTTGCCGTGATGATGAGTGAGAATCACAGTCCGATTGAAACAGTCGATAAATCCCTTGTTGGTGGTTAACCAGTCCATTCCTAGGATAACATCTAGTCCTTTATTTTCCAACACGATGAGATTCGCCTGAAACTTTAGTCCTTTCAACTCAATAATCACACCTTGGCAGTAACTCTGAGTGATTTGCTTATTCCCGGGGGACTTGATGATCATGGACTTTTCCAAAGGAAATATCGGAAAACCATGTTGCAAAACAAAACTCTCCGAAATGAACGAGTGAGAAGCTCCAGAATCAAACAAAAATGTGGCAGGTATTGCGTTGACAGGGAACGTACCGAGTACGATGTCTGGGGCATTCTGAGCTTCTTCCTTGGTCACATGGTTCAGGTGACCCTTCTTGTGGTTGTTGTTGGGGTTGAAATTGTTACGCCTGGGGGCTGGATTATTTCCACCATTGTTCGGCTTTGGGGCCGAGTTCCTCGGCTTTGGGCACTGTTTGGCATAGTGCCCTTCCTCTCCACAAGCATAACAAGTGACACCTGGGCGGTACGTAAAGTCCTTGTCCCTTGAATGGAAATGTTTGGTTGGCCTTAGAGCAGTGGTCGTGGATTTTCTCGCTTCATTCCTCTGAACATCAGTCTTGCTCCGGTTGTTGCGAGCAAGAGTCGTCTTGTCCCTTTTTCGCTTGCGAATATCCTCCAGACTGCGGCGCTCGTTTTCCAACGTAATGGCCTTGTCAACCAGTGTTTTGAAGTCTGGAAATGTGTGTACGACCAGTTGGCATTTAAGTGCTGGCGCCAGGCCGTCCAAATTTTTTTCCATCTTCTTATTCTCAGTCATATGTTCATCGTAGGCATAGCGAGATAATTGAGTAAATTGACTGTTGTACTCAGTCACTGTCATGCCTCTCTGCTTGAGGTCATCAAACTCCCTCTTCTTGATCTTTATAATGCTCCTGGGGATGTGCGCCCCACGAAAACCTTCCTTAAACTCTTCCCAGGTGATGTTATGTTCATTGGGGTGCATGTGTAGAAAATTCTCCCACCATGCCGCAGCTGCCCCAGTGAGGTAGTGAGGTGCATAAAGCACCTTCTCACGATCTGAGCATTGTGCGATAATCAACTTCCTTTCGATGTCTCGAAGCCAATCATCGGCCTCAAGCGGCCTATCAGTCTGAGCGAACATTGGAGGACGTGTCTTCTGTAGTTCAGACAACTTGGAATGTGGTTGGTAAGGCTCGCGGTGATTTCCCATATTGATAACGTGATTCATCATTTCTTGGTGCTGCTGCTGGCTTTGTTCGAAAAGGCGGCATACTTGAGAAAATGCTGCCTCGCTGCCCTGTTGGCTAGACTGCCCCTGTGTGAAGTTGTTGCTTGTCTGGGTTCCATAAACTTCTTTCGGTGGATTTGGCATGGAACGAGTCCAGGGTCGAGACATTTTCCACTCTGGGGTATGATTTTGCAAAACTCATAAGAAGAACTGTGTGGCACAAGGAAAATTTTGCAAAGGCGAAAATTGAAAAGACCTCAAGATTTTTCAAGAAAAACACTTGATTGCGCATGGAGAAGGACTGCTCAGTCGTAGCCAGCCATCTACAAAAGTAGGCAAAAATTCTGAATAGTCAAATCATAAATTTATGATGACTAACAGAAAATAGCTACATTTGCAAAATACTGAAAAAGCACAAAAAACGCTAATAACCGATTAGCGATCGCACCTAGTGGCTTCTACAGTCAGCCTGGCTCTGATACCAAGCTTGTCACGACCGGTTTTCCAATAAAAATATTTATTGAGAAACCGATCCCTTTAATGGACCAGTAGAGAAAAATCTTTCTTACTGGTAGACAATTTCTTGATTACAGAAATATCCAGGAGTACTAAATATAATACAAGGTTGTCGGAGGCTGCTCAACAATTTATTACAAGGACGCCTATATTATACATAAAGGCGGATATGACACAAGGGTATGGTGGCATAACTACTGACTCGTAATAAAAGTGGTGGTGGATATGTCACAGCGAAGAGGGTGACAGGACTCCTAAATCTTACAGCACATCGAGCGTCGGGTGAGGCTCGATGATTATTATTGTGGGTAGCGGAAGCGTATATAATACAAGTGACCAAATCCAGGATCGCACGGGACTGACTGGGACTCCTCTAGGCGTCTGACTCACTATCAAACTCTTCATCCATGAGATCGCCTTCGTCAACATCTGGCCAAATCAACAAGCCAGGTGAGTACTATGAAAGTACTCGCAAGACAGGTTGGACATAGGATATAACAAATGCAAACATGATGCATATGAACAGATTAATAATGCGCACTCAGATAATAAAATGGCAATGCATGGGAATAAAAAGGAAGTCGGGCGGTAGTCCTCCCGAAATCCCAATGTAATACTGAAGGCCAATCGAGTGTCTGAATGACTCCTCGAAAGGATACAAATAAATTAACGATGCCGCAGTCGGGCGTCAGGGCGACACCACATAAAGGGCTTATGATGAAATATAAACGAGAGTGCGTGCCACAGTCGGACGTCTGAGCGACATCACGTAAAGGGCTTATATCGAAAGTAAATAACAAGAATGCCACAGTCGGACGTCTGAGAGACATCACATAAAGGGCTTATATCAAAAGTAAATAACAAGAGTGCCACAGTCGGACGTCTGAGCGACATCACATAAAGGGCTTATATCAAAAGTAAATAGCAAGAGTGCCACAGTCGGACGTCTGAGCGACATCACATAAAGGGCTTATATCAAAAGTAAATAGCAAGAGTGCCACAGTCGGACGTCTGAGCGACATCACATAAAGGGCTTATATCAAAAGTAAATAGCAAGAGTGCCACAGTCGGACGTCTGAGCGACATCACATAAAGGGCTTATATTTCATAACTTGATATTCCAGTAACTCATGAATTTAAATCATCTCAAAGATATACTCAGGTACGAAATAATAAACTGGTTAGTCCATCCACAGGAATAACACTCAACCGGGTTTACCACTCAAGCTTGTTCACCGGGGATTTCCACGGAGATTGACAAGGGGACTGACATGAATATGGATATGTTGGCCATGGTCCTTGACCATGGACGCGATGACTCGGAAGGATTTGACTCTGCAGAGCTTGTACTCTTAACCACAGCCAACGGATTTCAGTAGTCACAAGGGACTAGTTCCCTTTACGGTATTTTAGGAGAAACACATCTAACCAGTACACACCCATTCAACATTCCGATGCCAGGAATCACCCCAAGCAACGTTCAAGAAAAACCTTGAGACGGGGAGGCTACAACCTCGCGTAGCATGGGATCAAATTTATACCGCGCGCTCTAAGGGGTGCCCCCCTCTCGGTCCCAACCGGAAACACCCATGCCCCCTGACCGGATGACTGGCTTTAATCCAGGGCCATGGAACCCTCATCCCGGCCCCTCTATTTGGTGTGTACAAGGAAAGAGGTTAGCAACTTACTAAACCGTATTCTTTACAGAAAACGTGTGGCAGCACGAAAGGGGAAGAACGGTAACGTGGCTCAGTCCACGTTAACGTCGGAGTTTATCGGATGGCGTAAGACTGGCATGCTACAACAATACCATCTTACTACCTATCATGTCACCACATGATCAGGTCATCTCTCATCAAAGATCACAGTAACTTCGAAGCACACGGTTAGTTGCCATGCATGCAACGTAATACTCACCGATGCTCACATGCCATGCACAAACCATTCAAGCAAACATGCAAAACACTCATCATATCAAAGGTTCAAACATGCTTGCCTAGTTCGGAGAAGTCGGAGTCTAGCTCGGCGAAGTTCGCGGCTCCGTCACCTCCTCCGGAACCTACGGTATAACAAAACAGTATACTAACGTGAAAATCGTTGCGTGTATAAAAGTTGTTCAAATTTTTTTCCAAATAAATACTATAAAAAACTAGACAAAAATAGAAGACTGACAGAAAAAGAATCAATCAAAAAGCATCTTCTGTTAAAAAGATATAAGGGTTTTACTCCAAGGACTAATCTGTGATGAAACAGAAAAGAACCAGGGACTTGTTTGAAAAACAAGAAAACGCTTTGGTAAGAAATACGTTAGCCCAGAGAGAAAACACATTCTGCCCGAAGGCGCTTTCAGAAAACGGTTCGAAGGGGAAAAGAAGAGAGGCTGACGGGGGGGGGGGGGTCCCACCCGTTAGGTTCAAAATTTCCAACGGAGCTCGCCGACGCCCGAAGGCTGCGGTGGTCGCCGGTGTTGAACCACGGCGAGGCAGAGTGATCGGAGGGTACCTACAGGTTCAGGGTGTTCTTCCGCGTCGGTGGGTGGTGGACTTGTCCGTCGGCGAGCACCACGTCGACGGCGACCCTATCTCCGGCGGACGGTGGTTCGGGCGAGGGTGGAGCTCTCCGGTGGGTGCTGCAAACTTCAAATTGGCGCGCGGGTCAGAGATGTGGATGCACTAGGAGGCTACTGGCAAGAGCTGAGAGGTAGGGGTGCACGCACGGGAGTGAATCGAGCCGGATCCCGAAGCGGGTCGAGGCGGCCGGAGTTGGGGAAGAAGACTCCCTCAGGGTCTGCCCAGTGGCTTGGCATGGTACTTAAGGTGTGTAGAGATGGTGCGGGTTCAAGTTCAAGCTCGGGGCCTCCTTTTATAGGCGATCCGAGGAGGTGGCCGTGAACGGGATAACGCCGGCGAGAAATTACAGCGAGGCAGAGGTTGGGCAGGGGGTTTAGGTGGCTAGGAATCATCGTGGTGGATCACTGGCACCGTTTCTCTGCTCAAACCTCGGTCGGGCTTGCGTAATACACTGGCCCTCGACGGAACGGCCGTACGGGCACGACGGCGGCAGGGAGCGCGCTCCGCGCCTACCAGTTCACGACGACGGCCCTGCAGTGTGCACAGGTGACTGGACGGCCACGCGGTGGCCTCTGGTGGCTTGGGCAGCGCTGGACGGCGCCGTCCAACGCTGCGCCACTCTGGCAGCCGCAAAGGGCGTTGCTGCCATCGCTCACGGGGAGGCGCACCTCTGCCAGCTCGTCGCCGACGCCCACAAGTGTCCAGGAGATCATGCGGCGCAGGGATAAGAAGGAAGGAACAGGGAGCTAGGCGCCACCGCGGCTACTGGCGAGATCGAGGTAGGTTTCTGAAGAAAACGACGACGGCTCTGAAACTGTATCTCTGAACTTTCTGAACTTCGACAGTAAAAGTGCCCTTCAGGTGTTCGACGAAATGATTTGGCATGAGGAATTTTTTTCTGGAGCTGGGACTTAGTGAGGTGACCTCTCGATGCATCCAGAGGCTGCCTGAATTTTCTCAGATTTTTAGGAGGAGGAAACAAATGAATTTCATCAAATTTGACAAATATGGCCCAAACTTGCAGCAAGCACATTTTGAAAAATTTGAACTGGAGACCAGTGGATCTTCATGGATCCTGGTTGAGGGTTCTAAGGACTAGCCAGGGGAATTTGTTTGGAGGCAAAACTCAAAGGAGAAAAGGTAGTTCCTTTGTAAATCTCCAAGGATCAAAATAGAAGGCAGAAAAGGTTTTTGATAAGAAATAAATGGAAAAAAAATCATGGGGGAGTTCAACTTGCTGGACTTGAAGTATATCTTGACACAAAGATGGGAGATGGCTTTTGGGAGGGGATTTCCACTCATGTCATGGCAAGAGGAAATTTTGAAAGGGAAAGGATCACTCCATATGCCATAGGGCTATTTTAAAAAGAAAAGATTTTTCAAAAACTTTCCCAAAGGAAAACATTTGTGTTGAGTAAAATCACAAGATGACAAACCTCCAAGACCAAAGATCATGTCTTGGATGAAACCAAACAAAATACTTGCCATAAAAGAAATTTTTTAAGAAGGAGAGTCCTTTAAAAAAAATTTAAATAACCTCCTTCAAACCAAATAAAGATTTTGATAAAACCCAAATAAAATTTTTTGGGGTGTCACAGTATGCTTGAAGTATTATTATTTTTATGTCAATATTAAACTTTTGTCTCGAATCTTTCAGATCTGAATATTCATACCACAATTAAGAAGAATTACATTGAAATTATGCCAAGCATTATTCCACATCAAGAATTCTGTTTTTATCATTTACCTACTCGAGGACGGGCATGAATTAAGCTTGGGGATGCTTGATACGTCTCCAACGTATCTATAATTTTTGATTGCTCCATGCTATATTATATTCTGTTTTGGACATTATTGGGCTTTATTATACACTTTTATATTATTTTTGGGACTAACCTATTAACCGGAGGCCTAGCCCAGAATTGCTGTTTTTTGCCTATTTCAGAGTTTCGCAGAAAAAGAATATCAAACGGAGTCCAAACGGAATGAAAACTTCGGGAACGTGATTTTCGGAACGAACGTGATCCAGAGGACTTGGACCCTACGTCAAGACATCAACCAGGAGGGCACGAGGTAGGGGGCGCGCCCTCCACCCTCGTGGGCCCCCTGATGCTCCACCGACGTACTCCTTCCTCCTACATATACCTACGTACCCCAAACTACCAGATACGGAGCCAAAAACCTAATTCCACCGCCGCAACCTTCTGTACCCATGAGATCCCATCTTGGGGCCTGTTCCGGAGCTCCGCTGGAGGGGGCATCGATCACGGAGGGCTTCTACGTCAACACCATAGCCTCTCTGATGATGTGCGAGTAGTTTACCTCAGACCTTCGGGTCCATAGTTATTAGCTAGATGGCTTCTTCTCTCTTTTCTGATCTCAATACAATGTTCTCCCCCTCTCTTGTGGAGATCTATTCGATGTAATCTTCTTTTGCGGTGTGTTTGTTGAGACCGATGAATTGTGGGTTTATGATCAAGTTTATCTATGAACAATATTTGAATCTTCTCTGAATTCTTTTATGTATGATTGGTTATCTTTGCAAGTCTCTTCAAATTATCAGTTTGGTTTGGCCTACTAGATTGATCTTTCTTGCAATGGGAGAAGTGCTTAGCTTTGGGTTCAATCTTGCGGTGTTCTTTCCCAGTGACAGTAGGGGCAGCAAGGCACGTATTGTATTGTTGCCATCGAGGATAACAAGATGGGGTTTATATCATATTGCATGAGTTTATCCCTCTACATCATGTCATCTTGCTTAAAGCGTTACTTTGTTCTTATGAACTTAATACTCTAGATGCATGCTGGATAGCGGTCGATGTGTGGAGTAATAGTAGTAGATGCAGGCAGGAGTCGGTCTACTTGTCTCGGACGTGATGCCTATATACATGATCATACCTAGATATTCTCATAACTATGCTCAATTCTGTCAATTGCTCAACAGTAATTTGTTCACCCACCATCATACTTATGCTCTCGAGAGAAGCCACTAGTGAAACCTATGGCCCCCGGGTCTATTTTCCATCATATTTAATCTCCCAACAACAAGCTATTTCTGGCGCCGTTTTTATTTTGCTTTCTTTACTTTCCGTCTTTATCATAAAAATACCAAAAATACTATCTTAACATATCTATCAGATCTCACTCTCGTAAGTGACCGTGAAGGGATTGACAACCCCTTTATTGCGTTGGTTGCGAGGATTTATTTGTTTGTGTAGGTGCGAGGGACTCGTGCGTGGCCTCCTACTGGATTGATACCTTGGTTCTCAAAAACTGAGGGAAATACTTACGCTACTTTGCTGCATCACCCTTTCCTCTTCAAGGGAAAACCAACGTAGTGCTCAAGAGGTAGCACTACGCCCGGTCCTTGAGAAGGTTAAAACATCACTAAGTTGACGAACTATCGTTGTGGTTTTGATGCGTAGGTAAGAACGGTTCTTGCTCAGCCCGTAGCAGCCACGTAAAACTTGCAACAACAAAGTAGAGGACGTCTAACTTGTTTTTGCAGGGCATGCTGTGATGTGATATGGTCAAGCCATGATGCTATATTTTATTGTATGAGATGATCATGTTTTGTAACCGAGTTATCGGCAACTGGCAGGAGCCATATGGTTGTCGCTTTATTGTATGCAATGCAATCGCCCTATAATGCTTTACTTTATCACTAAGCGGTAGCGATAGTCGTAGAAGCAATAGTTGGCGAGACGACAACGATGCTACGATGGAGATCAAGGTGTCGCGCCGGTGACGATGGTGATCATGACGGTGCTTCGGAGATGGAGATCACAAGCACAAGACGATGATGGCCATATCATATCACTTATATTGATTGCATGTGATGTTTATCCTTTATGCATCTTATTTTGCTTTGATTGACGGTAGCATTATAAGATGATCTCTCACTAAATTTCAAGATAAAAGTGTTCTCCCTGAGTATGCAACGTTGCCAAAGTTCCTCGTGCCGAGACACCATGTGATGATCGGGTGTGATAAGCTCTACGTCCATCTACAACGGGTGCAAGCCAGTTTTGCACACGCAGAATACTCAGGTTAAACTTGACGAGCCTAGCATATGCAGATATGGCTTCGGAACACTGAGACCGAAAGGTCGAGCGTGAATCATATAGTAGATATGATCAACATAGTGATGTTCACCATTGAAAACTACTCCATCTCACGTGATGATCGGACATGGTTTAGTTGATTTGGATCACGTGATCACTTAGATGATTAGAGGGATGTCTATCTAAGTGGGAGTTCTTAAGTAATATGATTAATTGAACTTAAATTTATCATGAACTTAGTACCTGATAGTATTTTGCTTGTCTATGTTGATTGTAGATAGATGGCCCGTGCTGTTGTTCCGTTGAATTTTAATGCGTTCCTTGAGAAAGCAAAGTTGAAAGATGATGGTAGAAATTACACGGACTGGGTCCGTAACTTGAGGATTATCCTCATTGCTGCACAGAAGAATTACGTCCTGGAAGCACCGCTGGGTGCCAGGCCTACTACAGATGCAACTGACGACGTTAAGAACTTCTGGCAGAGCAAGCTGATGACTACTTGTAACGCCCCGGAGTCGATGCGCCAGGTGTCTTCCAGTTATTCGCCGTTGTTGCCATGTCATTTGCTTGCGTGTTGCATTTTGCCATGTCATCATCTGCATTTCATCTGCATGTTTTTCAAAACTTGCATCCGTTCGGGTCCTCCCGGTTCTCTCCGTTGTCCGTTCTGAGCCCAGACACACTCGCACGCACCCGTTGCCCCTCTCAGACCTTGTTTCGTGAGCGGGAGAAAAAGTTCTTGGAATGGACCGGGATTTGCCGAGTGGCCTTGGTATAGCACCGGTAGACCGCCCGTCAAATTTCGTTCCATTTGGAGGTCGTTTGATGCCCCAACGGTTATCCGCGTACCCGAACCCGCTTTTCTCTTGCAGCCCAGCACCCCTCCAAATCAGCCCACTAACCCAGCAAAACCCCCTCCATGCTCTCCTCTGTTTGATCACGATCGTGTGGGCGAAAACCACACCTCATTTGGACTCTCCTAGCCCCCTCTACCTATAAATTAGTCCCCTCCCCCGAATTTTCGGGCAAAACCCTAAAAATCCCCTCCCCGCGCCGACGGACACGTCCGCCCGCGCCGGACGAAACAGCGCCGCCGCCCGCAGCCATCCAGGGCGCGCCACCTGTCCTCCGCCGCCGTCCCCGCGCCGCCAGCCCGCGGAGCCCATCCGGGGCCCGCGCGGGCCCAGAACCCGCCGTCGCCGGGCCCATCCGCCACCGCCCGCGCCCCGAGCGCCCCGCCGCCGCGCCCCTGCGCGCCCCGCGCCGGCGCCGGCCGCCTCGCCGCTGTCCGCCGCCCGCACCCGCGCCGGCTCCGTCTCCGGTTGCCGCCGGCAAGGAGCCCGCCGGCGCCGCCCTCCGCCGCCCGGTCTCCCGCCCGCCGCCCGGCCCGGCTTTCGCCGCCACCTCGTCGCCGGCCGGCCTCGCCTCCGGCCAGATCCGGGCAGATCCGGCCCGGATCCGGTGCCCCCCCACGCCGGCCCCCGCTCCGGCGACTTCCCCTTCCCCGTCTCCGGCCATCCTCAGTTCGCGCGCCGTCCCAGATCCACATCTGGAGCAGGTTGACCTCGAGATTTTCGTCCAAGTCCTGTTATTTACATATTCTGGTGCCCTGTTATACGTGCCATAACTCCTTGCATATTGCTCCGTTTTGTGCATGTAATATATCAAAATGTTAATCATGAGATGCTCTTCATTTTGTTCCATTGTGTCATGCTTGTTTGAGTCCATCTTGATGCCTTAATCATCATCGCAAGAGTGCAATATGATGTTAACTGCTGTCTGCTAACAGAACTTGATGATTTGTCATTTTTGTTGCATTTGATGTGCGCATCATATGAGCATGATCTCTACATGTGTTTTGAACTACATCATGAAATCTTTACAGAGGTGTTTGTATTGTATTTGTGTGATCTATGTGGTGACTAGCACAAGCATGCAAAGTAGCCTCCGTGATGTTGCTGATTTCTGTGACTTAGTCATTTCTGCTAAGTCTGAGTCTGTTATATTTTGTTGCTATAATGCCATGCTGCTACCATGAGTTCTATGCATAATATGGAGATTTTCACTAAGGATGTTTTGTTGTACATGTTATGATCTATCCATCCATGCCCTTGGTTGAATTATAGCCTGCTGTATCTTTCTGCTATCATGCTCTCAAATTGCTAAATAATGTTGCTGTCAGCCTGTTAGCATGTATTTCAGTTTTGCGATATGTTTTGCTAGTGATCCATGTACCCTATGAACTTACTCTTGCCATGCTTAGCTCCATATTTATGCCATCTTACTGTTGGTCACCTTTTCATGCCATGCAATGCGCTGTGGTGAGTGGTACAAGCTCACCAACATGCCTACTTATCGTTGTTCCTGCCATGAACTGTTATTTTCAGTCTGAATCTGTCATATTAATTGCCATGTTTGCATGGATGCTACCATGTTTTCTGTTGATCTTTGAATTAGTTCAGTAAAGGAGTTTTGTTCTTTGTACTTAGTACTAGCATTCCATTCTTAAGTTTGCCATGATAGCTTGCCTTAACTTGTTGTTTGATAGCTCTAAACATTGCAACCTGATGTTATTTCTGCCATGCTCAGTGATTTTCTGCTAAGTCTGTGAACTGTTATTATTTGCAATCTTGACATGTCCTTTTGAGCATGTTATAGTGGTTTCTGGAGATAGCTCAGTGTTCATGTTTTGTTATGCGTTACCTGTACATCATTTCCATGCCTTTTGTTTTCATGTTAGGGTGTCTTAGCTTTTTTTCATGATGCTTGCAATATGCCTAGTTGCTGTTTGGACAGATTGTTGTTATATCTTGTTTGGAGTGTATGTGTTGCACCGTTGCTTCGTTTTGAGCATGCTCTATATGAAAATCGCTTAGAATTGCATGTAGTTTCATCTTATCATGTCGCATCCTTGTTTTGAGTGTGTTTGCTTGATGTTTGGATGCATTTTGCACCAATGCCGTGCTTACTTGTTTTGCTCATATCTTCTAGGCCGTAGCTCCGAACTAAATGAACTTTATATGTAACTTGACTAGAATTTCGTGTAGATCATCTTGGTGCTCTTTAACTTGCTGTTTAACAACTTCAACTTAATGTTTGTTCATATCTGGACCAATTTCGAAATTTGCATATGAGGACTTACCGGATTTGTTATATGGTGTTTCCGGCCTCATTTAAACTTGCTTTGATGTGTTGCTCTTGTATGCATCATCTCTTGCCATGAGTAGCTTCATATAGCCTTGTCATGCATCATACTTGGTTGAGCATCATGTCTTGTTATGTGTTGTGTGTTTACCATGTTGTTTGCTTCTTTTCGGTTGTGCTTCTCCTCGATAGTTCCTGTTTCGTTGCGATCCTGAGGATTCGTTCGTCTACGCTTGGTTCGTCTTCGTGGCTTCATCTTCTCCATGGACTCGTTCTTCTTCCTAGCGGGATTTCAGGCAAGATGGCCGTTACCCTGGATCTCACTACTATCATTGCTATGCTAGTTGCTTCGTTCTATTGCTATGCTGCGTTACCTACCACTTGCTTATCAAGCCTCCCAAATTTCCATGAACCTCTAACCTTTGTCACCCTTCCTAGCAAACCATTGTTTGGCTATGTTACCGCTTTTGCTCAGCCCCTCTTATAGCGTTGCTAGTTGCAGGTGAAGATGAAGATTGCTCCATGTTGGATTATGTTTATGTTGGGATATCACAATATCTCTTATTTAATTAATGCATCTATATACTTGGTAAAGGGTGGAAGGCTCGGCCTTATGCCTGGTGTTTTGTTCCACTCTTGCCGCCCTAGTTTTCGTCATACTGGTGTTATGTTCCTTGATTTTGCGTCCCTTACGTGGTTGGGTGATTTATGGGTCCCCCTTGACAGTTTGCTTTGAATAAAACTCTTCCAGCAAGGCCCAACCTTGGTTTTACATTTGCCTCACCTAGCCTTTTTCCCTTGGGAGTCACGCATCCCGAGGGTCATCTTTATTTTACCCCCCGGGCCAGTGCTTGTCTAAGTGTTGGTCCAAACTAGAGCACCGTGCGGGACCATCCCTTGGCAACTTGGGTTACGTCGGTACCTGTACGATTCGCTTATCCGGTGTGTCCTGAGAACGAGATACGTGCGACTCCTATCGGGATTGTCGACACATCGGGCGGCTTTGCTGGTCTTGTTTTACCATTGTCGAAATGTCTTGTAAACCGGGATTCCGAGACTGATCGGGTCTTCCTGAGAGAAGGAATATCCTTCATTGACCGTGAGAGCTTATAATGGGCTAAGTTGGGACACCCCTGCAGGGTATAAACTTTCGAGAGCCGTGCCCGTGGTTATGTGGCAGATGGGAATTTGCTAATGTCCGGTTGTAGAGAACTTGACACTTGACTTAACTAAAACGCATCAACCGCGTGTGTAACCATGATGGTCTCTTTTCAGCGGAGTCCGGGAAGTGAACACGGTTGTTGGGTTATGTTTGACGTAAGTAGGAGTTCAGGATCACTTCTTGATCATTGCTAGTTTCACGACCGTTTCGTTGCTTCTCATCTCGCTCTTATTTGCGTAAGTTAGCCACCATACTTGCTTAGTCCCTGCTGCAACCTCACCACTTTACCCCTTCCTTACCCATGAAGCTTTGCTAGTCTTGATACCCATGGTAATGGGATTGCTGAGTCCTCGTGGCTCACAGATTACTACAACACCAGTTGCAGGTACAGGTTTTGCGACGATCATGACGCGAGAGCGATGTTACTTGTTTTGGAGTTCTTCTTCTGCTTCTTCTTCGATCAGGGGATAGGTTCCAGGTCGGCAGCCTGGGCTAGCAGGGTGGATGTCGTTTGAGCTTCTGTTTGTGTTTCATTCGTAGTCGGATGTTGATCTTATGTATGTTGTATTGATGTATTCTTGCGGCATTTGTATGCCTTTTGTATGTATCCCCATCTATTATGTAATGTTGATGTAATGATATCCACCTTGCAAAAGCGTTTCAATATGTGGGTCTATCCTTGGTGGGACCTTCGAGTTCCTCTCGGATAGGGTCGCATATTCGGCGTGACACTACTCAATAGTTCAGTGTGCCATGCTTTACGGCTTAGAACCGGGACTTCAACGACGTTTTGAACGTCATGGAGCATATGAGATGTTCCAGGAGTTGAAGTTAATATTTCAAGCAAATGCCCGGACTGAGAGATATGAAGTCTCCAATAAGTTCTACAGCTGCAAGATGGAGGAGAATAGTTCTGTCAGTGAACATATACTCAAAATGTCTGGGGTATAACAATCACTCGATTCAACTGGGAGTTAATCTTCTGGATGATAGTGTCATTGACAGAATTCTTCAATCACTGCCACCAAGCTACAAGAGCTTCGTGACGAACTATAATATGCAAGGGATGGATAAGACAATTCCCGAGCTCTTCGCAATGCTAAAGGCTGCGGAGGTAGAAATCAAAAAGGAGCATCAAGTGTTGATGGTCAACAAGACCACCAGTTTCAAGAAAAAGGGCAAAGGGAAGAACAGCAAACAAGTTGCTGCTCAAGAGAAGAAACCCAAGTCTGGACCTAACCCTGAGACTGAGTGCTTCTACTGCAAGCAGACTGGACACTGGAAGCGGAACTACCCGTAGTATTTGGCGGATAAGAAGGATGACAAGGTGAACAAAGGTATATGTGATATACATGTTGTTGATGTGTACCTTACTATAGCTCGCAGTAGCACCTGGGTATTTGATACTGGTTCTGTTGCTAATATTTGCAACTCGAAACAGGGACTACGGATTAAGCGAAGACTGGCTAAGGACGAGGTGACAATGCGCGTGGGAAATGGTTCCAAAATTCGATGTGATCGCCGTCGGCACGCTACCTCTACATCTACCTTCGGGATTAGTTTTAGACCTGAATAATTGTCATTTGGTGCCAGCGTTGAGCATGAACATTATATCTAGATCTTGTTTGATGCGAGACGATTATTCATTTAAATCTGAGAATAATGGTTGTTCTATTTATATGAGTAATATCTTTTATGGTCATGCACCCTTGAAGAGTGGTCTATTTTTGTTGAATCTCGAAAGTAGTGATACACATATTCATAATGTTGAAGCCAAAAGATGCAGTGTTGATAATGATAGTGCAACTTATTTGTGGCACTGCCGTTTGGGTCATATTGGTGTAAAGCGCATGAAGAAACTCCATACTGATGGACTTTTGGAATCACTTGATTATGAATCACTTGGTACTTGCGAACCATGCCTCATGGGCAAGATGACTAAAACGCCGTTCTCCGGAACTATGGAGCGAGCAACTGATTTGTTGGAGATAATACATACTGATGTATGTGGTCCAATGAATGTTGAGGCTCGCGGCGGGTATCGTTATTTTCTCACCTTCACAGATGATTTGAGCAGATATGGGTATATCTACTTAATGAAACATAAGTCTGAAACATTTGAAAAGTTCAAAGAATTTCAGAGTGAAGTGGAAAATCATCGTAACAAGAAAATAAAGTTTCTACGATCTGATCGTGGAGGAGAATATTTGAGTTACGAGTTTGGTCTACATTTGAAACAATGTGGAATAGTTTCGCAACTCACGCCACCCGGAACACCACAGCGTAATGGTGTGTCCGAACTTCGTAATCGTACTTTACTAGATATGGTGCGATCTATGATGTCTCTTACTGATTTACCGCCATCGTTTTGGGGTTATGCTTTAGAGACGGCTGCATTCACGTTAAATAGGGCACCATCAAAATCCGTTAAGACAACGCCTTATGAACTGTGGTTTGGCAAGAAACCAAAGTTGTCGTTTCTTAAAGTTTGGGGCTGCGATGCTTATGTGAAAAAGCTTCAACCTGATAAGCTCGAACCCAAATCGGAGAAATGTGTCTTCATAGGATACCGAAAGGAAACTGTTGGGTACACCTTCTATCACAGATCCGAAGGCAAGACATTCGTTGCCAAGAATGGATCCTTTCTAGAGAAGGAGTTTCTCTCGAAAGAAGTGAGTGGGAGGAAAGTAGAACTTGATGAGGTAACTGTACCTGCTCCCTCATTGGAAAGTAGTTCATCACAGAAACCGGTTCTTGTGACACCTACACCAATTAGTGAGGAAGTTAATGATATCAATCGTGAAACTTCAGATCAAGTTACTACTGAACCTCGTAGGTCAACCAGAGTAAGATCCGCACCAGAGTGGTACGGTAATCCTATTCTGGAGGTCATGTTACTTGACCAAGGTGAACCTACGAACTATGAAGAAGCGATGGTGAGCCCAGATTCCGCAAAATGGCTTGAGGCCATGAAATCTGAGATGGGATCCATGTATGAGAACAAAGTGTGGACTTTGGTTGACTTGCCCGATGATCGGCAAGCCATTGAGAATAAATGGATCTTCAAGAAGAAGACTGACGCTGACGGTAATGTTACTGTCCATAAAGCTCGACTTGTTGCAAAAGGTTTTCGACAAGTTCAAGGGATTGACTACGATGAGACTTTCTCACCCGTAGCAATGCTTAAGTCTGTCCGAATCATGTTAGCAATTGTTGCATATTATGATTATGAAATTTGGCAAATGGATGTCAAAACTGCATTCCTGAATGGATTTCTGGAAGAAGAGTTGTATATGATGCAACCAGAAGGTTTTGTCGATCCAAAGGGAGCTAACAAAGTGTGCAAGCTCCAGCGATCCATTTATGGACTGGTGCAAGCCTCTCGGAGTTGGAATAAACGTTTTGATAGTGTAATCAAAGCATATGGTTTTATACAAACTTTTGGAGAAGCCTGTATTTACAAGAAAGTGAGTGGGAGCTCTGTAGCATTTCTGATATTATATGTGGATGACATATTGCTGATTGGAAATGATATAGAATTTCTGGATAGCATAAAAGGATACTTGAATAAAAGTTTTTCAATGAAAGACCTCGGTGAAGCTGCTTACATATTAGGCATCAAGATCTATAGAGATAGATCAAGACGCTTGATAGGACTTTCACAAAGCACATACCTTGACAAAGTTTTGAAGAAGTTCAAAATGGAACAAGCAAAGAAAGGGTTCTTGCCTGTGTTACAAGGTGTGAAGTTGAGTCAGACTCAATGCCCGACCACCGCAGAAGATAGAGAGAAAATGAAAGATGTTCCCTATGCTTCAGCCATAGGCTCTATCATGTATGCAATGCTGTGTACCAGACCTGATGTGTGTCTTGCTATTAGCCTAGCAGGGAGGTACCAAAGTAATCCAGGAGTGGATCACTGGACAACGGTCAAGAACATCCTGAAATACCTGAAAAGGACTAAGGATATGTTTCTTCATTTATGGAGGTGACAAAGAGCTAGTCGTAAATGGTTACGTCGATGCAAGCTTTGACACTGATCCAGATGATTCTAAATCACAAACCGGATACGTGTTTACATTGAACGGTGGAGCTGTCAGTTGGTGCTGTTCTAAACAAAGCGTCGTGGAGGGATCTACGTGTGAAGCGGAGTACATAGCTGCTTCGGAAGCAGCAAATGAAGGAGTCTGGATGAAGGAGTTCATATCCGATCTAGGTGTCATACCTAGTGCATCGGGTCCAATGAAAATCTTTTGTGACAAAACTGGTGCAATTGCCTTGGCAAAGGAATCCAGATTTCACAAGAGAACCAAGCACATCAAGAGATGCTTCAATTCCATCCGGGACCAAGTCCAGGTGGGTGACATAGAGATTTGCAATATACATATGCATCTGAATGTTGCAGACCCGTTGACTAAGCCTCTTCCACGAGCAAAACATGATCAACACCAAAACTCCATGGGTGTTAGAATCATTATCGTGTAATCTAGATTATTGACTCTAGTGCAAGTGGGAGACTGAAGGAAATATGCCCTAGAGGCAATAATAAAGTTATTATTTATTTCCTCATATCATGATAAATGTTAATTATTCATGCTAGAATTGTATTAACCGGAAACATAATACATGTGTGAATACATAGACAAACATAGTGTCACTAGTATGCCTCTACTTGACTAGCTCGTTAATCGAAGATGGTTAAGTTTCCTAGCCATCGACATGAGTTGTCATTTGATTAACGGGATCACATCATTAGGAGAATGATGTGATTGACTTGACCCATTTCGTTAGCTTAGCACTTGATCGTTTAGTATGTTGCTATTGCTTTCTTCATGACTTATACATGTTCCTATGACTATGAGATTATGCAACTCCCGTTTACCGGAGGAACACTTTGTGTGCTACCAAACGTCACAACGTAACTGGGTGATTATAAAGGTGCTCTACAGGTGTCTCCGAAGGTACTTGTTGGGTTGGCGTATTTCGAGATTAGGATTTGTCACTCCGATTGTCGGAGAGGTATCTCTGGGCCCTCTCGGTAATGCACATCACTATAAGCCTTGCAAGCATTGTGACTAATGAGTTAGTTGCGAGATGATGTATTACGGAACGAGGAAAGAGACTTGCCGGTAACGAGATTGAACTAGGTATTGAGATACCAACGATCGAATCTCGGGCAAGTACATACCGATGACAAAGGGAACAACGTATGTTGTTATGCGGTTTGACCGATAAAGATCTTCGTAGAATATGTAGGAGCCAATATGAGCATCCAGGTTCCGCTATTGGTTATTGACCGGAGACGTGTCTCGGTCATGTCTACATAGTTCTTGAACCCGTAGGGTCCGCACGCTTAAAGTTAGATGACGATCGGTATTATGAGTTTTGTGTTTTGATGTACCGAAGGTAGTTCAGAGTCCCGGATATGATCACGGACATGACGAGGAATCTCGAAATGGTCGAGACATAAAGATCGATATATTGGACGACTATATTCGGACCCGGAAGTGTTCCGGGTGGTTTCGGAGGAAACCGGAGTGCCGGAGGGTTACCGGAACCCCCCGGGAGAAGTAATGGGCCTTATGGGCCTTAGTGGAGAGAGAGAGGGCTGGCCAGGGCAGGCCACGCGCCCCTCCCCCTCTGGTCTGAATTGGACTAGGAGAGGGGGGGGGGCGCCCCCTTTCCTTCTCCCTCTCCCCCTTCCTTTCCCCCTCCTAGTAGGAGTAGGAAAGAGGGGAGTCCTACTCCTACTAGGAGGAGGACTCCTCCTCCTCGCGCGCCAACAAGGGCCGGCCGGCCTCCCCCTTGATCCTTTATATACGGGCAAGGGGGCACCCTAGAACACAACAATTGATCTCTTGATCTCTTAGCCGTGTGCGGTGCCCCCCTCCACCATATCCCACCTCGATAATATCGTAGCGGTGCTTAGGCAAAGCCCTGCGTCGGTAGCATCATCATCACCGTCACCACGCTGTCGTGCTGACGAAAGTCTCCCGTGAAGCTCTGCTGGATCGGAGTTCGCAGGACGTCATCGAGCTGAACGTGTGCTGAACTCGGAGGTGCCGTACGTTCGGTACTTGGATCGGTCGGATCATGAAGACGTACGACAACATCAACCGCGTTGTGCTAACACTTCCGCTTTCGGTCTACGAGGGTACGTGGACACACTCTCCCATCTCGTTGCTATGCATCACCATGATCTTGCGTGTGCGTAGGATTTTTTTTGAAATTACTACGTTCCCCAACACTCGGGAGCGTTTTCCTTTATATAAGAATCTGTCCAGGCTTGTCCTTTGCTACAAAAAGGATTGGGCCATCTTGCTGCACCTTATTTACTTTCATTACTTGTTACTCGTTACAAATTACCTTATCACAAAACTATCTGTTACCGATAATTTCAGTGCTTGCAGAGAATACCTTAGTGAAAACCGCTTGTCATTTCCTTCTGCTCCTTGTTGGGTTCGACACTCTTATTTATCGAAAGGACTACGATAGATCCCCTATACTTGTGGGTCATCAAGAGTCTTTTATGGCGCCGTTGCCGGGGAGTGAAGCGCCTTTGGTAGGTGGAATTTGGTAAGGAAAAATTTATATAGTGTGCTGAAATTTACTGTCACTTGTCACTATGGAACATAATCCTCTGAGGGGCTCGTTCGGGGTATCTTCACCCCGACCAGTAGATCAAAGAGTTGCTCCTCAACCTACTGAACCTACTGAAAATGTTTACTTTGAAATTCCTTCGGGTATGATAGAGAAACTGCTAGCTAATCCTTTTACAGGAGATGGAACATTACATCCTGATTTGCACCTAATCTATGTGGATGAAGTTTGTGGATTATTTAAGCTTGCAGGTATGCCCGAGGATGTTATCAAGAAGAAGGTCTTCCCTTTATCTTTGAAGGGAAAGGCATTGATATGGTTTAGGCTATGTGATGATATGGGATCATGGAACTACAACCGATTGAAATTGGGATTTCATTAGAAGTTTTATCCTATGCATCTTGTTCATCGTGATCGCAATTATATATATAATTTTTGGCCTCGTGAAGGAGAAAGCATCGTTCAAGCTTGGGGGAGGCTTAATGCAATGTTATATTCATGCCCCAATCATGAGCTCTCAAGAGAAATTATTATTCAAAATTTTTATGCTCGGCTTTCTCTCAATAATCGCTCCATGCTCGATACTTCTTGTACTGGCTCTTTTATGATGAAGACTATTGAATTCAAATGGGATTTATTAGAAAGAATTAAACGCAACTCTGAAGATTGGGATCTCGATGAAGGTAAGGAGTCAGGTATAACACCTAAGTTTGATTGTGTTAAATCTTTTATGGACACCGATGTTTTCCGTGAATTTAGCACTAAATATGGACTTGACTCTGAGATAGTAGCTTCTTTCTGTGAATCCTTTGCTACTCATGTTGATCTCCCCAAGGAGAAGTGGTTTAAATATAATCCTCCCATTTAAGTAAAAGTAGTTGCACCTATTAAAGTTGAAGAAAAGACTATCACTTATAATGTTGATCCTATTGTTCCTACTGCTTATATTGGGAAACCACCTTTCCCTGTTAGAATAAAGGATCATGCTAAACCTTCAACTGTGGTTCGTAAGAGTAATACTAGAACACCTACACCCTCTGAGCAAATTAAAGTTGAACCTAGTATTGCTATGGTTAAAGATCTCTTGGCTGATAATATTGATGGGCATGTTATTTACTTCTATGATGAAGCTGCTAGAATTGCTAGACCTGATACTAAAAATAAACATAGACCTGTTGTAGGCATGCCTGCTATTTCTGTTAAAATAGGAGATCATTGTTATCATGGCTTATGTGATATGGGTGCTAGTGCAAGTTCAATACCTCATTCCTTATACAAAGAAATTATGCATGATATTGCACCTGTTGAGATAGAAGAAATTGATGTTACAATTAGGCTTGCCAATAGAGATACTATTTCATGAGTTGGGATTGTTAGAGATGTTGAAGTCTTGTGTGGGAAAGTTAAATATCCTGCTGATTTTCTTATTCTTGGTTCCCCACAAGATAGCTTTTGTCCCATCATATTTGGTAGACCCTTCTTGAATACTGTTAATGCTTGGATAGACTGCAAAAAGGATGTTGTTACTATTGGTTTGGGGGATATGTCTCATGAGTTTAATTTTGCTAAATTTTGTAGACAACCCCGTGATGAGGAATTGCCTAGTAAAGATGAAATTATTGGTCTTGCTTCTATTGCCGTGCCTCCTAATGATCCTTTAGAACAATATTTGCTCGACCATGAAACTGATATGTTCATGAATGAAAGAAGGGAAATAGATGAAGTATTCTTTAAACAGGGACCTATTTTGAAACACAACCCGCCTGTTGAAATCCTAGGGGATCCTCCTCCACCCAAGGGTGATCCCGTGTTTGAGCTTAAACCATTACCTGATACTCTTAAATATGCTTATTTTGATGAAAAGAAGATATATCCTGTTATTATTAGTGCTAACCTTTCAGAGCATGAAGAAAAGAAATTATTGAAAACTCTGAAGAAGCACCGTGCTGCTATTGGATATACTCTTGATGATCTTAAGGGCATTAGTCCCACTCTATGCCAACACAAAATAAAATTGGAGAAAGACGCTAAACCAGTTGTTGATCACCAATGATGGTTAAATCCTAAGATGAAAGAAGTGGTAAGAAAAGAAATACTAAAGCTTCTGGAGGCAGGTATAATTTATCCAGTTGCTGATAGTCAGTGGGTAAGTCCTGTCCATTGTGTCCCTAAGAAGGGAGGTATTACTGTTGTTCCTAATGATAAAGATGAATTGATCCCACAAAGAATTATTACAGGTTATAGAATGGTAATTGATTTCTACAAATTAAATAAACCTACTAAAAAGGATCATTACCCTTTACCTTTTATTGGTCAAATGCTAGAAAGACTATCCAAACATACACATTTTTGCTTTCTAGATGGTTAGTCTGGTTTCTCTCAAATACCTGTGTCAAAAGAGGATCAAGAAAAGACCACTTTTACTTGCCCTTTCGGTACCTTTGCTTACAGACGTATGCCTTTCGGTACCTACTACCTTTCAAAGATGCATGATGGCTATATTCTTTGATTTTTGTGAAAAGATTGTTGAGGTTTTCATGGATGATTTGTCCGTATATGGAACTTCTTTTGATGACTGCTTGAGCAACCTTGATCGAGTTTTGTAGAGATGTGAAGAAACTAACCTTGTCTTGAATTGGGAGAAGTGCCACTTTATGGTTAATGAAGGTATTGTCTTGGGGCATAAAATTTCCGAAAGAGGTATTGAAGTTGATAAAGCTAAAGTTGATGCTATTGAAAAGATGCCGTGTCCTAAGGACATTAAAGGTATAAGAAGTTTCCTTGGTCATGCCGGTTTTTATAGGAGGTTCATTAAGGACTTCTCTAAAATTTCTAGGCCTCTGACTAATCTCTTACAAAAATATATTCCTTTTGTCTTTGATGATGATTGTGTAGAAGCATTTGAAATACTTAAGAAAGCTTTGATTTTTGCACCTATTGTTCAGGCACCTGATTGGAATCTACCCTTTGAAATTATGTGTGTTGCTAGTGATTATGCTGTAGGTGCTGTTCTAGGACAAAGAGTTGATAAGAAATTAAATGTTATCCAATATGCTAGTAAAACTCTAGACAATGCCCAGAGAAATTATGCTACTACTGAAAAAGAATTTTTAGCAGTTGTATTTGCTTGTGATAAGTTCAGACCTTATATTGGTGATTCTAAAGTAACTGTTCACACTGATCATGCTGCTATTAAATATCTTATGGAAAATAAAGATGCTAAACCTAGACTTATTAGATGGGTTCTCCTACTACAAGAATTTGATTTGCATATTATTGATAGAAAGGGAGCTGAGAACCCCGTTGCAGACAACTTTTCTAGGTTAGAGAATGTTCTTGATGACCCACTACCTATTGATGATAGCTTTCCTGATGAATAATTAGCTGTCATAAATGCCTCTCGTACTGCTCCATGGTATGCTGATTATGCTAATTACATTGTTGCTAAATTTATACCACCTAGTTTCACATACCAACAAAAGAAAAAGTTTTTCTATGGTTTAAGACATTACTTCTGGGATGACCCACACCTTTATAAAGAAGGAGTAGATGGTGTTATTAGACGTTGTATACCTGAGCATGAACAGGAACAGATCCTACGCAAGTGTCAGTCCGAAGCTTATGGAGGACACCACGCTGGAGATAGAACTGCATATAAGGTATTGCAATCCGGTTTTCATTGGCCTACTCTCTTCAAAGATGCCCATAAGTTTGTCTTATCTTGTGATGAATGTCAAAGAATTGGTAATATTAGTAGACGTCAAGAAATGCCTATGAATTATTCACTTGTTATTGAACCATTTGATGTTTGGGGCTTTGATTATATGGGGCCGTTCCCTTCCTCTAACGGGTATAGACATATTTTAGTTGCTGTTGATTACATTACTAAGTGGGTAGAAGCTATTCCAACTAGTAGTGCTGATCGTAACACCTCTATTAAGATGCTTAAAGAAGTTATTTTTCCGTCGTTTGGAGTCCCTAGATATTTAATGACTGATGGTGGTTCACATTTTATTCATGGTGCTTTCCGTAAAATGCTTGCTAAGTATGATGTTATTCATAGAATCGCATCTCCATACCACCCGCAGTCTAGTGGTCAAGTAGAATTGAGTAATAGAGAGCTCAAATTAATTTTGCAAAAGACTGTTAATAGATCTAGAAAGAATTCGTCCAAGAAACTTGATGATGCATTATGGGCCTATAGAACTACATACAAAAATCCTATGGGTATGTCTCCGTATAAAATGGTCTATGGAAAAGCATGTCACTTACCTCTCGAACTAGAACATAAGGCATATTGGGCCATTAAAGAGCTCAATTATGATTTCAAACTTGCCGGTGAGAAGAGGCTATTTGACATTAGCTCACTTGATGAATGGAGAACCCAGGCCTATGAGAATGCCAAACTATTTAAAGAAAAGGTTAAAAGATGGCATGACAAAAGGATACAAAAGCGTGAGTTTAATGTAGGTGATTATGTGTTGCTATTCAACTCTCGCCTAAGATTTTCTGCAGGAAAACTTCTCTCTAAATGGGAAGGTCCTTACGTTATTGAGGAGGTCTATCGTTCCGGTGCCATAAAAATCAACAACTTTGAAGGCACAAATCCGAAGGTGGTGAACGGTCAAAGAATCAAACATTATATCTCTGGTAATCCCATAAATGTTGAAACTAATGTTATTGAAACCGTAACCCCGGAGGAATACATAAGGGACACTTTCGAGAACGTTTCAAACTCCGAAAAGGAATAGGTACGTGGTACGGTAAGTAAACTGACTCCAAAACAGTTCTAATGGCAATTTTGCTCCGTTTTGAAATATTTAAGAAAATAGGAAAATAAGAAGTAGTCCGAGAAGGACACGAGCCGTCCACGAGGGTGGAGGGCGCGCGCTACCCCCTGGGCGCGCCCCCTGCCTCGTGGGCACCTCGTGTGCCCTCCGGACTCCGTTTTCTTTCACGTTACTTCTTTTGGTCGGTAAAAATCCATTATATAATCTCCCGAAGGTTTTGACCACCGTACCACACAAATATCCTCTGTTTTTGTTTTGAGCTGTTTTCTGCCAGAGTTGTCAAGACCAGGCATCATGTCGTCCCCCTCCTCCAACAATGAGGGCAACGATGCTTGGCTAATGAAGATAGAGCTGAAGAGAGAAGAACCCGGGGATATCAACAAGGATGATGGGATCAAGAAGGCCATGGAGGACCAAGCTCCGGCAGCAGAAGACGAAGACATCCTCCAACCTCATCACAATCTTCTTACCCCAACGGAGATTGAAGCTTTCAAGATGATTGAGTTAGCTCGCATACAAAATAAGTATCTCACACATGAAAATATTTTGTTGAAGGAGCATATCACCACACTCAAGGGCATTATTTGCAAATTGGAGGATCTCCTGCGCTTGATGTGTGACTATCCATCATCACCACCATCTCCTTCATTAGCAAAGGAGAACTGAGTATCTGGTATGGGCACTCCCCTTGGCAACTGCCAAGCTTGGGGGAGGTGCCCCGGTATCGTATCACCATCACACTCCTATCTTTACAGTTTTTCTTAGTTCGATCCTTTTGGTAATATCTTGATCTAGTAGAATAAAATTTTAGTATGATTTAGTCTTGAGTTTTGCTTTATGATCCTTCTATGTAATCGAGTCCGTGAGCTATATATATAATAAAGATTAGTGTTGAGTCAAGGGCTTGATTATCTTGGTATGATCTTGAGGGAATAAAAGAAAGAATAAAAAGAAGTAAAGATATCATATTGATCTTATGGAGAGTAATGACTTCACATATAAAGAGTATGATGAATAAAAGTTGTTGAGAGTTGACAAACATAGTTTTGGTCATCGTTGCAATTAATAGGAAGTAATAAAGAAAGAGAGGTTTTCACATATAGATATACTATCTTGGACATCTTTTATGATTGTGAGCACTCATTAAAATATGACATGCTAAAGAGTTGATGTTGGACAAGGAAGACAATGTAATGGGTTATGTTTTCTTATATCCGAAATAAAGTATATTGTCATGGATCATCCAACATGTTGAGCTTGCCTTTCTCCCTCATGCTAGCCAAATTCTTTGCACCAAGTAGAGATACTACTTGTGCTTCCGAATATCCTTAAACCCAGTTTTGCCATGATAGTCCACCATATCTACCTATGGATTGAGTAAGATCCTTCAAGTAAGTTGTCATTGTTGTATGCAATAAAAATTGCGCTCTAAATATGTATGATTTATTAGTGTGGAGAAAATAAGCTTTATACGATCTTGTGATATGGAAGCAATAAAAGCGACGGACTGCATAATAAAGGTCCATATCACAAGTGGCAATATAAAGTGACGTTCTTTCGCATTAAGATCTTGTGCATCCAACCACAAAAGCACATGACAACCTCTGCTCCCCTCTGCGAAGGGCCTATCTTTTACTTTTGTCTTATACCTTATGCAAGAGTCATGGTGATCTTCACCTTTCCTTTTTACATTTTATCCTTTGGCAAGCACCTTGTGTTGGAAAGATCCTGATATATCATACATATTTAGAGCCCTTGAGGTAAAAGATAGGGGCTTATATATATCCAATTGGATGTAAGTCATCATGAACTATTATTGTAGACATTACCCTTGAGGTAAAAGGTTGGGAGGCAACACTATAAGCCCCTATCTTTCTCTGTGTCCGATTAAAACTCCATACCCATAAGTATTGCGTGAGTGTTAGCAATTGTGAAAGACCAAATGATAGTTGAGTATGTGGACTTGCTGAAAAGCTCTTATATTGACTCTTTCCGATGTTATGATAAATTGCAATTGCTTCAATGACCGAGATCATAGTTTGTTAGTTCTCAATGAAGTTTCTGATTCATACTTTACATTGTGAATAGATTGTTACTTGAGCATAAGAAATCACATGACAATATCTATATATGTTGCTGTTATAAGAATTATCATGATGCCCTCATGTCCGTATTTTATTTTATCAACACCTCTATCTCTAAACATGTCGACATATTTTTCGTTATCGGCTTACGCTTGAGGACAAGCGAGGTCTAAGCTTGGGGGAGTTGATACGTCCACTTTGCATCATGCTTTTATATCGATATTTATTGCATTATGGGCTGTTATTACACGTTATGTCACAATACTTATACCTTTTCTCTCTTATTTTACAAGGTTTACATGAAGAGGGAGAATGCCGGCAGCTGGAATTCTGGGCTGGAAAAGGAGCAAATATTAGAGACCTATTCTGCACAACTCCAAAAGTCCTAAAACTTCACGGAGGCACGTTTTGGAATTAATAAAAAATACTGGCGAAATAATCCACTAGAGGGGCCCGCACCCTGGCCAAGAGGGTGGGGGGCGCGCCCTACCCCCCTGGGCGCAACCCCCTGCCTCGTGGGCCCCCTGGCAGGCCTCCGGTGCCCATCTTCTGCTATATGAAGTATTTTACCCTGGAAAAAATCATAAGCAGGCTTTCGGGATGAAACACTGCCGCCACGAGGCAGAACCTTGGCGGAACCAATCTAGGGCTCCGGCGGAGCTGTTCTGCCGGGGAAACTTCCCTCCGGGAGGGGGAAATCATCGCCATCGTCATCACCAACGATCCTCTCGTCGGGAGGGGGTCAATCTCCATCAACATCTTCACCAGCACCATCTCATCTCAAACCCTAGTTCATCTCTTGTATCCAATCTTTGTCTCAAAACCTCAGATTGGTACTTGCGGGTTGCTAGTAGTGTTGATTACTCCTTGTAGTTGATGCTAGTTGGTTTATTTGGTGGAAGATCATATGTTCAGATCCTTTACGCATATTAATACCCCTCTGATTATGAACATGGATATGATTTGTGAGTAGTTACGTTTGTTCCTGAGGACATGGGAGAAGTCTTGCTATAAGTAGTCAAGTGAATTTGGTATTCGTTCGATATTTTGATGAGATGTATGTTGTCTCTCCTCTAGTGGTGTTATGTGAACGTCGACTACATGACACTTCACCATTGTTTGGGCCTAGAGGAAGGCATTGGGAAGTAATAAGTAGATGATGGGTTGCTAGAGTGACAGAAGCTTAAACCCTAGTTTATGAGTTTCTTCGTAAGGGGCTGATTTGGATCCATATGTTTCATGCTATGGTTAGGTTTCCTTAATACTTCTTTTGTAGTTGTGGATGCTTGCAATAGGGGTTAATCATAAGTGGGATGCTTGTCCAAGAAAGGGCAGTACCCAAGCACCGGTCCACCCACATATCAAATTATCAAAGTAACGAACGAGAATCATATGAGCGTGATGAAAACTAGCTTGACGGTAATTCCCATGTGTCCTCGGGAGCGTTTTCCTTTATGTAAGAATTTGTCCAGGCTTGTACTTTGCTACAAAAAGGATTAGGCCATCTTGCTGCACCTTATTTACTTTCATTACTTGTTACTCGTTACAAATTACCTTATCACAAAACAATCTGTTACCGATAATTTCAGTGCTCGCAGAGAATACCTTACTGAAAACCGCTTGTCATTTCCTTCTGCTCCTCATTGGGTTCGACAGTCTTACTTATCGAAAGGACTACGATAGATCCCCTATACTTGTGGGTCATCAGTTTTCAGCAAACATTATGAACTAACCATGCAAATGATAACACTTAGAAATCACATTTACTCATATCAATGACATAATCAACTAGCGAGCAATAATAACATATCTCAAATGCCAACAATTTGTCAAAACAATCATGATATAATATGATAACATGGTATCTCGCTAGCCCTTTCTGAAACCGCAAAACATAAATGCAGAGCACCTTCAAAGTTCAAGTAGCGACTAAACATTGTAATTCATGGTAGAAGGGATCCAGTCATGACGCACACAATATTAACTGTACTCCATGCATAAGAATGACAATAGTGCTCTCAGGACTGGTGCTTTAATTGAGAAGGTGATGACTCAACAATAAAAGTAAATAACATAAAAGTAAACAGATAGACCCTTCACAGAGGAAAGCAGAGATTTGTAGATGTGCCAGAGCTCGAAACTTAAATTAGAGATAAATACAATTTTGAGAGGCATGCCTTTCCTGTGAATGTCATGACCAAGGATTTTCAATATCTTCCATGCTAAACACATATCTAAGATTTACATGATTTGATGCACATAATTTGTACAACAATTCATAATGTAAACTATGTTGCATTCATATAAGGTTCTATTTTTAATTGTTGCTTGGTTGGAATACTCTTGCATTACAAAAGAGTTATTATGGTGTGTTTGGTTTGCGAACGAAGTGGAATGGAATGTCATGGTTCCATGATATTCCGTTCCACTAGAATGGGTCGGTTCTGTTCGTGTGTTTGGTAGAGCAATTTCGTATAACGGAACGGTTCCATTTTGATGTGTGGTTAGAGAGACCAAATATGATGAATTTGATTTAAATCACCTTTTGACACAGGAATGATGAGATTACCTATCACATATATCTTTTTACATTTATAATTCTAATACATAGTAGGCCATGAAAATATATGCCAAAATCTATCAGTTGAACCTCCAATCCTTTTTAGAAATTAAACTAATGTTTGGTCATGCAACAAACAAGCCCATGACAAACTTGACAGATTGGAGTACTAAGTCAAAATAAAAATTCATCTGGTAAATAACCAGAAAAAGGAATTGTAAATACATTGATTCATTTGTGGATGACATGCATAACACAACAAAGTCCTGTCGGTAACTACTTGTGGGTGGACGGATCTTGATACGCCTGCTTGCTGCTGATTGTTGTTGGTCGCCACGCGGCCAAGAACTACCAACACTTGCATGGAGAAAGATGGTGGGCGGAAGAGCAGATGCGACCTGGTTCATCTGGGCTGGTGGTGCCGCGCGTCCTTGCCGTCGCAAGCTAGACCAAGCAGGTTCCCCAATAGCTCGTGGCAGTTAGGAGAGGAGGAGACGAGGGAGAGGCACATCCGGTGGCGCAGATCGAGCGAGAGGAGAGCGGCTGCGCGGATCAAGCGAGAGGAGAAGCCGACAGCATGGATCGAGCGACAGGAGCAGCGTCGGAGCGAACCGAGGGACAGCAGCAGCGGCAGCTTAGATCGAACGAGGGTGAGGCGAGCATCTCCTGCGGGAGAGGCAAGATGCGATAGGAGAGCGACGAGGCGTTCCACGTCGTTCCACCAATTCGAACGAACGAGCGCGTGACAGATCTGGGCCGAATATTCTCTTTGTGGGAACGAGTGGGTTCTAGTTCATTTTCGATCCAAACACGAGAACGCGACCCAGGGATGGGTCGGACCTGTGACGTTACATTCCATGACTGAAACCAAACACACCCTATGTGTCTCGATTTTGGTCAGGAATGTTACCAAGTTGAGTGGCGAGTGGTTCGCCGACGAAGAACTTCTTTACCACTTTGTTAGTCTGCCTGCATATAGGTTGTTCTTTCGATCGGCTGGTGTCTCATATATGCTTAAATTAGTGACTAAACTGCATGTATCAGTTCTATTGGTGCCTTTGGGTGCAGTTAACTTGTGGAAGCAGCGTCTTATCATCCTTTTCCTTTCGTGTTTCATTGAAGCGAGTGGCTAGCTGGAAGATTTCTTGAGCAACATTTTGTCTCCAGTGGCTTATTTGGTGATTTTTCATGGAATGGTTGATCCTTGAGGCCCACCAGCTATTTGCATTCTTGCTGGAGAAATATCCAACAGTAGCACAAAGGTACATGAAGCAAAATTTTGGTCTTCAAATGGTATATAGTCTAAATAGAGTGATTGGATGGTAATCACTTCCTTCTCACTACCTTGGGTTACACTCTTTGCATTAACTCAAGTTTGTATTAACGTCTCACAAGAGTTGATTTCTACATCTGTTGCAGGATGTGTTATTAGAATATAAGGATTTAAGTTCCACTTTCCAACCACTTCCCATAATTATCTACTAAGATGGATTGGTATTTGCTGTTAACTGAACAATATTACATCCATCTTTACGACTTTTTATGAGCAAGTGATTCGTCCCCTATTAGTTCTTCTGTATACTTAAAATAAGGAATAATATAGTCCAAATGCCACGGTAGTGTTTGATTAAAACATTAACCCGTTTTAATCCATCACTTTAGTTTCTTCTTCTAAAGTTCATTATTTGCTGCCATTTTTTTATCTCGCATCAAATATCATAGAGCTTTTTGACCACATATATCTATGTGTGTTGTTTTGAAGCTCACATAGTTCTTTTATTTGTGTAGGTGAAACTGCAATGCATGTTATGAATTGTTGCAAGAAACTATTTCACCTATTTTTGTGCGAGGATGTTGCTTTTTCATATGGTACCCATATCTTGGTAGCTTGGAGTAATAGGAGGATAGAGGTGTCGTACCTTCTCTTCCATGACCTTTCAGAAGGTAACCCATTCATCCATTTCTCACCATTTTTACAAACATATTCTATTCACACAATAACTACCACTGTGTATTTCCTACATCACACCAAACAAGCAACTATTCGCCGTGTACCTAAGTATCTATTAAATTGGTTCCAAATCACTCACTTGCATGTTTGAATGCTTGGCTCGCTCTCGCTTTTTGTGTCATGGGCGCAACGGGAACTATTTCCACTCTATGACAATGTCCTTTCTAGAGGTAAGGACAAAGATAACACATTTTACTTCTTAAACAAAAGCACATCAATATACTGTTTGATTCATCCTGCCAATTTCAACTTGCTTTACACACCACATACACAAAAGAAATGATAGATAGGTGGTAGTATTCGGTCAGAATCAGAGGAAAGAACGATTTTAACTTGGATTTACTTGCATAACCAGATATGGTAAATACTATAGCATCAAGAACAAGAGAACCAAATTTATTTTCTGCTGACACCGCGTAATAAGCACAACAAGCAGGTTCAAGCTTTGCTGTTCTCTTTACAAATAACTACACAACATACATCAATTGGTTACTATGATCGCTGTATGTCTTGCTACAGATTAATACACATATAGAATTATAGACTGCACTTACTCGCAATATCTTCTTCCTTGTCATCGACTAGCTGCGATGGAGAAACTAACGATCCCAACAAAAGTACTTCTGGATGCTATGATGCATCAACTTGGCCTTCCAAACGCAATGTACTCAACACAAAAGAGAAAGCCGGTTGATCTTCATGCAACCATTCACTTCTATGGATGTAAGCATCAACTGGACAACAGGCTTCCAAGGAAATCAATATCCACCCATGTGTATGGTAAACTTGAATAAGCTGAAGATTGTCTAGCAACTAAAGCTCTCAAATGCACGGAAGGCTCATCAAGGTTCTGCATGGCCTCAACTATGAAAAACTACAGCTGGTTCAGCAAAAATATAAGTCTCTGGAGCATGAAAAAGACGGAATGATAAGACTATTTTAGCAACAACTGGTGCATTAGTCTTAGTGGAGATCGCATGGCAGCAAAGGAAATTTACCGTATAATAGATACCAACTTCACAGCAGGATCAATCAACATCCAAAGACAAAAATCTGAATCATATTTTGTCACAAATAACATATGTTGCTGATCGTCTTAGTGATACAACCACACAATCAGAGTATGATTTCCAACAGACAAACAAGTATTATTGGAGCCTAGATGATGGTATCGAAGGAATTTTTGATCTGGGCAATGACAGCCACCAATAACAACCATTATGAAGAGTTGCCTTGACGACAAAGTCATTTTCAATATTGATGGAACATGCAACGATGACTCTATCTAATGTTCATCACTTCATAACCACAATCGCCTATATGATGTATCCCTGGATATCTATTTTCCTTGCTAATAACATTGTAAATAATCGATCGTAAGCTTCTTAAAACACTATGTATCATCACTAAGTATCTATCTACCAGCAGCAGGTATTTATTTCCATCTGTTTCAATCTGTGTCTGAATATTTTATATGCACCGTTTGAATACTTGGCTTGCTCTCGTGCTTTGCGCCATCGGCGCAATGGTGTCATCTAGTTTAATAAAAAGGTAAAGAAAAAAAAGAAACGATATGGTTGGTCCAAACATACTTTGGGCTCTGAGGCAAAATAAAAAATACATATATTTTTATACTAAACTTTTATATTCGTCTAAACATATTATTTCATCATAATACAAGCTAAATGAGTATGATGTCGGCACTTAGTTGCCATAGTTAATCATACAACAACATTGTTAAATATTAATTATTGTATTCTTTGTAATACAATTGTAATGTACATCAACAAAACAATTATGCTAAATTTAAGTTACTTATCTTAACAAAAGTTTATTTTCATTCATATTTTATTGATTTGCATAAATTATAGAGTGTGTATATTATATATGTGTGTGGGTGTGTGCATACATGTTTATTTTAATATCGTTAAATATCATCATCGAGCTTCATAAAGCTTATTGTCTAACACAAAACATTAAAGTGGTTTCTAGTGTATTATTAGGTAAGTATATTTGTGGAAATTTATAGATTATAAATTGAGTAGTTGACAACTGAATCTTGCAAATTAAGTTTAGTAATAAGTTGACAATATGTGTGTGCTCTTTACTTGATTCTTGATAGTGAAGTAGCATCACTTATAGTAATCACTTGTGCAAAGATTAAAAGAATGCCAGTTCAATTTCTGTGGACTGATTTGATTATTTGATATGCACTTATGTAATGTTTTTGGATTTATCTAGTATAAGCTACCGGTCTTTCAAATCAAAGGTTGTGCATGAAATTGTAGATATATAAATATACTTAACATAACGTTCATTACAAAGAGCCTAACCCCGATCCTCACTTGTGCAAATTTTTTGTCCATTTCTGCGACAAGTAATTCCGAACGGAGGGAGTATTACAGAGCATGGAAAGAGAAAACAGCAAAACCATGTAGCAAAACCCAAAATTACTTCACTGGTAGGCACGTATCCTTTTGACCGTAGGCCCCCAACCATGCTCTCTCTTGAAAATTTCACTCGTCACTCGAGCGGGTATTCTAGACACCACGAGCAACATTTTTTGCACCCCTCTTTTCTGTGGAGAAGTCCACGAATCCAGTAGATAACATAAGAGAATAGAACATTAGTGGGGTCATTAAGAAGTACACTTTGAAAACAAGATATGTTTCTTGTTTTTTAGATAGTCCATAAGAGTTTAGCAGCACCTATAGAGATTATAGCCATTATAGCGAGGCAGCCAATTCTTGTTGAGTCACTACCATTAATTAATCTGGGTCCTAGATAGTTTAATTGCCATTGAGGCCTTCTTTTGGCTTTCCTCTTCTTCTCAAACTTAAGCATATGTATGTATGGCATTGGATATTTTGCCTGATTATGGCAAGATTTTTGGAGTTCAAGTTAGCGGTGCCCGGATCACGATTTTAGCGAAGGGATAATTCATACCCGGGACTAGTGATAGGTGGCGTTTTGCTATTGCTTAGCTCCTCTTCTTTGCGTGTGTCGGAAAGGATATATGCGTGATTTCAGTTTGTGAACCAATGCACACATACTAATGTTTGTAATATAACTATATGTGATGCATATTACACAGGGAGGTGATCATCACTAGGACATCATAGGCGATCCATGCAGCCTAGGTGATGATCGTGCACCATGTCTCGGTCGCCAGCGGCAAGGGTGACGAGTTCATGTGGTGGAGGGTTTAGGAAAGAAGCAGGGATGCCCCATAGGCCGGGAAACAGGGTGACCCTAAGAGGATGAGGGCCCCAAACACTAAGTTAGACTACTGCCCACCATAATATCACCCATTAGGTCAAAATATCATAGAATATATTGGGATTTTTTTTCTTAATTTGGATGAGCAAAGTCCACACTGCAAACCAATAGCATGTACCACGTATAAACAGACCACAAGTGACATTAAGTTTAGTTAGGCTCTTTGTAATGAACGCTATCTTAAGTAGATTTACATGTGCAATTTCATGCACAACTTTTGATTTGAAATACTGATAGCTACACTAGATAAATCCAAACACATTACATAAGTGCATATCAAATAATCAAACCAGTGCACTCAAATTAAATTGACATCATTTTTATCTTTGCACAAGTGATTACTATAAGCGATGCTACTTCACTATCAAGAATCAAGTGAAGAGCACACAAATATTGTAAATTTATATATTACTGAACTTAATTTGAAAGATTCAGTTGCCAATTACTCAATTTATACTCTATAAATTTCTATAGATATACTTACCTAATAATACAATAGAAACCACTTTTAAGTTTTTTTAGACAATATGCTTTATGAAGCTTTATCATGATATTTAACGATAATAAAATAAACATGGATGCACACACCCACATATATATAAATATATAGATGCATATATACACACACTATATAATTTATGCAAATCGTCAAAATATGAATCAAAATAAAATTTTGGTAAGATAAATAACTTAAACTTAGCACATTTTTTTGTTGATGTACGTTACAAACATATAGCAAAGAATACAATAATTAATATTTAGCAATGTTGTTGTGTGATTATCTATGCCAACTAACTGCAGAACATCCTACCCATCTACGTTGTAGTCTAATGAAATATTATGTTTAGACAAATATGAAACTTTAGAATAGAAATATATGTATTTTTGATTTCGCCCTGGGGCCCAAAATATGTTTGGACCGGCCTTGGGAAGACGCAATAAGGGTGGTGAGATCATGGCGAAGTTGGATGAGGGGCGGACGGTGCAGTGTTGCAGATGCATCGTCTGCAGTTGAGTGATGCAATTATAAAAGGTAGTAACCTCTTGCTCTTTAATTGATTCTATGCAATTATAAACCGCTTAACTCCTGCATGCTCTGCATTGTTTCAGATTTATGCTCTGTTTGAACCAAACTGACTCGTTGCTCATCCATGTCCTATACATTTGCCTTTTCAAAAAAAAGTTTAGGCGATGTTGACCGCATAAAAGATGACACTCCCATCTTGTCACATCAGTGTTGTCCTATTTTCTCTAAACGTTTCTTCACAAGTCTTATTTCTATCAAATGAAAAAAGCGTGCTTCCATATTGAGTCTAGAATTTGGGTCACAGTAGGTGCCAATTTTAAGTAATATTTTGTCGGTAGATTTGGCTTTTTATATTTCCACCTTTGGGCTTGTTAATTTGTAAACTCTCTTAATTAATGAATGTGCCAAGAAGAATTGCTCCCTAACAAAAAATTAGGTGATGACCGCATAAAAGATGATTGTATCCCATCTTGTCCTATGTTTTTAAAAAATGAGTCTTGTCAAATTTGATTTCAGTCGAAGAAAAAAGCAACCCACAATGGCTTCACAAATTTGATTTCAGTCGAATAAAAAAGCAACCCACGGTGGTGTTGTCATGTATTTTTTTTGAAGTCTTTCTTCACACGTCCTGCCTTCTCTTTAAAAGTGATTCTTCACAAATCTGATTTCATGCGAAGAAAAAAGCTAATTTTAAAAGTGATTCTTCACACGTCCTATCTTTCTTGATTTTCACAAAATTGGTTTCATGGTAAGCAAAAAAAAGTAACCCACAGCGTGTCGTTGGTCATCCTAGATGACTATGAAGTATGATTGCATATATCAATATCAAGATTTGTGATTGCTAACCGGCCCTGCCACCCGGTGCTAACCTTCTCACCAATCAAAGTTATAAACATATTCTTACGAAGCTGGTTCCAATTCTCTCAACATGCAAAGTGACCATCTCAATATCCCATCAAGCAATGTATTTAAGTCTTCTCTCCCACTAAGTCATATAAAATCTGCCACATAAGCGAGTCATGCATTTAACTTACAAATTATAATTATTTTTGCATTAGTCTATGCATGTAATGCTGCCACATCATATATTCATTGTAGTCATACTTCACATTTTTGTTTCAAATGACATTTTTAACTGTAATTCAAAAGTTTTTATTCTATTTTTAGACACTTTCTTTTATTGATTTTTAAGCTTATACTTTCTTTTCATTAGATTTAGTTAGTTTTTTCAACTACGCATTTTTAACGAAGTTACCGCGGCAACCCGCGGGGGAGAGTCATCCTCACTAATCTATTTCATAGTTACATATTAAATCCAAGCCATCTTCTGCTGCAAAACATTTCTTATTTTTATTTTCTTAATATTTTTCTCCTTATGGTGTGCCCCTCTCTTTTAAATTATTTTTTACACTATCATCCCGCTGCAATGCGGGGGGTATTGTTTACTCAACTACAGCAGAACCGGGACTTGAGAGCCTACATGGAGCTCTTTTTTAGGACAGAGCGTACATGGAGCCGTGTGCGCCCCAGCGTATCGGGCTGTATATCGGCCCAACATCCTCGAGAAATTAATCACCCGCAACTTTGAGCTTGATCAGCGCCAGGCCCTTTTGACGTGGATGTAAGTGATGAAAGTGTCTCTGGTGCATGCTCGTAAAGCTGTCCTTGCGTTAATCGTCTTATTATAGATTCTATTCTACTTTTTTTCTTGAGGCAACTATGGATTCTACTAGTAGTATAATTTGTATTACAACAATTAATTAGCATACCGAAGCCCATTTACTTGCCAAGTCTTCTCAGTCTTTAAATCAGGGGTGCCATGTTTGGTTAAGCCAACCCCATGATCCTATTTGTATCCAGCTTGTGGTAAACTTTGAGTAATAAAGCTTGGTATTTCTTAAGAAAAAAGCAGTTAACTAGAACAGCTTTCTCCATGTAATTAAGTCGCAAATCATTAATTATCCAGGCAAAGATGAACCATCCAGCATATTTACCTTTGCTCCAGGAGTACATTTTCAACTAGTTAATACTCATCTAAAAAAGGTAAAATTCTGGACACAAAAAAAAAACAGCAGGAAATTCAAGGCACCCAAGTAACCATCAGGCACGTAGCTGTGCTAGTTTTTTTTTTTGATAAAAGGGATGGCCACCGATTTCATTAACGCAACCATAAGTCATTCATTACAGCCCAAACACACCCCTAGAGACAGTATCCTTTCCACCTAAGACCGAAAGCAATTCTCCGAAGAAAACGATCTCACTAGTTTGCTCTCTCAGGACACACACTAGTAGAGATGAAAACGACCAGTGAGTACTAAACACATATCATCATATCTCAGACATCACAAGATAATGATTCCTCTTCATCAAATTCCACATCCTTGGAATCCACGATGCCCACCCTTTTCGCGCTTGGAAGATCTCACTGGCGACTCGTTCCAGCAACTTTGCGCCCTGTTGTAGCTCCGCCTTTTTTTCCTCCTTCACCTGCAAAACACTCCAGTCATTGATCCAATGTGCCATCTTGAACATCACTACACTAGGATCAGCAGGCCATATATGTTGGAAACAAGCTAGATTCCTTGTTTTCCAAATACTCCAAACTAAAGCTGCCACACCCAAGAAAATAATTTTCTTTTTTTCCGAACCAAAACCTCCCAGCCAAGTGCAAGTGAATTCCAGTGATATGACCCACTACACTCTACATGTATCTGGCCAGAGAGCATTCGAAGAAAAGGTGATCAATGGTTTCCTTGTTTCCACAGAACAAGCACCATTTCTCACATTTTCCTCCTCTATATAACAGAACATCTCTGGTTAGTATACTTTTTTTAGTAACTAACCAAACGAAGGTTTTTATTCTAGGTGGTATTTTAACTTTCCATAAGAACCTTTTTGGACATTTATCACCAACTTGCAACACCGAGTAAAAGGATTTAACACTGAACTCTCCTGATATAGCAGGTATCCAGGAAAGTTTATCATCCTATTTTTTAAAATAATCTCCCTACACACATCCAAAAGCTTCTGCCATTGTATTGCTTTTTCCCCAGTCAACACTCTACGAAATTTTAATTCGTTGAGTCCAGATGAGAAAACAGTCGAGACAGTAACATTGTGATCAAGAGAGATGTTATACAAGTCTGGGAAGGTTACTGCCAGACTACTAGGTCCTAACCAGTTATCTTCCCAGAACCTAGTTCTCTCTCCATTCCCCACTATGAATCTACAACAGGATAAAAACAGTTCTTTACAATTCAACACTCCTTGCCAGAAGTGCGAATCCCCTTGTTTTTTTGAACTCCCCCAAAGGTGTTTTTCTCAATATACTTCTCCCACAAAATCCTTTGCCACAAACCTTTTTCATTGAAAAGTTTCCAAAGCAACTTCGAAAGCAAGGCAATGTTCATTATTTCTAAATCTAAAATCCCCAGACCTCCTAGGTTTTTAGGTCTACAAATTTTATCCCATGCCACCAAATGATATTTATGCTTGTTTTTCTCCCCACACCATAGAAAATTCTCCCCACAAATTTTATCTTAACTCCTTATGGAACTTCATAAAAGGAGAGCATAAAAAGCACCAGACTGGTCAGGGAGGAATTTATCAGTGTGGTTCTGCCCGAGATATTCAATAATCTGCCTAACCAGGTCCCCATTTTCTTGTCCATTTTATTAATGGATGGGTTCCAATCACTCCCCTTCAGCCTTTTTTCATCTATTGTTATTCCGAGATATTTGAAAGGTAGAACACCTTTCTTGCATGTTAGGAATTCTTCAAATTTTTTACTCTGTCCTCATTCATCCCAATCCCAATCATTCACTCTTATGGAAATTAATTTTCAATCCGGACATAATCTCAAACATGTTCAGAATTCTCTTAACATTTTTTGCTTGTTTTAAATCATCCTGGAATAATATGATAGTGTCATCTGCATATTGCAGGATGGACACATCATTTTCCTTGTGATTTTTAGCAAGTCCCTTAATTATATTGTTATCCACAGCTCTATCAAATAAAATTGCTAATATATCAACTACGAGGTCAAAAAGCAGGGGAGACATTGAGTCTCCTAGTCTTAGACCTTGGTAAGTTTTAAAATAAGGACCCACCTCTCCATTCACCTTAACTGATACTCTTCCCCGAGTCACTGTCTTCATTATCCAATCAATCATTTTTTCAGGGAATTTTTTCATCTTAAGTGCATGAAAAAGAAAAGGCCATTTAACTTTATCAAAGGCATTCTCAAAATCAATTTTAAAGAGAACCCCTGACTTTTTGGCTTTGTGCATAGAGTTCAAGGTTTCGTGCAACACCAGCACCCCTTCCAAAGTATACCTCCCCTTAATGAAAGCAGTTTGAGATGCCCTAATCACCCCAGATATCACCATTATAAGTCTATTAACTAAAATCTTAGTGAAAATTTTAAAAATCACATTCAACAAGCATATCGACCTATATTTCTGGATTCTGTCCGCATCGCTCCCTTTTGGAATGAGGGGGATTATTCCATAATTCAGCCTGTCTAGGTCTAAATCATGTTCATAAAATTCCTCAAGCATAGCAAATAAATCATTCTTGACTAAGTCCCAATAGTGTTGGTAGAATTCAATGTTAAAGCCATCCGGACCCGCAGCTTTGTTTTTTTCCATACCAAAAACTGCGTTTTTCATCTCCTCCATAGTAAACTTCCTGACGAGGAATTCTCTTCCTCCCTCAGTGAGTGTTTCCACACCACTAGAGTCCATTGTAAGAGTTTCAATCTCAAGGTCACTAAAAAGATTTTTATAAAACTTAGTAATATAAGTTTTTAGATTCTCTTGCCCTTCAATCACCCCTTCATCTTGCATCAGTTTAACTATTCTGCTTTTCCTATATCTATCATTCGCCTTAACATGATAGTATCTGGTATTTGAGTTTCCCTCAAATAATTCAGTATCATGAGATCTTTGCATCCATTTCAATTCTTCTTTTTTAAGGATTTTTTTCAGATTAGTATGGCATATTTTTTTATATTCCCTCTCTAGTTCTATCAAAGCTCCATCTTCTTCTTTTTTATCAAGCCTGTCAATTTCTCCAGCCAACATCTTCTTATGTTTCCTTAAGCTTGCTTCAAAGTTCAAATTCCATCCCTTCAAAATCTTTCTCATATTTTTCATCTTATTATGGAATCTATCAAGGGCAGATTTCCCAGGGTAATTTTTCTTCCATATCCTCTCAACTATCCCATCTAGGTCTGGTCTCTGAAACCAACAATTTTCAAATTTAAAAATGTAGTTTTTCAGAGGCATCTCCCAGTTTTAATAATTAAAGGAGTATGATCAGAAAGTTCCCTAGGCAGGTCTTCAATATGTACCAAAGGGAATTTTTCTTCGCATGGGGGAGATATCAAGACCCTGTCCAACAGTGCATAAGTGGGGTCCTCATGATTGTTGGGCCAGGTGAATTTTCTCCCACCATAGGTAACTCCATCATTTCCCCCCAAAAAATAACAGAATTAAAAAGCATCCTCCAGGCTTATTCTTGTCACTTTCTTTTCTAGTTAAGTTAAAATCTCCCGCAACTAGCAAGGGATTTTTTGATCTCTTGAAAACATGCACTAATTCCACTAAGAATTTTGGTTTGCCAGAAATCTGAGCATCTCCATAGACTACTACCAAATTCCAGCAGAAACCATCACTTATATTGCTCACTTTCATTCTGATAAAATAATCCCCAAATTCCACCTCATCTTTAATTAAGGTAGATTTATTAATCCCCACCAAAATTCCACCAGATCTCCCTCTGGATGGAGAATATTCCCAATCAAAATCTTCTTGGGCACTAAGGTTCAACAAATCCAGCATGATGAATTCAGTTTTCATTGTTTCCTGAATGCCCACAAAATCAAGATTATTCCTGACAATCTATGTTTTAATAAAGTCTTTCTTGTTCTTATCACCAATACCTCTACAATTCCAAATCAGACCTCTCATCTTACTATATTTGTTTTTACTTTTTCCTCTATCTGTGGCTCTCTTTTAGTAGCACAATATATGAACAGATCACTCCCATGGAAAATCAATAACACACACTCAAAAAGATAGTGTACTGTGATGTAAAGAAGGTTTAATCAGGAAATTTTAGATTTTCCTTTTTTCCTCCTTCTCAACACAGTTTTGATAGGGGTTTGAACTGCAACAGCCTCAAAGTTAGTACTGTTTGCTCCAATCCCCTCCCTTATCCCTCCTAACACACTTTCTATTCGCATATCCACTTGATTGTCATCTTCCTCTTTACTTAATTGCAGCAGCTCCTGAAGAATGCTATTAACATCTTCAGATTCCAAAACGTAATCCTCTTCATGAGTTTCTACTTTCTCTCTAGAACTAGCAAAATAAATCTCCTTCCTAGCATGTTCTAAACTTTGAATTAAGTTTAAGTTATGTTCAACCATATCTAAAGTTACCCCCAAATCTACTCCTATCAATTTTGCCACATCAATAAGTTCAACATTTTCAAGATAAACATTATCAGGGATTTCAGGCATACCTTCAGATAAGGCCAGATTTTTGGCTCTTGCCAAAGTCATGGTCCTGTCTAATATAGGAATGTCATCCATGTTTTTCGAAGCAATTCTTCCATTGTATCTGGGTAAGCCTTGATTTCCTTCAGAGTTGTTGTTATTAACCATTCCCTCATCTTCCTGACCATTTATCCCAAGCTTTGTGCCCAGGCTAACAGATTTGGATGTTTCCAATTCCTCTCCTAATTCATCATCATTTGTTTTATCCTGTATCTCCTTCCCAGCCTCACCAACTTCACCACCATTGACTGAAGTAGACCCAGTTTCCTCATCTTTCTTCCTCATTTTTTCATTGTCTTGATTTTTGTAATACATCAGTTTGTCTTTTTCTTCCTGTTCCTTCACATGAACATCCCTATCCTCCATTGCCATCTTGGTTCTTGTACTTGCATGAATGACTACAGTGTCAACATCATCAATTTTAGCTTTTTTAGGGTCTCTACTTTCCTCCTCTTCAAGCTGAAAATCCATCCAGTCCTCGTATCCCTGCGACAGTTCATCTTCATTTTTGGCCCATCCTTCATCCACAACCTCCTCCACCTCATAGAAAATCCTATACACCATGAGATTAGGTGTGGTCAGTTTGGTTCATCTGGGGATTTTGTTGTGATCCACAACAACAACTTTTATTCTCACTAGCCCACTTTTGTTAACTAAGTCCATATCAACTGCCTGTGTGTAGCCGATCATTGATCCAATCTCACACAACCCATGGTAGTTCTTCATTGTTTTTGGAACACCTTTGGCTCTGACCCACACCACTGCTAGTTTTCCCACAGCCATAGCATCATCATTCCAAATCCTCACATTAACCAAGATGTTACCTCCTTTCAGCAGAACCCAGTCGTAGATGGCAACTTCGTTGATTCTTGTTGCAGAATGGAAATTGACAAGAAAGACTCCATCCGATACCTTCTTCGCTTTCCATTCCCATTGCCAAGGGTATGTTTTCGCCAGACTCTTGATTAGGACCTCTGGTTCAATGTCCAAATCACATCCTTCTCTCAGCCTCACTAAAGCAACAACATCATTCTTATTATTCCCAACCAAATCTTTTGCATGCTCAGCCACAAATATGCCCAATCCTTCGCCACCAAAACCCACCAGAGAAGCTACCAGCTTTTTTTGACGTAGCCAGGCACAGAACTCAACAACATGTGTATCTTTGGTACAGATAGAGCACTTGACCTTCGCTTCACATCCCTTGGAGTTATGCCCTTTCTCCCCACACTTGTGGCAGATGATCTTTTCTGATCCAGGGTTTTTGTTGTCAGATCCACCTGCCCCTCCCGGATTGCCAGTCTGCACTGCACTTGTAGACACAGTTTTTGATGTCTGAATTTCACTCCCTGTAGCTCCTCCACCGCTAGCCACTGTGGAGTTCTTCAGCTGATACTTACTGGCAGCAGGCGGCAAATTGAACTGCCGTGGCGGTCTATGATGAAACTGACGCGAGTCCCAGCTGCCACCCCCTTCATGATTCCAGTTATTGTATCCATCTCTCTGAAATTGATTGCCTGGGAAATTCCTGAAGGGAGGGCGAGGACGAGCTTGAAACCCTTGATCATGGCGATCAAATTGAGCATCCCTTCCGTAACCACTTCCCGATCTCCAATTGTTACCCCTATCAACCTCTCTTCCACCCCCACCTCTCTCAAAGTCGAAACGATCCGCCATGGTTGCGGTAGGAGGTGCGCTGCTCTGGTTTGCGGCGGCGGGGGAGGATCGCACCATAGGTGAGAAACCCTAGGGCGTAGGAATAGATCAGGATTAACACCCAGGTTGTGGTCTGGGTGTATATGTCCCTTCCTTTTCATGGGCCACTAGGCTTTTCCACTTTCTTGGCCTGTTCCCTTCCAAACCGGCCCAGTTTTCTTTATAGTGCGAATGGAAATAAAGTTTTTCCCTCTGAATTCCAAATCATCCCCTGTTTCCCCTTCCTGACGTGCTGGCGATCGTGTTGCAAGAGGGGCATCGAGAAAACGCTGATTTAATCCCCCTCTTCTTTCCACGCCCCATCTGCACCCAGTTAGGTTCAGAGTCATTGCCCACATCGATTTTTTCCCTGCCAATGATCTGATACCATCTCTCAGTCTGCATCAAACCACCTCGAATAGAAGGTGTTCTAACAGAATGTTGGTGAGAAGATATACTTACAGATTTGTTTGTCAAAATGCTCCTCTCTATCTTATCTCTCCGAGTTTTGGAATCAGATTCTCCCCCACTATTTCTCTTCTTTTGTTTATCTCTACCAGACTTCATCTTCTTAGCACAAGCCAGTGCATCTGCAAATGTTGCCAAGTACGGGCTGCGCTGTTCAGCTTCATCTGCAAATAGCCCCTCGTCCTCTTCATCTACCTTGCCCAATGCCCAGAATCTGCCTCTAGGTCTTGAATGTATTAGGTAGTTATCAGTGTCAGCATCTCTATTTGGTGATGAGCCTCCAGGGTCGAACGAAACTCGCTTGTTCTGCAATTTCCCAATCTCCGCACCTCTCTGCAGAGTATCTTCAGCATTCTTCAAATTTCTGGCGACAGAAATGGGGGCATCCACCAGCGGAGATGTGTTCAAACACGGCTAATCTCCGGCGGCGAGGATGAGAGCTGCAGTGGCGCCCCAGACGGCATCACTCCCAGCAAGCAATCCCATCGCAGCGCCCTTCGTGGTTCCTCTGATTTTTCCTCCGCCCTCGCCCACAGAACAAACGCAGCTGGCAGGGAGTGCGGGAAGGCGGGCATCCTTGCCCTTTCCTCCATTGTGGCCTCGTCGTAGATCACCTTCGCTAGAATCCTCTGCTCCAGATCCGCTCTCCTCTAGCAACTCTCCGCATACCTCATCGCCGCGGAGCTCGCGCACGGATCTGTCGCCCTGATCTGCCGTCTTCCATTCCTGGACGCGCCGGATCCACGCCGCGGTGGCGTCGCGGATCCTGGTCGCCCGCTCCACCCACCCTCGGGCCCCGGTCACCATGAGTATCCCCTGCGGAACCGGCAATATTAGTTTCACCATCTCTGGGATGGATTCGAGGATATGTGGGGGTATCCGAGGAGGGGAAGGGGGTGCAGCCGCGGTCGCCGCTCGTGGCTCTCGTCGGCGTGGAGGCATGCCGCGAGGTGGGGGCGGTGAGATCTACGGTGGCGTCGGCGGTGGCGCGTGGGAGGCGTGGAGTCGCCGTGGTGGAGCGTGGTCGGGCGGGCGGGGCTCAGGAGATGCAGCCAGAGACGGCAGTTAACTCAGCTGTGCTAGTTGACTGCCGTAATACACACACAAACTATGCAAGTATATAACTATAAGTCTGACTCCCTCAAAAAAGAGAGTATATATATGTGACAAAACATTTGTGACACCAAAAAAGAGGTGCAGCTTACGATCTACGACCAACTGAACAACATAGATCAAACGAAGAGCCTATGGAAGAGATCATCTGAATAACAATTTCAATGGCTCACCCGCAAAAAAAAAAAAAAATTCAATGGCTAAAGTACAATTATAAATGACTTGGCTCAAAGAACCTGATGAATAAAATATACATAGACGACCGACCTCATATAACAATTTCAGGATATGAACTGAATGTCTCATCTTAACGATGCCCCTGTGCATCTTGATCAATACGGCAATACCAAAACTAAATAAGAACGTGACCGAGATCGACGGAAGCTGCTGGCCATGCCATGCAGGGCGGCCGGAGATGAGAGGATCCTCACCACCATCCTAGGTAGGTAGCGTAGCTTACATGGGAGGGAAATGGCTCAAACCAAAGCCCAGATCGAAGGGCTGCATCATCATCATATTCATATCGCCGCTGGAGGAGGAGAAGCTGGCGCCGTCGTGGCCACCGGTGGTATAGCCACCGTAGAGCAGCTGCGTGCCGAGATCTTCTCCGGGCCGGGGCACCATGTCAGGCCAGCCCTCCTGCTGTTGTTGCTGCGGTGGTGCCTGGACCTGGTACAGAGACGGCGGAGACCCCAAGTGATCCTCCATGCTGCTGCTGCCGGTGGTGAGCTGGTATGCAGCTGGCGGCGGCGCCTGCATGGAAAGGGAATGGATTTTGTCGATGCGTTCGCCGATGCTCCTGAGGAGCACATCCACCTTCCATCCGACGCTGGTGAGCTCCTCGATGGTGAGGCCGGCGAGGCCCGGGAGGGCGCCGAGCATGGCCCTGTGCAGGAGGACCTTGATCTCGCGGTCGCGGCACTCGCGGCGGGACTTGTCGACCTGGTCGCGGAGCTTGTCGATGCGCTGGGTGAGGAAGCCCGCCTGGTTCATCTTGTTCTTGCACTGGCCCAGCTCCGGCATGCTCCGGAACCGGGTGAGGATGGCGGCCGCCTTGGCGTGGGAGGGGAAGACCTCCGGCACCGGCTCGCCCTCGCCGTAGACGAGCACGCAGGTCTTGACGTCACAGAGGATGGCCAGCTCGCCCGCCTTCTTCATCAGGCCCCTGAGGCGCTTCTTGAAGGTGCCGCGCCGGGTGGAGTCGTTGGCGATGTACTGGAGGGTCACCTTCTTGCGAGCCATTGCCGGCAAGGGATAAGCCAAGAGAAGGGAAGGAAAGTTGTTGATTTGGGCGAGGGTGGAGGGGTGGATTTATAGTGGAGGATCGGGATGCTCTTAATTTCATGATATGGTAGGAGATTAGTGTGACAGTCTGACATATATGGAGGAGATCGCATGATTTAGTGCTCGTTAACGTGATGGAATAGCTAGCTAGCACATCTCAAACCCAGCCTTCATTGTGCCTGTCTGTAACTTTGGCGTCCATTTACAGATTTTTACTGCCTAGCTAGCTAGCTTGATGAATGCATCATCACACCACAGATTGTTTTTTTCCTCATTAACACAAGAATGCTCGCCCATCGAGGGAGATAAACCGACAAGAAAAAGAAGCAATGAAAGGTTTCTCTCAAAAGGGCCATCCATCTTTATTAACACAATGTGCTTGTTTTAGCTATATATTGCCAACTTAATTTTCCAGTTAATTTGTTCTAAAATTGGATGATTATTCAATACATCGTACTATCGGTCATTTGCTCATTCGTAAGCATGCTAAAATATATCAATAAAGAGTGTACGCATATTATCCAGGAAGGCGGTGGTGAATTGAAATGAATTATTTACAAAGTTATATGGTATGCAATTACAGCGATTGGTTATGCACATTGTGTGAGTAAAGTTTGGCCAAATTTTCGTACATGTGAATTGAATGTGGTTTCACATATCCAGGGTTGAATACCGTTGCTGTTGCTGTCAGCACTAAGTACTCACTATAAACGGGCGACCCGAAAAGCCATCAACGTTGTTTGTAACAAAAAAAATTCACCATCAACGGGCCAAAATAGGGTTCACCGGTAGCCATACCTTTATCGCTAGCGTGTCAATTGCACTAATTGACCCGTCATTGGTACAATACGCACCCCTTATGGGACAAAGTGGTGACCCCCAATGGTTACTTTTGCCTGACCTCACAATCCTAAGGTCCAGTCCCAACCAAACGCAACTACGTACTCCATACAAAAGAATCTCTCTTCCCTCTCCATCCCTCCTTTGACGTCCGGATAATTAAGCTACAGTAATTCTCTGTTAATTATGCCACGTCACTTCGATTACTGTTGCTAATCTCGCGTTAGTTCGAAACCGATTCAAATTCAAATTCAAAGTCAAGCAAACAATAAAAGTTTTCAAATATTAAAACTAAAATGTTCAGAGTGAACCAAATATTGCATAGGTAATTATGATGGAGAAACCACACCTTTATAAAATGTTTAAATATTATAAGATGAATAAAACGCAGTAAAAACAATTATTTAAATACCTTTTGTAATTAATAAAATGTCAAACTAATTTATTTGAAGACTAGTTTGTGACTATGGACTAAGTTGAAATACTAATTTAGATGCTACGTGTATATTTTACTAAAACTAAAATAATAGGGAAACAAAACTAAAACAGAGAAAGTAAAATAAATAAAAAGTAAAAACAAAACAAAACCCCCTCTGCCGGGCCGTAGCCCAGCTGGCCACCAGGCCAACAACCGGCCGGCCCAGCCCCTGGCCTATACCCCTGGGGGCATCGAACCCTAGCCCCACGACCACCACTCACCCCCTCCCGATCCCGTTCTCCTTCCCCACCGATCTGGATCGGCATGGGCCCCGATCCCATTGCCCCCGATGCCCTGCGGCCGCCCGTCGCCGTCCACCGCCGCCTGAAGGGCCACTCGCCGGGCCGCCTCCCCGTCTCCGTCAACGCCGTCGTCGCCGTCTACCTTCCCGAGCCCCGCTGCCCTTGACCCTTCCCGACCCTTATTTATTTTTAGAGTTGTGTTGTGATATCTTCCCGTGAGTCCATGATCTTGATCGTACACGTTTGCGTATATGATTAGTGCACGATTGAATCAGGGGCATCACAAGTTGGTCTCAGAGCCGACTGCCCGTAGGAATCCCCTTCCACACTCCTTGGCCAAAGTCGAGTCTAGACATAGCAAAACTTGTACTAACATGGCTGTGTGCCTTACGAGCCCACGTCGCCATTGGGTGGTATTAGGATCTTTTATTCCTCGTCTATACTCTGGGACACTGATCTCTCTTCTATTCGGGTTAAATGATTTTACTAATTCTAACTCTAGGATCTCGTAACCACTTCCTGCCGGAGAGCCCCTTCATTCCAGATGATAGACTGCTTCACGACAAGATTTCGAAGATGCTATTCGATGTTTTCCCGAGACACTTGTGCCCACCGCCCTGGAAAATTTCCTACCACTGTTATATCCTTATGGATAACTACATATACTGGCCATTCTTACATTCAACCCCATTTATCTTGTTATTACAAGATGCCTCGAACTACTCTCCATTGTTCTGAGAATCCTTTGAGCTTACTGCCTTGCAGTTCTTGCCACAAGAATACCCCCTACGATAATTCCTCGCACTTACCGAGTATCCGTTCTTCCCCTGTTGTTCATATGATTCACAAGATACATTGAAGTACTATCTGATCTTCCGATAATCCTCTGCCTGCTATTGCTCTACAAATACTTGTGTGCTTGCATTATGCTTGCATTCCATATGACTAGCAATATTCATTAGTATCCTTTTTCATTATCATGTCGAGTCCCTTGATTCAACATGTTGCGCAAGCCCGCAATCCTCAATCAAATCTTAGAATTCATCCTTCTGGCTCAGACATCATTTTAAACATGAGCTGAGTCTCGAACAATCAAATAATTGTCGATTGTACCCTAAACCTACTCAACTTATCCATCCTTAATCAGAGCGTTTGCTTCTGATCCCTTGATTTGGAAGTCATAATAATTTTCCATTTGAGCTTTGAATTAGTCAATTGTTTCTATAATCTGATCTCCTTGCATTCTTTCTTCTTCTGGTTGAGTACCGGTGCTCACATCAGATCCCTTTAGGACCACCAGATCCGTTTGTTGGATTTTATCCGACAACGTCCTGCATATTCAATCACTCGGAAGTTCTTTCGCTGATTCATAATGCCATTGGTAAATCCTATTAGCTGACTTGACCAACCATGCTCTGCTTTCGAGCTGGTGATATTTGCTATTGAAGCTTCTGGTATATATTTCCACGATGCCCCGATGGGTTGAACCTATGCCTTCCCCTAATTTGTGTGAACCCGAAAACTTCTATGGGTCACACTCTACTAGTGTTTCGCCATATAATTTTTCAACACTACAACCTCTTGGAACGCGAGAAGTGAATGAAAGGTTATGCATTGGAGAAGTGGGAGTCGACCTTGAACCTTGTGTTCATGCCTATGGACACGATGTAGATCTTACCATGAAAGCTTCTCTTAAAATTTATTATTATTTCCTTGGTATAAGTTCATCTTATATCCGGGGTTTGGTCCTTTGCAACCTTGGTTCCGACCATGATTGTTCTCCTTGGGTTCCATTTCTCAGACAAGTTAAAGTACTTGCCTTCTGCAGATCAATATGCCTGCCCAAGCTCTACTCTGCTCTACCTTTGAGTTTTACACTCTGGTATCTTGAGAATATCACGAAACTACATAACTTCTTATGAGTTCTTCATGAACTATTATTCTCGCCGATTCCAATTTTCCCCCGGGTTCTAAGTTATTAGTAACTCGAGAACACCGATAACTAAATTGAGTCTGCACCACGATTCAAAAACTCTTGGTGATCTCCATTGCTTACGAATTTGTACTCGATCACATCATTCCTAGCCTGCTAGGCTATATCATTATCGTGCCGATTTTAACCGTGCTACCTGGTCCTTACTCCCAGAGCACAACTTTCGACGATGAGGTAAGCTTATGTTGAGCTCCTTCGTCATACAGTTTCACCTTGAACATCTAGATTGATCCTGACCTTGCATCTTATTTGTGGTTCCAATAACCTTTTGCTTCACCGTCCTTTTAATTGATGTCGTCAATGATTGATTACATCTTCATGAAACATCTCGACACATGTGTCGTGATCATCATGAACATTCTGAGCTCTCCCAGCATATCAATCGAACTCATCATGAGAAATCCCATCCTCGCCCCGCGATGACTGGTGTTATCATCGACAACATTGTTGTCTTCCTTCCAACACAAACTTGTTCATGTGTTGTGTAGTACCTCGAGCTCCTTTCTATCCAGCTTGTATTATGATCTACCTTGAAGTATTATTGCCTTTTTGTCAAGGATGTCGTGTGAGTTTCACAACCTCTTAAGAAATTCTTGATACAATGATTCTTCTTGCCATCACCATTCTTTTCTTGGTCCCCGTGTTGAGTGAGCTCTATTGTGAGAATTTAATATCTCTAGCAACCCTATTGCTTCAGAGTTAGTGGACAATAACTCCAATTTAGTGTGTTGGTTGCTAAATCGCCATTCTGACGTTGATCGTGCAACCCAGCCCATATTTCGAGTGCACCTTTCAACCAATGTTTAACTATGGATGTCTACCTCGAACATACATCATTATATTATACCATTTGATCTGACAAATGTTATCTCCTTGTTCACATAATTGTGGAAATCCATCTTTTGGAAATCTTGATGAATTGTCGCCGAGTTCATCAGCCACCCCCTCATTCTCTCCATGAATTAATGATGAACTCTTGTTTTGGAACTCGCTTCCATAGCTCATTTCCCGAGAATCTTAGAATGTCATCCCGTCAATTTGTGTTGCACCTTTTTTCTTCTCAGGCATCCCGAGTCTGAGATATCCATACACCAATCAGATCTGAACCTTGGTCAGATTTGATTGTTGGAACATATTTTCAAGAGTTATAACATTGGTCTTTACATGACCCGGTAAGGTGATACCATGCCTAGCACACCTGACCGGAGGACCTATTGTTATAGTTTCCTTTATAGCAAGGATATCCATTCTTCCATGAGGAAATTGCAAGAATTATTCTACAAGTTGTTCCTGATGGATCCTTCGTGTATCCGAAGTCTGACCTTTGCTTGAAGATCATGTCAATGCTATCTCGAAACATGTCTGTGGTACTCCGAATTTCAATAAGAACATTTGAAGCACAAAGCCAAAATTTCTTCATCAATTATCCAAACACCGTCGTATGGGAAATGGCATGAAATTTATCTCCCCTTTCCTAAAGGGTTTTCTACGTTATATGCCGTCAAGGATATCATGCTCTGCTTGCCCTTGGGAAGAATATACCCCTGAAATATGTGTTTAAACACATTTTCCTTTCCATTTTTCTGTTTAATCTAATGATCACCTTTTCCTTTCCATTGTTTTGTTTAATCTTTCTTGTGATCTATATGATCTAAGCAGTAATAATTCACTCTTATGTAAACACCTCGGTGTACAACTCTATCAGTAAGACCCTGTTACTATTATTGATGACATTCTAGTATCCACTGATGGACGAGAACCTTGCCTATTGGTCCGCCTCGTTCAACGAGCAGGAAAATGGTTCTCCTAGTCCCTCACCCTTGATACCAGCGTCGATGCCGACATAACCGACAGGCTATTCCCTGACATGCCTTGCTACCATGAACATGCAAGATGTCGCTGCCCCTCTTGCTGTAACCCACATGGTGGGACCATAACCCATAGTTCCACAGGATCAAAACCTGACTCTTCTGTATATCCCTGTCTCCAAAGTTATTTCTCAAGCCTCGCTACATATGTAATTCACGGGCACCTTCCTAGTGATCTATTCTGGTATCAGACGCAATACTTATTCTCGTTGCCCTGAAACCCTTTCACCTTCTGATTAGGCATCGAACAATTGCCTATCCGTTTGAAACTTCTCATGGTACCGTCTTACTTTGCTCTCGATATCTTCTTAAGTTTCTATTCGAGAGATACTTATGCTTCTTCCCCTGAGTTAACCGTCTGATGCTTAATCTTGTTAGAATCCGTCCTTATAGAGTTTTTCCCTTCTTACCCTTTCGTAAGTACGGTGAAAATCCTGAAGGAAGGACGACAACTTCATCATGATGACCTGAAGTAGAGAAATGAAGACATCAATGTAATGGATCGACCTCTTCAAGAAGAGCAACTAAGACCGAGAAGAATTGTTAGAATTTCGTAACCAGATCTTTCCCCTTACTCCACCTCTTAAAATCTTGGGACGAGATTTCTTGTAGTGGAGGAGAATTGTGATGCCCAGATAATTAAGCTACAGTAATTCTCTGCTAATGATGCCACGTCCCTTCCTTACTGTTGCTAATCTCGCGTTAGTTCGAAACCGATTCAAATTCAAATTCAAAGTCAAGCAAACAATAAAAGTTTTCAAATATTAAAACTAAAATATTCGGAGTGAACCAAATATTGCATAGGTAATAATGGTGGGGAAACCACACCTTTATAAAATGTTTAAATATTATAAGATCAATAAAACGCAGTAAAACAATTATTTAAATACCTTTTGTAATTAATAAAATGTCAAACTAATTTATTTGAGGACTATACTTTTTGTGACTATGGACTAAGTTCAAATACTAATTTAGATGCTACGTGTATATTTTACTAAAACTAAAATAATAGGGAAGCAAAACTAAAACAGAAAAAGTAAAATAAATAAAAAGTAAAAACAAAACAAAACAAAAAGAAACCCCCCCTGCTGGGCGATAGCCCAGCTGGCCAGCAGGCCAACAACCGGCCGGCCCAGCCGCTGGCCTATACCCCCTGGGGACACTAAACCCTAGCCCCACGACCACCACTTCCCTCCACGATCCCCTTCTCCTCCCCCACGGATCTGGATCAGGATCGGCCCCGATCCCGTCGCCCCCGACGCCCCGCGGCCGCCCGTCGTCGTCCACTGCTGCCTGGAGGGCCACTCGCCAGAGCCACCTCGCCGGACAGCCTCCCCGTCTCCGTCAACGCCGTCGTCCCCGTCTACCTCCCCGATCCCGCTGCCCTTGACCCTACGCCCCGCGGTGAGGCCCCGGCCTCTCCTCCTTTTCCCCTCGCGCTGCGCAACAGCGTGCCCAGCTGCGCGTTCGCCGCACACCATGCGCCGCCCGACCACCGCTGCTCTGCCATGCTCGCGCTCACCGCCCTCCCCGGGAGCACCCCGCAGCCGCTCTCGCGGCCGGCTGCGCCACTATGCGCGCACACCTGCAGCCGCACGTCGCCCGCCTCGCCTCGCTCGTCTACCCGTGCCCCCCTGCTCTGCTCCCTGCTCGTTCCCCCGCGCCCGCCGTGGCCTCCTCCGGCCTCCCCTGTTCGCCTACGCACCCGCTTGGGCCTCGGCTGCCCAGGGCCGCGGCTCCGCAGCCAGCGCTCGCCATCGCCGCCGCGCTGCGCTCGCCTCCTCCCCTACATGCCGCTCGGGGCCGCGCCTAGCGCGCCCCTGCACACACTTTGGGGCGCGATGCCCACGCACCTGCCACCGCGCAGCCACTCCCGCTCGCCTTGTCGTCGCGCCTACGGCCTCGCTCGCTGGCCATGCTGTCGCCGCCCACGTCCCGCCTCGGCTCCCCGTTGCCCGCTAGCACGCCGACGCCCCAGCACGGCTCCGGTGGTTCCTCTGGCACCGTCCTAGAACGCCTCCGTCCATCGCTACTGCCTTCAGCCGGCCGCCATGGCCTGCTGCTGCCCTGCTGGCCGCCGTGATACGTCCATTTTGCATCATGCTTTTATATTGATATTTATTGCATTATGGGCCGTTATTACACATTATATCACAATAATTATGCCTATTCTCTGTTATTTTACAAGGTTTACATGAAGAAGGAGAATGCCGACTGCTGGAATTCTAGACTGGAAAAGGAGCAAATATTAGAGACCTATTCTGCACAACTCCAATAGTCCTGAAACTTCACGGAGAATGTTTTTATAATATATAAAAATATTGGGCGAAGAAAGTACCAGAGTGGGGCCACCAGCCATCCACAAGGGTGGAGGGCGCGCCCTCGACCTTGTGGGCCCCTTGGCAGGCCTCCGGTGCCTATCTTTGGATATATGGTGTCTTTCACCCTGGAAAAAATCAAAAAGAAGCTTTCGGGATGAAGCGCCACCGTCTCGAGGCGGAACCTGGGCAGAACCAATCTAGGGCTCCGGCGGAGCTGTTCTACCGAGGAAACATCCCTCTTGGAGGGGGAAATCATCGCCATAGTCATCACCATCGATCCTCTCATCGAGGGAGGGTCAATCTCCATCAACACCTTCACCAGCACGATCTCCTCTCAAACCCTAGTTCATCTCTTGTATTCGATCTTGGTCCCAAAAGCTCAGATTGGTACGTGTGGGTTGCTAGTTGTGTTGATTACTCCTTGTAGTTGATGCTAGTTGATTTATCCGGTGCAAGATTATATTTGCAGATCCTTAATGATAATTAATACTCCTCTGATTATGATTATGAATATGCTTTGCGAGTAGTTATGTTTATTCCAGAGGACATGGGAGAAGTCTTGTTATAAGTAATCATGTGAATTTAGTATTCGTTCGATATTTTGATGAGATGTATGTTGTCTCTCCTCTAGTGGTGTAATGTGAACGTCGATTACATGACATTTCACCATGATTTGGGCCTAGGGGAAGGCATTGGGAAGTAATAAGTAGATGACGGGTTGCTAGAGTGACAGAAGCTTAAACCCTAGTTTATGCGTTGCTTTGTAAGGGGCTGATTTGGATCCATATGTTTCATGCTATGGTTATGTTTACCTTAATTATTCTTTCGTAGTTGAGGATGCTTGCGAGAGGGGTTAATCATAAGTGGGAGGCTTGTCCAAGGAAGGACAACACCCAAGCACCGGTCCACCCACATATCAAATTATCAAGGTAATGAACGCGAATCATATGAGCATGATGAAAACTAACTTGACAACAATTCCCATGTGTCCTTGGGAGCGCTTTGCTTTATATAAGAGTTTGTCCAGGTTTGTCCTTTTCTACAAAAAGGATTGGGCCACCTTGTTGCACCTTAGTTACTTCATTTAGTTGTTACCCGTTACAACTTACCTTATCACAAAACTATCTGTTACCGATAATCTCAGTGCTTGCAGAGAATACCTTGCTGAAAACCACTTGTCATTTCCTTCTGCTCCTCATTGGGTTCGACAGTCTTACTTATCTAAAGGACAACGATAGATCCCCTATACTTGTGGGTCATCACGCTGCTCCCTCCGGCGCGCCGCCCCCGCTTGCCCCCATCCGCCCGCACCCTACCTCGGCCCCACGGCCGTGCTAGGTCGTCGCTGCCGGCCGGCTGCCCCCCTGGCCGCGCTTGGGTCCAGCCCCCACGCCAAGCGGATCCACGCCCGCAACCGCACCCGTTCGCCCGCTAGCCCGGCGCCCGCTAAGGCCCTAAGCCAATGACAAGTGGGGCCCGCCCCTGGAACGTTAAAAATAAAACTATAATAATAAAAATAAAAATATTAATTAATTAATTAACTTAATTAATTCAAATTAATTAACCTAATAACTTAGTTAACTAATTAATCGTGATTAGTTAGTCTTAGTCAATGACGAACGGGACCCACACTTCTGTTGACCATTCAACAGATGGTTGACTGCTGACATCATGCAAACATCACACTGATGTCATAATTACATTTTCTAATTAAATTAATTCTGTTAATTCTAAAAATGATTTAAATCTTTAAAAATTAATATAAAATAATCAGTAACTCAGATGAAAATACTATGTACATGAAAGTTGCTCAGAACAACAAGACGAATACGATTAAGCGGTTGGTTTGTCAGCCACACGTCCCTAGCATAGCGAATATGCAACTTTCCCCCTCCGGTCCGTCTGTCCAAAAACGCGAAACACCGGGAATACTTTCCCGGGTGTTTCCCCATTTGTCGGTATTGCCTACTACCGCGTTAGGGCACACCCAGCACCGCTCATTTTCATGTGATGCATCGTCATGCATTTATTTGCATTATATTTATTGTTTCTTCCCCCTCTTCTCTCGTTAGACACCGAGACCGACGCCACTGCTACCCAGTACGACTACGGTGTTGACGACCCCTCCTTCTCGACTGAGCTTCCAGGAAATCCCCCCTTGATCCACCCGATATCGCCTATTCCTTCTCTCTACTACTTGAATTAGAGTAGTGTAGCATGTTACTGCTTTCGGTTAATCCTATTATGCTACATAGCCTGTCTTTGCTACTACTGTTGTTACCTTTACATGCAATCCTAAATGCTTAGTATAGGATGCTACTATTCCATCAGTGGTCCTATATTCTTGTCTGTCTGCCATCCTATACTACTAGGCCGTGAACACTCGGGAGGTGATCACCGGTATATACTTACATACATAATATATGATACATGTGTTGACTAAAGTTGGGTCAGCTCGTAGATTACCCGCGAGTGATTCACGAATTGGGGGCTGAAAGGACATTTGTCCCGACAGCCCTCTGAGTGGATCTTTGTGGTGGAGCGACAGGGCAGGTTGACACCACCTAGGAGAGGGTGGGCCTTGTCCTGGTCGGCGTCCACAGTTACTTCCAAATAACATGCTTAACGAGATCTTGGTATTTGATCTGAGTCTGGCTATGAGCCTATACGCACTAACCAACTACGCGAGAACAGTTATGGGTACTCGACGTCGTGGTATCAGCCGAGGCCTTCTTGACGTCAGCGACTGAGTGACGCGCGCCGGGTTGGACCGCGTAACATAACTTCCTTTGTAATGGAGGTTGCTAGGTCTACTCACCGGCCGCCCTCGCAACGTGCAGGTGTGCAATGGGCAATGGGCCCAGACCCTTGCATGCTTACGATTTGGACGAGCGTGCTGACCTCTCTGTTGTGCCTAGGTAGGGTTGCGACGTGTTGATCTTACGAGGCCGAGCAGGACCCAGGAAAGTGTGTCCGGCCAGAGGGATCAAGCGTGTTGGGTAATGTGGTGCACCCCTACAGGGAAGTTGATCTATTCGAATAGCCGTGTCCCTCGGTAAAAGGATGACTCGGAGTTGTACCTTGACCTTATGACAACTAGAACCGGATACTTAATAAAACACACCCTTTCAAGTGCTAGATACAACCCGGTGATCGCTCTCTCACAGGGCGACGAGGAGAGGATCGCCGGGTAGGATTATGATATACGATGATACTTGGTGAACTTACCAGCTACTCTCTTCTATATGCTTCAAGATGGAGGCTACCGAAAGTGTAGTCTTCTTTAGGAGTAGCTACCCCCTCTTATTCTGGCATTCTGCAGTTCAGTGCACAAATACTACCCATTTCATTTGATACCAATGCATATGTAGTGTAGATCCTTGCTTGCGAGTACTTTGGATGAGTACTCACTGTTGCTTTGCTCCCCCTTCCCCCCTTTCTATACCCGGTTGTCGCAACCAGATGTTGGAACCCAGGAGCCAGACGCCACCTTCGACGACTCCTACTACACCAAGGGAGCCTACTACTACGTGCAGGCCGCCCCCGACGACCAGGAGTAGTTTAGGAGGATCCCATGCAGGAGGCATGCGTCTCTTTCGATATGTATCCCAGTTTGTGCTGGCCATCTTATGGCAACTTTTTAAACTGATGTCTGTACTCAGATATTGTTGCTTCTGCTAACTCGTCTATGATCGAGCACTTGTATTCGAGCCCTCGAGGCCCCTGGCTTGTAATATGATGCTGGTAAGACATTTATTTTTAGAGTTGTGTTGTGATATCTTCCCGTGAGTCCCTAATCTTGATCGTACATGTTTGCGTGTATGATTAGTGTATGAATGAATTGGGGGCGTCACAAGTTGGTGTCAGAGCCGACTGCCTGTAGGAATCCTCCTTCCGCACTCCTTGGCCAAAGTCGAGCCTAGACATAGCAAAACTTTTACTAACATGGCTGTGTGCCTTACGAGCCCACGTCGCCATTGGGTGGTATTAGGATCTTTTATTCCTCATCTATACTCCAGGACTCTGATCTCCCTTCTATTTGGGTTAAATGATTTTACTAATTCTAACTCTAGGATCTCGTAACCACTTCCTGCCGGAGAGCCCCTTCATTCCAGATGATCGATTGCTTCAGAAGAAGATTTCGAAGATGCTATTCGATGTTCTCCCGAGACACTTGTGCCCACCGCCCTGGCAAATTTCCTACCACTGTTATATCCTTATGGATAAGTACATATACTTGCCATTCTTACATTCAACCCCATTTATCTTGTTATTACAAGATGCCTCAAACTGCTCTCCGTTGTTCCAAGAGTCCTTTGAGCTTACTGCCTTGCAGTTCTTGCCACAAGAATACCCCCTACGATAATTCCTCGCACTTACCGAGTATCCGTTCTTCCCCCGTTGTTCATATGATTCACAAGATACATTGAAGTACTATCCGATCTTCCGATAATCCTCTACCCGCTATTGCTCTGCAAATACTTGTGTGCTTGCATTATGGTTGTGTTCCATATGACTAGCAATATTCATTAGTATCCTTTTTCATTATCATTTCGAGTCCCTTGATTCAACCTGTTGCGCAAGCCCGCAAGCCCGCAATCCTCAATCAAATCTTAGAATTCATCCTTCTGGCTCATACATCATTTTAAACATGAGCTGGGTCTTGAACAATCAAATTATCGTCGATTGTACCCTAAGCCTAGTCAACTTATCCATCCTTAATGAGAGCGTCTGCTTCTGATCCCTTGATTTGGAAATCATAGTTCTTTTCCATTTGAGCTTTGAATTAGTCAGTTGTTTCTATAATCTGATCTCCTTGTATTCTTTCTTCTTCTGGTTGAGTATCGATGCTCACATCAGATCCCTTGAGGACCACCGGATCCTTTTGTTGGATTTTATCCGACAACGTCCTTCATATTCAATCACTTCAGAAGTTCTTTCCCTGATACATAATGCCATTGGTAAATCCTATTCTCTAATTTGGCCAACCATGCTCTGCTTTCGAGCTGGTGATATTTGCTATTGAAGCTTGTGGTATATGTTTCCACGATGCGCCGATGGGTTGAACCTATGCCTTCCCCTAATTTGTGTGATCCCGAAAACTTCTACGGGTCACACTCTACTAGTGTTTCACCATATAATTATTCAACACTACAACCTCTTGAAACACAAGAAGTGAATGAAAGTTTAGGCATTGGAGAAGTGGGAGTCGACCTTGAACCTTGTGTTCATGCCCATGGAGACGATGTAGATATTAACATGAAAGCTTCTCATAAAATTTATTAGTATTTCCTTGGTATAAGGTCATCTTATATCTGGGGTTTGGTCCTTTGCAACCGTGGTTCTGACCATGATTGTTATCCTTGGGTTCTATTTCTCAGACAAGTTAAAGTACTTGCCTTCTACAGATCAATACGCCTGCCCAACCTCTACTCTGCTCTACCTTCGAGTTTTACCCTCTGGTATCTTGAGAATATCACGGAACTACATGACTTCTTATGAGTTCTTCATGAACTATTATTCTCGCCAATTCCAATTTTCCCCCGGGTTCTGAGTTATTAGTCACTCGAGAACACCGAAACTAAATTGAGTCGCACCACGATTCAACAACTCTTGGTGATCTCCATTGCTTACGAATGTGTACTCGATCACATCATTCCTAGCCTGCTTGACTATTTCATTATCGTGCCGATTTTAACTGTGCTACCTGGTCCTTGATCCCAGAGCACAACTTTCGACAAAGAGCTAAGCTTATGTTGAGCTCCTTCGTCATACCGTTTCACCTTGAACAACTAGATTGATCTTGACCTTGCATCTTATTTGTGGTTCCAATAACCTTTTGCTTCATTGTCCTTTTAATTGATGTTGTCGATGATCGATTACATCTTCATGAAACATCTTGACAAATGTGTCGTGATCATCATCAACATTCTGAGCTCTCCCAACATATCAATCGAACTTATGACGAGAAATACCATCCTCGCCCCTCGATGACTGGTGTTATCATCGACAACATTGCTGTCTTCCTTCCAACACAAACTTGTTCATGTGTTGTGTAGTACCTTGAGCTCCTTTCTATCCAGCTTGTATTATGATCTACCTTCATGTATTACTGCCTTTTTGTCAAGGATGTTGTGTGAGTTTCACCACCTCTTATGAAATTCTTGATACGGTGATACTTCTTGCCATCACCATTCTTTTCTTGGTCCCCGTGTTGAGCGAGATCTATTGTGAGAATTTAATATCTCTAGCAACCCTATTGCTTCAGAGTTAGTGGAGAATAATTCCAATTTAGTTTGTTGGTTGCTAAATCGCCATTCCGACGTTGATCGTGCCACCCAGCCTATATTTCGAGTGCACCTTCGAACCAATGTTTAACTATGGATGTTTTTCCTCGAACATACATCATTATATTATACCATTTGATCTGACAAATGTTATCTCCTTGTTCACATAATTGTGGAAATCTATCTTTTGGAAATATTGATGAATTGTTGCCGAGTTCATCAGCCACCTCCTCATTCTCTCCATGGATTAATGATGGACTCTTGTTTTGGAACTCACTTGCATAGCTCATTTCCCGAGAATCTTACAATGTCATCCCATCAATTTGTGTTGCGCCTTTTTTCTTCGCAGGCATCCCGAGTCTGAGATATCCATACACCGATCAGATCTGAACCTTGGTCAGATATGATAGTTGGAACATATTTTCAAGAGTTATAACATTGGTCTTTACATGACCCGGTAAGGTGATATCGCGCCTAGCACACCTGACTGTAGGACCTATTGTTATAGTTTCCTTTATAGCAAGGATATCCATTCTTCCATGAGGAAATTGTAAGACTTATTCTACAAGTTGTTCCCAATGGATCCTTCGTGTATCTAAAGTCTGACCTTTGCTTGAAGGCCATGTCAATGCTATCTCGAAACATGTCTGTGGTACTCCGAATTCCAATAAGAACATTTGAAGCACAAAGCTAAATTTTGTTTATCAATTATCCAAACACCGTCGTATGGGTAATGGCATGAAATTTCTCTCCCCTTTCCTAAAGGGGTTTCTACGTTATATCCCGTCAAGGATATCATGCTCTGCTTGCCCTTGGGAAGAATATACCCCTGAAATATGTGTTTAAACACATTTTCCTTTCCATTGTTCTCTCTAATCTAATGATCACCTTTTCCTTTCCATTGTTTTGTTTAATCTTTCTTGTGATCTATATGATCTAAGCTGTAATAATTCACTGCTTATGTAAACACCTCGGTGTACAACTCTGTCAGTAAGACCTTGTTACTATTGTTTATGACATTCTGGTATCTAATGATGGACGAGAACCTTGCCTATTGGTCCGCCTCGTTCAACGAGCAGGAAAGTGGTTCTCCTCGTCCCTCGCCCTTGATACCGGCGTTGATGCCGACATAACTGACAGGCTATTCCCTGACATGCCTTGCTACCATGAACATGCAAGATGTCGCTGCCCCTCTTGCTTTAACCCACATGGTGGGACCATAACCCACAGTTCCACAGGATGAAAACCTGACTGTTCTGTATATCCCTGTCTCCAAAGTTATTTCTCAAGCCTGGCTATGTATGTAATTCACGGGCACCTTTCTAGTGATCTATTCTGGTAACATACGCAATACTTATTCTCGTTGCCCTGAAACCCTTTCACCTTCTGATTAGGCATCGAACAATTGCCTATCCATTTCAAACTTCTCATGGTAGCCTCTTACTTTGCTCTCGATATCTTCTTAAGTTTCAATTCGAGAGATACTTATGCTTCTTCCCCTGAGTTAACCGTCTGATGCTCAATCTTGTGAGAATTCGTCCTTATAGAGTTTTTCCCTTCTTACCCTTTCGTTAAGTACGGTGAAAATCCTGAAGGAAGGACGACAACTTCATCATGATGACCTGAAGCGGAGAAATGAAGAAATCAATGAAATGCATCGACCTCTTTGAGAAGAGCAACTAAGACTGAGAAGAATCGTTAGAATTTCGTAACCTGATCTTTCCCCTTACTCCACCTCTTAAAATCTTGGGACGAGATTTCTTGTAGTGGAGGAGAATTGTGACGCCCGGATAATTAAGCTACAGTAATTCTCTGCTAATGATGCCACGTCACTTCGATTACTGTTGCTAATCTCGCGTTAGTTCAAAACCGATTCAAATTCAAATTCAAAGTCAAGCAAACAATAAGAGTTTTCAAATATTAAAACTAAAATGTTTGGAGTGAACCAAATATTGCATAGGCAATTATGGTGGAGAAACCACACCTTTATAAAATGTTTAAATATTATAAGATGAATAAAACACAGTAAAAACAATTATTTTAATACCTTTTGTAATTAATAAAATGTCAAACTAATTTATTTGAGGACTAGACTTTGTGTGATTATGGACTACGTTGAAATACTAATTTAGATGCTACGTGTATATTTTAATAAAACTAAAATAATAGGGAACCAAAACTAAAACAGAAAAAGTAAAACAAATAAAAAGTAAAAACAAAACAGACAAAAGAAAAACCCCCTGCTGGGCCGTAGCTGATAACCCACAAGTATGGGGGATCAATTGTCGCCTTTTTCGACAAGTAAGAGTGTCAAACGCAACAAGCAGCTAAAGGTAGAACAAATATTCCCTCAAGTTTTATCGACCACCGATACAACTCTACGCACGCTTGATGTTCGCTTTACCTAGAACAAGTATAAAACTAGAAGTACTTTGTTGGTGTAACGGGATAGGTTTGCAAGAATATAAAGAGCATGCAAATAAAAACTAGGGGCTGTTTTAAGTAAAGAAGCAATAAAGTTAGTATAGCGTGTGTGGAAAAGTGGTGGTAGGAGTTGCGAAATTGTCCCTAAGCAATTGACTACTTTACTAGACCGATAGCAAGTTTTATGTGGAAGAGGCCATTGCTAGCATATCATTCCTGACTTGCAATTCTATGCACTTATGATTGGAACTATTAGCAAGCATCCACAACTACTAACGTTCATTAAGGTAAAACCCAACCATAGCATTAAGATATGTTGGTCCCCCTTCAATCCCGTATGCATCAATTTCTATGCTAGGTTGAAGCTTCTGTCACTCTTGCCCTCCAATACATAGTCCTATCAACATACAACTAACCCTTTGGTGTGATCCACGCGCGCGCTCATATGATGGGCACCAAAGGACAACAACATAACCACAAGCAAATTAAACCAATCATAGCAATTCACCAATTACCGATAGGACAACGAAAATCTACTCAGACATCATAGGATGGCAACACATCATTCGATAATAATATGAAGCATAAAGTGAAGGAAATATGCCCTAGAGGCAATAATAAAGTTGTTATTTATATTTCCTTATATCATGATAAATGTTTATTATTCATGCTAGAATTATATTAACCGGAAACTTAGTACATGTGTGAATACATAGACAAACAGAGTGTCACTAGTATGCCTCTACTTGACTAGCTCGTTGAATCAAAGATGGTTAAGTTTCCTAGCCATAGACATGAGTTGTCATTTGATTAACGGGATCACATCATTAGAGAATGATGTGATTGACTTGACCCATTCCGTTAGCTTAGCACTTGATCGTTTAGTATATTGCTATTGCTTTCTTCATGACTTATACATGTTCCTATGACTATGAGATTATGCAACTCCCAAATACCAAAGGAACACTTTGTGTGCTACCAAATGCCACAATGTAACTAGGTGATTATAAAGGTGCTCTACAGGTGTCTCCGATGGTACTTGTTGAGTTGGCATAGATCGAGATTAGGATTTGTCACTCCGATTGTCGGAGAGGTATCTCTGGGCCCTCTCGGTAATGCACATCACTATAAGCCTTGCAAGCAATGTGACTAATGATTTAGTTGCGGGGTGATGCATTACGGAACGAGTAAAGAGACTTGCTGGTAACGAGATTGAACTAGGTATTGAGATACCGACGATCGAATCTCAGGCAAGTAACATACCGATGACAAAGGGAACAATGTATGTTGTTATGCGGTTTCACCGATAAAGATCTTCGTAGAATATGTGGGAACCAAAATGAGCATCCAGGTTCCGCTATTGGTTATTGACCAGAGACGTGTCTCGGTCATGTCTACATAGTTCTCGAACCCGTAGGGTCCGCACGCTTAACGTTCAGTGACGATCGGTATTATGAGTTTATGTGTTTTGATGTACCGAAGGTAGTTCGGAGTCCCGGATATAATCATGGACATGATGAGGAGTCTCGAAATGGTCGAGACATAAAGGTCGATATATTGAATGACTATGTTTGGACATTGGAAAGGTTTCGAGAGAGTTTAGGCATATACCGGAGTACCGGGGGTATACCGGAACCCCCCGGGGAGTATATGGGCCTTATTAGGCCTTAGTGGAATAGAGGAGAGGAAGGGAAAAGGTGGAGGGCGCGCCCCTTAGCCCAATCCGAATTGGGTGGGGGCCCGGCCCCCCCTTCCTTCCCTCTCTCCTCCCCTTTCTTCTCTCCTACTTCTACTACTTGGAAGGGGGGAATCCTACTCCTGGTGGGAGTAGGACTCCCCAGGGCGCGCCATAGAAGAGGGTCGGCCCTCCCCCTCCTCCACTCCTTTATATACGGGGGAGGGGGGCACCTCATAAACACACAAGTTGATCATTGATCTCTTAGACGTGTGCGGTGCCCCCCTCCACCATAATCCACCTCGGTCATATCATTGTAGTGCTTAGGCGAAGCCCTGCACCGGTAGCTTCATCATCACCGTCATCACGCCGTCGTGCTAACGAAGCTCTCCCTCGACACTCTACTGGATCGTGAGTTCGTGGGACGTCACCGAGCCGAATGTGTGCAGATCGCGGAGGTGCCGTACTTTCGGTACTAGGATTGATCGATCGTGAAGACGTACGACTACATCAACCGCGTTGTCATAACGCTTCCGCTTACGGTCTACGAGGGTACGTGGACAACACTCTCCCCTCTCGTTGCTATGCATCACCATGATCTTGCGTGTGCGTAGGATTTTTTTGAAATTACTACGTTACCCAATAGTGGCATCCGAGCCAGGTTTATGCGTAGATGTTATATGCACGAGTAGAACACAAGTGAGTTGTGGGCGATAATAGTCATACTCCTTACCAGCATGTCATACTTTGATTCGGCGGTATTGTTGGATGAAGCGGCCCGGACCGACATTACACGTACGCTTACGCAAGACTGGTTCTACCGACGTGCTTTGCACACAGGTGGCTGGCGGGTGTCAGTTTCTCCAACTTTAGTTGAATCGAGTGTGGCTACGCCCGGTCCTTGTTGAAGGTTAAAACAACACATACTTGACGAAAAGTCATTGTGGTTTTGATGCGTAGGGAAGAACGGTTCTTGCTCAGCCCATAGTAGCCATGTAAAACTTGCAACAACAAAGTAGAGGACGTCTAACTTGTTTTTTCATGGCATGTTGTGATGTGATATGGTCAAGCCATGATGCTATATTTTATTGTATGAGATGATCATGTTTTGTAACAGAGTTATCGACAACTGGCGGGAGCCATATGGTCGTCGCTTTATTGTATGAAATGCAATCGCCATGTAATTGCTTTACTTTATCACTAAGCGGTAGCGATAGTCGTAGAAGCAATAGTTGGCGAGACGACAACGATGCTACGATGGAGATCAAGGTGTCGCGCCGGTGATGACGGTGATCATGATGGTGCTTTGGAGATGGAGATCAAAGGCACATGATGATGATGGCCATATCATATCACTTATATTGATTGCATGTGATGTTTATCCTTTATGCATCTTATTTTGCTTAGTTCGGCGATAGCTTTATAAGATGATCTCTCACTAAATTTCAAGGTACAAGTGTTCTCCCTGAGTATGCACCGTTGTGAAAGTTCGTCGTGCCAAGATACCACGTGATGACCGAGTGTGATAAGCTCTACGTTCACATACAATGGGTGCAAGCCAGTTTTGCACACGCAGAATACTCGGGTTAAACTTGACGAGCCTAGCATATGCAGACATGGCCTCGGAACACTGAGACCGAAAGGTCAAGCATGAATCATATAGTAGATATGATCAACATAGTGATGTTCACCATTGAAAACTACTCCTTCTCACGTGACGATCGGACATGGTTTAGTTGGTATGGATCACGTGATCACTTAGATGATTAGACGTATGCCTATCTAAGTGGGAGTTCTTTAGTAATATGATTAATTGAACTTTAATTTATCATGAACTTAGTACCTGATAGTATTTTGCATGTCTATGTTGTTGTAGATAGATGGCCCGTGCTGTTGTTCCGTTGAATTTTAATGCGTTCCTAGAGAAAGCTAAGTTGAAAGATGATGGTAGCAACTACACGGACTGGGTCCGTAACTTGAGGATTATCCTCATTGCTGCATAGAACAATTACATCCTGGAAGGACCGCTAGGTGCCAAACCCGCTGCAAGAGCAACGCCAGATGTTATGAACGTCTGGCAGAGCAAAGCTGATGACTACTCGATAGTTCAGTGTGCCATGCTTTACGACTTAGAACCGGGACTTCAACGACATTTTGAATGTCATGGAACATATGAGATGTTCCAGGAGTTGAAGTTAATATTTCAAGCAAATGCCCGGATTGAGAGATATGAAGTCTCCAATAAGTTCTATAGCTGCAAGATGGAGGAGAATAGTTCTGTCAGTGAACATATACTCAAAATCTCTGGGTATAATAATCACTTGATTCAACTGGGAGTTAATCTTCCCGATGATAGTGTCATTGTCAGAATTCTTCAATAACTGCCACCAAGCTACAAGAGCTTCGTGATGAACTATAACACGCAAGGGATGGATAAGACAATTCCCGAGCTCTTCGCAATGCTAGAGGCTGCGGAGGTAGAAATCAAGAAGGAGCATCAAGTGTTGATGGTCAACAAGACCACCAGTTTCAGGAAAAAGGGTAAAGGGAAGAAGGGGAACTTCAAGAAGAACGGCAAGCAAGTTGTTGCTCAAGTGAAGAAGCCCAAGTCTGGGCCTAAGCCTGCGACTGAGTGCTTCTACTGCACAGGGACTGGTCACTGATACGTCCATTTTGCATCATGCTTTTATATCGATATTCATTGCATTATGGGCTGTCATTACACGTTATGTCACAATACTTATGGCTATTCTCTCTTATTTTACAAGGTTTATATGAAGAGGGAGAATGCCGGCAACTGGAATTCTTTGCTGGAAAAGGAGCAAATATTAGAGACCTATTCTGCACAGCTCCACAAGTCCTGCAACTTCACGGAGGCAGTTTTTGGAATTAATAAAAAATACTGGCAAAAGAATCAACCAGAGGGGGCCACCCACCATCCATGAGGGTGGGGGGCGCGCCCTACACCCCTGGGCGCGCCCCCTGCCTCGTGGGCCCCGTGGCAGGCCTCCGGTGCCCATCTTCTGCTATATGAAGTCTTTCACCCTAGAAAAAATCATAAGCAAGCTTTCGGGACGAAACACCACCGCCACGAGGCGGAACCTTGGCGGAACCAATCTAGGGCTCCGGCGGAGCAGTTCTGCCAGGGAAACATCCCTCCGGGAGGGGGAAATCATCACCATCGTAATCACCAACAATCCTCTCACAGGGAGGGGGTCAATCTCCATCAACATCTTCACCAGCACCATCTCCTCTAAAACCCTAGTTCATCTCTTGTATCCAATCTTTGTCCCAAAACCTCAGATTGGTACCTGTGATTTGCTAGTAGTGTTGATTACTCCTTGTAGTTGATGCTAGTTGGTTTATTTGGTGGAAGATCATATGTTCAGATCCTTTATGCATATTAATACCCCTCTAATTATGAACATGAATATGATTTGTGAGTAGTTACGTTTGTTCTCGAGGACATGGGAGAAGTCTTGCTATAAGTAGTCATGTGAATTTGGTATTCGTTCGATATTTTGATGAGATGTATGTCGTCTTTCCTCTAGTGGTGTTATGTGAATGTCGACTACATGACACTTCACCATTGTTTGGGCCTAGAGGAAGGCATTGGGAAGTAATAAGTAGATGATGGGTTGCTAGTGTGACAGAAGCTTAAACCCTAGTTTATGAGTTGCTTCGTAAGGGGCTGATTTGGATCCATATGTTTCATGCTATGGTTTAGTTTACCTTAATACTTCTTTTGTAGTTGCGGATTCTTGCAATAGGGGTTAATCATAAGTGGGATGCTTGTCCAAGAAAGGGCATCAACCAAGCACCGGTCCACCCACTGTAACGACCCGACCCGAATGGATCAAGTCTCTGTGCTTAAGTGTCATCCCTGGATCGGTATGCTGACACACACAGTACTCGAGGATTTATAACAGAGGTAAATCACATGTATAACGTAACGTAAATACTATTACCTCAATCCAAATAGCGGAAGTAACAAGGTTGTGGATTCCCATCAACACCAACGGCAAAGTTGAGTGTAGAAATCGTAACCCTAACGTATCACTTACTCGTCGTAAGAATCCTGCAACATGAAACGTTGCAGCCCGAAAACGGGTCAGCATATGGAATATGCTGGCAATGTAACACATAGAGAGTAATGAACAGAATAATGCTATACTACATGCATATATGGCTGGTGGAAAAAGCTCTATGGTTATAATGTTTTTGCGAAAAGCCAATTTTTCCCTACTTCAAAGGAATAAATTTTATTTAACTATCATGGTGGTTGTGAAACATTGAGATGGTTGACAGCATCTCAATCCCAATTAAGTATCATCATTAACCCAACAATATTAATTAAAGTAACATGATGAGATCAACGGGATAATCCAAGAACTAGATACTCAGGATGTCCATAACCGGGGACACGGCTAATCATGATTAGTTTGTACACTCTGCAGAGGTTTGTGCACTTTTCCCCACAAGACTCGATCTCCTCCGTTGGATTACTCGCACTACATGGTGTTTGAGTAACGGATGACCGAGACACAGTCTTTCAGAAGTGTTTGCACCTTACGTATGGGTAGACAGTTACACCTACTTTCCCCTACATCTGCTAGTCTACCACTGTAAGAGTTCACACAACTTAATCAACTATGCTAGAGCCCATAATAGCTTGCGGCTGCACACGGAAGTTTCTAGCATGAATAATCTTATGATCCCTTTGAACCTGGGTGGCGGTCCAAAAGAAAAACAGGCAATCCTGGAATACCCAGGTACCTCAATCCACCCAGATGTGAGTTTTAGTTGCCACCTTAAGTAAACCATTAATAACAATCTCACATCTGTCATGAATTTCACTCAAACCCAATCCACGTCTACGAGCATAGCATGGAAATAATAATAGCAACGTAGAAGTAACTCCCAAGGGTTTGAATAGAAAACAGGTAATAGGTTCTACCTCAACTACTTCCCAATACCCACAATTTAATTAGATCCTAGTCATGCAATGTTTGAGGATTGATCTAATGCAATAAAAACTGGGAATGGAAAAAGTATGATCAAAGTGTTACTTGCCTGCAATGTTGATGAAGATGATTCGCACTCAAAACTCTGGATAGATCTATTCGTCTCACTCCGGTCAATCTATCGAGAGCAAGCAATAGTAACCACACATAAGCAATCACTCAAAGGATCGAGAAGAACGAAGAAGACGAGTTCGGTAAACATCAAAACCAAGCGAATAACTCTTGCAACATAAAACAATTTCTAACAGTACCAAAATTATGTGAATTTGGCCTTATCAGAAAGTTTAGGTGAAGAGCTTCGATTTGCAAAAAGAATCAACTCAAACGGAGCTACGGAACTCAAGTTATGATCAAAAGAAGATTCAAATTCAAATCTGTTTGAAAACAAATTTAAAACTTTCAAAACATGTTTAAGTTATTTTACTGGATAGAGGGGATCATAACGAAGACGTGGGTGTTGGTTTCGTTGGATTTGGACAAACGAGTAAAAAGATGTGAAGGTTTGAAGTCCAGGGGCTAAATTGTAAATAAAACATCTACAAAGAAGTCCCTGAATAAAACTAACAGAAAAAAAATAAAAGAACTAAATAACGAACGTTCGCTACCGAACGCTACCGAACGAAAACGTTCGTCGAAACTATCTAAACAGAAAACGTTCGCTAAATAATAAACCAAAACAAAATCTAGGGTTTTTTTTGAAAACCGAAAAATAAACCGAATCGTACAGGGGCGGTTTTATACCGTCGGTGGTTCGGCGGTTTTTGGCGACAAAACCGGCAGCGGTGTTGACTCCGGCGACGGTTGACGAGTGCGGCGGGCTCCGGCGCGGCAGCAGGTAGCAGCGGCGGTTCCAGGCGTGGGCGGCGGCAGCAGCTACGCGGGGCGGCGCGGGCTAGGCGAGGCGCGGCAGCGGCGGTGGCGGATCTCGTCGGTGGCGGCGGCGGTTGGCGAGTGCGGCGGCGGCGGCGGCGATCTGCGGCAGCGGCGCGGCAGGGAAGGAGGAGAGGAGGGGCGGCGGGGCTGCGGCTTTATAGGAGGGCGGGGGCGGGCTCCGAGGCGTGGAGGAGGGGTTGGAGGAGGAGTCCTCCTCGACCACGGCGGCGGCGGCGACGTACGCCGGCTGGAGTGCGAGCGGAGCTCGGGGACGAGCGCGAGCGCGCTGGGCTGGGCTGGGCTGGCTGGGCCGGCCCAGTTCGGCGGTTTCCTTTTGTTTTTTTTTTAACAGAGGGAAAAACGAAAATAAAATAAAATATTATATAGGCATATAATATATCAAAATCTTCAGAAAAAGATTTTCTACAACGTGAACATTTTTCCAACGCCAAATAAAATCCACACAAATTTTAATAAATCAAACAGTGCTACTGCCTTAATAAAATCCAATAAAAATCATTTTTAAAAATACCAAAATGATTTGAAATTTATTTTTCTCCAATTTTCTGATGTAGGGAATCATGTTACCCTATTTTCTGTATATTTTATTTTTGGAGAAAAATAATTTGAATAAAACTCAAATAAGTCCATATTGGAAAATAATTTCAATGGGACTTTGAATTTAATCCTTTGAAACTCCCAACTCCTATTTCATATGTTTTGAAGAAGTCATTTTATCTTCTCTCATGAAAATCATTGAGTTGCATAAAGTTTCAGAAATGGAAAAATATTTTCAAATGAAATTCAAATATTTTCAACACCCCCTTTCATTTAAATAAATGGAAGAAGTCATGTCATCTTCTCTCGAGGGTTTTGTGATGAAAAGAATTTGAATTCATGGGAATCATAAAAGTAAAATGAAAGTTTGGGAAAGTCCTTTTATTCCCTCTCATTTAACTTTCAAAAGATTTCGAATTCCACTCACTTTCAGTCAATCAATCAAACAATCAATCCAATCTATCTGTTTATTATAACATTCCAAAATTTAGAATTTTGGGATGTTACACCCACATACCAAATTATCAAAGTAACGAACGCGAATCATATGAGCGTGATGAAAACTAGCTTGGCGATAATTCCCATGTGTCCTCGGGAGCGCTTTTCTCTATATAAGAGTTTGTCCACGATTGTCCTTTGCTACAAAAAGGATTGGGCCATCTTTCTGCACCTTGTTTACTTTCATTACTTGTTACCCGTTACAAATTACCTTATCACAAAACTATCTGTTACCGATAATTTCAGTGCTTGCAGAGAATACCTTACTGAAAACCGCTTGTCATTTCCTTCTGCTCCTCATTGGGTTTGACACTCTTACTTATCGAAAGGACTATGATAGATCCCCGATACTTGTGGGTCATCAAGACTCTTTTCTGGCGCCGTTGCCGGGGAGTGAAACGCCTTTGGTAGGTGGAATTTGGTAAGGAAAAATTTGTATAGTGTGCTGAAATTTACTGTCACTTGTTACTATGGAACATAATCCTTTGAGGGGCTTGTTCGGGGTATCTTCACCCCGACCAGTAGAGCAAAGAGTTTCTCCTCAATCTACTGAACCTACTGAAAATGTTTACTTTGAAATTCCTTCGGGTATGATAGACAAACTGCTAGCTAATCCTTTTACAGGAGATGGAACATTACATCCTGATTTGCACCTAATCTATGTGGATGAAGTTTTTGGCTTATTTAAGCTTGCAGGTATGCCCGAGGATGTTATCAAGAAGAAGGTCTTCCCTTTATCTTTGAAGGGAAAGGCATTGACATGGTTTAGGCTATGTGATGATATGGGATCATGGAACTACAACCGATTGAAATTGGAAATTCATCAGAAGTTTTATCCTATGCATCTTGTTCATCGTGATCGTAATTATATATATAATTTTTGGCCTCGCGAAGGAGAAAGCATCGCTCAAGCTTGGGGGAGGCTTACGTCAATGTTATATTCATGCCCCAATCATGAGCTCTCAAGGGAAATTATTATTCAAAATTTTTATGCTCTGCTTTCTCTCAACAATCGCTCCATGCTCGATACTTCTTGTACTGGCTCTTTTATGATGAAGACTATTGAATTCAAATGGGATTTATTGGAAAGAATTAAATGCAACTCTGAAGATTGGGTTCTCGACGAAGGTAAGGAGTCAGGTATAACACCTAAGTTTGATTGTGTTAAATATTTTATGGACACCGATGTTTTCTGTGAATTTAGCACTAAATATGGACTTGACTTTGAGATAGTAGCTTCTTTCTGTGAATCCTTTGCTACTCATGTTGATCTCCCTAAGGAGAAGTGGTTTAAATATAATCCTCCCATTGAAGTAAAAGTAGTTTCACCTATTAAAGTTGAAGAAAAGACTATCACTTATAATGTTGATCCTATTGTTCCTACCGCTTATATGGAGAAGCCACCTTTCCTTGTTAGAATAAAGGATCATGCTAAAGCTTCAACTGTAGTTCATAAGAGTAATACTAGAACACCTACACCCCCTGAGCAAATGAAAGTTGAACCTAGTATTGCTATGGTTAAAGATCTCTTGACTGATAATATTGATGGGCATGTTATTTACTTCTGTGATGAAGCTGCTAGAATTGCTAGACCTGATACTAGAAATAAACATAGACCTGTTGTAGGCATGCCTGTTATTTCTGTTAAAATAGGAGATCATTGTTATCATGGATTATGTGATATGGGTGCTAGTGCAAGTGCAATACCTCATTCCTTATACAAAGAGATCATGCATGATATTGCACCTGCTGAGATAGAGGAAATTGATGTTACAATTAAACTTGCCAATAGAGACACTATTTCACCAGTTGGGATTGTTAGAGATGTTGAAGTCTTGTGTGGGAAAGTTAAATATCCTGCTGATTTTCTTGTTCTTGGTTCCCCACAAGATAACTTTTGTCCCATAATATTTGGTAGACCCTTCTTGAATACTGTTAATGCTAGGATAGACTGCAAAAAGGATGTTGTTACTATTGGTTTGGGGGATATGTCTCATGAATTTAATTTTGCTAAATTTCGTAGACAACCCCATGATAAAGAATTGCCTAGTAAAGATGAAATTATTGGTCTTGCCTCTATTGTCGTGCCTCCTAATGATCCTTTAGAACAATATTTGCTTGACCATGAAAATGATATGTTTATGAATGAAAGAAGCGAAATAGATGAAGTATTCTTTAAACAGGGACCTATTTTGAAACACAACTTGCCTGTTGAAATCCTAGGGGATCTTCCTCCACCCAAGGGTGATCCCGTGTTTGAGCTTAAACCATTACCTGATACTCATAAATATGCTTATCTTGATGAGAAAAAGATATATCCTGTTATTATTAGTGCTAACCTTTCAGAGCATGAAGAGAAGAAATTATTGAAAACTCTGAAGGAGCACCATGCTGCTATTGGATATACTCTTGATTATCTTAAGGGCATTAGTCCCACTCTATGCCAGCACAAAATAAAATTGGAGAAAGACGCTAAACTAGTTGTTGATCACCAACGACGGTTAAAGAAGTGGTAAGAAAAGAAATACTAAAGCTTCAGGAGGCAGGTATAATTTATCCCGTTGCTGATAGTCAGTGGGTAAGTCCAGTCCATTGTGTCCCTAAGAAGGGAGGTATTACCGTTGTTCCTAATGATAAAGATGAATTGACCCCACAAAGAATTATTACAGGTTATAGAATGGTAATTGATTTCTGAAAACTAAATAAAGCTACTAAAAAATCGTTACCCTTTACCTTTTATTGATCAAATGCTAGAAAGATTATCCAAACATACACATTTTTTGCTTTCTAGATGGTTATTCTGGTTTCTCTCAAATACCTATGTCAAAAGAGGATCCAGAAAAGACCACTTTTACTTGCCCTTTCGGTACCTTTGCCTATAGACGCCTGCCTTTTGGTTTATGTAATGCACCTGCTACCTTTCAAAGATGTATGACTGCTATATTCTCTGACTTTTGTGAAAAGATTGTTGAGGTTTTCATGGATGATTTCTCCGTTTACAGAACTTCTTTTGATGATTGCTTAAGCAACCTTGATCGAGTTTTGCAGAGATGTGAAGAAACTAATCTTGTCTTGAATTGGGAGAAGTGCCACTTTATGGTTAATGAAGGTATTGTCTTGGGGCATAAATTTTTTGGAAGAGGTATTGAAGTTGATAAAGCTAAAGTTGATGCTATTGAAAAGATGCCATGCCCCAAGGACATTAAAGGTATAAGAAGTTTCCTTGGTCATGCCGGTTTTTATAGGAGGTTCATTAAAGACTTCTCTAAAATTTCTAGGCCTCTGATTAATCTCTTACAAAAAGATGTTCCTTTTGTCTTTGATGATGATTGTGTAGAAGCATTTGAAATACTTAAGAAAGCCTTGATTTCTGCACCTATTGTTCAGCCGCCTGATTGGAATTTACCCTTTGAAATTATGTGTGATGCTAGTGATTATGCTGTAGGTGCTGTCCTAGGACAAAGAGTTGATAAGAAATTAAATGTTATCCAATATGCAAGTAAAACTATAGACAATGCTCAAACAAATTATGCTACTACGGAAAAAGAATTTTTAGCAGTTGTATTAGCTTGTGATAAGTTCAGACCTTATATTGTTGATTCTAAAGTAACTGTTCACACTGATCATGCTGCTATTAAATATCTTATGGAAAATAAAGATGCTAAACCTAGACTTATTAGATGGGTTCTCCTACTACAAGAATTTGATTTGCATATTATTGATAGAAAGGGAGCTGAGAACCCCGTTGCAGACAACTTGTCTAAGTTAGAGAATGTTCTTGATGACCCACTACCTATTGATGATAGCTTTCCTGATGAACAATTAGCTGTCATAAATGCTTCTCGTACTGCTCCATGGTATGCTGATTATGCTAATTACATTGTTGCTAAATTTATACCACCTAGTTTCACATACCAGCAAAAGAAAAAGTTTTTCTGTGATTTAAGACATTACTTCTGGGATGACCCACACCTTTATAAAGAAGGATTAGATGGTGTTATTAGACATTGCGTACCTGAGCATGAACAGGAACAGATCCTACGCAAGTGTCACTCCGAAGCCTATGGAGGACTGTAACATCCCAAATTTTCAATTTGGAATGTTATACATTAGAGCATCATTGCATATCATATTTTATTTGCATTTTGATTTTTGATTCTAGAAATTCTACGCAACTCAAGGACCCACGGAGAGAGTTGGGGATTTCGTTATTTTCATATTTGGGTTTCCTCAAATTTGGAAAAAAGGATAATTTGATTTTATTTATTTTATCTACAATTATTTCATTTATAAAAATACGAGAGAGGGAATAAAATGACTTTCCAAAAAATATGAAATATTGAGATTTTATAAAAAAATCAAATATTATTTTATTTGGAAGTTTTCGCTATTTTGTTTGAATTTAGGAAAAATTGCACGTTTTTCAAAACTGCATTTTAGGGCCAAGAAATTTCATCTCATTCTAAATATTTTATTTAGACGGTGAAAATTTGTTTTGGCATTCTTAGATTTTTATTTTATTTCCTAGAATTTTTCTTAGTTTCGGCGAAATTGTTAAAAAAAATAGTCACGCGCCCGACTGGGCCGAGGCCCAGCCGAGCCGGCCCGCCTCCACGCGCCGTCTCCCGCCGGGACCGCGCGCGCGCCGCCACCGACCCGGACAGAGTCCGAGCCGGACTCCGCCTCCGCCGCCGCCTTGCCCCCTCCCCCAAGCCACCACACCCCCCTCTTTAAATAGCCGCCGAGCCGCCGCCGCCGCCCGAAGCCGAGCCGCCGCCGCCGCTCGGAGCCCCACCGGACCCCGCCGGACTTCGCCGGAGCCCGACGAGGTAGCCGCCCGCCGTCGCCGCCGTTTTTTTAAAACCCGTTCGTTTTTTTTTAAACCTAGATCCGGTTTTTTAGAAAACCCTAGTTTTCGTTTTTAGATTAGATCGTTTTTTTTGGTTTATTTTTTTTAGCGGACGTTCGTCCGTACGTTCGTCCGTACGTTCGTTTTAACGAACGAGTTCGCCGTTTAGTCGCTGTTAACGAACGTTCGTTCGTTAGCCTGTTCGTCCGTTTTCTTTTTCTCGGATTTTCCGCGATTATTTCTAATCGCGATTTCCGATCTGTTTTTCGTTTTCGTTTTCTTTTCGCTCGCTTGTCGGAATCAGGCGGTTCAAGCGCCTAGAGTTTCGTCTCGAAGCCTTCTTTCCGTTTAATTAACTCAAACAAGTTTTTGCTACTGTAAAATTTGACTTAGGTCCAGATTAGTAAACGAAGCTTGTTTCTTTCGCCGTTTGACTTTCGTTGCTTCGTTCGATTTGATTCTTTTTGCAAACCGGAGTTCTTAAGTTGAACTTTCTGGTTAGATCTCTTTTTCAAGTTTTACCTGTGCATTAGATGAGTACTTATTGTATGCTTGTTTGTTTGTTTGCGATAGAGTACCCGGAGTGCGCCGCTTGCTACTTCGAATCCCTAGGTTTCACGGATCATCAGCAAGGCAAGTAACCCTTTGATCATACCTCTTTTCATTACCCAGTTTTATTGCATTAGATCAATCCTCAAACACTGCATGATTAGGATCTGATAAATTGTGGGTTTTGGGAAGTAGATGAGGTAGTACCTATTGCCCTGCATTCAAACCATTGGGAGTTACTTCTACGTTTGCTTATATTGCTATGCTATGCTCGTGGACGTGGATTGGGTTTGAGTGTATCCATGACAGATGTGAGTTTGTTAACTAATGGTTCAACTTAAGGTGGCAACTTAAATACACATCTGGGTGGATTAAGGCATCTGGGTATTCCAGCGATTGCCTGTTTTTTATGGACCGCCACCCAGGCTCAAAGGGATCATAAGGTTATTCATGCTAGAAACTTCCGTGTGCAGCCGCAAGCTATTATGGGCTCTAGCATAGTTGATTAAGTTGTGTGAACTCTTACAGTGGTAGACTAGCAGATGTAGGGGAAGTAGGTGTAACTGTCTACCCGATCGTAAGGTGCTAACGCTTCTGAAAGACTATGTCTCGGTCATCTGTTTCTCAAACACCATGTAGTGCGAGAATCCCAACGGAGGAGATCGAGTCTTGCGGGGAAAAGTGCGCAAACCTCTGCAGAGTGTATAATCTAATCATGGTTAGCCGTGTCCCCGGTTATGGACAACTTCAGTATCTAGTACTTGGATTATCATGTGAATCTCATCATGTTACTTTAATTAATTTTGTTGGGATTAATGTTGAAACTTAATTGGGATTGAGATGGTGTCACCCATTCTCAATGTTCAACAACCACCATGATAGTTAAATAAAATTTATTCCTTTGCAGTAGGGAAAAATTGGCTTTTCGCAAAACTGTAACCATAGAGCTTTCCACCAGCCAAATATGCATGTAGTATAGCATTATTATGTTCATTACTCTCTATGTGTTACATTGCCAGCATATCCCATGTGTTGACCCGTTTTCGGGCTGCAACGTTTCATGTTGCAGACTTTTCAGACGACGAGTAAGGTGCCTTAGGTCGTGGTCTTATACTCAGTGATGCCGTTGGAGTTGATGGACTCGCTTATCTTCCAAGTCTTCCACTGTTATTGTTTTTAGATGGCCTTAAGCCATATTTATTGTATTAAGTTCTCTTTTGAGACATTCGATGTAATAAGTGTGTGATTGCTACTCTGTTACAAATCCTTCGAGTACTGTGCGTGTCAGCATTACTGATCCAGGGATGACACTGATGCACAGAGACTTGATCGTCTGAGGTCTGGTCGCTACAAGATGGTATCAGAGCACACGTTGACGGTAGGACACGACCACTAAGCTTAAACCCTAGATCACTATTCTCTTCTCATTTCTGACTCCTCTCCATTTTCCACTCTTTTAGGATGGCGGATGCCAGGAACAAGTTCATGCAACCAGATGAAGGTACACCCTTTGGACGCCACTTCAAGGAAGTCACTAGATACCTGAACATCGGAATACCAAGCTTCACCGGAAACTACAACGCCACACTACCGGAAGAGGAGCGTTGGATGATTCAAGTTCAAGTCCAGGAAGGACGTTCATGCCCGTCACCGAGCCCATAGAGTTTTCCTTTGATGCACCAACCCGGAGTCTAGGAAAGAGCATGGCAGCCCACATCACCATGGGACACATTGGAGAAGTTTACCACAAGGAGCTTAAGGATACCATTTACCAGATTTGTGGGCACCGAGATGAGCAATGGGAGATGATCAGTACCAAGAAGGATAGATCAATTGCAGCTTTCATCCAGGAGCAAAACCAACACATTCGTCGCCAGGAGAACCAAATGAGCACAGGCATGATAGATCTGAAGAAGGCATTGACCAAGATCACGGAGTTGGAGGAAGAAGTCAAGTCTACGCGCGATGGATATGAGGAGGAGATCGCCACGTTGTTGGAGAAGAATGACGACCTGATAAAGAAGATCAGAGTATTCATGGGAGACCCAGCACCAGGAGGAGAAGACGATGATTGCGCTTGCCCGGATAACTACATCATCATCGACGACACCGAATCGGACCCCAGTGAAGATGACTTTGTTGATGAAGCTGGAGCAGATATCATGGAGTCTTCGACCGATCAAAATTTCTAGTAGACCACCATAATCAGTAGTAGTATTCCCCCATGTATATAGTATAGTCCGAGCACTTTGTGACGATAGTTAGATCGATTGTATGCCTTGTTTGAATTGATTTGAGTGATATTGATTGTGTTTGTCTCATGTGCATATGGGTAGTGTTTTCTCTCTAGACCTCATTCTATTCTAAATTCTCATATTTTCTAAACCCATCAGATGCCTCCGAGACGCGACACCGGATTTGTTTTCCCACCGGAGATCACTCAGTTGATTCAGCAGCAGAATCTCTTGATGCAAGCACTAGTACAGAACCAAGGCAACAACAACAACAACCCACCACCACCACCACCTATTGATCACTTAACCCGTTTCTTGAGACTGAATCCGCCGGTGTATTCCAGTAGCACCGAGCCGATTGTTGCAGATGATTGGCTCCGCAAAGTTGGAAGGGAGTTGACCACTGCAGGATGCACAGATGCGGAAAGAGTGCGTTTTGCCGCACATCAGCTTGATGGACCCGCAGCATCATGGTGGGAGAATTACAAAGCCACACACCCTATAGACAATGTCACATGGGACCAGTTCCAGCAAGCTTTTCGTACTGCCCATGTTTCAGCAGGAGCTATGGCCATGAAGAAGCGTGAGTTTCGCAACCTACGCCAAGGAGGACGCACCGTAGGCCAGTATGTGGAGGATTTTAGTAAACTAGCATCTTATGCCCCAGATGACGTTGCTACTGATGCAGCCAAGCAGGAGAAGTTTTTGGAAGGACTGAATGATGAGCTGAGCATGCAGTTGATGGTAGCAACCTTCAACAACTACTAGGAGTTGGTAGATAGAGCTCTCATGATTGAAGGGAAGCAGCAGCAGATTGAAAACCACAAGAGGAAGTATGGACAAGGGAAGTACAATTCTGGAGCTCAGCAGAAGCCACGTTTTACCCCGAAATCGGGAGGACATTTTCAGCATACCCATGGAGGAGGTAGTTCGCACAATCATAATGGCCCCAAGAATGGTAACGGGAATGGAGGAAGCAACGGCCAGAACCGTACCAACCCATCAACCCCAGCCAAGAGAGACCTGAGCCAAGTCACTTGCTATAAGTGTCAGAAGACTGGACATTATGCCAATGAATGTCCTAAAGCCCAGAATGGAAATGGCAATGGAAGCTCTGGGAAGAAGCCGAACCCTTTCAATAAAGGACATGTGAACCACGTTAACGTGGAGGAGGTTGAAGCCCAGCCAGATGCAGTAATAGGTAAGTTTTTGGTTAAGTCATTTACTGCACTCGTTCTTTTTGATACTGGTGCATCGCATTCATACATATCAAGGGGATTCGTGGATAGGTGTAAACTGCCCACCAAAGTTCTTAGAACACCTATGTTAGTGAGTTCACCAGGAGCAGAGTATATGGCAAGCCAAGGATGTTTTCAGATGCCATTGGCCATAGGTAGGCATTTTTTCCCCTCAGACTTAATAATCTTGGAGTCACAAGGTTTGGATGTGATTTTGGGTATGGATTGGCTGTCGATGTACGGAGGAAACATCGATTGCGCCAGTAAGACGATTTTACTTACCACCCCAGAAGGAAGAAGGATTAAGTATGTATCCCAGCATGTGCCGAAGAGGACTTAGGTGAATTCCTTATCAGGAGTTGTACATGAGGAAGTACCAGTGGTGAAGGATTTCCCTGACGTATTTCCAGAGGAGTTGCCAGGCATACCACCGGATAGAGACATTGAGTTTTTGATTGAGCTTTTGCCAGGCACAGGGCCAATATCTAAGAGACCGTACAGGATGCCCGCAAAAGATTTGGAGGAGATTAAGAAGCAGATTGAGGAGTTACTGGATAAAGGCTATATTCGCCCAAGTTCTTCACCTTGGGGATCGCCAGTACTTCTAGTGGAGAAGAAGGATGGATCGTTAAGGATGGTTGTTGATTATCGATGATTGAATGAAGTGACCATAAAAAACAAGTACCCACTGCCGATGATCAACGATTTGTTTGACCGCTTACAAGGAGCTAAGGTATTTTCCAAGATCGATCTGCGACCAGGATACCATCAGTTGAAGATTCGAGAGCAGGATATACCTAAGACAGCTTTTACCACTAGGTATGGGCTATACGAGTATATCGTTATGTCATTTGGTCTGACTAACGCACCTGCCTATTTCATGAACCTGATGAACAAAGTGTTTATGGAGTTTTTGGATAAGTTCGTCGTAGTGTTCATTGATGACATTTTGGTCTACTCAAGGAACGAAGAGGAGCATAAGGAGCATTTGCGTTTGGTACTTGAGAAGCTCAGAGAACATCAGTTATACGCCAAGTTCAGCAAATGTGAGTTTTGGTTGAAGGAAGTTGGATTCCTCGGACATGTTATATCCGGAGAAGGAATAGCAGTAGACCCCACCAAAGTTGACACTGTAACAAACTGGGAATCACCCACATCAGTTGGAGAGATCCGGAGTTTTCTTGGACTCGCAGGATACTACCGAAGATTCATTGAGAATTTCTCGAGGATTGAAAAGCCCATGACGGAGCTGTTGAAGAAGGACACCAAGTTCAATTGGACTGGGGAATGTGAAGCTAGTTTCCAGGAGTTGAAGAAACGCTTGGTTACATCACCGGTGTTGATTCTGCCAGATCAACGCAAGGATTACGAAGTGTATTGCGACGCTTCTCGTCGAAGACTTGGAGCCCTACTCATGCAGGAGGGAAGAGTTGTTTCATATGCCTCACGACAGCTTAAGCCCCATGAGTTGAATTATGCTACGCATGATTTGGAGTTAGCAGCCGTAGTACATGCGTTAAAGACATGGAGACATTTTCTCATCGGAAACCACTGTGAGGTGTACACGGATCATAAGAGTTTGAAATACATCTTCACGCAGAAAGAGTTGAATCTCAGGCAATGGAGATGGTTGGAGCTCATAAAGGATTATGATATGAGATTGCATTATCACCCCGGAAAGGCTAACGTAGTAGCAGATGCGTTGAGCCGCAAGAGCCATGTCAACACACTCATGACCGGAGAGTTACCAAAGGAATTAGCCGAGGATCTTCGCGAGCTATGTTTGGAGATAGTTCCGAGAGGCTATGTTGCCGCATTAGAAATACAGTCTACTTTAATGGATAAGATCAGAGAAGCTTAGAAGACTGACAAGGAGATTGCTGAAATAAAGGAAAGGACGCACAAGGGAAAAGCCAAGGGATTTCGTGAGGATGAGCATGATGCCTTATGGATTGAGGACCGCGTTTATGTGCCTAATGATCAGGAGATCAGGAAGTTGATTCTGCAAGAGGCCCATGATTCGCCGTATTCGATTCACCCAGGAAATACCAAGATGTATTTGGATTTGAAGGATACTTTCTGGTGGACCGGAATGAAGAAGGATATTGCGGAGTACGTAGCAGTTTGTGATCTATGTCAGAGAGTGAAGGCAGAGCATCAGAAACCAGCAGGATTGCTACAGCCATTGCCGATACCCGAATGGAAGTGGGATAAGTTAGGCATGGATTTTATCACAGGATTGCCCAGGACTCGTTCAGGCTATGACTCAATATGGGTTGTAGTCGATCGTTTGACGAAAGTAGCTCATTTCATCCCAGTGAAGACCACTTACACCAGTGCTAAGTTGGCAAAGATATACATGACCAGGATCGTATGTCTGCATGGAGTTCCGAGGAGCATTGTATCAGATAGAGGAACCCAGTTTACCTCAAAGTTCTGGCATCAGTTACATGAAACTTTGGGTACCAGGCTAGAGTTCAGTACAGCCTTTCATCCACAGACAGATGGACAGACCGAAAGAGTGAATCAGATTTTGGAGGACATGTTGAGAGCTTGTGCGCTAGATTATGGATCTAGTTGGGACGACAATTTACCGTATGCAGAATTTTCTTACAACAACAGCTATCAATCAAGTCTAAAGATGGCCCCTTTCGAAGCTTTGTACGGAAGGAGGTGTAGAACACCATTGTTATGGGATGAAGTTGGAGACCGTCAGTTGTTTGGACCAGATTTGATTAAGGAATCTGAACAGAAGGTGAAGTTGATTCGCGATAGGCTCAAGGTAGCCCAATCCAGGCAGAAGAGCTATGCAGATTCTAAACGCAAGGAGACTGTTTACGAAGTCGGAGACAGAGTTTATCTTCGTTTATCCCCACTTCGAGGAGTTAAGCGCTTTGGAGTTAAGGGAAAGTTAGCGCCACGATTTGTAGGACCATACAAAGTTTTGGAGCGTATGGGAGAAGTTGCTTACAAGTTGGAATTACCCGAAGGATTGTCAGGAGTTCACGATGTGTTCCACGTTTCCCAGTTGAAGAAGTGCCACGCAGAGATGGCTCATATACCATTGAGAGATACCGTGCCGCTGGAAGCGATTCAGTTGGATAGTGATTTGACCTACGAGGAGAAGCCAGTTAATATTCTCGAATATGCCAGCCGAGTCACCCGCAGCAAGGTTATCAAGTTTTGCAAAGTTCAGTGGAGCCACCATACCGAGGATGAAGCCACCTGGGAGCGAGAGGAGGATCTATGGAAGGACCACCCTCACCTATTTTCTAGCCAACCCGAATCTCGAGGGCGAGATTCATCTTAAGGGGGGTAGGTTTGTAACATCCCAAATTTTCAATTTGGAATGTTATACATTAGAGCATCATTGCATATCATATTTTATTTGCATTTTGATTTTTGATCCTAGAAAATCTACGCAACTCAAGGACCCACGGAGAGAGTTGGGGATTTCGTTATTTTCATATTTGGGTTTCCTCAAATTTTGAAAAGAGGATAATTTAATTTTATTTATTTTATCTTCAATTATTTCATTTATAAAAATACGAGAGAGGGAATAAAATGACTTTCCCAAAAATAAGAAATATTGAGGATTTAATAAAAAATCAAATATTATTTTATTTGGAAGTTTTCGCTCTTTTATTTGAATTTAGGAAAAAATGCACATTTTTCAAAACTGCATTTTAGGGCCAAAAAATGTTCATCTCGTTCTAAATATTTTATTTAGACGGTGAAAATTTGTTTTGGCATTCTTAGATTTTTATTTTATTTCCTAGAATTTGTCATAGTTTCGGCGAAATTATTAAAAAAAATTAGTCGCGCGCCCGACTGGGCCGAGGCCCAGCCAAGCTGGCCCGCCTCCCCGCCGTCGTCTCCCGCGCGGAGACCGCGCGCGCGCCGCCGCCGCCGACCCGGACAAAGTCCGAGCCGGACTCAGCCTCCGCCGCCGCCTTGCCCCCTCCCCCAAGCCACCACACCCCCCTCTTTAAATAGCCACCGAGCCGCCGCCGCCGCCCGGAGCCCCGCAGCCCCACCGGACCCCGCCGGACTTCGCCGGAACCCGACGAGGTAGCCGCCCGCCGTCGCCGCCGTTTTTTTAAACCCGTTTGGTTTTTTTTGAAAACCTAGATCCGGTTTTTTTAGAAAACCCTAGTTTTCGTTTTTTTAGATTAGATCGGTTTTTTTTTGGTTTAGTTTTTTTAGCGGACGTTCGTTTTAACGAACGAGTTCGCCGTTTAGTCGCTGTTAACGAACGTTCGTTCGTTAGCCTGTTCGTTCGCTTTCTTTTTCTCGGATTTTCCGCGATTATTTCTGATCGCGATTTCCGATCTGTTTTTCGTTTTCGTTTTTCTTTTCGCTCGTTTGTCGGAATCAGGCGATTCAAGCGCCTAGAGTTTCGTCTCGAAGCCCTCTTTCAGTTTAACCAACTCAAACAAGTTTTTGCTACTGTAAAATTTGACTTAGGTCCAGATTAGTAAACGAAGCTTGTTTCTTTCGCCGTTTGACTTTCGTTGCTTCGTTCGATTTGATTCTTTTTGCAAACCGGAGTTCTTAAGTTGAACTTTCTGGTTAGATCTCTTATTCGAGTTTTACCTGTGCATTAGATGAGTACTTATTGTATGCTTGTTTGTTTGCGATAGAGTACCCGGAGTGCGCCGCTTGCTACTTCGAATCCCTAGGTTTCACGGATCATCAGCAAGGCAAGTAACCCTTTGATCATACCTCTTTTCATTACCCAGTTTTATTGCATTAGATCAATCCTCAAACACTGCATGATTAGGATCTGATTAAATTGTGGGTTTTGGGAAGTAGATGAGGTAGTACCTATTGCCCTACATTCAAACCATTGGGAGTTACTTCTACGTTTGCTTATATTGCTATGCTATGCTCGTAGACGTGGATTGGGTTTGAGTGTATCCATGACAGATGTGAGTTTGTTAATTAATGGTTCAACTTAAGGTGGCAACTTAAATACACATCTGGGTGGATTGAGGCACCTGGGTATTCCAGCGATTGTCTATTTTTTTATGGACCGCCACCCAGGCTCAAAGGGATCATAAGGTTATTCATGCTAGAAACTTCCGTGTGCAGCCGCAAGCTATTATGGGCTCTAGCATAGTTGATTAAGTTGTGTGAACTCTTACAGTGGTAGACTAGCAGATGTAGGGGAAGTAGGTGTAACTGTCTACCCGATCGTAAGGTACTAACGCTTTTGAAAGACTATGTCTCGGTCATCCGTTTCTTAAACACCATGTAGTGCGAGAATCCCAACGGAGGAGATCGAGTCTTGCGGGGAAAAGTGCGCAAACCTCGGCAGAGTGTACAATCTAATCATGGTTAGCCGTGTCCCCGGTTATGGACAACTTCAGTATCTAGTACTTGGATTATCATGTGAATCTCATCATGTTACTTTAATTAATTTTGTTGGGATTAATGTTGAAACTTAATTGGGATTGAGATGGTGTCACCCATTCTCAATGTTTAACAGCCACCATGATAGTTAAATAAAATTTATTCCTTTGCAGTAGGGAAAAATTGGCTTTTCGCAAAACTGTAACCATAGAGCTTTCCACCAGCCAAATATGCATGTAGTATAGCATTATTCTGTTCATTACTCTCTATGTGTTACATTGCCAGCATAATCCATGTGTTGACCCGTTTTCGGGCTGCAACGTTTCATGTTGCAGACTTTTCAGACGACGAGTAAGGTGCCTTAGGTCGTGGTCTTATACTCAGTGATGCCGTTGGAGTTGATGGACTCGCTTATCTTCCAAGTCTTCCACTGTTATCGTTTTTAGATGGCCTTAAGGCATATTTATTGTATTAAGTTCTCTTTTGAGACATTCGATGTAATAAGTGTGTGATTGCTACTCTGTTATAAATCCTTCGAGTACTATGCGTGTCAGCATTACTGATCCAGGGATGACACTGATGCACAGAGACTTGACCGTCTGAGGTCTGGTCGCTACAAGGACACCATGCTGGAGAGAGAACTGCGCACAAGGTATTGGAATCCGGTTTTTATTGGCCTACTCTCTTCAAAGATGCCCGTAAGTTTGTCTTGTCTGGTGATGAATGTCAAAGAATTGGTAATATTAGTAGACATCAAGAAATGCCTATGAATTATTCACTTGTTATTGAACCATTTGATGTCTGGGGCTTTGATTATATGGGACCGTTTCCTTCCTCTAACGCGTATACACATATTTTAGTTGCTGTTGATTACGTTACTAAGTGGGTAGAAGCTATTCCAACTAGTAGTGCTGATCATAACACCTCTATTAAGATGCTTAAAGAAGTTATTTTTCTGAGGTTTGGAGTCCCTAGATATTTAATGACTGATGGTGGTTCACATTTTATTCATGGTGCCTTTTGTAAAATGCTTGCTAAGTATGATGTTAATCATAGAATAGCATCTCCATATCACCCGCAGTCTAGTGGTCAAGTAGAATTGAGTAATAGAGAGATCAAGTTAATTTTGCAGAAGACTGTTAATAGATCCAGAAAGAATTGGTCCAAGAAACTTGATGATGCATTGTGGGCCTACAGAACTGCATATAAGAATCCTATGGGTATGTCTGCGTATAAAATGTTTATGGGAAAGCATCTCACTTACCTCTCGAACTAGAACATAAGGCATATTTGGCCATTAAAGAGCTTAATTATGATTTCAAACTTGCCGGTGAGAAGAGGTTATTTGACATAAGCTCACTTGATGAATGGAGAACCCAGGCCTATGAGAATGCCAAACTGTTTAAAGAAAAAGTTAAAAGATGGCATGACAAAAGAATACAAAAGCGTGAGTTTAATGTAGGTGATTATGTGTTGCTATTCAACTCTCGTTTAAGATTTTTTGCAGGAAAACTTCTCTCTAAATGGGAAGGTCCTTACGTTATCGAGGAGGTCTATCGTTCCGGTGCCATAAAAATGAACAACTTCGAAGGCACAAATCCGAAGGTGGTGAACGGTCAAAGAATCAAACATTATATCTCAGGTAATCCTATAATGTTGAAACCAATGTTATTGAAACCTTAACCCCAGAGGAATACATAAGGGACACTTTCCAGAACGTTTCAGACTCCGAAAAGGAATAGGTATGTGGTACGGTAAGTAAATCGACTCCAAAACAGTTCTAATGGCAATTTTTCTCCGTTTTGGAATATTTAATATTTTGGTCGGTGAAAATTCATTATATATTCTCCCGAAGGTTTTGACCACCGTACCACGCAAATATCTTCTGTTTTTGTTTCGAGCTGTTTCTGCCGCAGATTAGAGCAAGATGTCTTCTCAAGAGTCAGTCGGGGAGAGCCGGGTGTCTAATCCGACACCGGGACCAAGAGCAAACAGTGATGCTGACCACTTTGGGCCATCAACGGAGGAAGAGATGGAGGCCAACTTGAAAAGGATAGATGCCATGGAGGAGGATCAAGAAGTTACTTCCCGTTTCCGAGCTGGATTCACGATGGGGGAACTATAGAGCTCAGCTATTCCGAACTCGGTCATCCCCTCCAATGTTAAATTTCTCTCTTATGAAAATATGAAAAAGAGTGTTACTTGTTCTCCTGCAGCTATGCAACATCCATGGGTGAAAGGAGCTTTAGCCGTCACGGGTAAGCTCCGTAAGGAAATAATGGACCTCAAGCAACAAGTCAATAAGCTCGAGGAAGAGAATCTTATCCTGAGGGGCATCATCGCCAAGAATATCACATCACCACCTCCAAAGAAAGAGATATAATCACATGGGTATGGGCACTCCCCTTGGCAACTACCAAGCTTGGGGGAGGTGCCCCGGTATCGTATCACCATCACAATCCTATCTTTACCGTTTTTCTTAGTTCGATCCTTTTGGTAATATCTTGATCTAGTAGAATAAGGTTTTAGTATGATTTAGTTTTGAGTCTTGCTTAATGATCCTTCTATGTAATCGAGTCCGTGAGTTATATATAATAAAGATTAGTGTTGGGTCAAGGGCTTGATTATCTTGCTATGATCTTGAGGGAATAAAAATAAAAGAAAAGAGAAAGAATAAAAATAAAAGAGATCATATTGATCTTATGGAGAGTAATGACTTCACATATAAAGAGTATTATGAATAAAAGTTGTTGAGTGTTGACAAACACAGTTTTGGTCATCGTTGCAATTAATAGGAAGTAATAAAGAAAGAGAGGTTCTCACATATAAATATACTATCTTGGACATCTTTTGTGATTGTGAGCACTCATTAAAATATGACATGCTAAAGAGTTGATGTTGGACAGGGAAGACAACGTAATGGGTTATGTTTTATTATATCTGAAATAAAGTATATTGTCATGGATCATCCAACATGTTGAGCTTGCCTTTCCCCCTCATGCTAGCCAAAATTCTTTGCAACAAGTAGAGATACTACTTGTGCTTCCAAATATCCTTAAACCCGGTTTTGCCATGCGAGTCCACCATACCTACCTATGGATTGAGTAAGATCCTTCAAGTAAGTTGTCATTGTTGCATGCAATAAAAATTTCTCTCTAAATATGTATGATTTATTAGTGTGGAGAAAATAAGCTTTATACGATCTTGTGATGTGGAAGAAATAAAAGCGACAGACTGCATAATAAAGGTCCATATCACACGTGGCAATATAAAGTGACGTTCTTTTGCATTAAGATTTCATGTATCCAACCATAAAAGCACATGACAACCTCTGCTTCCCTCTGCGAAGGGCCTATCTTTTACTTTTGTCTTATACCTTATACAAGAGTCATGGTGATCTTCACCTTTCCTTTTTACATTTTATCCTTTGGCAAGCACATTGTTTTGGAAAGATCTTGAAATATATATATCCAATTGGATGTAAGTTAGCATGAACCATTATTGTTGACATTGCCCTTTAGGTAAAAGGTTGGGAGGCAATGCTATAAGCCCCTATCTTTCTCTATGTCCGATTAAAACTCCACCCCTATCTTTCTCTGTGTCCGATTAAAACTTTGAACCCATAAATATCACGTGAGTGTTAGCAATTGTGAAAGACTAAATGATAGTTGAGAATGTGGACTTGCTGAAAAGCTCTTATATTGACTCTTTCTGATGTTATGATAAATTGCAATTGCTTCAATGGCCGAGATCATAGTTTCTTAGTTCTCAATGAAATTTCTGATACATAATTTACATTTTGAATAGATTGTTACTTGAGCATAAGAAATCATATGTCAATATATATATACCTTATTCTACTAACACTAGCTTATTCAGCTAACACCCCACGCCCACCCCCGAAGCTACAAACTACCCACGCAAAGGAATCTGCCGAACTGCCCAGACAAAAGAAAAAAGAAAAACCCACCCCCACCTTATAGCCGGTCGTCAAACCAGCGCACTCCTCTCTCCCCCTGGCGCTCCCCACGACCTCCTTCTACCGCTGCCGCACCACCTCCCCCCGCCCCGTGAAGCCTCCCACGCCGCCGCACCGCCTTCCTCACCTTGCGGAGCTTCCACCGCCGGATCTGGCCCGCCCCGCCCCGTCCCGCCTTCCGCCCCACCCGGCCGCGGCTAATGCACCGCACCGCGACGGCCCACCGCGACGACCCCTCAAGCCCGCTCCGCCCCGGCCGCGGCCATAGCTGCACCACGCGACGGTCGTCCTCCTCGGCCCCTGCCCTGCGCCACCCCAACCGCGGCCCAAGCTCCGCCCCCGCCGGCCTCCACGGCCCCTGCCCCACGCCTCCCCGACCGCGGCCCCAGCTCCGCTCCGGCCGGCTTCCACGGCCCCGCCCCGCGCCGCCCCAGCTCCGCCCCGGCCGGCTTCCATGGCTCCGCTCCGCGCCGCCCCAGCTCCGGCCCGGCCGCCAACAACCAGCATCCATGGCCCTCCGGAATCCGGTGAGATCCGCCATGTCGAGCCTGCACCATTGGATCCCCAGGCGTGCCCATTATCCTCATTCTGCTCCGTTCGAGGCAAGGATGGGCTCTGCCCCGCACCGAGAAACGAGGGATTTGGCGGCCACGGGGCTTCCCATGTGTCGATGGTGTTCGCCGGCGATGGGAGTGCAGCTCGGCCGAGCGGCATGAAGCTCGGTTGCTCGGGCGTGTAGCTCGACAAGCTCACAAATGCAGTTCGCTGGATGCATGTTTGTGTGATGCCCCTGAGATGTAATTTGTTATGTGTTCTTGTGCAGCCGAAGAGGTTCAGCAGTAGTTTTCTTCCCCCCTGTTTTTCATCCGCCTTCTCCCCCTTGTCGACTGCCCTCAACTGAAGCTCACTTATGTTGAATTTGTGATTTTTTGTTGTTTTTGCATCATTCTGCAGTGCGCTTTTGCCTCCACTGAAGTGGGCTGGTCCTTGGTCGTGCAGTTCGGCGGCCGCACGCCCGGGCGGTGTTTTCATTTGTTCTAAAAATTGTTGATGAAGATGAATGCAGTTCATTAATAAAAAAAGGATGGGTGGTTCGTGAGGGATCTCCAAATGGTTCGGTTGCCCAGGATGCTCGTATGTGGTTCAGAGCATGTGTCGATGGTGATTTTTTGTCCAGTTCATTTTTCTCACGGGTGCAGCTCCCTTTGCTCTTCACGCGGTTTACTTTCTCATTACTTTCTCATGTGTGCAGTCCTCCTAGTTCTCTAGTGATCTACTTCGATTGGATATACGCCATGAAAACATGTGCGGTTGCAGCTCACTTAATGCTCGACACAGTTTAGTGCACAAAAAATGCTATGGAAACGACAAAAAAAAAGAGCAATGCGGTTCACTTCTCAATGCAGTGTGGTTCTCTCGCTCGGTCCCTGCATTCCACTCGATAGCTTTATATGCGTTAAAAAATAACAAGTACGAAAAAAGACAACAAAAACTCATGAGGTTCACTCTGGGTAGTGTTGCGTTTCACTTTTGGAAGTGTTGCGGTCCACTCTCGTTCAAAACAAAGGTTGAAAAAAAGACAACAAAAACTTGTGCGAGAAAGTTTGCGTCCGACAAAAAGAAATCATGAAGTTCACTTTACTGCCTGCTGCAGTGCGGTTTTTTGTTTGAAACAATGCATTCTTCTCTCTGATGAAAGGTCCAGGTTTGGCCTCGCAGGGGGTGGGGAGGGGGGTCACGACCCCTCCTCCCACCTCCCTGCTCGGCCTAGCGCTAACGCACGCAGTGCGCTTGGTCGACAGGCGCAGTGCGGACATTCTGTTTTTCCAACAATAGGACGCACGCAACCCCAGAGCCACACCCCTAAGATAGACAGGGAGGCGACGGGCTGTGACGGACTCGCCTTCGCATGCGGCGCCGCGACACATCACGTCGCCGCGTGCTTCGGCTCGTTCCAGGCTCGGCCTCGCAGGGGGTGGGGAGGGGGGGCTCACGACCCCCTCCCGCCCTCCTGCTCGGCCTCGCGCAAACGCATGCAGTGCGCTTGGTTGACAGGCGCAGTGCGGCATTCTGTTTTTCCAACAATAGGACGCACGCAACCCCAGAGCCACACCCCTAAGATAGACAGGGAGGCGACGGGGTGTGATGGACTCGCCTGCGCATGCGGCGCCGCGGCCCGCCGCGTCGCCGCCTGCTCCGGCTCGTTCCAGGCTCGGTCTCGTAGGGGGGGTGGGGAGGGGGGTCACGACCCCCCTCCCACCCCCTGCTCGGCCTGGCACTAATGCACGCATTGCGCTTGGTTGAGAGGCGCAGTGCGGACATTCTGTTTTCCAACAATAGGATGCACGCAACCCCAGAGCCACACCCCTAAGATAGACAGGGAGGCGACGGGGTGTGACGGACTCGCCTGTGCATGCGGCACTGCGGCACGCCAGGTCGCAGCCTGCTCCGGCTCGTTCCAGGCTCGGCCTCGCAGGGGGGTGGGGAGGGGGGTCACGACCCCTCCTCCCACCCCCCTGCTCGGCCTCGCACTAACGCACGCAGTGCGCTTGGTTGACAGGCGCAGTGCGGACATTCTGTTTTTCCAACAATAGGACGCACACAACCCCAGAGCCACACCCCTAAGATAGACAGGGAGGCGACGTGGTGTGACTGACTCGCCTGCGCATGCGGCGCCGCGGCACGTCGCGTCGCCGCCTACTCCGGCTCGTTCGAGGCTCGGCCTCGCAGGGGGTGGGGAGGGGGGTCACGACCCCCCTCCCACCCCCTGCTCGGCCTGGCACTAATGCACGCATTGCGCTTGGTTGAGAGGCGCAGTGCGGACATTCTGTTTTCCAACAATAGGATGCACGCAACCCCAGAGCCACACCCCTAAGATAGACAGGGAGGCGACGGGGTGTGACGGACTTGCCTGCACTTTATATTATACACTTTTATATTATTTTTGGGACTAACCTATTAACCGGAGGCCCAGCCCAGAATTGCTGCTTTTTTGCCTATTTCAGAGTTTCACAGAAAAAGAATATCAAACGGAGTCCAAACGGAATGAAACCTTCGGGAACGTGATTTTCGGAACGAACGTGATCCAGACGACTTGGACCCTAAGTCAAGACATCAATCAGGAAGGCATGAGTTAGGGGGGCGCCCCCTCCACCCTCGTGGGGCCCATGTTGCTCCACCGACGTACTTCTTCCTCCTATATATACCTACGTACCCCCAAACTACCAGATACGGAGCCAAAAAACTAATTCCACCGCCGCAACCTTCTGTACCCGTGAGATCCCATCTTGGGGCTTTTTCCGGAGCTCCGCGGGAGGGGGCATCGATCACGGAAGGCTTCTACATCAACACCATAGCCTCTCCGATGATGTGCGAGTAGTTTACCTCAGACCTTCGGGTCCATAATTATTAGCTAGATGGCTTCTTTTCTCTCTTTGGATATCAATACAAAGTTCTCCACGATTCTCGTGGAGATCTATTCGATGTAATCTTCTTTTTTGGTGTGTTTGTTGAGACCGATGAATTGTGGGTTTATGATCAAGTTTATCTATGAACAATATGGTAATCTTCTCTGAATTCGTTTATGTATGATTGGTTATCTTTGCAAGTCTCTTCGAATTATCAGTTTGGTTTGGCCTACTAGATTGATCTTTCTTGCAATGGGAGAAGTGCTTAGCTTTGGGTTCAATCTTGCGGTGTCCTTTCCCAGTGACAGTAGGGGCAGCAAGGCATGTATTGTATTGTTGCCATCGAGGATAACAAGATGGGGTTTATATCATATTGCATGAGTTTATCCCTCTACATCATGTCATCTTACTTAAAGCATTACTCTGTTCTTATGAACTTAATACTCTAGATGCATGCTGGATAGCGGTCGATGTGTGGAGCAATAGTAGTAGATGCAGGAAGGAGTCGGTCTACTTGTCGCGGACGTGATGCCTATATACATGATCATACCTAGATATTCTCATAACTATGCTCAATTCTGTCAATTGCTCAACAGTAATTTGTTCACCCACCGTAATAGTTATGCTCTCGAGAGAAGCCACTAGTGAAACCTATGGCCCCCGGGTCTATCTTCTAGCATATTAATCTTCCAACACTTAGCTATTTTTATTGCCTTTTATTTTACTTTGCATCTTTATCATAAAAATACCAAAAATATTATCTTATCATATCTATCAGATCTCACTCTCATAAGTGACCGTGAAGGGATTGACAACCCCTTTATTGCGTTGGTTGCGAGGATTTATTTGTTTGTGTAGGTGCGAGGGACTCGTGTGTGGCCTCCTGCTGGATTGATACCTTGGTTCTCAAAAACTGAGGGAAATACTTACGCTGCTTTACTGCATCACCCTTTCCTCTTCAAGGGAAAACCAACACAGTGCTCAAGAGGTAGCAAGAAGTATTTCTGGCGCCGTTGCCGGGGATTCTATGCAAAAGTCAACATACCAAGTACCCATCACAAACCCTTATCTCCCACATTACATTATTTGCCATTTGCCTCTCGTTTTCCTCTCCCCCACTTCACCCTTGCCGTTTTATTCGCCCTCTCTTTTCCGTTTGCTTCTTTTTCGCTTGCTTGTCACTATGGCTCTACCTAGATCTGGTGATCTTTACCTTAAAAGGTTAGAAGAGATCGAAAGCAACGTCAGGAGTTTTATGGTTTTACAATTTGAGCATAATAATTTCTTTAGGAACGAGCTTAAAGAACAAAAAATCTTTATGGGTTACATGAATAAAGAGCTCGATGATATGTCTAAAGAATTTTACGGTTTGAAATCTCAGATTGCTCATCTAGAGAAGTTAATAGCTGAAGTTTCGAATAAGCAGGCCACCTTAGTTAATAAGATGGCTGCTAAGCTGGAAAATTTCTATGAAAATAAAGATGAAGATCTAAAAGTTATTGATGTGTCCCCTATTAAATCTTTGTTTTCCAATATGAATCTTGATAATGATGGGACTGAATATGAGCCACCTTTACCTAGAAGGCGTTCCAACAATTCGAAGTTTTTAATTCTTGATGCAAAAATTGGTAAAAGTGGGATTGAAGAGATCAAAACTCTAGATATTAATGAACCCACTATTTTGGATTTCAAGGAATTTAATTATGATAATTGCTCTTTGATAGATTGTATTTCCTTGTTGCAATCCGTGCTAAATTCCCCACATGCTTATAGTCAACATAAAGCTTTTACTAAACATATCGTTGATGCTTTGATGCAATCATATGAAGAAAAACTTGAGTTGGAGGTTTCTATACCTAGAAAAATTTATGATGAGTGGGAACCTACTATTAAAATTAAAATTAAAGATCATGAATGCTATGCTTTGTGTGATTTGGGTGCTAGTGTTTCCACGATTCCAAAAACTTTGTGTGATTTGCTAGGTTTCCGTGATTTTGATGATTGCTCTTTAAAACTGCACCTTGCGGATTCCACCATTAAGAAACCTATGGGAAGAATTAATGATGTTCTTATTGTTGCAAATAGGAATTATGTGCCCGTAGATTTTATTGTTCTTGATATAGATTGCAATCCTTCATGTCCTATTATTCTTGGTAGACCTTTCCTTAGAACGATTGGTGCAATTATTGATATGAACGGAGGGAATATTAGATTCCAATTTCCGTTAAGGAAAGGCATGGAACACTTCCCTAGAAAGAAAATAAAATTACCTTATGAATCTATTATGAGAGCCACTTATGGATTGCCTACCAAAGATGGCAATACCTAGATCTATCCTTGCTTTTATGCCTAGCTAGGGGCGTTAAACGATAGCGCTTGTTGGGAGGCAACCCAATTTTATTTTTAGTTTTTTTGCTTTTTGCTTATGTTTAGGAATAAATATTTGATCTAGCCTCTGGTTAGATGTTTTTTTATGTTTTAATTAGTGTTTGTGCCAAGTTAAACCTATAGGATCTTCTTGGATGATAGTTATTTGATGTTGCTAAAAATTCCAGAAACTTTCTGTTCACGAAAATAATTGTTAAAAATCACAAGAACGTGATCAAATATTGATTCCAATTGCTGCTGATCAATAAACAAATTATCTAGGTCGTCCTATTTTGGCCGAATTTTTGAAGTTCCAGAAGTTTGCTTTAGTTACAGATTACTACAGACTGTTCTGTTTTTGACAGATTCTGTTTTTCGTGTGTTGTTTGCTTATTTTGATGAATCTCTGGATAGTAAAATAGTTTATAAACCATAAAGAAGTTGGAATACAGTAGGTTTAACACCAATATAAATAAAGAATGAGTTCATTACAGTACCTTGAAGTGGTGTTTTGTTTTCTTTCGCTAACGGAGCTCATGAAATTTTCTGTTAAGTTTTGTGTTGTGAAGTTTTCAAGTTTTGGGTAAAAGATTTGATGGATTATGGAACAAGGAGTGGAACGAGCCTAAGCTTGGGGATGCCCATGGCACCCCAAGATAATCTAAGGACACCAAAAATCCAAAGCTTGGGGATGCCCCGGAAGGCATCCCCTCTTTCGTCTACTTCCATCGGTAACTTTACTTGGAGCTATATTTTTATTCACCACATGATATGTGTTTTGCTTGGAGCGTCTTGTATGATTTGAGTCTTTGCTTTTTAGTTTACCACAATCATCTTTGCTGTACACACCTTTTGAGAGAGACACACATGATTCGGAATTTATTAGAATACTCTATGCGCTTCACTTATATCTTTTGAGCTATATAGTTTTTGCTCTAGTGCTTCACTTATATCTTTTAGAGCATGGCGGTGGTTTTGTTTTATAGAAACTATTATTCTCTCATGCTTCACTTATATTATTTTGAGAGTCTTAAAACAGCATGGTAATTTGCTTAAATTAGGAAATTAATCCTAATATGTTAGGTATTCAAGACTAGTAAAAAACTTTCTTATGAGTGTGCTGAATGCTAAGAGAAGTTTGATGCTTGATGATTGTTTTGAGATATGGAGGTAGTGATAATAAAGTTGTGCTAGTTGAGTAGTTGTGAATTTGAGAAATACTTGTGTTGAAGTTTGTAAGTCCCGTAGCATGCACGTATGGTAAACGTTATGTAACAAATTTGAAACATGAGGTGTTCTTTGATTGTCCTCCTTATGAGTGGCGGTCAGGGACGAGCGATAGTCTTTTCCTACCAATCTATCCCCCTAGGAGCATGCGCGTAGTGCTTGGTTTTTGATGACTTGTAGATTTTTGCAATAAGTATGTGAGTTCTTTATGACTAATGTTGAGTCCATGGATTATACGCACTCTCACCCTTCCATCATTGCTAGCCTCTTCGGTACCGTGCATTGCCCTTTCTCACATTGAGAGTTGGTGCAAACTTCGCCGGTGTATCCAAACCCCGTGATATGATACGCTCTTTCACACATAAACCTCCTTATATCCTCCTCAAAACAGCCACCATACCTACCTATTATGGCATTTCCATAGCCATTCCGAGATATATTGCCATGCAACTTTCCACCGTTCCGTTTATCATGACACGTTCATCATTGTCATATTGCTTTGCATGATCATGTAGTTGACATCGTATTTGTGGCAAAGCCACCGTTCATAATTTTTTCATACATGTCACTCTTGATTCATTGCTATCCCGGTATACCGCCGGAGGCATTCATATAGAGTCATACTTTGTTCTAGTATCGAGTTGTAATCATTGAGTTGTAAATAAATAGAAGTGTGATGATCATCATTCATAGAGCATTGTCCCAAATAAAAAAAATAAAAAAGAAAAAGGCCAAAAAAAGAAGGCCCAAAGAAAGGGGGGGCAATGCTACTATCCTTTTTCCACACTTGTGCTTCAAAGTAGCACCATGATCTTCATGATAGAGAGTCTCTTGTTTTATCACTTTCATATACTAGTGGCAATTTTTCATTATAGAACTTGGCTTGTATATTCCAACAATGGGCTTCCTGAAATGCCCTAGGTCTTCGTGAGCAAGCAAGTTGGATGCACACCCACTTAGTTTCTTTTGTTGAGCTTTCATGCATTTGTAGCTCTAGTGCATCCGTTGCACTGCAATCCCTACTCCTTGCATTAACATCAATCGATGGGCATCTCCATAGCTCATTGATTAGCCGGTTGATGTGAGACTTTCTCCTTTTTTTGTCTTCTCCGCATAACCCCCATCATTATATTCTATTCCACCCATAGTGCTATATCCATGGCTCACGCTCATGTATTGCGTGAAGGTTGAAAAAGTTTGAGATTACTAACGTATGAAACAATTGCTTGGCTTGTCATCGGGGTTGTGCATGATGAGAGCATTCTTGTGTGACGAAAATGGAGCATGACTAAACTATATGATTTTGTAGGGATGAACTTTCTTTGGCCATGTTATTTTGAGAGGACATAATTGCTTAGTTAGTATGCTTGAAGTATTATTACTTTTATGTCAATATTAAACTTTTATCTTGAATCTTTCGGATCTGAATATTCATACCACAATTAAGAGAATTACATTGAAGTTATGCCAAGTAGCATTCCACATCAAAAATTCTGTTTTTATCATTTACCTACTCGAGGACGAGCAGGAATTAAGCTTGGGGATGCTTGATACGTCTCCAACGTATCTATAATTTTTGATTGTTCCGTGCTATATTATATTCTGTTTTGGACATTAATGGGCTTTATTATACACTTTTATATTATTTTTGGGACTAACCTATTAACTGAGGGCCCAGCCCAGAATTGCTGTTTTTTGCCTATTTCAGAGTTTCGCAGAAAAAGAATATCAAACGGAGTCCAAACGAAACGAAACATTTGGGAACGTGATTTTCGGAAGGAACGTGATCCAGAGGACTTGGACCCTACGTCAAGACATCAACCAGGAAGGCACGAGGTAGGGGGGCGCGCCTACCCCCCTGGGTGCGCTCTCCACCCTCGTGGGGCCCACGTTGCTCCACCGACGTACTTCTTCCTTCTATATATACCTACGTACCCCCAAACTACCAGATACGGAGCCAAAAACCTAATTCCACCGCCGCAACCTTCTGTACCCATGAGATCCCATCTTGGGGCCTTTTCCGGAGCTCCGCCGGAGGGGGCATCGATCACGGAGGGCTTCTACATCAACACCATAGCCTCTCCGATGATGTGTGAGTAGTTTACCTCAGACCTTCGGGTCCATAGTTATTAGCTAGATGGCTTCTTCTCTCTCTTTGGATCTCAATACAAAGTTCTCCAAGATTCTCGTGGAGATCTATTCGATGTAATCTTCTTTTGCGGTGTGTTTGTTGAGACCGATGAATTGTGGGTTTATGATCAAGTTTATGTATGAACAATATTTGAATCTTCTCTGAATTCTTTTATGTATGATTGGTTATCTTTGCAAGTCTCTTTGAATTATCAGTTTGGTTTGGCCTACTAGATTGATCTTTCTTGCAATGGGAGAAGTGCTTAGCTTTGGGTTCAATCTTGCGGTGTCCTTTCCCAGTGACAGTAGGGGCAGCAAGGCACGCATTGTATTGTTGCCATCGAGGATAATAAGATGGGGTTTATATCATATTGCATGAGTTTATCCCTCTACATCATGTCATCTTACTTAAACCGTTACTCTGTTCTTATGAAATTAATACTCTAGATGCATGCTGGATAGCGGTCGATGTGTGGAGTAATAGTAGTAGATGCAGGCAGGAGTCAGTCTACTTGTCGCGAACGTGATGCCTATATACATGATCATACCTAGATATTCTCATAACTATGCTCATTTCTGTCAATTACTCAAGAGTAATTTGTTCACCCACCATAATACTTATGCTCTCGAGAGAAGCCACTAGTGAAACCTATGGCCCCCGGGTCTATCTTCCATCATATTAATCTTCCAACACTTAGCTATTTTTATTGCCTTTTATTTCACTTTGCGTCTTTATCATAAAAATACCAAAGATATTATCTTATCATATCTATCAGATCTCACTCTCGTAAGTGACCGTGAAGGGATTGATGATACGTCTCCAACGTATCTATAATTTATGAAGTATTCATGCTATTATATTATCCTTCTTAGATGTTTTATATGCATTTATATGCTATTTTATATGATTTTTGGGACTAACCTATTAACCTAGAGCCTAGTGCCAGTTTCTGTTTTCTCCTTGTTTTTGAGTTTTGCAGAAAAGGAATACCAAACAGAGTCCAATTGACGTGCCAATTTTTGATGATTTTTTATGGACCAAAAGAAGACCATAGAGCATCGGAGTTGGGCCAGAAGAGTACCTGGCTTCCCACGAGGGTGGGGGGCGTGCCCACCCCCCTGGGCGCATGGGCCTGCCTCATGGACAGCTCAGGCACCTCCTTGACGTGGGACCGACGGCAAAAATTCCTATAAATACAGAAACCTCAGAAAATTAACCTAGATCGGGAGTTCCACCGCCAGAAGCCTCTATAGCCACGATAAATCAATCTAGGCCCTCTCCGGCACCCTGCCGGAGGGGGAATCACCGGTGGCCATGGAGGAGTATCCCGGAGAGGCCATCATCGCCATGAAGGCCAAGGATCAGAGGGAGAACCTTTCCCCATCTTGGGGGGAGGCCATGGAGGAGGAAGCACAAGGGGGAGAACCTCTCCTCCTCTCTCTTGGTGGTGCCGGAGTGCCATCGGGAGGGGAACCATCGCCGCGGTGATCGTCTTCATCAACATCACCATCATCATCACCATCCTCATCTCTTTTACGCGGTCCACCCTCCCGCACCCCGCTGTAATCCCTACTTGAACATGGTGCTTTATGCCACATATTATGATCCAATGATGTGTTGCCATCCTATGATGTTTTGAGTAGATATCCTTTGTCTTTGGGTTGATTGATGATCTAGATTGGTACAAGTTGTATGTTTTATTTTGGTGCTGTCCTATTGTGCCCTCTGTGTCGCGCAAGCGTGAGGGATTTCCGCTGTAGGGTGTTGCAATACGTTCATGATTCGCTTATAGTCGGTTGGTTGAGTGACAGAAGCATAAACCCGAGTAAGGGGGTTGTTGCGTATGGGATAAAGGGGACTTGATGCTTTAATGCTATGGTTGGGTTTTACCTTAATGATCTTTAGTAGTTGCAGATGCTTGCTAGAGTTCCAATCATAAGTGCATATGATCCAAGAAGAGAAAGTATGTTAACTTATGCCTCTCCCTCATATTAAATTGCAATGACGACCACCGGTCTTGTTAATAATTGCCTAGGACAATTCCGCACACCGATCCATCATTATTCCACACTTGCTATTTATAATATTTAGTAATATATTCTAACTTTATGATAACAACACCTACTTTTATATTTTAGCTCTCCGATACCATGCAAAGTTATCCTCTTCATACCCACAACGTAGTTTTATTTCTCGTTTCTAGTTGGAAGCAAACGTTCGGTGTATGTAGAGTCGTATTAGTGGCAGATAGGACTTGAGAGAATATTGATCTTACCTTTAGCTCCTTGTGGGTTCTACACTCCATACTTATCACTTCCATCTTTGGAAATTGCTACGATGATTCCCTGCACTTGGGGATTATCAAGCTCTTTTCTGGCGCCGTTGCCGGGGAGCAATAGCGTGGGGTTGATATTCTCGTGTGTGCTTGCTTGCTTTCTCCACTAAGTAGATTATGTTTTTCCTTTTTGTTTCTGTTTAGTTGTGGGTGAAACATAATTTTTTTTTAAAGAATGAAAATACAAAAAAAATTACTTGCCTTTCATGCCTAAAAAGTTTTTCAAAAAAGAGAAGTGATTGGAAAGTTATGCATTGAAGAAGTGAGGGTCGACCTTGAGCACTTGTGTTCATGCTCACGGAAACAATGTAGAATTTTTCATGGAAGTTTCTCTGTAAATAATTATCCCCTTGTATATATCCATTGTATTATAAAAATAATGTGCCAAGCTTTGGTTTTAGGATGATTAGATTGCTTGTTTACTATGTGCAGAACAAAAACAGAAACTTACTGCTGTAGTGCATGAATTTACATTTTTTACTGGAAGGTCAGATGGGTCTGAAACTTTTTTGCACATTACTTCTGTAAAAAAATTTCAAATTGTCAAATTTATTTCATAATTGTAGGAGTTACAGAAGTTTACCAAACTTCCAGATTACTACAGACTGTTCTGTTTTTAACAGATTCTGTTTTGCGTGTGTTGTTTGCTTATTTCGATGAATCTATGGCTAGTATCAGGGGGTATAAACCATGGAGAAGTTGAATACAGTAGGTTTAAAACCAATATAAATAAAGAATGAGTTCATTACAGTACCTAAAGGTAGTGATTTGCTTTATTACACTAACGGATCTCACAAAGTTTTTGTTAAAGTTTTGTGTGGATGAAGTGTTCGAAGATCGAGGAACTATCAATATGAGAAGAATAAAGAGAGGCAAGAGTTCAAGCTTGGGGATGCCCAAGGCACCCCAAGTAAATATTTCAAAGGCTCAAGCATCTAAGCTTGGGGATGCCCCGGTTGGCATCCCATCTTTCTTCTTCAACAATTATCGGTATACCTCGGTTTTTGTTTTGTTCACATGATCTGTGTCCTTTGTTTTTTGTTTTTCCTTTAAGAACCATGCTAGCATGAGATAGCCCTTCATTGATTTATAGAATACTTTATGTGCTTCACTTATATCTTTTAAGTATGATCTTATAGAATTGCTCTTTGTGCTTCACTTAAATCTTTTGAGTATGGTTTTATAGAATGCTTCGTGTGCTTCACTTACATATTTTGAGCTTGGATATTGGTTTGTCTATATTAATTGTAGAATGCTCCATGAACTTCACTTATATCTTTTGGAGTACGAATAATACTATAATTTAAAGTTGGTTTGGAAGAGTGTCAACTTTAGGAATTAGTGATCCCACTATTTTGGAGGGTGTTGAATCTTAATTAGTGTGATATTTATGAAAGAGGATTTGGAAGAGTGTCAACTTTAGCTAATAATGATTCCACTATTTCGGAAGAGGTTCCAATTGAGTATGAGAACAAAGTTGCTTTCCATGATTCTACTGAAAATTATTATGAGGGAGGAATACATGCTTGTAGGAGTTGCAATAATATCAAGTTTCCTCTCTATGTGCTTAAAGTTTTGAAGTTATACTTGTTTTGCCTTCCTATGCTAGTTGATTATTGTTCCCATAAGTTGTGTGCTCACAAAATCCCTAGGCATAGGAAGTTGGTTAGAATCAATTGTGCTAGTCATATTCTTCATGATGCTCTCTTTATGTTTCAATTCTTATCTTTTATGTGAGCATCATTGAAATCATCATGCCTAGCTAAAAGGCATTAAAGAAAAGCGCTTGTTGGGAGACAACCCAACATTTACCCTTACTGTTTTTGTGTGTCTACATGATTAATCTACTGTAGTAATCATGTTTTATAGTTTTTGTTTCAATAAAGTGCCAAGTAAGACCTTTGGGAAGACTTGGGTGAAAGTTAATGTGATCTTGCTGTAAAAAACACAAACTTTGCGCTCACGAGATTAGCTGTCATTTTTTTTACAGAAGAATGATTTTGAGTTGATTATTTTTGAAGAAGATTAATAGACAAATTCCTCACGTCCACCAATTTATTTCATAATTTTTGGAGTAGCTGAAGTATGGTTTATGTTCAGATCATTACAGACTGTTCTGTTTCTGACAGATTCTGTTTTCATTGCATAGTTTGCTTGTTTTCTAATTTCTATGACTTATATTTCTCAATATAAATTGTAGAAATGATATGGTACAGTAGACATTGTGTGGTAACAATTATGAACCTTGTCTTAGACAGTACCAGAGTGGATGGTTTACTCTTTATCATACTAACCTATCTCACGAAGTTCCGTTAAGTTTTGTGTGATTGAAGTTTTCAAGCTTTGGGTGAGGTATCGATATGAGGAGAATAAGGAGTGGAAAGACCCTAAGCTTGGGGATGCCCAAGGCACCCCAAGGTAATATTCAAGTAAGACTCAAGTACCTAAGCTTGGGGATGCCCCGGAAGGCATCCCCTCTTTCGTCTTCAAAACTATCGGTATACCTTACTCGGAGCTATATTTTTATTCGTCACATGATATGTGTTTTGCTTGGAGCGTATTTTCAATTTTACTTGCTGTTTGAATAAAATCATTGGATCTGAAATATTGAATGAAAAAGAATCCTCCCATGGCTAGTTAATTATTTGACTACTCAGTGTTCTTCACTCATAGCTTTTGGAGTAGTTTGTCATTTACTCATGTCCTTCACGTATATCCTATGAGTAAATGGTTGAATAAATTGAATGTCATAAACCTGAATTTATATATGTTTCATATGCTTATAACATGGGGAGTAATGACTTCACACATAATAAGTATAGGTAGTAAACTTATTGAAAGTCAGCAAACGTAGAATTGGTCACTTGAACAATTCATGAAAGAATATTGAAGGAAGAGGGATTTCTCATATAAATATACTATCTTGGACATCTTTTGTAATTGTGAGCACTCATTAAAATATGACATGCTAAAAGGTTGATGTTGGACAAGGAAGACAACGTAATGGGTTATGTTTTCTTATATCTGAAATAAAGTACATTGTCATGGATCGCCCAACACGTTGAGCTTGCCTTTCCCCCTCATGCTAGCCAAATTCTTTGCACTAAGTAGAGATACTACTTGTGCTTCCAAATACCCTTAAACCCGGTTTTGCCATGAGAGTCCACCATACCTACCTATGGATTGAGTAAGATCCTTCAAGTAAGTTGTCATCGGTGCAAGCAATAAAAATTGCTCTCTAGATATGTATGATTGATTAGTGTGGAGGAAATAAGCTTTATACGATCTTGTGATGTGGAAGAAATAAAAGCGACGGACTGCATAATAAAGGTCCATATCACAAGTGGCAATATAAAGTGACGTTTATTCGCATTAAGATTTTGTGCATCCAACCCTGAAAGCGCATGGCAACCTCTGCTTCCCTCTGCGAAGGGCCTATCTTTTACTTTTATCTCTTACCCTTATGCAAGAGTCATGGTGATTTTTCACCTTTCCTTTTTACATTTTATCCTTTGGCAAGCACATTGTGTTGGAAAGATTCTGATATATATATCCAATTGGATTTAAGGCATCATGAACTATTATTGTTGACATTACCCTTGAGGTAAAAGGTTGGGAGGCGAAACTATAAGCCCCTATCTTTCTCTGTGTCCGATTAAAACTTTGAACCCATAAATATCACGTGAGTGTTAGCAATTGTGAAAGACTAAATGATAGTTGAGTATGTGGAGTTTGCTAAATCAAAGCTCAGACATAGACCCTTCCTGAAAATAAGATGAATTGCAATTGTTTGATGACTGAGAATATAGTTTGTTAGTTTCAAGAAAGTTTATGATCTATACTTTAACATGTGAATAGCTTGTTACTTGATCATGAAAATTTTTATGAGATGAGCTACTATTATGACATATAATGATGCTAGAAAAAGTGATTGGAATTATCATTGATCAAACTTAAGCACTTGCTAGCATTCACACTTCATAAATTATTTCTTTTATCATTTACCTACTCGAGGACGAGCAGGAATTAAGCTTGGGGATGCTGATACGTCTCCAACGTATCTATAATTTATGAAGTATTCATGCTATTATATTATCCATCTTAGTTGTTTTATATGCATTTATATGCTATTTTTTATATGATTTTTGGGACTAAAATATTAACCTAGAGCCCAGTGCCAGTTTCTGTTTTCTCCTTGTTTTTGAGTTTTGCAGAAAAGGAACACCAAACGGAGTCCAATTGACGTGCCAATTTTGATGATTTTTTATGGACCAAAAGAAGACCACGGAGCATCAGAGTTGGGCCAGAAGAGTCTCGGGCTGCCCACGAGGGTGGGGGGCGCGCCCACCCCCTGGGCGCGTGGGCCTGCCTCGTGGACAGCTCGGGCACCTCCTTGACGTGAGATCGACGCCAAAAATTCCTATAAATACAGAAACATCGGAAAATTAACCTAGATCGGGAGTTCCGCCGCCAGAAGCCTCTGTAGACATGAGAAATCAATCTAGGCCCTCTCCGGCACCCTGCCGGAGGGGGCCATCATCACCGGTGGCCATGGAGGAGTATCCCAGAGAGGCCATCATCGCCATGAAGGCCAAGGATCAGAGGGAGAACCTTTCCCCATCTAGGGGGGAGGCCATGGACAAGGAAGCACAAGGGGGAGAACCTCTCATCCTCTCTCTTGGTGGTGCCGGAGTGCCATCGGGAGGGGAACCATCGCCGCCGTGATCGTCTTCATCAACATCGCCATCATCATCACCATCCTCATCTCTTTTACGCGGTCCACTCTCTCGCACCCCGCTGTAATCCCTACTTGAACATGGTGCTTTATGCCACATATTATGATCCAATGATGTGTTGCCATCCTATGATGTTTTGAGTAGATATCCTTTGTCTTTGGGTTGATTCATGATCTAGATTGGTATGAGTTGTATGTTTTATTTTGGTGCTGTCCTATTGTGCCCTCCGTGTTGCGCAAGCGTGAGGGATTCCCGCTGTAGGGTGTTGCAATACGTTCATGATTCGCTTATAGTGGGTTGCTTGAGTGACAGAAGCATAAACCTGAGTAAGGGGGTTGTTGCGTATGGGATAAAGAGGACTTGATGCTTTAATGCTATGGTTGGGTTTTACCTTAATGATCTTTAGTAGTTGCGGATGCTTCCTAGAGTTCCAATCATAAGTGCATATGATCCAAGAAGAGAAAGTATGTTAGCTTATGCCTCTCCCTCATATGAAATTGCAATGACGACTACCGGTCTTGTTAATAATTTCCTAGGACAATTCCGCACACCGATCCATCATTATTCCATACTCGCTATTTATAATATTTAGTAATATATTCTAACTTTATGATAACAACACCTACTTTTATATTTCAGCTCTCCGATACCATGCAAAGTTATCCTCTTCATACCCACAACGTAGTTTTATTTCTCGTTTCTAGTTGGAAGCAAACGTTCGGTGTACGTAGAGTCGTATTAGTGGCAGATAGGGCTTGAGAGAATATTGATCTTACCTTTAGCTCCTTGTGGGTTCGACACTCCATACTTATCACTTCCATCTTTGGAAATTGCTACGATGATTCCCTGCACTTGGGGATTATCAATTGGCAACCCCTTTATTGCGTTGGTTGCGAGGATTTATTTGTTTGTGTAGGTGCGAGGGACTCGTGCGTGGCCTCCTACTGGATTGATACCTTGGTTCTCAAAAACTGAGGGAAATACTTACGCTGCTTTACTGCATCACCCTTTCCTCTTCAAGGGAAAACCAACGCAGTGCTCAAGAGGTAGCAAGAAGTATTTCTGGCGCCGTTGCCGGGGATTCTACGCAAAATTCAACATACCAAGTACCCATCACAAACCCTTATCTCCCACATTACATTATTTGCCATTTGCCTCTCGTTTTCCTCTCCCCGACTTCACCCTTGCCGTTTTATTCGCCCTCTCTTTTCCGTTTGCCTCTTTTTCGCTTGCTTGTCACGACCCCTCCTCCCACCCCTCCTGCTCGGCCTCGCGCTAACGCACGCAGTGCGCTTGGTCGACAGGCGCTGTGCAGACATTTTGTTTTTCCAACATTAGGACGCACACAACCCCAGAGCCACACCCCTAAGATAGACAGGGATGCGATGGGGTGTGACGGACTCGCCTGCGCATGCGGCGCCGCGGCATGCCGCATCGCTGCCTGCTCCAGCTCGTTCTAGGCTCGGCCTCGCAGGGGGTGGGGAGGGGGGGTCAAGACCCCCTCCCACCCTCCTGCTTGGCCTCGCGCTAACGCACGCAGTGCGCTTGGTTGACAGGCGCAGTGCGGACATTCTGTTTTTCCAACAATAGGACGCATGCAACCCTAGAGCCACACCCCTAAGATAGACAGGGAGGCGACGGGGAGTGACGGACTCGCCTGCGCATGCGGCGCCGCGGCACGCCGCATCGCCGCATGCTCCGGCATGTTCTAGGCTCGGCCTCGCAGGGGGGTGGGGAGGGGGGTCACGACCCCCCTCCCACCCTCCTGCTCGGCCTCGCGCTAACACACGCAGTGCGCTTGGTTAACAGGCAGAATGCGTACATTCTGTTTTTCCAACAATAGGACGCACACAACCCTAGAGCCACACCCCTAAGATAGACAGGGAGGCGACGGTGTGTGACGGACTCGCCTGCACATGCGGCGTCGCGGCACGCCGCGTCGGTGCCTGCTCCGGCTCGTTCCAGGCTCGGCCTCGCAGGGGGGTTGGGAGGAGGGGTCACAACCACCCCTCCCACCCTCCTGCTCGGCCTCACGCTAACGCATGTAGTGCGCTTGGTTGAGCGGCGCAGTGCGGACATTCTATTTTTCCAACAATAGGACGCATGCAACCCCAGAGCCACACCCCTAAGATAGATAGGGAGGCGACCGGGTGTGACGGACTCGCCTACGCATGCGGCGCCGTGGCACGCCGCGTCGCCGCCTGTTTTGGCTCGTTCCAGGCTCGGCCTCGCAGGGGGTGGGGAGGGGGGTCACGACCCCCCTCCCACCCCCCTGCCCGGCCTCGCGCTAACGCACGTAGTGTGTTATGTACAGGGAATACAAGAGCAATACAAATCTATATACAACTAAAAAAATGGGGGGGGGGGAGGGGGCGAACCCCCCTACCTTACCGTACAAACAATAAAATAAACCAACTGCATGACACATCTATAGGCAAAGTAGTGCATTTGGTTAGGCAAAGCAGTGCATTTTGTTAGGCAAAGCAATGCTGTATCATAAAGCAATGCAGTTCCAGGATACACACATGAATACAGGGTCTGCGGCAAAGTGCAGCAAAAAAAACAGGTGCATCACAAACTTGTAGACAAATGCAGTGCATTTTGTTGGACGAAGAAGTTCGGCATCACTTGCAATGCAGTTTATGGGACACATACGATACATATAAGCGTGACAAATGCCACTTCACACAGAACGTGGTTGTCAACAAAATAAAAATATACACATATATATACTGTATGAGGTATTTATATAAAATACATATACATATACAAATTCGTCCATATACATTGCTGCTAAAAGCAGACGAAACCACAACAAACAGAAAACAAAAGTCTTTTCATACATTATCTACCTTAGACAGCACACAGTGCACAACATGAACCCTAGTTCTTGTCCATACACACGCTTTTACCAAGTAGAAACAATGCCAACATGACTGTTACCGCGTCTGCGACTGCGTCTGCGATTGCGACAGGGAAGTAAGCCCGAGGTCCGCAATCAGATCTCGTAGCTCAAGCGGCATGTCTTCATAACACAACATGTTCGAAGGATTGAACAGCAGCTGGAACATGTACTCCGCCTTCCAATCTTCAACAGCAGGCTAAAAAAGAAAATGAAAAAATGCAGGTAGTGATTAAATAAAAGGTTGTCATAAAGAAAAAAAGTGAAAAAAGTAAAATAATAAAAAAAGTAGCAAGAAAAATAAGAAAATAGAGAAGGTGTTACATCAGATTTGATATTTTTCTCAACTAGACGTTGGCCGTCATAAAACTGCGTCAACCTCATAACATAGATTCCGCACTAGTTTGCTCCCTGCGCTGGCACGACCGGGTAAGACGGCTTCTCTGCCAATTTAACCTAGTCAGGTTGGTTCTTAGATTTATACATTTTTTCACCATAAATCGCCTTCAGCAGCTGAGTCATCCTCCTCATCTAGCAAGAAAAAGGAAGCAGAAGGTAAAAATAACACACACCATAGATCAAATTACTATTCAGACAAACCAAAAATTACAAAAGTTGTTCTCAACGTCTAGACAGTCCCTCTTTTAAAATGCACGTGAGGTCATTTCCTTTTATCTCCTTTTTTACACAGATTATGGGGGGTGTGAGAAAATGCAGTTCTGTCACCCATATGTTGCAGTGCACTACATAAACAAGTGTGGTTCTATGTGTGCTAACATTGCATGTGCAGTTTATAAAAAAATGTAGTAGGAGAAACGCAAAAAAGCTTTGCACTTGGCAAGAAAAAATGACATACCACTTCAGTGCAATCTGAGTGGTAGTCAGTCCTGCGCCACTTTGTCGTGACATCAGGATAGGCAGTGTCATGGATATCAAACGTCTGGCGATGCTAGTTCATCGTGTATAAGGAATAATGACCATCCTTGGAGCGCGGCATCATAATCTGTTCACATAAAAAAACAAAGAATGAAATGAAAAGTTATTTCGACACGTAGCACTAGGACCACTGTTCCAAAAATAACTATAAAAAATGCAACAAACCAGAAAAATAAATGACGGAAAACAATGAACTTACCAGTTTTGTATCCAACAGGTTTACGTCGTCACTCACAAAAACCTTGAACTGGTTAACTGCATCTTGTAAAACAAACGGGCTATGCACAACTGGCAACATAGGGTTTAAATCATCATCTCTCATCACAAAGGTTTCCATTTGAAGAACATACTGCACAGAAAAAAGAACAAAAAAAGGACATGAAAAAAGAATAAACAATGCATGCAGGCATGGACATAAAAAAACCAGTACAATAGAAAAAAATGACAGCACACGTTTACCGTGATAAATAAAGGTGAAAGTAGCACACGTCCACCAGAATGATAAACTAAACCCATTTCAGGGTCTTGCTTCTAGTACTTGATGACAAAATCCATGTGATACGAATCCATTAAAGCTCCTTTGCCAAATGTATTATGGATATAGTCAACAGTGTAAGTATCAAGATCACCAAAAGGACTATTCACCATAAAGAACGCATTCCTGCAGTAAACATACACAGATGGGATCAATAAAATTAAAATTAAAAACAGAACACACAAAAAGGATTAAGGGCACACACATAAAACTTACTCGTGGTATTTGTTTACAATATCTTTGCTGAGAACAAGATCTTTTATTTTCCTTGCCTCATCAATATATTTGAACCTCGGAGGCTTCAATTTCTCTATAGAGCATCTCAACTTAAAAGCCCTCTCACCTGCCCTCTTGTTCAAAAATATTTGAACGTCATCCACAGGAGGACGATTAATTGCGGCACTCCTAGTCCTAGTGACGCGAGGACACGGCGTAACAAAATCATCATCATCAACATCAAATACATCGCATGGAGAGCTAGGTCGAGAAACACTTCCACCATCAGGTCCAGACGCCACAACTGTGTTCAAACCATCTCCAGCCAAAGAACCAGAATTATCTGGAGAGATTTCAATGGCACAATCCTCCATAACCACCTCAGAACCCTGGGACTCGAACAATGACGTACAACCTTCATGAAGCCCCCCATCAAAACCTAAAAATGTGTAGAAAAAACACGGAAACACTCAGCACAAAATACAAAACCAAAAAACATGTAATACATCTCATTAAAATAAAAAATGCAGTTCACTAAAGAATAGAATGCAGCACAATTGTCTACATTAATGCAGTCCACTTGTCTACAACAATGCAGAACAAAATGTATACAACAATGCAGCCCACTTGTATACAACAATGCAGCCCACTTGTGAAGAACAATGCAGCTCACTTTCCCAAAAAATAAAATGCATCTCACTAACACAACAAATAAATATACACATCCATTTTAAATCACGAACTTAACTAAACAAACTAGTAGAAAAATAAGCCAATAAGAACCGGAAGCAAGCAGTAGACAAAATATAAATCAAGGAAGGATAAAGAAGTTCACTAAAACAACCTTTATCTGCAAACATTAAAAGTGATGTTAAATCAAGGGAAAACTTTCTCGATGTGAGCTAACTATAGAGCATGGCCTTTCTGATGTAGCCAATGTGCTCCACCCCAAACTGAGCAACTCGAACACCATCCCAAGTCTGCAAGAATTGAAACATATAGAATCCACAATCATGCCTGCAATAAAAGAATAAAAAACATCAGCTTCACAAAATGAAATAAAAAAAACTTGAGCAGTATGGTGGAGAGGGGCTGTACGGAACACACCCATTTGGCTGCATTGGGACAATGACATGTTTCAACACAAATCCATCAAGTGTAGTAGGATTTATCGGCTCATCAGAACTTGAGCTTCCTTCTTTCCATGCACGCTTGATATTTTTAACCATCCTCCTAAAAACCCTGATCGCATCAGGGCTGCCAGGTCTATTGAGCGAGTCAAGAAATTCAAACTGCCTTTCTTTCACATTTAACGCAACTACACAATAATGAACAACGCCACCCCTCATCTCTGGCGGATCAAAAGTTGCAAAAAGGACCTGTTCGAAGCACGAATAAATAAATAAAATTATTATAAGAAGAAGAAACAAACACTATAAAAACAAACATGCAAAATATAGTTTTTGACACATAAAAACGTTACTCAGCATATACTTTTTATCAACACGCTCCTCGGCTTTTGAAGAGAACATCATTTTAACACTCCTGCCTACAGTACCACCATTCCAAATATTTGTCTGTCAAAACAAAACCAAAAATCAAATAGTACTCAAGCAAACAGGTCGTCGCACGAAAATCAGAAAAGAAAATAAAAAAATAAAACAAAAATTTCTGCATTCTTACACAAATATGGTACGGGACAACCATTGTCGGAGATCCCTTAAACTTATCTACCAGCAAAGAAACCCCAAGATCTACAAGGCTTGTAGTGAGCATCCCTTTATCCCAAAAGGATTGACCAACTTCGCCAATGGTAATATCAGCCATCTCAGTTTTAAAAGCAATCATGTCCCTGAATTTTTCATGAAAAACTGAAACATAAGATACTAAATAAATAACAACAAAGAAAAAGGGGTAAATACCAAAATTAGAAAATACATATGAAAAAAACAATTTCAAAAAGATCATACTTCTTCTTCTTGTCCTTTCGAACCCTCGTAACAGCAGTGTACAACTCATTGTATCTTTTCAGAAGAGCTGGATCAATTCTCGACGGTGTCACAACAGGGAGTTCGTCATCTGTAATAAAAAGATGAAGTTCACTTATCCAAATAATGAAGTTCAAATATTAAGATAAGGAAATTCTGCTAGCTATTTTGAAAATCATAAACAAAAGATCAAGTTTCACTTATCATTAAACATCTAATACAAATACCATCGTAATTAAACAAAATGAAATGAGAAAAACTTCAACTGCACTGTTCGAAATAAAACTCTTGCCTTCAGTGTTAGAGTCTTCATGCTGTTGTTCTTCAGAGTTGACAAAAACATTTTCTTGGGTAGGTTGCGACGAATCCACCACAACCTCACTGGACTGCCCTTCTGCAGCAACATCAGCATTCTCTGGATTTACAATAGTCTGGTCAACCGCAACGTCCTTAGATACTTCAGCTACATGAGGCTCCACTCTCGATACTTCAGGAACATCGTTGGCCGCCAGACAAACAGGGGAAGCAACAACACTAACAACAGGGACGACATTCTCTAGCGGCTTTTCAATGCCAAAATCAGAATCTTCATGCCGACTAGGAGAAACAGCATCATGTGATTCTTGAGCTACAGAAGGGTCTGCACAGTGAACGGCAACCGATGCAGAAGCATCAACACTGCCACCACCATCAACAACACAACCACCCTGATTCAGATCAACGTGAACTTCCACGTTTTCTTCTCCAGGCTGTGGAAAGTTTAAAAAACACACAATAACACAAAATGAGCGTGGGGATAATTAACACAACAACACACAGGACACTTATGTCAAAGACTGCTGACAACATACACAGAACAACTACAGTCCACATATGCAAAACAACTGCAACCCACGTGTGTCAAAACAACTACAACTGCAACCCACATATACGTAAAAAAGAACTGCAGTTCACTTTGTCAAACGCTGCAGTTCAGTTATGTTAAATACTGAAGCTTACGTATGTAAAACATTATGGACCACGCATGCGAAAAGAACTGCAGTTCACTTCTGTCAAAGATTGAAGCTCACACATGTAAAACTATTGCAGCTAACATATGTAAATGAAAATGCATATGAGTGAACATAACAGCGTACATCAAGTTTATAACAACAACAAAAAATTAGATTACAACACACTAACAGAACAAGTAATACAAGCTACAACAACCGGAGGGGACGATGTATCAGCCAAGACCTCAGCCTTCCCAGAGCCATCGTAGGACTCTTTGTGCACATCACAAGAAGCAACACCAGTCTACGGGCATAGAACAAACAAAAAACGAAAATAAGATGGTAACGGCCAAAAAAGAAAAAACTTCAACTTTGCACAAGAGGTACATACTTTACAACCGTGAAGTACACAAAAATACAATAAAAATGGAAAGCAACAAATGCAAGTTTAAGAAGAGGAACGCATGGCAGAAGAGACATGGCAGAAGTACTTGTACCTCACCAATTCCATCGTTCCTAGTTCCATGGACACCAGAAGATTCCAGTCCAGCCTATCACAAAAAATAGTGAGGAGCAGTCCACATAATACACAAAAGAGGTTCAAAGCCACAAAAAACCTAGAACATACATTATCAACGCCAACGCCACCGTCCTGACGGTTCATTTCATCCAAAATATGCCCAACATCCTTCTCATACCGACCGCATTTTTCCTCCTGTGAATGTCTCAATTGAGCATAGGAAGACCGAACATTCGTCACTGCAATCTTCAGGCTTTCAATCAGGCCACAATCAAAATTGTGAGCAGCAACAATATCTTCGTCTCGTGGGCCATGGCTGAGGGAGTCCTGGATTAGGGGGTCCTCGGACAGCCGGACTATTCGACTATGAAGACACAAGATCGAAGACTTCGTCCCATGTCCGGATGGGACTCTCCTTGGCGTGGAAGGCAAGCTTGGCAATACGGATATGTAGATCTCCTCCCTTGTAACCGACACTGTGTAATCCTAGCCCCCTCCGGTGTCTATATAAACCGGAGGGTTTAGTCCGTAGGACAACAACAATCATACCATAGGCTAGCTTCTAGGGTTTAGCCTCTACGATCTCGTGGTAGAGCAACTGTTGTAATACTCATATCATCAAGATCAATCAAGCAGGAAGTAGGGTATTACCTCCATCGAGAGGGCCCGAACATGGGTAAACATCGTGTCCCCCGCCTCCAGTTACCATCCGCCTTAGACGCACAGTTCGGGACCCCTACCCGAGATCCGGCGGTTTTAACACAGACATTGGTGCTTTTATTGAGAGTTCCACTGTGCCGTCACCATAAGGCTTGATGGCTCCTTCGATCATCGGCAACGATGCAATCCAGGGTGAGGTTTTCCTCCCCGGACAGATCTTCGTATTCGGCGGCTTCGTACTGCGGGCCAACTCGCTTGGCCATCTGGAGCAGATCGAAAGCTACGCCCTGGCCGTCAGGTCAGGTTTGGAAGCTTAAATTATACTGCCGATATCCGCGGAGACTTGATCTTCGACGGATTCGAGCCCGCGTCAGGTGCGCCGCACAGTCACAACGGGCATGACTTAGCTCTGCCGACGGACAGTGTTCGGGAGATCCCACCTGCAGCTACTCCGGCTTTCAATCCGGAACAGATTGCGCCGTCCGAGGACGGGTGGATGGACCCCGCCACGGAGGCCGCACACTCAGCAGCGATAGAGCCGAATACTGACTTCACCACCTATGAGACCTGTGTCGCCGGATCCTCGGATTCGTCCCCGGCCACAGGCCCCGAACCGCCTGCGTCCATGCCTATCGAATCTGATTGGGCGCCGATCATGGAGTTTACCTCCGCGGATATCTTTCAGCACTCGCGCTTGGGCGATGTGCTAAATTCATTAAGGTCTCTCTCCTTGTCAGGAGACTCCTGGCCGAACTATGTCCGGCTAGAATGGGATGCGGATGACGAAGAAATTCGCTCCCCACCCACCACCCACTTAGTAGCCACTGTCGACGATTTAACCGACATGCTCGATTTCAGCTCCGAAGACATCGACGGTATGGACGACGATGCAGGAGACGAACAGGAACCACCGCTCACAGGGCGCTGGACTGCCACCTCATCATATGATATATACATGGTGGACACAACCAAAGAAGGCGATGGCGATAAGACAATGGAGGATAATCCCTCCAAGAAGCAATCCAAGCACCTACGTCAGCGGCGCCGCTCTAAGTCCCACCATAGCAAAAGCAGCGATACCGGCACAAGAGACAATAACGCTCCGGATAGTGCTGAAGACGACGACAATCCCCTCCAGCCAGACCTCGAGCGGGAGGATGAACAAGCTAGCCCTCCGAAACAGGCAGCAGACGGAGAATCAGAGGATGACAATTACATGCCTCTCTCCGAAGACGAGGTGAGCCTCGGAGACGGAGAATTTATCGTGCCTAAGGATCCCGTCGAGCAGGAGCGCTTCAAGCACCGGCCTATAGCCACAGAAAATAGCCTGAAGAAAAAGCAACTACAGCTTCGAGCTGATCAAGATCTGCTAGCGGATAGATGGACTGAAGTCCTGGCGGCCGAGGAATACGAACTCGAGCGCCCAACCAAGAGTTACCCAAAGCGCAGGTTGCTACCCCAACTCGAGGAGGAAGCATTAAAACCTACATCACCAGCGTATGATGCGGCTGATCGGCCACCTCGTGGCCGAGACAGAGGGGCATATCAGCCCGAAGTCCAGCCCGCACCCCGCCGCCATTCAAACAAAAATACCAAGGCCCAGGGCAACACGCGGGACCTGCGAGACGTATTGAAAACAAAGCAGGACATACAAGATCGATCTACGGATCACGGGGTCGCGCTCCAACGCGTGACGATGATCGTCACGCCGGATACACTAAAAGCAAATCCGGCCGGGCCGAATACAGCAGACAAGACCCGTATGAACTGCGTCGTGACATAGCCCGGCACAGAGGCGCCGCACACCCCCTATGCTTCACCGATGAAGTAATGGATCGTGAATTCCCAGAAGGATTCAAACCCGTGAACATTGAGTTATATGATGGCACAACAGACCCCGCGGTATGGATCGAGGATTTCCTCCTCCACATCCACATGGCCCGCGGTGACGATCTACATGCTTTCAAGTACCTCCCACTAAAACTCAAAGGACCAGCTCGGCATTGGCTGAATAGCCTGCCAGCAAACTCCATTGGCAGTTGGGAGAATTTGGAAGACGCATTCCTTGACAACTTCCAGGGCACTTATGTGCGACCACCAGATGCTGATGACTTGAGCCACATAACCCAACAGCCAGGGGAATCGGCCAGGAAATTCTGGACTCGGTTCCTAACAAAAAAGAACCAAATTGTCGACTGTCCGGATGCCGAGGCCTTAGCGGCATTTAAACATAACATCCGGGATGAGTGGCTTGCCCGACACCTCGGCCAAGAGAAGCCGAAGTCCATGGCAGCCCTCATGACACTCATGACCCGCTTTTGCGCGGGCGAGGACAGCTGGCTGGCTCGCAGCAAGAACACATCTAGAAACCCTGGCAATTCAGACGCCAAAGATACTAACGGCAGACCACGTCGCAACAGACAAAAGCGCCGCAACAACGGCGACAACGCCGAAGACACGGCAGTCAATGCCGGATTCAGTGGCTCTAAATCCGGTCAGCGGAAGAAGCCGTTCAAAAGAAGCAATCCGGGCCCGTCCAGTTTGGACCATATACTCGATCGCTCGTGTCAAATTCACCGCACCCCAAATAAGCCAGCCAATCACACCAACAGAGAATGCTGGGTATTCAAGCAGGCTGGCAAGTCGAATGCCGAAAACAAGGACAAGGGGATCCATAGCGACGATGAGGAGGAGCCTCGGCCGCCGAACACAGGAGGACAGAAGAGGTTCCCTCCACAAGTGAAAACGGTGAACATGATATACGCAACCCATATTCCCGAGGGAACGGAAGCGTGCACTAAGGGACGTCTACGCGATGGAGCCAGTCGCCCCAAAGTTCAACCCATGGTCCTCTTGTCCGATCACCTTCGACCGCAGGGACCACCCCACTAGTATCCGTCATGGCGGATCTGCCGCATTGGTCCTTGACCCCATCATTGACGGATTTCACCTCACTCGTGTCCTTATGGACGGTGGCAGAAGCCTGAACCTGCTCTATGAGGATACAGTGCGCAAAATGGGCATAGACCCCTCGAGGATCAAGCCCACCAAAACCACCTTTAAAGGTGTAATCCCAGGTGTAGAGGCCTGTTGCACGGGCTCAATCACACTGGAAGTGGTCTTCGGATCTCCGGACAACTTTCGAAGCGAGGAGTTAATCTTCGACATCGTCCCCTTTCGCAGCGGCTATCACGCACTGCTCGGACGAACTGCATTTGCCAGATTCAATGCGGTACCGCATTATGCATACCTCAAACTCAAAATGCCAGGACCACGCGGGGTTATAACAGTTAATGGAAACACACAGCGCTCGCTCCGCACGGAGGAGCACACTGCGGCCCTCGCAGCAGAAGCACAAAGCAGCCTTTTAAGGCAAACCGCCAATTCGGCGATAAAGCCCCCAGACACCTTCAAGCGAGTCCGGAGTAACCTGCAACAGGATCGCCTGGCACGTTCAAAGCTCGCCTAGCAATTTGGCCTCCATCCTAGTCCCAGGCAAGCGACAAAATTTGTGCCGCGCGTACATAATTACACACTAAAAATACCATGGGCATAGGCGGAGGCACGGCTAGGACACGTCCCACAATGGGGCTCAACCGCCCCAGGGGCTGTATACCTTTATCATTTTCTCTCTTTTAGGACCTTACTCTCTGGAAGCCCTTTCCGGCAGTCTGATTGCTGGACGCATTACGGGAAGGAAATACCAAGGAAGCAAGAAGCTCTGACGTACAAGGGAAATCCCAGGTGGTCTCTGATAACGATCGATGTACCTGTTTTTACATACCCATACGCAGCTTGCCCTTGGATAGGACATGTCAAATAGTCCTATTTTTTGCTTATTGTACCACTTGTATACGTACGCTTTGACGTCTTACTTAAACAACAATGTATAGCATTAGCCTATTATTGCATTTCTTTTTTTTCCTTGTCTGCTTATTTACGACAAATGGCACTCGTACATTCTGGTACGATCAGTGCGCCAGGGCTTTAGTGTACCCCATAACACGGCACGAAAAGTCCGGACACTTTCGACAGTGCGGCACCCCGAACTTATAGCATTATATGCATCAGCTCCGAATCATGTCTTGGGTCAATAGTTGGGTTTGCCCGGCTCCCATGTTTTGGTACCTTACGTTCCGCTATATCGGCTAAGGTAGCACTGGGAGAACTACTGCGATTGTGTCCCGGTTCTTCCGGACGAGCACGTCAGTAGAGAAAGCCGAAAACTGACTGTCATGATAAGGCGAGAGCTGGTCACTGTTCGAGAGGTCTCAAATCCTTAAAGATTTTTTCCGCTTCGGGCGAGGAGTCGGCCTTGTCCGATTTAGGCGTATATAGCACCCCAATTCGGCCTTCCGAATACTAGGGGCTTCGCCAAAATTTAAAATTGCAGACTTCTATGGCTAAGTGAGAGTGACAAAGCTTTATAGTCTGATTGCCTGGTTCGTTGTGCTGAACACCTCCTTCAAAGGACCCAAAATTGGGATAAAGAGTGCTCAGGTTTATCCCGAACACCCCAGTACTAGTTACATGGGGGCAGAAGCCGACGACTAGCCAACTCTCAGATTTTATAAACGGCCGCACAGAAGGTAATATTTTAAATCAACACAGCGTTATATAGCGCACATGAACTCGTTTTCATATTACAGGATCACATGAGTACATTCATTCAAATATTACATCCTTAGAACATTCCTCCGCCACAAGGCGGGCACCCTTCAGGACACTGTCATAATACATTTCGGGGTGGTGATGCTCCTTGCCCTCCGGCGGCCCCTCCTTCACCAGCTTCTCGGCGTCCATCTTCGCCCAGTGCACTTTCGAACGGGCAAAGGCCCTGCATGCACCCTCAATGCAGACGGACCGCTTTATGACTTCAAGCCATGGGCAGGCGTTCACAAGTCGCCTTACCAGGCCGAAATAGCTGCCAGGCAGGGGCTCGCCAGGCCACATCCGGACTATGAGGCCCCTCATGGCCAGTTCGGCCGCCTTGTGCAGCTCGACCAGTTGCTTCAACTGGTCGCTCAGGGGCAGCGGATGTTCGGTCCCAGTATACTGAGACCAGAACAACTTCTCCGTCGAGCTCCCTTCCTCGGCCCGGTAGAACTCTGCGGCATCTGATACGCTGCGGGGCAGATCTGCGAACGCTCCTGGAGACCTCCGAATTCGGGTAAGTAAAAGAAAAGTTTCCTTCACATGCTTGCTTTGCATAATGAATGCCTTACCCGCCGCTATCTTCTTAACCGCCTCAATTCCTGGAGGGCCTTCTGGGCTTCGGCCTTGGCATTTTGTACGTTCCCATGGGCCTTCGCAAGCTCGGACCCTTGCGTCTTAGAGTCACGATCCAGGCACTCATATTTCTTGACGAAATCCCGGAGCTCTTGCTGAACCTCGCCGACGCGGGCCTCTTGCCTCTCGCGCTCGGTGCGCTCTGTGGCCGCTTTGACTTCGGCCTTGGACAGCGCCTTCTTTAGGGCCGCCACTTCGGCCACGGCCCCTAGCAAATTCATAACGATCCTGTGATCTAACAAACCACATTTCTTTCTCTTTATCAATAAACAGACGGGGTACTACTTACCTTTGTTCTCTTCGAGCTGCCTCTTGGTAAGGCCAAACTCTTCCTTGGACCGCTCAAGGTCCCGCTTCAGTGCGGCGACCTCCGCCGTGCGAGCGGCTGCGGCCAGCAGCGAAGCCTGCTTATTCACATAGACATATTTCGATTAGACTCCTGTGATTATTATTTGATCCTCTGTTCGGCCTTTCCTTGCGAACACCAAACAGAGCATCAGGGGCTACTGTCTATGCTGTAACATTTTCTTATAATTTGATTACTTACCTCAAAGCCTGTTAGGAGGCTAGCACAAGCTTCAGTCAGACCGCTCTTGGCGGACTGAACCTTCTTGACTACTGCACTCATAATAGTGCGGTGCTCTTCGTCAATGGAAGTGCCGCGAAGCACTTCCAGCAGGTTGTCCGATGCCCCTGGATGGACAGAGGCCATCGGCACAGACGGCTTGCCCCCCTTAGCGAGGGGTTGCCCGACAGAATCCGGAACCATTGGAGGTTCCGGCGTCATATTCGTCTTGGGGCTAGACTTGCTGCCCCGGCGTTAGGGCCCAGGAGAGTCTTGTCCCTCGTGCGCCCAGCGCCTGGAATGTCGCCTTGGGGCGCCTCCAGAACTGTCTCCCCTTGGTTCAGTTCCTTTTGAGACAAGACCTCGGCGTCATCCATAGGGCGAGGGGAGGAGGCGGTTGGGAGTGAATCGCTGTTCATATCTGACGGGCCCAAAGAATCACCCGACGAAGATACGTCGATATGGGCCGGGATGGACTGCATAATCATGTTCGGCGTGATAAGAAACAATACAATAAGACGTACCAAGAATTATTATGGTATCCGGATACTCACGACTTTGCCAGGGGCTTGTCCCTGGGTAACCACTCCTCGTCGCTGAAAGCGGCCGTCGTGGAGCAGTCCGGGAGGAGGGTCCTTCCCTTCTTGGACCCTTCGGCCTCCCCTGATGGGGCAGCCTTCCTTTTCCTGTCCCCCCCGGCTGGGGGAGGGGGGATAACTTTCCTCTTCCTCCTCCTCGTTTTCGTGGGAGGAGTGCGCCTCGGTGTTTTTGGACGATGAGTCCGATATAACCTTGCGCCGGAGACCCTTCCTGGTCCCCGTGGCCTTCTTCTTGGCCTTCTTCTCCGGGACCTCATAAGGCGCCCGAACCAGCATCTCTGTTAGGAGAGCATCCGCTGGATCTTTGGGCAGGGGGGCTGGACAATCGATCTGCTCCGCTGTCGCTACCCAGTCCTGTTAAATGGCATGGAGGCTTAGATCCCGCGCGTGGTTATACTGGGGAAAAGAACATCTTATGAGATATGAAAGACTTACCGGATTGGCAGGACGCTTTGCGCTGAGTCCGCGGTCCTCGGTAAGGGGAGGAGGTACCTCGGCGCCCTTGAACAGCACCTTCCAGACGTCCTTGTGCATCGTGTCGAAGAGCTCTCGCAGCTTCTGGTGCTCGGCCGGGTCAAACTCCCACAAATTGAATGCCTGTCTTTGACACGGGAGGATCCGGCGGAAGAGCATGACTTGGACCACGTTGACAAGCTTGATTTTCTTGCTCATCATGTTTTTGACGCAGGTCTGGAGTCTGGTCAGCTCTACCGAGGAACCCTAGGATAGGCCCTTCTCTTTCCAGGAGGTGAGCCGCATGGGGATTCTGGATCGAAATTCGGGGGCCGCCACCCAGTTGGTGCCGCGCGGCTCGGTGATGTAGAACCACCCCGATTGCCACCCCTTTATGGTCTCCACATAGGAGCCTTCGAGCCAGGTGACGTTGGGCATTTTTCCCACCATGGCGCCTCCGCACTCCGCTTGCTGGCCGACCACCACCTTCGGTTTAACGTTGAAGGTCTTCAGCCATAGGCCAAAGTTGGGCTTGATGCGGAGGAAGGCGTCGCACACGACGATAAACGCCGAGATGTTGAGGATGAAATTGGGGGGCCAGATCGTGAAAGTCCAGCCCGTAGTAGAACATGAGCCCGCGGACAAACGGGTGGAGGGGAAATCCCAGTCCACGGACGAAGTGGGTAAGAAACACCACCCTCTCATGGGGTTCTGGAGTAGGGATGATCTGCCCCGCATCTGGTAGCCGGTGCGCGATATCCGCGGCCAGGTATCCGGCTCCCCGTAGCTTTGTGATGTCCTCCTCTGTAACGGAGGAGACCATCCACTTGCCTCCCGCTCTGGACATGCTTGGAGTGGTTTGAGGAGAAAATGCGAACTTGGGTGCTGGAGCTCAAGTGCGCAAGAATGGATGAGCAAGGAGGAAGAGGGCGTGGGTGAAAAAGATGAATCCTTGTCTCTTTATAATGGCGAAAGGAACTATGCGCCTCCCCACCTGGCTGGTAAACTCGCTTATTCCCCAAGCGCGGTAATTGATGGCGCGGTTAGGTTACCCACACCCGTATTGATGAGAATCCCGTGATAAGCGGACACGATCTCTGCTTCGACAAGACTTGCCAAGAAAACCACCTCGCGATATGTGCAGTGGCTGGTTGAGAAAAACGGTTCGAATAATGACCGGGCCATGGTGTGATGTCATGCTGCAGAGTGTGTCAGCATATTAGATTTGTGGAAATATTATTCTCTCTACGGTGGTATGTGGAATTTGTTTTGCAGAGCCGGACACTATCCTTGTGTTCAAAATCTTCTATGGAATATTCGGAGGAGGAACCCGCCTTGCAATGTCGAAGAAAATCTGCGCGCCGGACTCATCGTCATTGAAGCCTGGTTCAGGGGCTACTGAGGGAGTCCTAGATTAGGGGGTCCTCGGACAGCCGGACTATATACTTTAGCCGGACTGTTGGACTATGAAGACACAAGATCGAAGACTTCGTCCCGTGTCCGGATGGGACTCTCCTTGGCGTGGAAGGCAAGCTTGGCAATACGGATATGTAGATCTCCTCCCTTGTAACCGACTCTGTGTAACCCTAGCCCCCTTCGGTGTCTATATAAACTGTAGGGTTTAGTTCGTAGGACAACAACAATCATACCATAGGCTAGCTTCTAGGGTTTAGCCTCTACGATCTCGTGGTAGATCAACTCTTGTAATACTCATATCATCAAGATCAATCAAGCAGGAAGTAGGGTATTACCTCCATCGAGAGGGCCCGAACCTGGGTAAACATCATGTCCCCCGCCTCCTATTACCATCCGCCTTAGACGCACAGTTCGGGACCCCTACCCAAGATCCGTTGGTTTTGACACCGACAATGGCCAACAGGGAAAAAACCAGCAACTGTCCTCAACCTGTCACCAGAGGTTGGCAAATCTTCAGTCAACTTTAAAACCTTCAGAAGAAGCTCATCAATCTCCTCGTGTTTTTTGGCGCCAACAAATGTCTGTTTAGAAGAGCTTCTATTATCAAACATCTGTCGAGCCATGAAACCACGAGTACGCGGCACCTCATCATCATAGGCAGGAAGCTGGCTACAAATAGGCTCATAAAACCTAGCATGAGTGCTAGGTCCCGCACCAGAGCTGCCGCATATAACTACAACAGGACGGGTGTACACAATATCACGTGACGCCTTCCACTACAAAAAAAGACAAGAGGCAAAGAGAAGTACACATGTGAGTACTAGAAAAGTTTAGATTTATAATGGCTGCACCTTTTAAAAAAAATATGATATTGAAAACTCAGATGCACTAACCGGCAGCTTCCCAAATTTGTAAGTTTCCAAGTAAATCTTTCCCTTCACAAGCACATCCTCATTGTATAACTTCATCAGGTGCTTGGTCGTCAGGTATGACGCACGTGGCATCAACATGTGCATGACTGAAAATTTGCGAAATTTCAAACAGTCAAGATACATAATCAGGGGGACAATGGCACAACCCTCTGCACAATTCTGCTTGCTGCCTTCTGTTTGCCACCTCACCACAGCTGCCTGCAACTCATCAATAACAAGCTGGCAAAAGTCCATTTGAGCCATAGCCGCATAATCCATGTTCTCTACCATTGCAGCAACTCTACCCAAACGAACTACAGGCCCGGGGCACAGCAAATTCTGGTAGAGTATCAGGAAGAACACCTTCACAGCAAGGTCAACAGTCACATGATCATCTTCCTCCACCAACACCTTCAACTTGTCATGCAAGTCCTTGACACCTATACTTTTTGAACGGTCAAAGCCAAGCTCATCCTTGAGGGCAGTCAACGAGTCATCATGGCCGCTTGCAGCAGGCATGGGTGCAGTGTGACGTCCCATAGGTAAATCAAAAATGTGATGAACTGCATCATGATTGATTCGAAGAACCCTGCCATTCCCAAAGTCCATTATCATGGTGGCAGGGTCAATCACTCCCATCAGATAGCACATAAGAATGCGCGACACGTTTTTCTTTACTGTCAGTTCAAAGACAACACCGAATCCAGCATCCCGAACACGACTACAGTGTGCCTCTTTCAACAAAGCAGTAGCCTTGCAAACAGTGGGAAGCGACAAACGTACGGTCTTGTTAAATCGAGAATCATCTCCCTCAGCATCATCTTCAGCTGCATTGCTCTTACTAGACTTCTTCCTCTGTGTAAAGGGAAATGCAATCCACATTAGAAGACTAGCCATAAAAAAAGAGACAGAGAAAACACAGATAGAATAACAATGAAGGAAACAAATGCAGTCCACTTCAACAAACCTTTGGAACAACATCCACCTCCTCGCCAGAGTCACCACAACCATCTTCATCGACATCATCACGGGCACGCTTGGGTAGACTCTTAGATGAACCACAGTCTTTGCGTCTACCACTATGAACATCCCTCACAAAATCAGCAAGCACAAAGTCGTCATCGTCAGAGTTGGGACGTTCAGTGACATGTAGTCGCTTGCGCTGAGGATCATCCTTTCCACTAGCTTCAGTAGTTCTCTTGCCAAGATTCTTGTTCATGCCAGCAACACGTGGACTCCCCCAAGGTGTACCACCTTCCTCAGCAACAGTACTTAGCCCCTTCTTCTGCAAAGAAGGCTGCTTCACCTTGGCAAATTTGGCACCCATGGCACCATCTGCAGCTCTCCTCTGCTTCTCCTTCTCCGCAAACTCTTTTGAGTAACTTTCAAACCTCAACTTCTTCTTGCTTTGCTTCAACTCATATTCACGAAGCTGTTCCGAGACCATCCAACCCTATGTAACTTCCTCTGTAGCATCAACAGACTGCGATTGTGTTTCAGACAAGATGGGACGTCTCTGGTCAAAGCTCACACCAACATTACCCTCTGCAAAATAATGGTTAATCAATTGAGTAACCTCCTCAAACCCAGGCGCCCCAGCATGGAAAACAGACACTGCGTGAAGTTTGACTATGGTTGTTAAAAAGTGCACAAAAAGAACAAATGCAGTACACTTAGACATATAAATGCAGTGCTCCAACCATAAGCTAAAAATAAATAATAATGCATTGCACAAAAAACTTGAATAAAACAAAAATGCAGTTCACACATACATATAGTGGAGTTCACATATACAAAATAAATGCAGTGCTGCATACACTAACTTCACGTTTGTTCCCAAGAAAATGCCGGACTAGATACAGCAAGGCAACACCAATTTGTACAACATCAAAGTAACCAGCATAACCAAAATAAACGAATCAATCACATACCAGAAGGAGGGGCCACACTTATGGGAGAAGATTCAATCGGCGAATTCAATTGATGTCCTCCCTCGGCACCATGGTCCTTACCACCAGGACAACGAGAGCCAATTGGTGTATCATTATGAGTACTGCAATCACCTACTAGATTCAAAAAGAACCAGAAACAGAAATTACAAAACATCACATGACAAAATAATGCAAACGAATGCTGACAACTAACAAAGCATAAACCAAATATGCAGGATGATTTAGGAAACTAGATAAACATCAAACGAAATAAATAAAAGCCTAAAATAAGCACTCCACATACCCTGAACTCCTCCTCCCACTCTGCTCGGCGAAGACATTGCGTTTGCCTGCAGCACAAGGATGAAGTGACAGATATAAGCAATAAAATTGGCGAAAATATCACGAAACCCTAGATTCACCTTGCTACACATGAGTATCGACTTCAAATCGAGATAAAATTGACAGCCTACGGAAAAATTACACAAGCAAAAACAACAACAACTACTACAAGAATCGCAAAACAAGACGAGGGGACAATCAAGACCGAGGACAAGCGGAACGTACCACAAAAAAGGTGCGGCGGCGGCAGCAACGGCGGGGAGGGGGAGGGTTCGGCGACGGGAACGGACAGGAGATGGCTGCGGCAGCACAACGGCAAGGGCTCGCGGAGCGGACGACGACACAGAAGTCAGTAATAAGAACCTCTTGAGGGCGGCGGTTCCTCTGGCGACGGCGGTTTTGCTCGAGGGAGAGATGCCTCGGGAGAAACTACAAGAGAGGAGAGGGGATTGTTCTCGGTCTCTCTCCCAGTCAGCGGAGCGGTGGGATCGCCTGGAAGGGACATGTAGGAGGCCCGCGTGTGGCAAAGGGTAACATAAAACGGCCCGGCTAAAATAAGACAGACTACATCAAAACGCACATGATGCAGTTCTCTGTGAAGAATAATGAAGTTCAAATGGTAAAACGAAATAAAATACATGCAGTTCGTAAAAAAGTTAAAATCAAAAACAACACGCATGTTAGATAAGAAGCAAAGTTTCTCCCTTGAGTTTGAGTGAAAAAACGAAAATGCGAAGAAAACGCATCCGAAAAAAGTCTACCTTCAAATAAGTGCCACACCAAAAAAAAGGCCCCCCCAACCCCTCCCGTACGAGGGAGTGCAGTATGTACATGCAAAAAACAGATGCAGTATGCAGCACTAGAACAATGCAGTGTGATGACCCACGAGTATAGGGGATATATCGTAGTCCTTTCGATAAGTAAGAGTGTCGAACCCAATGAGGAGCAGAAGGAAATGATAAGCGGTTTATAGCAAAGTATTCTCTGCAAGCACTGAAATTATCGGTAACAGATAGTTTTGTGATAAGGTAATTTGTAACGGGTAACAAGTAACAAGTGTAAATAAAGTGTAGCAAGATGGCCCAATCCTTTTTGTAGAAAAGGACAAGCCTGGACAATTTCTTATATGAAGGAAAATGCTCCCGAGGACACATGGGAATTATCGTCAAGCTAGTTTTCATCACGTTCATATGATTCGTGTTCGGTACTTTGATAATTTGATATGTGGGTGGACCGGTGCTTGGGTGCTGTCCTTACTTGGACAAGCATCCCATTTATGATTAACTCCTATTGCAAGTATCTGCAACTACAAAAGAAGTATTAAGGTAAACCTAACCATAGCATGAAACATATGGATCCAAATCAGCCCCTTACGAAGCAACGCATAAACTAGGGTTTAAGCTTCTGTCACTCTAGCAACCCATCATCTACTTATTACTTCCCAATGCCTTCCTCTAGGCCCAAAAAATTGTGAAGTGTCATGTAGTCGACGTTCACATAACACCACTAGAGGAGAGACAACATACATCTCATCAAAATATCGAACGAATACCAAATTCACATGACTACTAGTAGCAAGACTTCTCCCATGTCCTTAGGAACAAACGTAACTACCCACGAAGCATATTCATGTTCATAATCAGAGGGGTATTAATATGCATATAGGATCTGAACATATGATCTTCCACCAAATAAACCAACTAGCATCAACTACAAGGAGTAATCAACACTACTAGCAACCTACAAGTACCAATCCCAGACTTGGAGACAAAGATTAGATACAAGAGATGAACTAGGGTTTTAGAGGAGATGGTGCTGGTGAAGATGTTGATGGAGATTGGCCCCTTCCCGATGAGAGGAGCGTTGGTGATGACGGTGGCGATGATTTCCCCCTCCCGGAGGGAAGTGTCCCCGGTAGAATAGCTCCGCTAGAGCCCTAGAGTGGTTCCGCCAAGGTTCCGCCTTGTGGCGGCGAAGTCTCGTCCCGAAAGCTTGCTTCTTATTTTTTCTCGGGCGAAAGACTTCATATAGCAGAAGATGGGCACCGGAGGGCCACCAGGGGCCCACGAGGCAGGGGGGCGCGCCCCCCACCCTCGTGGCCAGGGTGTGGGCCCCCTCTGGTATTTTCTTCGCTCAGTATTTTTTATTATTTCCAAAAATGACTTCCGTGGAGTTTCAGGACTTTTGGAGTTGTGCAGAATAGGTCTCTAATATTTGCTCCTTTTCCAGCCCAGAATTCCAGCTGCCGACATTCTCCCTCTTCATATAAACCTTGCAAAATAAGAGAGAGTAGGCATAAGTATTGTGACATAATGTGTAATAACAGCCCATAATGCAATAAATACCGATATAGAAGCATGATGCAAAATGGACGTATAAACTCCCCCAAGCTTAGACCTAGCTTGTCCTCAAGCGGAAGCCGATAACGAAAAATATGTCCACATGTTTAGAGGTAGAGGTGTCGGTAAAATAAAATACAGACATGAGGGCATCATGATCATTCTTATAACAGCAACATATATAGATATTATAATATGATTTCTCATGCTCAAGTAATAATCTATTCACAATGTCAAGTATGAATCAGAAACTTCATTGAGAACCAGCAAACTATAATCTCAGTCATTGAAGCAATTGCAATTTATCATAACATCGGAAAGAATCAATAGTAGAGCTTTTCAGCAAGTCCACATACTCAACTATCATTTAGTCTTTCACAATTGCTAACACTCACGCAATACTTGTGGTTATGGAGTTTTAATCGGACACAGAGAAAGATAGGGGCTTATAGTTTCGCCTCCCAACCTTTTACCTCAAGGGTAATGTCAACAATAATAGTTCATGCTAACTTACATCCAATTGGATATATATATCAGGATCTTTCCAACACAAGGTGCTTGCCAAAGGATAAAATGTAAAAAGGAAAGGTGAAGATCACCATGATTCTTGCATAAGGGTAAGAGATAAAAGTAAAAGATAGGCCCTTCGCAGAGGGAAGCAGAGGTTGTCATGTGCTTTCAGGGTTGGATGCACAAAATCTTAATGCGAAAGAACGTCACTTTATATTGCCATTGTGATATGGACCTTTATTATGCAGTCCGTCGCTTTTATTTCTTCCACATCACAAGATCGTATAAAGCTTATTTTCTCCCACACTAATAAGTCATACATATTTAAAGAGCAATTTTTATTGCTTGCACCGATGACAACTTACTTGGAGGATCTTACTCAATCCATAGGTAGATATGGTGGACTCTCATGGCAAAACTGGGTTTAAGGGTATTTCAGAAGCACAAGTAGTATCTCTACTTGTTGCAAAGAATTGACTAGCATGAGGGAGAAAGGCAAACTCAACATGTTGGATGATCCATGACAATATACTTTATCTCAGATATAAGCAAACATAACCCATTACGTTGTCTTCCTTGTCCAACATCAACTCTTTAGCATGTCATATTTTAATGAGTGCTCACAATCATAAAAGATGTCCAAGATAGTATATTTGTATGTGAAACTTCTCTTTGTTTATTACTTCCTATTAATTGCAACGATGACCAAAACTATGTTCGTCAACTCTCAACAACTTTTAATCATCATACTCTTTCGATGTGAAGTCATTACTCTTCATAAGATCAATATGATCTCTTTGTTTCTTTTTATTCTTTCTTTTCTTTTATTCCCTCAAGATCATAGCAAGATAATCAAGCCCTTGACTCAACACTAATCTTTATTATATAGCTCACAGACTCGATTACATAAAAGGATCATAGAGCAAAACTCAAAACTAAATCATACTAAAACTTTATTCTACTAGATCAAGATATTACTAAAAGGATCGAACTAAGAAAAAGGGTAAAGATAGCAGTGTGATGGTGATACGATACCGGGGCACCTCCCCCAAGCTTGGCAGTTGCCAAGGGGAGTGCCCATACCATGTGATTATGTCTCTTTTGCCGGTGAAGGAGATGGTGGTGATGATGGGTAGTCGCACATCGAGCGTAAGAGATCCTCCAACTTGTGGATAATGCCCTTGAGTGCGACGATATGATCCTTCAACAAAATATTTTCACGTTTGAGGTACCTGTTTTGTATACGAGCCAACTCAATCATCTTGAAAGCTTCAATCTCAGTTGGGGTAAAGAGAGGTGGAAGGGTGTCTTCTTCTTCTGGAACTTGGTCCTCTGTGGCCTTCTTGATCCCTTCATCCTTGTTGATCTCCATGGGTTCTTCCCTCTTCAGCTCTATCTTCATTAGCCAAGCATCGTTGTCACCATTGTTGGAGGAGGGGGACGACATGATGCCTGGCCTTGACAACCCTGACAGAAAACAGCTCGAAACAAGAGCAGAGGATATTTGCGTGATACAGGAGTCAAAACCTTCGGGAGACTATATAATGAATTTTTACCGACCAAAATATGTATCGTGCAAAAGGGAGTCCGGAGAGCACACGAGGTGCCCACGAGGCAGGGGGCACGCCCAGGGGGTAGCGCGCGCCTCCCATCGTCGTGGAAGCCTCGTGTCCTTCCCGAACTGCTTCTTATTTTTCTATTTTTCTAATTATTCCAAAACAAAGAAAAATTGCCATTGGAACTGTTTTGGAATCGGTTTACTTACCGTATCACATACCTATTCCTTTTCGGAGTCTGAAACATTCTGGAAAGTGTCCCTTATGTATTCCTCCGGTGTTACGGTTTAAATAACATTAGTTTCAACATTTATAGGGTTACCTGAGATATAATGTTTGATTCTTTGACCGTTCACCACCTTCGGATTTGTGCCTTCAAAGTTGTTGATTTTTATGGCACCGGAACGATAGACCTCCTCGATAACGTAAGGACCTTCCCATTTAGAGAGAAGTTTTCTTGCAAAAAATCTTAAACAAGAGTTGTATAGCAACACATAATCACCTACATTAAACTCATGCTTTTGTATCCTTTTGTCATGCCATCTTTTAACTTTTTCTTTAAACAACTTGGCATTCTCATAGGCTTGGGTTCTCCATTCATCAAGTGAGCTAATGTCGAATAGGTTCTTCTCACCGGCAAGTTTGAAATCATAATTGAGCTCTTTAATAGCCCAATATGCCTTATGTTCTAGTTCGAGAGGTAAGTGACATGCTTTTCCATAAACCATTTTATACGGAGACATACCCGTAGGATTTTTATATGCAGTTCTATAGGCCCATAATGCATCATCAAGTTTCTTGGACCAATTCTTTCTAGATCTATTAACAGTCTTTTGCAAAATTAATTTGAGCTCTCTTTTACTCAATTCTACTTGAGCACTAGACTGTGGATGATAAGGGGATGCAATTCTATGGTTAACATCATACTTAGCAAGCATTTTACGAAAAGCACCATGAATGAAATGTGAACCACCATCAGTCATTAAATAACTAGGAACTCCGAACCTCGGGAAAATAACTTCTTTAAGCATCTTAATAGAGGTGTTATGATCAGCACTACTAGTTGGGATAGCTTCTACCCACTTAGTAACATAATCAAGAGCAACTAAAATATGTGTATATCCATTAGAGGAAGGAAAAGGTCCCATATAATCAAAGCCCCACACGTCAAATGGTTCAATAATAAGTGAATAATTCATAGGCATTTCTTGACGTCTACTAATATTACCAATTCTTTGACATTCATCACAAGATAATACAAACTTACGAGCATCCTTGAAGAGAGTAGGCCAATAAAAACCGGATTGCAATACCTTATGTGCAGTTCTATCTCCAGCGTGGTGCCCTCCATAAGCCTCGGAGTGACACTTGCGTAGGATCTGTTCCTGTTCATGCTCAGGTACACAATGTCTAATAATACCATTTACTCCTTTATAAAGATGTGGGTCATCCCAGAAGTAATGTCTTAAATCATAGAAAATCTTTTTCTTTTGCTGGTATGTGAAACTAGGTGGTATAAATTTAGCAACAATGTATTTAGCATAATCAGCATACCATGGAGCAGTACGAGAAGCATTTATAACATTCAATTGTTCATCAGGAAAGCTATCATCAATAGGTAGTGGGTCATCAAGAACATTTTCTAACCTAGACAAGTTATCTGCGACGGGGTTCTCAGCTCCCTTCCTATCAATAATATGCAAATCAAATTCTTGTAGCAAGAGAACCCATCTAATAAGTCTAGGTTTAGCATCTTTCTTTTCCATAAGATATTTAATAGCAGCATGATCAGTGTGAACAATTACTTTAGAATCAACAATATAAGGTCTAAACTTATCACAAGCAAATACAACTGCTAAAAATTCTTTTTAAGTAGTAGCATAATTTGTTTGAGCACTGTCTAGAGTTTTACTAGCATATTGGATAACATTTAATTTCTTATCAACTCTTTGTCCTAGGACAACACCTACAACATAATCACTAGCATCACACATAATTTCAAAGGGTGAATTCCAATTAGGTGGCTGAACGATAGGTGCAGAGATTAATGCTTTCTTAAGTATTTCAAATGCTTCTACACAATCATCATAAAAAGCGAAAGGTATATCTTTTTGTAATAGATTAGTCAGAGGCCGAGAAATTTTTGAGAAATCCTTATTGAACCTCCTATAAAAACCGGCATGACCAAGGAAACTTCTTATACCTTTGATGTCCTTGGGACACGACATCTTTTCAATAGCATCAACTTTAGCTTTATCAACTTCAATGCCTCTTTCAGAAATTTTATGCCCCAAGACAATACCTTCATTAACCATAAAGTGGCACTTCTCCCAATTCAAGACAAGGTTAGTTTCTTCACATCTCTGCAAAACTCGATCAAGGTTGCTCAAGCAATCATGAAAAGAGGATCCATAAAAGGAGAAATCATCCATGAAAACCTCACAAATCTTTTCACAAAAGTCAGAGAATATAGCCATCATGCATCTTTGAAAGGTAGCAGCTGCATTACATAAACCAAAAGGCATACGTCTATAAGCAAAAGTACCGAAAGGGCAAGTAAAAGTGGTCTTCGCTTGATCATCAGCTGACACAGGTATTTGAGAGAAACCAAAGTAACCATCTAGAAAGCAAAAATGTGTATGTTTGGATAATGTTTCTAGAATTTGATCAATAAAAGGTAAGGGGTAATGATCCTTTTTAGTAGCTTTATTTAATTTACGGAAATCAATTAGCATCCTATAACCTGTAATAATTCTTAGTGGAATCAATTCATCTTTATCATTAGGAACGACAGTAATACCTTCCTTCTCAGGGACACAATGGACAGGACTTACCCACTGACTATCAGCAACGGGATAAATTATAGCTGCCTCAAGGAGCTTTAGTATTTCCTTTCTTATCACCTCTTTCATCTTAGGATTCAGCCGTTGTTGGTGATCAATAACTGGTTTGGCATATTTCTCCAAATTTATTTTGTGTTGACATAGAGTGGGACTAATGCCCTTAAGATCATCAAGAGTATATCCAATAGCAGCACAGTGCTTCTTCAGAGTTTTCAATAATTTCTCTTCCTCATGCTCTGAAAGGTTAGCACTAATAATAACAGGATATATCTTCTTTTCATCAAGATAAGCATATTTGAGAGTATCAGGCAATGGTCTAAGCTCAAACACGGGATCACCCTTGGGTGGAGGAGGATACCCTAGGATTTCAACAGGCAAGTTGTGTTTCAAAATACGTCCCTGTTTAAATAATACTTCATCTATTTCCCTTCTTTCATTCATAAACATATCATTTTCATGGTCTAGCAAATATTGTTCTAAAGGATCATTAGGAGGCACGGCAATAGAAGCAAGACCAACAATTTCATCTTTACTAGGAAATTCTTCATCATGAGGTTGTCTATGAATTTAGAGAAATTAAACTCATGAGACATATCATCCAAACCAATAGTAACAACATCCTTTTCGCAGTCTATCATAGCATTAACAGTGTTCAAGAAGGGTCTACCAAATATAATGGGACAAAAGCTATCTTGAGGGGAACCAAGAACAAGAAAATCGGCAGGATATTTAGCTTTCCCACACAAGACCTTCAACACCTCTAACAATCCCAATTGGTGAAATAGTATCTCTATTAGCAAGCTTAATGGTAACATCGATATCTTCTATCTCAGCTGGTGCAATATCATGCATAATTTCTTTGTATAAGGAAATAGGTATTGCACTAGCACTAGCACCCATATCACACAAGCCATGATAACAATGATCCCCTATTTTAACAGAAATAACAGGCATGCCTACCAGAGGTCTATGTTTATCTTTAGCACCAGGTTTAGCAATTCTAGCAGTTTCATCACAGAAATAAATAACATGCCCATCGATATTATCAGCCAAGAGATCCTTAACAATAGCAATATTAGGTTCAACTTTAACTTGCTCAGGAGGTGTATAAGTTCTAATATTGCTTTGACGAACCACAGTTGAAGCTTTAGCATGATCCTTTATCCTAACAGGGAATGGTGGTTTCTCAACATAAGCAGTAGGAACAATAGGATCATTATAAGTGATAGTCTTTTCTTCAACTTTAATAGGTTCAACTACTTTTACTTCTATGGGAGGATGATATTTAAACCACTTCTCCTTAGGGAGATCAACATGAGCAACAAAAGATTCACAAAAAGAAGCTACTATCTCAGAGTCAAGTCCATATTTAGTGCTAAATTGACGGAAAACATCGGTATCCATAAATGATTTAACACAGTCCAACTTAGGTGTTATACCTGACTCCTTACCTTCGTCGAGATCCCAATCTTCAGAGTTGCGTTTAATTCTTTCCAATAAATTCCATTTGACTTCAATAGTCTTCATCATAAAAGAACCAGTACAAGAAGTATCGAGCATGGAGCGATTGTTGTTAGAAAGCCAAGAATAATCATTTCTCTTGAGAGCTCATGATTGGGGCATGAATATAACATTGACTTAAGCCTCCCCCAAGCTTGAGCGATGCTTTCTCCTCCGCGAGGCCAAAAATTATATATATAATTACGATCACGATGAACAAGATGCATAGGATAAAACTTCTGATGGAATTCCAATTTCAACCGTTTGTAGTCCCATTATCCCATATCATCAGATAGCCTATACCATGTCAATGCATCTCCCTTCAAAGATAAAGGGAAGACCTTCTTCTTGATAACATCATCGGGCATACCTGCAAGCTTAAATAATCCACAACCTTCATCCACATAGATTAAGTGTAAATCGGGATACAATGTTCCATCTCCTGCAAAAGGATTAGCTAGCAGTTTCTCTATCATACCCGAAGGAATTTCGAAGTAAACATTTTCATTTTCAGTAGGTTCAGTAGGTTGAGGAGCAACTCTTTGCTCTACTGGTTGAGGTGAAGATACGCCGAACAAGCCCCTCAAAGGATTACTTTCCATAGTAACAAGTGACAGTAAATTTCAGCACACTATATAAATTTTTCCTTACCAAATTCCACCTAGCAAAGGCGCTTCACTCCCCAGCAACGGCGCCAGAAAAGAGTCTTGATGACCCACAAGTATAGGGGATCTTTCGTAGTCCTTTCGATAAGTAAGAGTGTCGAACCCAACGAGCAGCAGAAGGAATTGATAAGCGGTTTTCGGCAAGGTATTCTCTGGAAGCACTGAAATTATCGGTAACAGATAGTTTTGTGATAAGGTAATTTGTAACGGGTAACAAGTAACAAGTGTAAATAAAGTGCAGCAAGATGGCCCAATTCTTTTTGTAGCAAAGGACAAGCCTGGACAATTTCTTATATGAAGGAAAACGCTCCTGAGGACACATGGGAATTATCGTTCATATGATTCGCGTTCGGTACTTTGATAATTTGATATGTGGGTGGACCGGTGCTTGGGAGCTGTCCTTACTTGGACAATCATCCCACTTATGATTAACTCCTATTGCAAGCATCCGCAACTACAAAAGAAGTATTAAGGTAAACCTAACCATAGCATGAAACATATGGATCCAAATCAGCCCCTTACGAAGCAACGCATAAACTAGGGTTTAAGCTTCTGTCACTCTAGCAACCCATCATCTACTTATTACTTCCCAATGCCTTCCTCTAGGCTCAAACAATGGTGAAGTGTCATGTAGTCGACGTTCACATAACACCACTAGAGGAGAGACAACATACATCTCATCAAAATATAGAACGAATACCAAATTCACATGACTACTAATAGCAAGACTTCTCCCATGTCCTCAGGAACAAACATAACTACTCACAAAGCATATTCATGTTCATAATCAGAGGGGTATTAATATGCATATAGGATCTGAACATATGATCTTCCACCAAATAAACCAACTAGCACCAACTACAAGGAGTAATCAACACTACTAGCAACCTAAAGGTACCAATCCCAGACTTGGAGACAATGATTGGATACAAGAGATGAACTAGGGTTTTAGAGGAGATGGTGCTGGTGAAGATGTTGATGGAGATTGGCCCCCTCCCGATGAGAGGAGCGTTGGTGATGATGATGGCGATGATTTCCCCCTCCCGGAGGGAAGTGTCCCCGGCAGAACAGCTCCGCCAGAGCCCTAGATTGATTCCACCAAGGTTCCGCCTCGTGGCGGCGGAGTCTCGTCCCGAAAGCTTGCTTCTGATTTTTTTTCTCGGACGAAAGACTTCATATAGAAGAAGATGGGCACCGGAGGGCCACCTGGGGGCCCACGAGGCAGGGGGTGCGCCCAGGGGGGTAGGGCGCGCCCCCACCCTCGTGGCCAGGGTGTGGGCCCCCTCTGGTATTTTCTTCGCTCAGTATTTTTTATTATTTCCAAAAATGACTTCCATGGAGTTTCAGGACTACTGGAGTTGTGCAGAATAGGTCTCTAATATTTGCTCCTTTTCTAGCCCAGAATTGCAACTGCCGACATTCTCCCTCTTCATATAATCCTTGCAAAATAAGAGGCAATAGGCATAAGTATTGTGACATAATGTGTAATAATAGCCCATAATGCAATAAATATCGATGCAAAATGGACGTATCACAGTGCATTTTGTTACACGAAGCAGTACGGTATAGCAAACCAGTTCCGGATTACTTACTTGAATAAATACACAGTATAGAACACAGCGAAAAACTCGTAAAAATTGCGGAATACATTGTACTTTATTCAGGGGCTGCAGGAAGGACACGCAAAAAATGGTGAAGTACGCACCTATAGACAAAATGCAGTTCTCTATTGTAGAAGATGCAGTGCAGAACTCTAACCAATGCATTTCATTATCATGCAGGACACATATAAACGTGACAAATGCCCGTTCGCACAGAAAGTGGTGGTTAAAAAAATTTACTGATCAAAAATAAAATGAAACCACGTTAAAAAAACCATGTTCGCATACAACCACCCAATCGGAGCGGTTCCATCGCTACAAGCCCACGATCACAGACGCAACACCAACCCACGATCTGCACAACCGCAGCGTCAGCGAGATCGTGCAGTTCATCCGATGCGGCCATCCCACCCCGCGTCCTCCCCTTAAATTCAGACCCCTGCCAAAGGCCTTCTCATCCACAACAACACAAGTATCCATTGCACTGCCACCAAATCGCTCCATCACATCCATCTCCATGCAAAACACCGAGCCCTACTACCGGCGATGGCATTCACCGATGAGTACAAGGGCGTGGAGGCCCACGGCAACCCCAAGTTGCACGTCATCCACACCAACGACAAGAAGTAGATGGTGATCTCCCTCGCGCAGTACGAGCGCCACCTCAGCCTCCAGCGCCACAAGATTGTCGGCATTGATCTCGAGTACAGCAACGAGCCTGAAGCGACGCAGAAACCCGCCCTCTGCCAACACTCCATCGGCAAGAATCACCCGGTGCTGCTCTTCCAACTGACGCCGCTGAAAGGTGCACCGTATTCGACAACTTCCTTGCCGACCCCAGGTACACCTTTGCAGGCTTCTCCATCGATGGTGACAAAACCAAGCTAGAGCGTGTCAATCTGGAGGTCGCCAACTTCGTCGACATCCAGAAGGAGTGGAGGGTGCCTGAAGCAACCAAGGAGTTGGACTTCCTTGGAGACGTCTCCAGCATGCTCATCGACGACTACTACAACAACATGAAGAAGAAGATCACCGACGACGAACACAAGCGCTGGGCCACCCTCCCTCTGTCCATGAGGCACATTGAGTACACGGCAAAGGACGCCTACGCAGCGTACGAGATATGGAACCGCATCACCCTCACCCAGGACGGGCTTCGCCGTGCAAAGCTGGAGAAGGTGGAGCCCCCCAAGAAGCGCGCCAGGAGCAGCTGGGGATGGGGAGACGCTAACTGGTGAAGAAGAAGATGGTACCGGCCAAAGAGCCAACAATGCCAGCATCGTTTTAGAATTATCATCAAATTTTCTTTATGTTGTTTGCTTATGTATCGTTAGTTTGCTTGTGATCATTTGCTTTTGCTAAACTTAGTTTGCTTGCCATGCAGAATCGCTTGTAATGATGAACTTTGATTATGTTAGATTGCTTTCTGTTGAACTTAGTTTGCTGATGATGAACTTGTCGTACAGAATGCCTGTGATAATTTGTTTTCTGTTGTTTGCTTATGTATCATTAGATTCGAGCAGTGCACAAAATGAAATAAGATGTAGTGTGCAAATAGGACGCATGCAGTGCAAGTTGTGTACCAATGCAGTATAGACTCTGTCGAATGAAGTTTACACATACCCAACAAAGCTGTGCACGCCCCTAAATTTGAAAAAAGGAATACATAAGAGGAAAAACACAAAAAGAAAAATGGGACATGTATATGTAGTGCAGAAATATATGAACGTGTAGTACAAAAACATAATCAATGCAGTACATGTATGATTTACTAAGCAGTGCACTCCCCTACATTGGAAAAAAGATTACATAAGAGCAAAAACACGAAAACAAAAATGAGAACTGTACATGTAGTACGGAATGCGTGCACATGCAGTACAGAACCCTGATCAATGCAGTGCATGGATGATTTAGTAAGCAGTGCACGCCCCTACATTGAAAAAAATATATGACAGAAAATACAAAGAAAAAAATTGACCACCCAGGTGCAGCCGGCCCCAGCCAGTCTCGTAGTAGATCTATGCCACCAGCAGGCGAGTCATTCTGAGCCACGATGCATGGGGCCGGGCACACATGGGCCCACTGGTCAGAGAGCATAGAGCAGCGAGCGCCGTGTATAAGCGCCCAAATAAGTAACCAGAGGAGTTCGATACGGTTGCCTCGCCAACGCTTATAAACAGGTCAGGCGCGCCTTCCGCGGGCGAGGTGGGACTAAACATTAGGCCGCACACAATGCACTGGGAACCAGCCGTACTCACAGGAAGATGGTACAGGTCCAACACACAAAAGAGAGGCCACTGAAAATTAAAAAAATCCCACATACCATACACAAACGCAGGCCCAACCACGTGTTCCGCAGTTCGTCTTGATATGACAATGCAGTTCGCTATTTTCAAGTAAGCAGTCCTCTTTGCTACTCAAATGCATTCGCGGACACTAAATCAGAACCAATCCACCACCTAACACAAACCACAAACATTTATTACTTCCATTGCTCAATTGGTTGCATAAAAACGTATCCATTTGTGCTCCAGACTAACACAACTCCTCTCCCTTCCTCTTTTTCTTCAAATCATAGATCTAGGGTTCATCCCATCCCCAGCTCTTCTCTGGAATTCCATTGAACCTGCCATAGACTGTAAGTGCGGTGTTTGGCAAGGATGGCGCCGGTAGTGGACACGTGCGTGTACGCAGAAGGTCTAGAGCTCACCAACACTGAGTGGCGCAGCATGCTCGGGTGCCTGATTACCCAACAGGGTGTTTCGGGCACCATTTCTTCATCGCCTCACAACCGCAGATCTGCTGGAAAGTTGGTATGTTTTTCCCCTCACAATTTTGGACATAATCTAGCCTGCAAATCCACATCTGAATATATAGTTCAATCAGTTTGTTCAGTAGTGTCAACAAAATACAAAACATAATTTGTATTGTTGTTCAGATTTGTCAGCTATTAAGACTAGATGCTTCCACCTATTTTTCTTCAGTACCACACCAGGTATCGACACTAGTTAGATCAGAACCCAAACACATGAACAAATAAAAGAGTCAGTAGATCAGCGTTCCAGTTCTCTTAACATGCTGGCGAAGTACACTGTAACTGACCTTGCAGTACAAGCATGTTGCAGTATAATATATATCCTTGTAAAACTAGAGGTCAATTCCGTATATAAGTTTGTTCATACATTGCAACTACTTTAGAAAATAGCAGGCATATATATGTAAGTATTTAAGTGAACATAAATAGATCTGAAGGAAATATGCCCTAGAGGCAATAATAAAGTTATTATTTATTTCCTTATATCATGATAAATGTTTATTATTCGTGCTAGAATTGTATTAACCGGAAACATAATACTTGTGTGAATACATAGACAAACAGAGTGTCACTAGTATGCCTCTACTTGACTAGCTCGTTGATCAAAGATGGTTATGTTTCCTAGCCATTGACATGAGTTGTCATTTGATTAACGGGATCACATCATTATGAGAATGATGTGATTGACTTGACCCATTCCGTTAGCTTACCACATGATCGTTTAGTATTCTGCTATTGCTTTCAACATGACTTATACATGTTCCTATGACTATGAGATTATGCAACTCCCGTTTACCAGAGGAACACTTTGTGTGCTACCAAACTTCACAACGTAACTGGGTGATTATAAAGGTGCTCTACAGGTGTCTCCGAAGGTACTTGTTGGGTTGGCGTATTTCGAGATTAGGATTTGTCACTCCGATTGTCGGAGAGGTATCTCTGGGCCCACTCGGTAATGCACATCACTATAAGCCTTGCAAGCATTGCAACTAATGAGTTAGTTGCGGGATGATGTATTACAAAACGAGTAAAGAGACTTGCCGGTAACGAGAATGAACTAGGTATTGAGATACCGACGATCGAATCTCGGGAAAGTAACATACCGATGACAAAGGGAACAACGTATGTTGTTATGCGGTCTGACCGATAAAGATCTTCGTAGAATATGTGGGAGCCAATATGAGCATCCAGGTTCCGCTATTGGTTATTGACCAGAGACGTGTCTCGGTCATGTCTACATAGTTCTCGAACCCGTAGGGTCCGCACGCTTAAAGTTTAATGACGGTTATATTATGAGTTTATATGTTTTGATGTACCGAAGATAATTTGGTGTCCCGGATGTGATCACGGACATGACGAGGAGTCTCGAAATAGTCGAGACATAAAGATTGATATATTGGAAGCCTATATTTGGATATCGGAAGTGTTCCGGGTGAAATCGGGATTTTACCGGAGTACCGAGGGTTACCGGAACCCCCCAGGGGTTTAATGGGCCTACATGGGCCTTAGTGGAGAAGAGGAGGGGCGGCCAGGGCAGGCCGCGCGCCCCCTCCCCCTCTAGTCCGAATTGGACAAGGAGGGGGGGCGGCGCCCCCCTTTCCTTGCTCTTTCCCTCCTCCTCCCCCTTCTCCTACTCCAACTAGGAAAGGAGGGAGTCCTACCCCTGGTGGGAGTAGGACTCCTCCTGGCGCGCCTCCTCCTGGCCGGCCGCCTCTCCCTCCCTGGATCCTATATATACGGGGGCAGGGGGCACCCCATAGACAGAACAATTGATCTCTTGATCTCTTAGCCGTGTGTGGTGCCCCCCCTCCACCATAATCCACCTCGATAATGTCGTTGCGGTGCTTAGGCGAGGCCCTGCGTCGGTAGAACATCATCATTGTCACCACGCCATCGTGCTGACGGAACTCTCCCTCAAAGGTCAGCTGGATCGGAGTTCGAGGGACGTCATCCAGTTGAACGTGTGCTGAACTCGGAGGTGCCGTGCGTTCGGTACTTGATCGGTCGGATTGGGAAGACGTACGACTACATCAACCGCGTTGTGCTAACGCTTCCGCTTTCGGTCTACGAGGGTACGTGGACAACACTCTCCCCTCTTGTTGCTATGCATCACCATGATCCTGTGTGTGCGTACGAAACTTTTTGAAATTACTACGTTCCCCAACAAGATCATCCTAAGTATAAAGAAAAACATTTGCTGCTTAGTTATAAATTTCTTTTTCCACCCATTCCAATATGCAGAAACTGCCATCCACAATAAAATTTCCTGCTCCGAGTTCAGGGAAGGTCACTTTGGAGACACAACACAACTCCGAGTTCAGGGTATGCAGACATGCAAGCTGACTACCACATCGACTCTGAAGACTGCATCAACATAACTACTGGTTGGAAAGATTTTGTCTCCCAGAATGGCTTTGAGGTCGGAGAAGTGGCCATGGCGTTTTTCTGCAAAGAAGAAGACTCCCTCAAGTTTACAATATTTGGACTCTAGGCTGTCTAATATGAAGCAACTAATATTTCTAATGCTTTGCTTATGCTGTATGCTTTTAAAATTATGTCCATGAGACACTTTGAACGATGCCTATTTAAAGTATGCGACCTCAACTGCATCATTTTATTATCCTTTCTAGACAAGTTGCTGTTGGCAGTAATGCAGTTCTCTCAAACACATAGTGTGGTACTAATAATAATAAAAAGTAGTCCTCTGAAAAGTAACAAGGAAATGCGAATGGTCGAAACTTTGCAGTTAACATATGATGTTCAAAAACAATTCTCATAGTATGCAGTTCAAAAAAAATCCTTATAACAACTATTCAGCTAACACAAGCATATAATGGACCATCCATTCTAATAGCAGAATAGAACATTAACCACACTGCTAATGCAGTACGGAAGTGCATATTATGCAGTCCTCTAGAACACAGAATTCAGTTTAAGAAAACAGAAATCTCATAAGCTGCCATAACCACTGTAATGCAGCTACAACGAAGTACACTATTAACAAAAATGCAGTGCACTACAACGTATGCCACAACTACAACAAATAAAATTAAAGCACTAGAACTCTAGACATCTGGTAGACTAACAGAGGTGTCAATTTCACTCCCACTTCCATAACTCGCCTAAAAATTGTCCAACCACTAAACTATCGAAAAATACCCTCGCAAAAAATTACATGGAAGTCACGGCAACTGGACGAACAACATCAGCTTTCATTTAAAAAAATGTAATTCAAAAAATAACAATTATACCCGCTATACAATGAATTCAAACCTATACCAACAGTAATTACAATATTCAAACACGCATGGATGCGCAAAATCCAAAAAATTAACAAGAACAGAGGAGCGGACGAAGCTCACCCCCCGCACAATCAAATTAACAGGAATTGAAAACTAACTCCTAAAAATTAACAAATTATAGAGTGAACGGGCCGATTAAAAAGAACGCAATCAAAGAATTCTTACTAAAAAACAACATCCGAGCAAAAAAATCGCATCTGAAGCGAACACGAATGAACAGAGAAAGCTCGTCCGCCAAATCCCTCGATTTGCAAGCACTGTAGCAGATTTTCCTGTAAATTAGAAAGAATAAAGGTAAAATGAGATGCAGAGACAAACTAAATAATCCCGCAACACCCGATTCCACACAGAAAACGCGGGCGGAACAACAGAAAATGAAGCAGTTCTCCCGTGAAGCATTGCAGTGCCCAACGTAAAGACGATGCAGTTCGCTTCTGTTCAGCGTGTATTGTGGAAGTGTTATCAGAATAGTTATTCTGCTAATATTAGCAGAATAACTATTCTTATGACACTTCCGCACTGCACGCTCAACCCAAGTGCACGTCATTGTTTCAACCAACTGTGCAGCGGATGTTGGAAAAAACTTCCGCACTGCACGCTCAACGCAAGGCAGTACTCACACGAGTGAACTTCGTGTCGGAAAAAACTGCATGCAGTGTTTTTCCGGCACTGTTTTCGCTCTAATATTTTAACCGTTTATCCGAATGAGGCGTATAATATACCGTTGGAAATCTATTGATTAGGCGCAACTTCTCCATGTTGAACACTTTTCGAGATTCCTCTCGGTTTAAGAGCAGTTTAAAAAATGGTGCAGCGGATGACGAGTGACAGCGAGCGTTTTTTCGTGATTTTTTCTAAACCGCTCATCGGAAATAAAGCAAAATGATATGCCGTTGGAAAGATATCGTCGAGGCGCATCTTTTTCATATATATATTATTTTCTCTAATTCGTTACGGTTTAAGAGCAGTTTCAAATTTACTAAATCGCGGAATTCTTATTTTTTTTATTTTTTGCAATTTTCGGTACTGTTTTCGCTCTAGTTTTTGAACCGTTTGTCGAAACGAGGCATGTAATACGTCATTGGAAAGCTATGGACAAGGCGCAACTTCCATATGGAGAAATGATTTTGAGATTCCTTATAGTTTTAAGTTCAATTTGAATATCGTGCGGCGGACGACGAGTGGCAGCGGCCGTTTTCGCGAAATTTTCATAAACCGGTTGTTGAAATGATTCGAATGATATGCCGTTGGAAAGATATCGACGAGACGCAACTTTTTCATGTAGAACACTCTTTCTAATTCCTTACGGTTTAAGAGCAGTATTAAATTTACCGAAAAGCGGACACTCTGTTTCTCGTGAGACCAAAATCATCGTGTGTACTTCATCGGACAGAAGAACACACTGCTTCAAACGGAAAACCGCAACCTTTGATCGGACAGAAGAACGCACTGCTTCAAATGGAAAACCGCACTGCAGCAGGCAGTCAAGTGAACTTCATGATTTCTTTTTGTCGGACATAAACTTTCTCGCAAAAGTTTTTGTTGTTTTTTTTTTCAACTTTTTTTGAACAAGAGTGGACTGCAACACTCTGGAAAATGAATCGCAACACTATCAAAAGTGAACCTCATGAGTTTTTGTTGTATTTTTTTCATACTTATTAATTTTTTACGCACGTTGACCAAGCTAGTGGACCTTTCATCGGACAGAAGAACGCACTGCTTCAAACGGAAAACCGCACTTCAGCAGGCAGTCAAGTGAACTTCATGATTTCTTTTTGTCGGATGCAAACTTTCTCGCACAAGTTTTCGTTGTCTTTTTTCAGCCTTTTTTTTGAACGAGAGTGGACCGCAACACTTCCGAAAGTGAAACGCAACACTACCCAAAGTGAACCTCATGAGTTTTTGTTGTCTTTTTTCGTACTTGTTATTTTTTTTACGCACATAAAGCTATTGAGTGGAATGCAGGGACCGATCGAGAGAACCACACTGCATCGAGAAGTGAACCGCATTGCTCTCTTTTTTGTCGTTTCCATAGCATTTTTTGTGCACTAAACTGTGTCGAGCATTAAGTGAGCTGCAACCGCACATGTTTTCGTGGCGTATATCCAATCAAAGTAGATCACTAGAGAACTAGGAGGACTGCACACATGAGAAAGTAATGAGAATGTAAACCGCGTGAAGAGCAAAGGGAGCTCCATCCGTGAGAAAAATGAACTGGACAAAAAATCACCATCGACACATGCTCTGAACCACATACGAGCATCCTGGGCAACCGAGCCACTTGGAGATCCTCACAAACCACCCAACCTTTTTTTATTAATGAACTGCATTCATCTTCATCAACAATTTTTAGAACAAATGAAAACACCGCACGGGCGCGCGACCGCCGAACTGCACGACCAAGGACCAGCCCACTTTAGTGGAGGCCGAAGTGCACTGCAGAATGATGGAAAAACAACAAAAAATCACAAATTCAACATAAGTGAGCTTCAGTTGAGGGCAGTCGGCAAGGGGGAGAAGGCGGATGAAAAACAGGGGGGAAGAAAACTAGTGCTGAACCTCTTCGGCTGCACAAGAACACATAACAAATTACATCCGAGGGGCATCACACAAACATGCATCCAGCGAACTGCATTTGTGAGCTTGTCGAGCTGCACGCCCGAGCAACCGAGCTTCATGCCGCTCGGCCGAGCTGCACTCCCATCGCCGGCGGACTCCACCGACACATGGGAAGCCCCGTGGCCGCCAAATCCCTTGTTTCTCGGTGCGGGACAGAGCCCATCCTTGCCTCGAACGGAGCAGAATGAGGAGAATGGGCACGCATGGGGATCCAATGGTGCAGGCTCGACATGGCGGATCTCACCGGATTCGGGAGGGCCATGGATGCTGGTTGTCGGCGGCCGGGGCGGGGCCGTGGAGACCGGACGGGGCGGAGCTGGGCGGCGCGGGGCGGGGCCGTGGAAGCCGGCCGGAGCGGAGCTGGGGCCACGGTTAGGGAGGCATGGGGCAGGGGCCGTGGAGGACGGCGGGGGCGGAGCTGGGGCCGCGGTTGGGGTGGCGTAGGGCAGGGGCCGTGGAGGACGACCGTCGCGTGGTGCAGCTATGGCCGCGGCCGGGGCGGAGCGGGGTCGAGGGGCCGTCACGGTGGGCCATCGCGGTGCGGTGCATTAGCCACGGCCGGGTGGGGCGGAAGGCGGGACAGGGCGGGGCGGGCCAGATCCGGCGGTGGAAGCTCCGCAAGGTGAGGAAGGCGGTGCGGCGGCGTGGGAGGCTGCACGGGGCGGGGGGAGGTGGTGCGGCGGCGGTAGAAGGAGGTCGTGGGGAGCTCCGGGGGGAGAGAGGAGTGTGCTGGTTTGACGATCGGATAAGGTGGGGGTGGGTTTTTCTTTTTTCTTTTGTCCGGGCAGTTCAGCAGATTCCTTTGCATGGTTAGTTTGTAGCTTCGGGGGTGGGTGTGGGTGTTAGCCGAATAAGCTAGTGTTAGTAGAATAAGGTCTTAAGGGGCCGTTGAGGCGACCGCGGAGTGCTCTTCTCGCGTCCCTCCGCGCGCGCTCTGCCAACTGTTGGGCGTGCGCACGATCACGTCGGGGGCCCCGTATGCATGAGGTTGCGCCGCGCGCGTTACCACGAGATGCAGTTACGTGCGGCACGTTGGAGTTATGCGCTGCAAATTAGAACTGCCATCAGGGCCTGCCTATTTTCCTGGCTGTTCGGCTTCCCCTTTAATTACCGTGGCCATCATAACCTTAGTATCTTCAACCTTTCGATCGTGCCCCACAACACAAAAAGCACACCCACGATGACACATAGAGAGGGGATGTCCAGTGGCGCTCCAATGGAGTTCGGCGAGCATAGAGTGGAGACCCACGCGAGGGAGACGGATCTCTCGGTGGTGTACACCATCGACCCGGCCGTGGTGGACGACTACATCAACAATGTTGAGCAGTTGCTGTCTAGAGACAAGTACAAGGTGGTCGACATCGACCTCCAATACACCGTCGGTCGTCCCGGTATAGATCAGAAGGTTGCCATCGCCCAGTTGTGCGTGCGCCATCATGTCCTCATCTACCACTATTGCATGGCCACAGAGCCTTGTGACTGTTTCAACAGGTTTATCAACAGCACCGACTACAAGTTCGCCACGGTGGAAACCACCAACGATGTAAAAGCGCTCCGTGTTACGGGCTTGGCCTGCAAGAACCTTGTCGAAATCCATGACCACTACAGGGTCTGGGGCAGCAGGAAGAAGGACTCCCTGGTCGAACTTTCCTCGGCCATCATCGACCCCTAGTATGAAAAGATGAAGCAGGATGCCCAAAGAACAAGTCCCGTATCCTGGCACGGGGTCTGGATGCGGCAACTGGATGAACCTCACCTCAGGTTCGCGGCCGAGAGCATGTACACGTGCTACGAGATGCACATGCGGATCATTGACATGAGGAAGTGCCTCGTTACCCAAATCGACGAGCCCGGATCGAGCCACAAGCAGAGCAAGCGTCACAAGAAGGAGATGATGACCAGATGATCGTTTATGCGAGTTAATCGTGCATGAAATATATAGTTTAATTTATTGGTGTGTGGAAATGCCATATGTGTAGTAGCCACCTATGTAATTATGCATGTAATAGTTTACTTTGGTGTGTGCAAATGCCATGGTTGTAGTAGCCACCTATGTAAGTGGAGGTTTAATTTGGTTATGCAAGCATGTCCTTATAAGTGTGTGTGTGTGTATATATATATGTTGTTGTTGTTCTATATGCAATCCCATCGCACAACACACACGTCTTGTTAAGTTGAACCGTTTCTGTTCTCATGTCTCAACGCAAACAGTTCATCCGAGTGAACCGCATGCCGTATATCGCACACACCTTCATCTGGCTGACTGTTTCTTTTGTGTTGCCTAATCACAAACAGTTCATCCGAGTGAACTGTATGCTGTATATCGCACACACCCCCATCTGGCTACCCATTTCTTTTGTTCCTCCTCACCCCAAACAGTTAATTGAGCTGAATCGTATGCCCTGCATCGCACACGGAACTAATATATCTTCCATCGCAAACGCTTTGCACCTTTTTTGACGGTTTTTTGCACCACCGTTTGCGATTATGGCATCGCCCACAGTTTCGTCGAAGGGTCTCTGATCGTAGTGTCACCTTAGCAGCATCCTGCAGTAGTGGAACTAATATAAAAAAGAACGAACTAGAAACTTTTATGAAACTCTAATAGAAAAAATAATAAACTAAAAGAATGAACTAGAAAACTTTAATGAAACTCTAATAGAAAAAAGAATGAACTAGAAAACTTTAATGAAACTCTAATAGCAAAAGGAATCAACTAAAAAGCTTTTATAAACCTATAGTACTATTGAAACTAAAATTATATAAAATTTATGCAACTAAAATTATCAAAGTATTTTCTGTTCAAAACATTAAAAGCAAGAGGAATTTTCATAAGGAACTTTTTTTGTTAGAAACTTTAATAGCAAAAAGAATTATCACAATTTTTTTTGTTAGAAACTAAAATAACAAAAACGGTTTTTGAATATAATGATAAAACCCAATAATATTAAATAGCAGGAAAAAGAATCACTCCAAAATATATTTTTATAGTAAAGTTAATCACAAACTAGTGATTCACACAAATGTCAAAGAATTCAAATTTAAACTATTCAAATTTGAAAACTAATGGCACTAACAGAAAGTTTATCATTTTTTAACTTAAAAGCAAAAAGAATTAAAAAAATAAAGCAAAAAATAAAACAAAATAAATAAAGCAAAAAACAAAACAAAAAACAAAAAAACAAAAAATAAATAAAACTATCCTGTTGGGCCAGGATTCAGGCCCGCAGAAGGCCCAGTAGGCCCACGGCCTGAATACGACTAGAAACCCAACTATCCTGTTGGGCCAGGATTCAGGTCCGCAGAAGGCCTAGTAGGCCCACAGCCAGATTGACTAGTTTAGGCCAGCAGGCCTGCAGTTGAGAGGAGCTCGAAGTGGCAGGCGCATCGGCGCTTATAAACCACTCCGAGCCCCTCTCAGCTAGCGAGGTGGGACTAAAGTTTTGGCCGCGGCACCAGCACCCACCTTTGGTTCCGGTTTGTGCCACCAACCGGGACCAATACCCACCTTTGGTCCCGGTTCGTGACACAAACCAGGACGGATACCCACCTTTGTTCCCGGTTCATGCCACCAACCGGGACCAAAGGTCTCTGCTTCCCGTCCTTTGGGCTGCTGAAAAGAGACCTTTAGTCCCGGTTGCTGGCACGATCTGGGACCAAAGGTGGGTATTCGGCCTGGTTTGTGCCACGAACCGGGACCAAAGCCTTTGCTATATAAGAAACACTTTGCACAAATTCAGAATTTCGTCGCCAGTTGCCCCCGACGACGCCGACCCCCTTGGCGCCGCCAGGCTGCCCTGGCATCGTCGCTGTCGCCCGTGCCCCCGAGCCCATACCGACGCTATTCCCGCCGCCCCCGAGCACGCCCCTGCGCCAGGACCCGCCCCCACCGTCGCCGTCGTCGCCGGCCAAGCCCCTGCCCTGGCCCGCGCCCCCACCGTCGCCCTCGGCGATGCCCCCGCCATCGCCCTCGCTGCCCCCGCCGTCGCCCTCGCCGGCCGTCCCCGATGTGTGCCGCCGCCGCCCCGACTCTGTTCAGAGCTTTTTTTCTTCATATAATGTGTATTATTTTTTTGTTCATTGCATTTATTTTCATATACATAATGTATATATGTATGTGGTAGCTATATGATGAATGAGTGCGGCTATGTATGTATGGATATAATGTTCATAGCATTTTTTTGTTTATATATGTTTTTTTCATATATGTATTAATTTTTTATTTAGGTTATTAGTAGATATCGATTTTAGGTTAGTGTATTTTAGGTTAGTTGATTTAGTGCATTTTTAGGTTAGTTGGACTGTTAGTGCATTTTAGGTTAGTGGAGAGGAAAAAGGAAAGTAAGGAAAAAGAAGAAAAGAGGAAGAAGGACGAAGGAAGAAGAAGAAAAAGAAGGAGAGAGAAAAAGGAAAATAAGAAGAGGAAGGAGGGGAAGAACAGGAGAGGAAGAAGAGGAGAGAAAAAAGAAGAGGAAGAAGAAGAAAAAAAAGACAAGAAGAAGAAGGAATAGAGGAGAAGAAGAAAAAAATAGAATAATATTATAGACTCAAGACGAAAAGATCCCGAGGAGTATGCGGCCGTGATTAAAATGCTCGAGAAGTAAGTTCAATCGATCATTATCGCACCATATCGGCAACTTTGTTCATTTCCAGCTGATATCAAGTAATTGTTTTTTCTTTGTCTGGCAGGGTTTGGAAAAAGTTCACCGCAGAAGCTCCGGGACTGCCGGGGGAGCTGCGATTTACACACCCGAAAGTAAGTACTACAAGCTAGTTCCACACATGTCGCATTGATTGTAGCTAGTTTCATGAATACCATTTAGCATGCTTGCTTATCAGTTTGATTTACCTCTATTTCTTGTAAAGTGGTTGTGGCAGGAACCCGGGAATGATTAATGTGGATACTACGTTTGCGAGTTCATCCGCCACACGACCTGTGAGCGGGGCTACTCTAAAAAACAATATGAAGTGTGTAAGCAATAATATTCATAATTTTATTTTATTACCATCATTTGTGTTGAGTTTCATTCATATATATGTATTGACCCCCTTCTTCAAATTAGATGTTTCATATGCGGGATGAACTCCTACCACAAGATCGCATACGAGCAATTCGAGAGGAATTGGCGGGATTCTTTCTTGACCACGTCATCAATGAAGACGGAGAATACCATGTGGAACTTGAGTTTAGATGTTTGGGGATTGTAAGAGATCTTATATTGTATATATGTAGCCAGTAGCATCGGATAGATATACGAAAACTTGTTGTTCGACCAATCTCTCGGAGAAGGAGAGGTCTATCACTTCTCTCTGTATATGTTCATGACGATCTTCTATACTTAATGGTTTCCTTCATTTGCTTACTAGCTAGCTAGCGTGTCGAGTCCTCTCTATACGTATAGTACATAGCGTTGACCAAGTACGGAGATAAGAGAGGACACTTCTCTCTATTAGCTAGCTAACACAATATATAAAACCCCTAAATTAACCCTACAAAACCCCCAAACCAGCCCCCTTTAAAAAAAACAATAACCCCAAGCCCTGAGCTGCTGACGCGTGGATGCCTTTTGGTCCCAGTTGGTGCCACCGACCGGGGCAAAAGGCCCTCCTGCCTGCGCAAGCCGTAGCGGCCACGTGGAGCCCCATCTGTCCCGGTTGGAAGGCGAACCGGGACTAAAGGTATTGGGCTTTAGTACCGACCCTTTAGTCCCGGTTCGGTAACCGGGACAAATAGGCCTTACGAGCCAGGACAAATGGGTCTTTTTCTACTAGTGTAAGGTATTGTACTCAAATCCTTGTAATTGCTTGGAATTCTGTATCAAGGACATATCCACCAGCAACAGTAATCCTGGGGCTGGTGGTGACATAAGGGTCCTTTGCTGGGAATTTATGTGCCGAAAATCCGGCCTCTACAGTAATTGTCCTTTGTATTGAGCTAACTGTTGAGTTGTAGTGCATGGGCAAAGCAGGGCATGGGCAACAATCATCGTTGTCTGCCGTTTGCACAATACGGATGTAATCACTGGCATACCATTCACGAGAAACGTCTTTCAAATGGTTCGCCTACTTTTTGTTTGTATTAGTTGCTATACGCTTATTGGCTGTAGTTTGTTTTTGCGGGGATGGCTGCAACTGGTCTCCTCAAATACTCCCATCGTCTTGGTGCACAAGTGTGCGCGTATTTCTAGGTCATCATAGTTCTTTTAGCTTATATTTTATGTTTCAAATAGTACACTTCACTTCTAGGCTGCACATAGTCTCTGATGACCAGGGCATGAGCGTGTAGCAGGGATAGTTAGGCTAGTACCCTGACGGACCAGACGGGTGGCTCATCCATAGTTGCTCAAAAGAGCGTGTGCCCGGAGCTTGAAAAGAGCCCAATGCCATGACGTGCGCCATAGTACGGCTCGACTCGGGCAACCGCAAGTCAGAACCCCCCAAGTAATAACACAACGAGGCAACCGACCTACAAAGCCACCTCCAAAGGTTGTTTTTGGCTTATGTTTTAGTTTCCATTTGTTCATTATCCACATCTGATTTATATTGTGCCCATGTGTATTATTATTCATGCAAATGGCCTTTGGGGATGATTTATAGAACAAACATGTGTTAGACGTGCTGCCCATAGTGTTGTTTAACTTCCTGGCTTTAGTTTCAAATAGTTCGCTTAACATCCGGTCTGCGGTTGGTCTCTGCACCAATTGGCGTAATGGGTCATCTAGTGAAGATAAAATATGGAGCAAATAAAAGTCTTGCACACTTATGCTTCTAATTTGGTTCATATGTTGGATTCACGCAACTAAAAGTTACCTAAAAATGTGACAAAACTGAACCATAACTCATCTATGTGATCATTGCAACTAGAATAAACCAAAACGGGAAATTAATTTGTCCAGACCCTAAACTATTTCCTTCTTTTACAAAACCGTAAATCCAAATTTTTCAAAATAATAAAACTTTTCATATCAAAAATTTATTCAAGATTATTTTTCACATGCTCAAATATTATAATATGCCTTCTCTCACATAAAAATAAATATCTAGAAATTTTCTGAGGAATTTAATTTAAATCTATTAACAATTCGTAGAAACCATGATAATATTATCACAGCGAACGGGATTGTAGCCTAGTGGTTGCATTGACCTTAGTATAGCACCCGAGGACCTGGGTTCAACTCCCAATGGGAGCGGATTAAACAAGCCTAGGCAAAGATTTCTGGAATAAAGACTGTAGGGTTATTGATCTACAGTAAATAGTCAAAAAAACTGATAATATTATCTCATGTATATAGTTTATCCCAAAATTCTTCCAAATTTGAGCAAGCTTTATAATGGAATTCAAAACCTTCTTTAGCGAGGATATCACACTACCGCAGGGATGCCTAGCAGCGGCGGGCGCAAAAAGGCCAGCAGTGGCTTGCAAGGCTCCCAAGGGTGCCTGCCACTACTATAACCGCATCAGTAGCGGGTGCCCGCCCGCCAATGATTATGTACTAGCTGTCGAGGGTGGCAATGCTCGCCCGCCACTATTATGGTTCTTACCTGTGGTGGTTGTCGAATCGCTCCTGCCACAGTTGGATTTTGCCAGCGAAATATAAAAAAACTGTCGTGGCAGCGTTTTTATGCGACGTTGCAACTTTTTTCGGTTTAGCAATAATATAAGTACTGTAAAGACATAAATAGCACATTTCAAATAACTCTAATATTAGTACATACACAATACAATACAATAAGTGCCAATTTTTTAACAGGTTCATGTCAAGCTGAACGGCGCCGTCCACATCGATGGGCAAGTGGACCACATGCATGAACTCGGCCCTTCCCCAACAAGGGATACGCTGAGCATGATAAGAAGGAAAAAATTAGACAATTGTGGGCGCAACATTACGAAACGACCGCCCGCTTCATAAAGTCTTCTTGAAGATCTACACATATTTCTTTGCAAGTGACCTCAACCTTGTAACAAGCACCTAGCCTCGTGTCATCACACCAGAGGCATGCTTCCTTCATTGCCTATCATTTTTATTTAATATATGTTAAACCACATACTCAATTCCGTATCCTAAATATATGTTAAACCACATAATCCATCTTTAGTTAATATATGTTAAACGACAAACATTTTAGCTGCAAACTGTTTCACTATAAATAGAAGTAACTAATAGACGCAAACATTCTCACTATAAATAGCATGTAGCCTACTATCGCCACACCAGGGATATGCATGCTTCATTCATTGCCAACCATTCTGTATGCTAAATAAATGATAAGCCACACAACCTATTTTCGTCTGAACCACACTTAATCATATATGCCTAACTATAAATAGAGACAACAACGCTGCGCATAGTGAGAGGTAAGAGAGTGCGGTGTTTCGGTGTCCAGGCTCATTTGCACCCGGTCAGAATAAATGAAAATAAATCCAAGAAAATTTCAAAAAATTCCAATTTTTTGTGTGGTAGATAAATTTATGCGTGAGGTCCTCTCCAATTTCAACTCATTTGGACATCTGAGCAGCTCTCAGCAAAAAAGACAAATCAGGTCAGAACAGTGCGTGAATAGTAATCTTTTTTACACACCCTGAATTTTTCTTTTTTTGCTGAGAGCTGATCAGATGTCCAAATGAGTTGGAAATTAGAGCGGACCTCACGCATCAATTTATCTACCACACCAATTTTTTTTGGAATTTATTGAATTTTTCTAGTGTTTGTTTTGATTTTTTTCGACAGGGCAGGTGCAGCTGAGCCAAGGCTCAGAAGTGGATTATCGGAGGTAAGAATGTATCACACAAATTGGTTGCTTGCCTTCTATATCAATAAAAATTCACGAGTACTCCAAGGTAACATATTTAATTTATATTTTTTATGTACTAAACTAATATTCGATGTGTTCTAACACAGTTGAATGTAACTATTTCAGGTTCAAATGGCTAATGTCTGCGACATTTGTGGTACTAGTGTAATACCGTGCACCTTATAGATCAGGAACAGGTACCACAATTCTGAGTGATGGTTCGACACAGTCATCTTTATGGGATTGTGAGTCAACGTTTTTTCGTCTGTAATGTGATATGTAACTGTATTGTATATCAAATTGAGGGGTAACTTACTACGTACACTAATTATGTATAGAATATACCTTGCCGAGGTGTTAAGCAATTTAGTTACTACATCGAACAACACTATTTCACAGCAGAGACTTCTCATGGATCAAGCTACATGATGTGTGCGAGAGATAATGGAGATATAATTCGTATAAGTGGCTTTGGATGAGATTGCTTTTGCTACGACGACGATATAAGAAGAGGAGACACGATATATTTTTGCTACAACTATAGAGATTTTGTCATGTATATGTCCCTCATACTTCCAAATGGTGACCAAAGGATATAATTAGTAAGTACATATTGTTTTATATTAGTTTTTATTTAGTAATACTTTTATATAGTTAACAATTATTCAATTTTTTATATTCATAAAGATGACGTATTTGATGAAGGAGAAAGACCTGTTGCATAAAGCACCGAGTTTAATCTAACACAAAGGCAAGTCAACAACATGCACACTCTATTACAGACGAATGAGGACTATCCTACGCAGATCCAATGCTTTACAGCTGCGGACATGTCTGATAATCATTTGGTAAGTAATATACAATATGTAAAATGCAATCTCATCACTTCACATTTTAATAAAATGTTTCCTTTTTCAATAGTTGGGAGCCTTGCTCTACAACAATATGGTTCAGTTTTACTGTAAATGAGCCGACAACCACAACAATCAATAGAAGTTGATTATCATATTAAAAGAGACGACCGTCTCAAAATTAACGGTCCTGCGTGGAGTAATTTTGTAAGTCAACATGAGATCGATCTTGAGGGGTGGGTAGTAATACTTTTTATTCCTGAAAACAATAGGCAAGAAATGAGTTGAGATTCAAATGTATTACGCCAGTTGGAAGCCAAGTATTTAAGTTCTGATGAAGATTCCGATTCAGAAGATGAAGACTAGCACCATTGTTTTTTTAGATTTTGTTAGAATAAGTTCTTTTTTAACTATGTATTACAATAATTTACATAATTTTGTACAAGAAGTTCTTTTTTTTTACTACATATTACAATTATTTATATAATTTTTTAGAATAGGTTCTTTTTTAAAGTAAGTATTACAATGATTTATATAATTTTTAGAGTGCGTATTACAATGATTTATATATTTTTGAGTTGTGTTCTACATCGACCAATAATATAGAGTATGGATGGACAAAGAATTTGGGCATGACTTCTGCTAAAGAATGAAAACGTTGAGTGTCAAAAATGTTGCCAAACCGAAATTAATGTTTCGTGATATTTTAGACACTCTTGAAGCCCTGTTAATCAATTCATCTACAATCTATATCTTTTTTTGTGAAAAATATTAATTTCATTTCTATCAAGGTGGTTCGTAGAATCCTTTTAGCAAAGAGTGCCAATTTTGTCTAGACCATGGCAGACGAGGGCAGCCGTCGCGAGGGGTGGCAATCTACATTAGTTTTGCTTCTCCTAACATGTGCTATAGAGTAATCACGTCCAGACTTAAGTAGTTGTTTCCCTTCCTCAATTAAATAGCCACACAAGATCTATTTGGCGTGCCATCTACAACCTATATTAACGTGCATATAAACACCAACATTAATCTACATTCTAACATGAGTCAAATTTAATTACCTGCACACTACTGGAGCGCGATGCGGACGACGGATCGGTGGCCTCGATTGAGGAGGCATTGCTTAGCAGCGGCGCTGTTAGCCCTCCGCTACGGGTGGAGGCCATCGCGTTCGGGGAACACGAAGGAGGGCATCCTCTAGGGACGAAGGCCTCGGCGGACAAGGGAGGCCTCGGCGGACGAAGACGGTCGCGATGGCGGACGGCGGTCGCGGTGGACGAAGGCACCGGCGAACGAGGGCGGTCGTGGTGTGGGGGCTGCGAGGGAGGACGGGGGCCGCAACGGAGAAGGGTTGCCGCGGTGGACGACAGTGATGGAGGACGTCGGTGGCGGCGAGAGGAGGGCGGGCGCGGTAGAGGACAACAACGGGGTTGGGCCGGATTCAGAAGAGTTGAGAGAGTTTGAATTTCCAGATGCGGTTTTGGGTGGAAATTGAATCGGCGCTGGGGCGGGCAATAACAGTGACAGGTATTGGCAAATGCCCGCCACGCCAAATAGCAACGGCTGGCACTCAAAACTTCCTATTACATACAACCTACTTGGCAATTTTTGGGGGTTAAAAGTTCTTGTGGCGGGCGGTACGTACTACCCGCCAGTGCTAACTTATGGATATATAAAATCTAAGTCTTTGTGGCAGGCAGTACGTACAGCCCACCACTGTTAGCTCAAGTTGCAGTGGCGGGTGCATGTAGTTGCTCGCCACTACTCACTTTCAGCACGCGGGCACACCTGGGGCAGCATATTTGTTGTGGGTCATATTTACCGCCCGCCACTACTATTGCATCTCCAGTGGAGAGCGCTGTTTGGTACCCGCCACTCATTTGAGTTCACCTATAAGGCTTTTTTCAGTAGTGTCATGTAGTCATGTTTAAAATTTTCAAAGTACAGAGAAAATACACAAGTGGCAAATGTATTAACTTAGACTTTCTTAACATAAGATCTTTCTACAAATCCTAGAAAAAAAGATGTGCACCACATGTCCTCTAGCTCCTTGATGCGAGTCAACCATAGATGCCATTCAAAACAAGTTCATGCTCAAATTGGTTGCACTGATTTGACAACCGGCAAAGTGGCCCGTCCAATGTGCGGGCTAGTATTTTATAAACTGGCATCACATTCACAAATATGAGCCTTTTTCAAGCATAGTTTTGTCTTGGGTATGTTTGATTTAATCACTGACATATTATTATATATGTTATGTAGTAATCTACCGTGTTGTATCCATGCTGCAATAATTTTTTTTGTAATCAATAATTTGTATTTTCACCCGCAAATAATAATAAGTTCTATAGAGGATGCGCGTTGTTATCCATGGAAACACGCGGAGGAAAGGGATGCATTTGTCCTATAGAGGATGGCTGGTCCTTATCAACTCCGTGGGTTCTAAGTTCTAACATGGTTCTTTACATGATGTCTTTCTTGTAAGCGCCAAAATAAAGTTGAATGTGCGGGTGCTTATTATTGATAGTTTTAAAGCGCGTGACACATGCTGAAGCGGAGACACTTCAATACTATTCTTGCCTCCTCTATAGTTTGTACTACTAATGCTGAAGAGTGACGACACCATTGGGCGCATAGTTTCCATTGGCCCTTTAGCATTCTTGTTGGACACGCCTTCAAATCTAGTGGTCTCCGAATGCCACGCGGATTGCTTCGTTGCCAAGCCAATTAAAGTGGGCGTTTGGTGGTAACATGTTTTCTTTAAATCTTTATTATCATAGAATGGAATTTGAAGGAACGCTATAATTTCAGTCCTGATCGGTCACTTGTTGCAGCTTGTAGAGTTCATCGCTAACAAAAAGAAGTAGTCAACACAACATGGAAATAGCTCCAAATCTCAAACTTACATGCTGATGGAGGTCCGGTCAGTGGGGTGACGTAGAGCAAGATAGAGGGCATGGGAAGCAGAGGTGTGTAGAGAAACTCCTGTGGGCCAGTCTGAATAACGGAGAAGGGTCTGAAGAACAGAGAACATGACACAGCTCCAACCAAGCAGAGCACAATGGAGAACTTCCATAGTTCTGACGTTTGCCTGTTGCTATGTAATTAACTCAAAAAGGTAATTAATTCTCAAATCTGTATCCAGGAAAATATTAATCATCCAGCAAATTTAGCTGGCTCCAGGAGAAGGAATCTTCAACTCGTTTATACCACAGAAGATGTAAACTTCTAGACACCAAAATAGCATGAAATTAAAGGCCCTGACACAAGCCCCAACAGGCCAACACACGAGACCAAGGTTCTTTGAGGCCCTGACAGCAATCAAGCAGCAACTATATATCAGGCACTTAGCTGTGCAAGTAATGTCAGACAACACACAATTGTGACACAAACAAACAGGTGCAACTTAAGATTTACGACCAATTGCGCAGCAGAGATCAAACAAACAGCCTTTTGGGAAGAGATCAACTGAATAAAAATTCAATAACAATATTACAATAAAAAACGAGAGTTGGCTCAGAGAGCAAGATGAATACAACGACGCACATAGATGAATAATATAACACCTTCAGGAAACTAAATAAATAACGAGAGATCGATCGCACGATAGCTGGCCATGCACAGCGGCTGGGATCCTCATCCCTCCTGGCTTAGATGGGAGGGAAAGGACTCGAACTGAACCCCAGATCGGAGAATGGCGTCTCCATCATCATATCAGCGCCGGAGAAGCCGGCGCCGTCGTGGCTGGCGTTGCCACCGTAGACCAGGGTGCCGACGTCACCACCGGAGCTCACCATGTCAAGCCAGCCTTCCTCCTGCTGCGGTGACGTCAGATACTGCGACGGAGACGCCATGTCGATGCTGTCGGTGCTGACGGATGGAGCTGGCGGCGGCGCCTGGACATGGTTTTTTGCCATGCGTTCGCCGAGGCTCTTGAGTAGCTCGTCCACCTTCCAGCCAACGCGGGCGACGTCCTCGGCGCTGAGATCAACGAGGCCTGGGTGGTTGCCGTGCATGATGTTGTAAAGGAGGTACCTGATCTCGCTGTCCTGGCACTCGCGGCGAGCCTTGTCCACCTGGTCCCGGAGCTTGGCGATGCGCTGGGTGAGGAATGCCTCCTGGTCCATCGTCTTCTTGCAATGGCCCAGCTCCGGCATGCTCTTGAATTCATTCAGGATATCCACCGCCTCGGCGTGGGAAGGGAACACCTGAGGCTCCGCCTCGCCCTCGCCGTACACCACCACGCAGGTCTTGACATCGCACATGGTGGCCAGCTCGGTCGCCTTTTTCATCAGGCTCCTGAGACGCTTCCTGAACCTAGAGCGCCGGGTGGAGTCGTTGGCGATGTACTTGAGGGTCACCTTCTTGCGAGCCATTGCTGGCAAAGGGATCAAACTAGCCAAGGTAAGGAAAGTTGCTGGTTTAGGCAGGGAGGAGGGGTAGATTTATAGTGGAGAGATCGCCAAGGAATTAATTTCATGATATGGCAACAGATTGGGAGAATATTACATAAGATTTACTGCCTTAATTGTGCCCATATGTAATTTTAGCACCCATTTAAACCGTCCTTTTATAACTTTGTATATTTGGTGTCCATTTAAACCTTTTAAATTTACGTGCGTGTGACCGTTGGCCCCTTGTATCGCGAGAGCGCGGCAAATTGTACGCCCGCAGATGGTTTCCACGCGACGTAACGGTTCGTTTTGCAATGCTTCATATCCGACGGATGTCATCGCCCTCAGCGCATCAAGCCGTGCAAATGAATTGTACGAGCACAAGTCTCCGTTGCTCCTATCCAACACGCAAAAGAAAGATATTATTAACCAGCAACCTGGAAAGCCATCGATGATGTTTGTAACACACGCCCCATTACTAAGCGAAAAAAGTAAACATCTAGGGCCGATAAAGGGGTTCATAACCATAAGTAGTTATTTGTTATCGCTAGTGGGTCAACTGCACCAACGGGCCTGTAATTGGTACAATATGCACAACTTGCACGCCAAATTGGTCACTTGCAGTGCTTATTTTCGTCCCACCTAGCTAGTACATGACGGGAGGAACCGACTTGCTCAGAATACCACAACCTTTGAGTTGTTGCAGAACATAAGACCACCTTCCATGCAGTGGTTATTTTCATCCCACCTAGTATATGCCGGGAGGACCTGGCTTTCTCATAATACCACAACCTTTGAGTTGTAGGAGACCATTTGACCACCTTCCAAACAGGAAACACCGTGTTTCCTTCACCAGGCTGGTGCCTATGCATTGAACATCTACCCTCTAGTGTACCTTTAGGCTGAAGTAGGCCCCGTGCGACTTTTCCCCTACTAACCAATCGACTTTTCCCCTACCTTTAGGCTAAGTTGAACTCGGATAGGCTCGATGGAGAGCATTCAAGGAAGGAGGATATGAACCCAGTACCCATCACATGATAGGAGGTTCACATGTAGAAAAACTAGTGCAATGGCCAACACCTTTTCACTGGTCTCCCTCGCCTCCCAAAATATGTGATCTACTTTTGCTTTTGTAAATTCTCCATGTAGTGAGGTCATTCAGAAGCCCGGGGAAGGGGTGGAAGCGTGACTACCATCATCTTTACTATGGGACTCTAAGAGCGATGGGAGCCTCTTCCCCATTGTGGGTCTGGCCGCCTAGGAGGATGATGACTCAACCCCAATCTCAGTACGAATGAGTTATTTCTCAAATTTTGTTGTTGTTAGCTTGTGAGACAACCTGATCTAGTCCTCCTTTACACCGAGAAAGGGAAACATCCAAGTGTTGGGCTTATACTTGGACGGTACTCAGCTCATCATGATGCTAGTGTTCCCCATCCCTATGCCCATGTCTGCCACCCATCGTTGGTTGAGGTTGGCCGTGACCAAGCACTTCGCAGCCGCGCGCGCGGGGGGGTGGGGTGGGGGGTACGTAGACCGGGGTTCCATGGTGAAGCTCCTCTGACTATTTCGTGTCCTCTAGATTCAGGGCTCCTAGATTTGTGTTCGGCATTGCCATATGTAATTTTGATGTGGCGTCAAATTGAATGAATATTTCATTAGATTTTCTGCCTTAATTGTGCCCATATGTAATTTTGGCGCACATTTAAAACTTCCTTTTATAACTTTGTATATTTGGTGTCCATTTAAATATTTTAAATTTACGTGCGCGGACCGTTGGCCCTTTATATTGTGGGAGTGCAAAAAATCGTATACATGCGAATAGTTTCCACGTGACGTAGCAATTCATGTTGGAACGCTTCTTGTGCGATGCACGTTGTCTCGCTGAGCTCATCAACACTAGTAGAAAAAGGGCGTAATGTTCAGCTCATTAGTCCCGGTTTGTAAATGAACCGGCACTAATGTGACCATTAGTGCCGGTTCCAACGGCTAGGCGGGCGACGCTCATTAGTCCCGGTTCGTGGTGAACCTCTAGTACTGGTTCGTGCCACGAACCGGGACTAAAGAGGCGGTGGCAGGCTGCGGCCCCACCAACACCTTTAGTCCCGTTTCGTGGCACGAACCGGTACTAGAGATGCACCTTTAGTCCCGGTTTGTATAATCAACCGGGACTAAAGATCATCCTATATAAACACTTCGTCGAGCCTGAGCTCTCTGTTCTTCCCCATTCCTCTCCTGTCTGTTTTCTTCCTCTCCTCTCGAGCTCATCCTCCATTTTTGCCAAAATTTGTCAAGATTTGAAGGCACCCCATCCATCCAAGTGATCACAAAGTTTAGCAACTTTGTCCTTTGATCTCTCATTGCTAGATTAGCTCTTGCAATGCTCTATAAGTATAGTGATTTGTGGGTTTTAGTTTGGGTGGAATTATATGTGGTAGTTTATTTGATTTATATGCAATTTGAGCTCAAAATAACTCTTAGTTTGGATAAGTAGGTGTGGTTTACTTAGTCCCTTTCCGTCTTCGTCCTAACCACCATTGATCGCCGCACCGTCCCGTCGCCGGCACCACCTTGTGGTGAGCCTCTTGTTCTTATCTTTTTATATAAGAAGAATCATGTTTGTGTGATTTAGATATATAGTTACTTGTATAATTATCTTACCCGTACGTTGTTTGTTATACACAGTGCCATGGTTTTGATATCCGGCCCCGTCGTCCCTCGTCCGGTTTATGATTCAGATGTGGTATATTCTCTTTTATAACTATTTGTTGCATTTCGTGTTTATGACAAATTATGCCCATCAAGTTGACATAGATATTTTTATCTAGGAGGTATGTGAACCGGAAATTCCAACCGACCCTATTGTCGAGAGCTTAAAGTTAGTTGAAAACAAATGAGTATTTGAAAGAAAATTGAAAAGAATTGAGGAGGAGAAGATGGAATTGGAGTTGCATTTTGCCGATGTCGTCGATGATCACAAGATCAAGATCGAGAAAATGCGCTTGAAGATTAGAAAGATTAGAAAATATGCCATTGAAAATATGCTGGTGCACCTGTCACGCACACACCCGCACAGTACATTGGGCTCCACGAGGCTCCCCCTCTCAAAAATATCTGCCTGCTTCGAGTGTTTTTCTGTTTCATAACACACGGTTGTTATGTCCGGACCGTGTGCGATGTTTCTTGTTCCCCAATCCCGCCTGCATCGAAAATATCTGCCTGCCTCGAGGGTTTTTCTTTTTCATAACACACGGTTGTTATCTCTGGACCGTGCGCGATGCACTATCATCAAAATTTTCAATAGCCCGGCATTTCACTCCCGCATAGTAAAATTTTCAGTACCCGCGTCATTTCCTCAAACACCCCGTGCCCCCCTCCACACACACACACACACACACACACACACACACACCAAAACCTCCTCGGGTGTGCGCGTGCACACACACACACACACCCTCCCTCGCTCAAAACCCTAGCAAAGTCCCCGCCGCTGCTACCGCCACCGCCGCAAGGCCTCCATTGTCAACATCTGCCGGTTTGCCCGTGCAGCTTACCCACCGATCTCCATACCCAGGCCGCCCTGAGTTTCTTAGATGACGCCTGCCAAACGCCCCCTTTCCCACAGATCGCCGTCCCCATCCCCGTCCCCCACTCCAGAGCCTCGCAGCCTAAGCCCGGGTACGCTTCCCATGGAGCTCGACGAGCGACTGGCCCAAAAGAGGTGTATAGCGGTCTCTTCGCCCGACGTCGCCTAGGAAGCTGACGACCATTACTGGCGGCAGACACTCAAGCAGCGGGCTAGAGTATGCGGGCATGTCCCGTCCGCCGGCTACGACATCAAAGTCATCGACAGCGACGCCCTGAGGCGGGCTGTGTCACAGGTTAAGTGGCCCACCCGCAACCCCTCGGGTTCAACCGCCGTCGATCTCATCCATGGCCCCGCCGCTGATCTCATCTGGCTCGCTGTCAACAATTTGCCATTCTACATCGCCATCAAGCCCCTTTTGTCATTTCTGAAGGACACGTTCTGCGATGCTGGCTTGGGATCTACAGCTTCCAAGTCATACCTCATCGACGGCGACCACGAGGAGGGCACCCTCTCCGGCTCTTCCAAGGGGAAAGCGCCCGTCTACGACATCAGGGAGGGCACCCTACAGTCGTGCTCTTTCAAGGGGAAGGAGCCCATCTGCGACAACATGGAGCGCATCCAGGGTCCGTGCTCTTCGCACAGGAACGAGCCCATCTGTGACAAGTGAGGAAACCCATGATTTGTTTATTTCAGTTGTTCACAATGTGATGCTCTATATGTGCAATTATTTACTGCGCAGTACATTTCATCAATCTAGTTTTAAACATACCGATAGGAATGCATATATTTTCTTGCTGTTAAGCCTGTTATAGCTAGCATATGCCTCTTTTAAAGTGTTTCGATTGTTCGGTTGTTTGTAGTTAGCATATGTTCAGTTTCAAATGCTATCTTTGGTTGTTCGTAGTATGCCTTGTTTATTCTAGTTATTCACAATGTGATGTTCTATATGTGCAAGTATGAACTGTGCAGTTCAATTTCATTAGTACCAGTTTCAACAATACCACTATGAATGACTACATTTGGTTGCTGCATCTTGTAGTTAACATGCCTTTCCATTTTTATTTAACCATAACCAGTGTACTTAGACCTGCACAATACCAGTTTGAATGACCATGTTTGCTTGTTGTTAAATGTTAGGCCTGTTGCAGTTAGCACACCTTTCCACTTGTTTTGCTTTACTAGCTTGCTTAAACCTGCACACTGAAGCTATCTTTTGGAGATTATTTCATCCGCCATGTGTAATTTTGGTTGATATTTAGCCTGTTGTGCTTAACATGCTTCTTGATGTACCTACACAGGACAATTATGGGAACGACTGCTGTTTTCCATCGAGGTTAGTTTCATCCCATGGCTTATATCTACTCACTATTCAGGATATCCGTAGCTGGTACCATATAGGCCGGCGGCTGATAAGGGACTAATCGGTGAATCGGACTTTTAACTGAATATATCTGCAACCCATTTTTCCTTAGGTTAACTAGGGCCATGTGTAATATATCTGAGGCTAGATAGTAACATGCACTGTACTTAATGTATAAATATGCAATCCTAGGCTACATAGCAACAAGGAAGAATGTTACATTAATGTTCTAATGATGTCTAGATATACGTAGAAGCGCAGCAGCAGCAACAGCAACAACACAACCCTGTTTGGATAATCAACTTAGCTATAGGTTAGAGTTAGTTTCTAGCTTATTACTAACCCTGAACTAACTCCATCCACAGAGTTGTTTGGATGGCAGGGTTAGATTGACAATAAATGCACTAGGAGAACTAGCTCCAATTAGCACCTCTTGGGTTGGATACTAGTTTTTTTGGGTGGGTTATAGATGCAACTAGCTCAAACTAGCCCTCATGTTTAGATATACTTTAGGGCTATTTGAGCCCGAACTAGCTCAAACTAACTGTAACCCGTGGATACAACAGGAGATAATTTTCAAGAATGAACTAAACTCCTTCCGACCCATAATATAAGATGTTAATTCATCTAATATGTGAGTATATTGGATGTTATAAGATACTCCCTCCGTTCCTAAATATTTGTCTTTTTAGATATTCCAAATGGACCACCACATACGGATGTATACAGACATATTATCAAAGAGTGTTGTACTACATCATTGTGCAATTGCTGTTTAGCTTCTAATATTAACTTGGTGCTTTTAGGTACATATGTCATTGGTAAAGGTCCGCGTTTCGACCCTTTCTGCGTATGGGGCAATGAGATATTGATGAACCAGCCTCAAGTGAGGAAGCTGATAAAGATTGTTAGTAAAATGGGTCCAAAGATGGCAATTAAACTATTTGTTTACACATTATCCAAGACAACAACAAACTGCAGGATGGTAAGTAAGAACTCTGCAGCCTTCTTTTTACTACACATAATGAGTTGTGTTAGATGACAATGTCTGAAATCTTATTCCTTTGCAGTGGTTGCGAAAGCAGTTTACTCAAGATTGCCTCTCAAACTACATGATTGGTGGGCATGCAAAGGTTAAAGTATTTCTACCGGAACACGATGATTATCTAGATGTTTTCATGAAGACCGTGAAGGATGGGCGGTCGGCCATCACAAGGGGTTCGACTAGAGTCGTGCGTGCCTTGTGCATGGAGGAGGGCACAATATGGGCATTCCGCTTTACCTTGTTCAGCAACCAGAATATATTTCGCCTCTTTCTTTACCGTCTTTAATAGTACAAGTATACAACTATGGTTCATCATTCTTTATTTGGTTCTTATGTAATTTTCTTGAACATATGTACCTATGAATGGAATAATGGATTGGTTGTTTGAACCTGATGGATATGAATAAAGTTGTAGCATACATTCAAATTCAAATCCAAATCCGGTACAATTTGGAAAAGCAGCAATTAAATTATGGTGAAATTATGCTCTCTAGGTTGTTACGGCACACATAGTTGGTAAAACACATACGTTTGCGATATGCACCATAATCTGAGATGGTTCACAGAGAGGAAACGCGTGCAAGCATGCACACAGTTGCCATTTGCAAAGCGTGTGCGATGTCCGACAATATCACAAACGGTGCGGGCAAACTAAACGTTTGTGTTAGTTGCCTTATCGTACACGATTCGCAACCATTAACTGTTTCTGATGAAGTATGCATCGTAAACGTTGCACCACAGAATAGCGTGTGCAATAGTTGTCGTGTACGACGATGTTACGATGGTCCGACGTTTCGTAATCATGTCCGACACTCGTACGACGATTAGCTAATCTTCTTAACGGTGAACTGATATGTCTCCAACGTATCTATAATTTTTTATTGTTCCATGCTATATTATATTATGTTTTGGATGATTATTGGTTTTTATTATACACTTTTATATTATTTTCGGGACTAACCTAGTAACTGGAGGCCCAGCCCAAATTGTTGTTTTTTTTGCCTATTTTAGTGTTTCGAAGGAACAGGATATCAAACGGAGTCCAAACAGAATGAAACCTTCGGGAACGTGATTTTCGGAACAAACGTGATCCAGAGGACTTGGAGTCTACGTAAAGCAATCGACGAGGAGAGCACGAGGCAGGGGGCGCGCCCTCCACCCTCGTGGGGCCCACGTTGCTCCACCGACGTACTTCTTCCTCCTATATATACCTACATACCCCCAAACGATCATATTCGGAGCCAAAACCCTATTTCCACCGCCGCAACCTTCTGTACCCGTGAGATCCCATCTTGGGGCCATTTCTGGCGCTCCGCCGGAGGGGGCATTGATCACGGAGGGCTTCTACATCAACACCATAGCCTCTCCGATGATGTGTGAGTAGTTTACCTCAGACCTTCGGGTCCATAGTTATTAGCTAGATGGCTTCTTCTCTCTCTTTGGATCTCAATACAATGTTCTCCTCGATCTTCTTGGAGATCTATTCGATGTAATCTTCTTTTGCGGTGTGTTTGTCGAGATCCGATGAATTGTGGGTTTATGATCAAGTTTATCTATGAACAATATTTGAATCTCCTCTGAATTATTTTATGTATGATTGGTTATCTTTGCATGTCTCTTCGAATTATCAGTTTGCTTTGGCCTACTAGATTGATCTTTCTTGCAATGGGAGAAGTGCTTAGCTTTGGGTTCAATCTTGCGGTGTCCTTTCCCAGTGACAGCAGAGGCAGCAAGGCACGTATTGTATTGTTGCCATCGAGGATAAAAAGATGGGGTTTATATCATATTGCATCAGTTTATCCCTCTACATCATGTCATCATACTTAAAGCATTACTCTGTTCTTATGAACTTAATACTCTAGATGCATGCTGGATAGCGGTCGATGTGTGGAGTAATAGTAGTAGATGCAGAATCGTTTCGGTCTACTTGCCGCGGACGTGATGCCTATATACATGATCATACCTAGATATTCTCATAACTATGCTCAATTCTATCAATTGCTCGACAGTAATTCGTTTTCCCACCGTAATACTTATGCTCTCGAGAGAAGCCACTAGTGAAACCTATGGCCCCCGGGTCTATTTTCCATCATATTAATCTTCCAACACTTAGTTATTTCTATTGCCATTTATTTTACTTTGCATCTTTGTTATAAAAATACCAAAAATATTACCTTATCATATCTATCATATCTCACTCTAGTAAGTGACTGTGAAGGGATTGACAACCCCTTTATCGCGTTGGTTGTGAGGTTCTTATTTGTTTGTGTAGGTGCGTGGGACTCGTGCGTGGTCTCCTAATGGATTGATACCTTGGTTCTCAAAAACTGAGGGAAATACTTACGCTACTTTGCTGCATCACCCTTTCCTCTTCAAGGGAAAACCAACGCAGTGCTCAAGAGGTAGCAAGAAGGATTTCTGGCGCCGTTGCCAGGGAGTCTATGCACAAGTCAAGACATACCAAGTACCCATCACAAACTCTTATCCCTGGCATTACATTATTTGCCATTTTCCTCTCGTTTTCCTCTCCCCCACTTCACCATTGCCGTTTTATTCGCCCTCTCTTTTCTGTTCGCCTCTTTTTCGCTTGTTTCTTGTTGGCTCGTGTGTTGGATTGCTTGCTTGTCACGATGGCTCAAGATAATACTAAATTGCGTGAATCTACCAATACCAACAACAATGATTTTCTTAGCACTCCGATTGTTCCTCTTACCGATGCTGAATCTTGTGAAATTAATGCTGCTTTGTTGAATCTTGTCATGAAAGATCAATTTGCCGGCCTTCCTAGTGAAGATGCCGCTACCCATCTAAATAGCTTCGTTGATTTGTGTGACATGCAAAAGAAGAAAGATGTGGACAATGATATTGTTAAATTGAAGCTATTTCCTTTTTCGCTTAGAGATCGTGCTAAAGCTTGGTTTTCGTCTTTGCCTAAAAATAGTACTGATTCATGGAATAAGTGCAAAGATGCTTTTATCTCTAAGTATTTTCCTCCCGCTAAAATCATCCCTCTTAGAAACGATATCATGAATTTTAAGCAACTTGATCATGAACATGTTGTACAAGCTTGGGAGAGTATGAAATTAATGATACGTAATTGCCCTACACATGGTTTGAATCTTTGGATGATTATACAAAAATATTATGCCGGATTAAATTTTGCTTCTAGAAATCTTTTAGATTCGGCCGCGGGAGGCACTTTTATGGAAATCACCTTAGGAGAAGCTACTAAACTCCTAGATAATATTATGGTTAATTATTCTCAATGGCACACTGAAAGATCTACTAATAAAAAAGTGCATGCGATAGAAGAAATTAATGTTTTGAGTGGAAAGATGGATGAACTTATGAAATTATTTGCTACTAAATGTGTTTCTTCTGATCCTAATGATATGCCTTTGTCTACTTTGATTGGGAATAAATAATGAATCTATGGATGTGAATTTTGTTGGTAGGAATAATTTTGGTAACAACGCATATAGAGGAAACTTTAATCCTAGGTCGTTCCCTAGTAATTCCTCTAATAATTATGGTAATTCCTACTACAATTCTTATGGAAATTTTAATAAGATGCCCTCTGAATTTGAGACTAGCGTTAAGGAGTTTATGAATTCGCAAAAGAATTTCAATGCTTAGCTTGAAGAAAAATTGCTTAAGGTTGATGAATTGGCTAGGAACGTTGATAGAATTTCTGTTGATGTTGATTCTTTGAAACATAGATCTATTCCACCTAAACATGATATCAATGAGTCTCTCAAAGCCATGAGAATTTCCATTGATGAGTGCAAAGAAAGAACCGCTAGGATGCGTGCTAAGAAAGATTGCTTTGCGAAAGCATGTTCTTCTAGTTTATATGAAAATAAAGATGAAGATCTAAAAGTTATTGATGTGTCTCCTATTAAATCTTTGTTTTGCAATATGAATCTTGATAATGAGGGGGCTGAAGATGAGCCACCTTTACCTAGAAGGCGTTCCAAAAATTCGGAGTTTTTAGATCTTGATGCAAAATTTGGTAAAAGTGGGATTAAAGAAACCAAAACTTTATATATCAATGAACCAACTATCTTGGATTTCAAGGAATTTAACTATGATAATTGCTCTTTGATAGATTGTATTTCCTTGTTGCAATCCGTGCTAAATTCTCCTCATGCTTATAGTCAAAATAAAGCTTTTACTAAACATATTGTTGATGCTTTAATCCAATCTTATGAAGAAAAACTTGAGTTGGAAGTTTCTATCCCTAGAAAACTTTATAATGAGTGGGAACCTACTATTAAAATTAAAATTAAAGATCATGAATGCTATGCTTTGTGTGATTTGGGTGTTAGTGTTTCCACGATTCCAAAAACTTTGTGTGATTTGCTAGGATTCCGTGAATTTGATGATTGTTCTTTAAACTTGCACCTTGCGGATTCCACTATTAAAAAACCTATGGGAAGAATTAATGATGTTCTTATTGTTGCAAATAGGAATTATGTGCCTGTAGATTTTTTCGTTCTTGATATAGATTGCAATCCTTCATGTCCTATTATTCTTGGTAGACCTTTCCTTAGAACGATTGGTGCAATTATTGATATGAAGGAAGGGAATATTAGATTCCTATTTCCGTTAAGGAAAGGCATGGAACACTTCCCTAGAAATAAAATAAAATTACCATATGAATCTATTATGAGAGCTACTTATGGATTGCCTACCAAAGATGGCTATACCTAGATCTATTCTTGTTTTTATGCCTAGCTAGGGGCGTTAAACGATAGCGTTTGTTGGGAGGCAACCGAATTTTATTTTAGTTTTTTGCTTTTTGCTTCTTTTTAGGAATAAATATTTTATCTAGCCTCTGGTTAGATTTTTTTAATGTTTTAATTAGTGTTTGTGCCAAGTTAAACCTATAGGATCTTCTTGGATGATAGTTATTTGATCTTGCTGAAAATTCCAGAAACTTTCTGTTCACGAAAACAATTGTTAAAAATCACCAGAACGTGATAAAATACTGATTCCAATTTCTGCTGAGCAATAAACAAATTTTCCAGGTCGTCCTATTTTGGTAGATTTTTTTGAGTTCCAGAAGTTTGCGTTAGTTACAGATTACTACAAACTGTTCTGTTTTTGACAGATTCTGTTTTTCGCGTGTTGTTTGCTTATTTTTATGAATCTATGGCTAGTAAAATAGTTTATAAACCATAGAGAAGTAGTAATACAGTAGGTTTAACACCAATATAAATAAATAATGAGTTCATTACAATACCGTGAAGTGGTGTTTTGTTTTCTTTCGCTAACAGAGCTCATGAGATTTTCTGTTAAGTTTTGTGTTGTCAAGTTTCCAAGTTTTGGGTAAAGATTTGATGGATTATGCAACAACGAGTGGCAAGAGCCTAAGCTTGGTGATTCCCATGGCACCCCAAGATAATCTAAGGACACCAAAAAGCCAAAGCTTGGGGATGCCCCGGAAGGCATCCCCTCTTTCGTCTTCGTCCATCGATAACTATACTTGGAGCTATATTTTTATTCACCACATGATATGTGTTTTGCTTGGAGCGTCTTGTATGATTTGAGTCTTTGCTTTTTAGTTTACCACAATTATCCTCGCTGAATACACCTTTAGGAGAGCCACACATGATTCGGAATTTATTAGAATACTCTTTGTGCTTCACTTATATCTTTTGAGCTATATAGTTTTTGCTCTAGTTCTTCACTTATATCTTTTAGAGCACGGTGGTGGATTTTTTTATAGAAATTACTGTTCTCTCATGCTTCACTTATATCATTTTGAGAGTCCTACAAAACAGCATGGTAATTTGCTTTAATTGAGAAATTAGTCCTAATATGCTAGGTATTCAAGATTAGTAAAATTTCTTATGAGTGTGTTGAATACTAAGAGAAGTTTGATGCTTGATGATTGTTTTGAGATATGGAGGTAGTGATATTAAAGTTGTGCTAGTTGAGTAGTTGTGAATTTAAGAAATACTTGTGTTGAAGGTTGCAAGTCCCGTAGCATGCACGTATGGTAAACGTTATGTAACAAATTTGAAACATGAGGTGTTCTTTGATTGTCCTCCTTATGAGTGGCGGTCGGGGACGAGCGATGGTCTTTTCCTACCAATCTATCCCCCTAGGAGCATGCGCGTAGTGCTTGGTTTTTGATGACTTGTAGATTTTTGCAATAAGTATGTGAGTTCTTTATGACTAATGTTGAGTCCATGGATTATACGCACTCTTACCTTCCATCATTGCTAGCCTCTTCGGTACCGTGCATTGCCCTTTCTCACCTTGAGAGTTGGTGCAAACTTCGCCGGTGCATCCAAACCCCGTGATACGATACGCTCTATCACACATAAGCCTCCTTATATCTTCCTCAAAACAGCCACCATACCTACCTATTATGGCATTTCCATAGCCATTCCGAGATATATTGCCATGCAACTTTCCACCGTTCCGTTTATCATGACACGCTTCATCATTGTCATATTGCCTTGAATGATCATGTAGTTGACATCGTATTTGTGGCAAAGCCACCATGGATATTATTTCATACATGTCACTCTTGATTTATTGCCCATCCTGGTACACCGCCGGAGGCATTCATATAGAGTCATACTTTGTTCTAGTATCGAGTTGTAATCATTGAGTTGTAAATGAATAGAAGTGTGATGATCATCATTCATAGAGCATTGTCCCAATAAAAAGAGAGAGATAGAAAGGCCAAAAGAAAAAAAGAAAGGCCCAAAAAAATAAAAATAAAATAAAAAGGGGTAATGCTACTATCCTTTTTCCATACTTGTGCTTCAAAGTAGCACCATGATCTTTATGATAGATAGTCTCTTGTATTGTCACTTTCATATACTAGTGGGAATTTTTCGTTATAGAACTTGGCTTGTATATTCCAACAATGGGCTTCCTCAAATGCCCTAGGTCTTCGTGAGGAAGCAAGTTGGATGCACACCCACTTAGTTTCTTTTGTTGAGCTTTCATACATTTATAGCTCTAGTGTATCCGTTGCATGGCAATCCCTACTCCTCACATTAACATCAATTAAGGGGCATCTCCATAGCCGGTTGATTAGCCGCGTTGATGTGAGACTTTCTCCTTTTTTGTCTTCTCCACATAACCCCCATCATTATATTCTATTCCACCCATAGTGCTATATCCATGGCTCACGCTCATATATTGCGTGAAAGTTGAAAAAAGTTTGAGATTACTAAAGTATGAAACAATTGCTTGGCTTGTCATCGGGGTTGTGCATGATGAGAGCATTCTTGTGTGACGAAAATGGAGCATGACCAAACTATATGATTTTGTAGGGATGAACTTTCTTTGGCCATGTTATTTTGAGAAGACATAATTGCTTAGTTAGTATGCTTGAAGTATTATTACTTTTATGTTAATATTAAACTTTTATCTTGAATCTTTCGGATCTGAATATTCATACCACAACTAAGAGAATTACATTGAGAATTATGCTAAGAAGCATTCCACATCAAAAATTCTGTTTTTATCATTTACCTACTCGAGGACGAGCAGGAATTAAGCTTGGGGATGCTTGATACGTCTCCAACGTATCTATAATTTTTGATTGTTCCATGCTATATTATATTATGTTTAGGATGATTATTGGGCTTTATTATACACTTTTATATTATTTTTGGGACTAACCTATTAACCGCAGGCCCAGCCCAAATTGCTGTTTTTTTTGCCTATTTCAGTGTTTCGAAGGAAAAGGATATCAAACGGAGTCCAAACGGAATGAAACCTTCGGGAACGTGATTTTTGGAACAAACGTGATCCAGAGGACTTGGAGTCTATGTAAAGCAATCAACAAGGAGAGCACGAGGCAGGGGGCGCGCCTACCCCCTTGGGCGCGCCCTCCACCCTCATGGGGCCCACGTTGCTCCACCGACGTACTTCTTCCTCCTATACGGAGCAAAAACCCTATTTCCACCGCCGCAACCTTCTGTACCTGTGAGATCCCATCTTGGGACCTTTCCGATGATGTCTGAGTAGTTTACCTCAGACCTTCGGGTCCATAGTTATTAGCTAGATGGCTTCTTCTCTCTCTTTGGATCTCAATACAATTTTCTCCTTGATCTTCTTGGAGATCTATTCGATGTAATCTTCTTTTGCGGTGTGTTTGTCGAGATCCGATGAATTGTGGGTTTATGATCAAGTTTATCTATGAACAATATTTGAATCTCCTCTGAAGTCTTTTATGTATGATTGGTTATCTTTGCCAGTCTCTTCGGATTATCAGTTTGGTTTGGCCAACTAGATTGATCTTTCTTGCAATGGGAGAAGTGCTTAGCTTTGGGTTCAATCTTGCGGTGTCCTTTCCCAGTGGCAGCAGGGGCAGCAAGGAACGTATTGTATTGTTGCCATCGAGGATAAAAAGATGGGGTTTATATCATATTGCATGAGTTTATCCCTCTACATCATGTCATCTTACTTAAAGCATTACTCTGTTCTTATGAACTTAATACTCTAGATGCATGCTGGATAGCGGTCGATGTGTGGAGTAATAGTAGTAGATGTAGAATCGTTTCGGTCTACTTGTCGCGGACGTGATGCCTATATACATGATCATACCTAGATGTTCTCATAACTATGCTCAATTCTATCAATTGCTCGACAGTAATTCGTTTACCCACCGTAATACTTATGCTCTCGAGAGAAGCCACTAGTAAAACCTATGTCCCCCGGGTCTATTTTCCATCATATTAATCTTCCAACACCTAGTTATTTCTATTGCCGTTTATTTTACTTTGCTTCTTTATTATAAAAATACCAAAAATATTATCTTATCATATCTATCAGAAATCACTCTTGTAAGTGACCGTGAAGGGATTGACAACCCCTTTATCGCGTTGGTTGCGAGGTTCTTATTTGTTTGTGTAGGTGCGTGGGACTCGCGCGTGGTCTCCTACTGGATTGATACCTTGGTTCTCAAAAACCGAGGGAAATACTTACGCTACTTTGCTGCATCACCGTTTCCTCTTCAAGGGAAAACCAACGCCGTGCTCAAGAGGTAGCATGAACCGTTTGTGATGGGCCGCACATCATACACGTTCTATAATAGTGAACCATCTGTGATGGGCCGCACATCATAAACGTAGCACCACAGAATACCGACTGTGATGGCAATGCGAGCAGAAACGAGTAGGAGTACTGTAGGGGCCCTATTGATACGTCTCCAACGTATCTATAATTTTTGATTGTTCCATGCTATTATATTATCTGTTTTGGATGTTTAATGGGCTTTAATATACCTTTTTATATTATTTTTGGGACTAACCTATTAACCGGAAACCTAGTGCAAATTGCTATTTTTTTTGCCTATTTCATTGTTTCGCAGAAAAGGAATATCAAACGGAATGAGACCTTCACGAGGATCGGTTCTGGAACAAACACAATCCAGGAGACTTGGAGTGGACGTCAAGGAAGCAACGAGGCGGCTACGAGGTAGGAGGGCGCGCCCAGGGGGGTAGGCGTGCCCCCACCCTCGTGGGCCCCTCATGGCTCCATCGACCTATTCTTTCGCCTATATATACTCATATACCCTGAAAACATCCGAGAGCACCACGAAACCCTATTTCCACCGCCGCAACCTTCTGTACCCGTGAGATCCCATCTTGGGGCCTTTTCCGGCGCTCCGCCGGAGGGGGAATCGATCATGGAGGGCTTCTACATCAACACCATAGCCTCTCCGATGATGCGCGAGTAGTTTACCACAGACCTTCGGGTCCATAGTTATTAGTTAGATGGCTTCTTCTCTCTCTTTGGATCTCAATACAAAGTTCTCCTCGTTCTTCTTGGGGATCTATTCGATGTAATTCCCTTTGCGGTGTGTTTGTCGAGATCCGATGAATTGTGGGTTTATGATCAAGATTATCTATGAACAATATTTGATTATTCTCTGAATTCTTTTATGCATGACTTAAATATCTTTGCATGTCTCTTCGAATTATCGGTTTAGTTTGGCCTACTAGATTGATCTTTCTTGCAATGGGAGAAGAGCTTAGCTTTGGGTTCAATCTTGCGGTGTCCTTTCCCAGTGACAGCAGGGGCAGCAAGGCACGTATTTTATTGATGCCATCGAGGATAAAAAGATGGGGTTTATATCATATTGCTTGAGTTTATCACTCTACATCATGTCATCTTGCCTAATGCGTTAGTCTGTTCTTATGAACTTAATACTCTAGATGCATGCTGGATAGCGGTCGATGTGTGGAGTAATAGTAGTAGATGCAGAATCGTTTCGGTCTACTTGTCACGGACGTGATGCCTATGTTCATGATCATGCCTAGATGTTCTCATAACTATGCGCTTTCCTATCAATTGCTCTTGCTCACCCATCGTAATACTTATGCTATCTTGAGAGAAGCCACTAGTGAAACCTATGGCCCCGGGTCTATTTTCCATCATGTTAATCTCCCTTCAACTAGCTATTTCTGTCGCTGTTTATTTTGCAATCTTTACTTTCCAATCTATACAACAAAAATACCAAAAATATTTATCTTATTATCTTTATCAGATCTCACTTCTGCAAGTGGTCGTGAAGGGATTGACAACCCCTTTATCGCGTTGGTTATAAGGTTCTTATTTGTTTGTGCGGGTACGAGGGACTTGCGTGTAGTCTCGTACTGGATTGTACCTTGGTTCTCAAAAACTGAGGGAAATACTTACGCTACTTTGCTGCATCACCCTTTCCTCTTCAAGGGAAAATCGACGCATGCTCAAGAGGTAGCACCTATTCCCGACGGTTTCTGGGTTGTGTGGGAAGGACCCCCCTATTGCCCACACTCACTTGGCGACGGTTCCAAATGCCGTCGCGGAAAGGGGTTTTAAACCGTTTGTTTAGGACCGACGCGCACCGGTGCCTGGCTATTGTCTTGGCCAGATCATGATTCAGAAAGGAGTACTGCGAAGAAACCCCACAACCTATGATCCGTAGATAGCACCCATGCGAGATAGGAGTTATCCAGGTTAGCTATTCCCGTGGGAATGGAGTTCCATCAACGTTGGAGATCCATGAGTTGCTTCCATCATCTGCCACTAGAAATCATTGTTGTACTCAATGGACCTATAACACTAGTAGAAAACAGGGCTTTGGTCCAGGCTTGGCCAGCCTATTAGTCCCGGTTCAGTCTCGAACCGGGACCAATGGGGGCATACGTCCCGGTTCGTGAGCCCAGGGGGGCGGCCGGGCCTCGTGGGGCATTGGTCCTGGCGTCTGGACCCTTTGGTCCCGGTTGTAGACACGAACCGGGACCAATGGGCCTTGCTCCTGGCCCACATCCATTGGTCCCGGTTTGTGGCTTGAACTGGGACCAAAGGTGGGCCTTTTTCCAGCCACAAACCGGGACCAATGAAGTGGCTATATATAACCCTCGCCCGCGAGCAGAGCACTCCACTGCTCTGTTTTTCTGGCCAGCGAGGGGAGAGCTTCGTGGAGCTCTAGCTCACCTCCTATGCACATGAGGTGTTCGATGAAATGCCCGAGCCACACTACTTACGCTTTCTCCTCTCGAAGCTCGACCTCCAAGCCCTATTTTCTCCGTCAAGTCCCGTCCCCGTCTTCACTGCCGTCGATCGCCCGCGCCGATCTCGTCGTCGGCACCACCGTGGTGAGCCTCTTGTTATTATCTTCTTTCTAAAAGAAAAAATTCTTACTTGTATGATAGATAGATACTTGTCTAATTTTCTTACCTTTATTATTGTTTGTTATTATATAGTGTGATGGTTTTGGTATCCGCCCCCGTCAGCCCTCGTGCTGTCTATGATTCGGATGTGGTATATATTATCTTTTATAACAATTTGGTTCATTTATTGTTTATGACAATTATGCCGACCAACGTGACATAGATTTTATTTATATAGGAGTTATGTGAACCGGAAATTCCAACCGACTCTATTGTCGACAGGTTAAATTTAGTTCAAGAAGAAAACAATTACTTGAAGTAAAAAATAAAAAAAATTGAGAGGGAGAAGATGATATTGGAGTTGCATGTTGAGGATGTCGTCGATGATCACAAGATAGAGATGGATGCAATGCGCTTGAAGATTAGAAAGATTAGAAAATATGCCATTTATACCGAGGCTTGGTATCATTATGTCGTTGGATCAAGTGTTGATACGTCTCCAATGTATCTATAATTTATGAAGTATTGATGCTATTATATTATCCATCTTAGATGTTTTATATGCTATTTTATATGATTTTTTGGACTAACCTATTAACCTAGAGCCCAGTGCCGGTTTCTGTTTTTTCCTTTTTTTGAGTTTCGCAGAAAAGGAATAGCAAACGGAGTCCAATTGACGTGCCAATTTTTGATGTTTTTTATGGACCAAAAGAAGCCCCCAAAGTAAAAGAGTTGGGCCAAAAGAATCTCGGGCTGTCCACGAGGGTGGGGGCGCGCCCACCCCCCCGGGCGTGGGCCCCTATATCGTGGACCACTCGGAGACCCCCCTGATGTGAAACCGACGCCAAAAATTCCTATATATACAGAAACCCCCAGAAAATAACCTAGATCGGAAGTTTCGCAGTCGCAAGCCTCTGTAGCCACGAGAAATCAATCTAGGCCCTCTCTGGCACCCTGCCGGAGGGGGCCATCATCACCGGAGCCCATGGAGGAGGATCCCGGACGGGCCATCATCGCCATGAAATCCAAGGACGAGAGGGAGAACCTCTCCCCATCTAGGGGGGAGGCCATGGAGGAGGAAGAACAAGGGGGAGAACCTCTCCTCCTCTCTCTTGGTGGCGCCAGATTGCCATCGGGAGGGGAATCATCGCCGCGTTGATCGTCTTCATCAACATCACCACCATCATCACCATCCTCATCTTTTCACACGGTCCACTCTCCCGCACCCCGCTGTAATCCCTACTTGAACATGGTGCTTTATGCCACATATTATGATCCAATGATGTGTTGCCATCCTATGATGTTTTGAGTAGATATCCTTTGTCTTTGGGTTGATTGATGATCTAGATTGGTATGAGTTGTATGTTTTATTTTGGTGCTGTCCTATTGTGCCCTCCGTGTCGCGCAAGCGTGAGTGATTCCCGCTGTAGGGTGTTGCAATACGTTCATGATTCGCTTATAGTGGGTTGCTTGAGTGACAGAAGCATAAACCCGAGTAAGGGGGTTGTTGCGTATGGGATAAAGGGGACTTGATGCTTTAATGCTATGGTTGGGTTTTACCTTAATGATCTTTAGTAGTTGCGGATGCTTGCTAGAGTTCCAAACATAAGTGCATATGATCCAAGAAGATAAAGTATGTTAGCTTATGCCTCTCCCTCATATGAAATTGCAATGACGACCGCCGGTCTTGTTAACGATTACCTAGGATAATTCCGCACACCGACCCATCATTATTCCACACTCGCTATTTGTAATGTTTAGTAATATATTCTAACTTTATGATAACATAACCTACTTTATGTTTTAGCTCTCCGATATCATGCAAAGTTATCCTCTTCATACCCACAACGTAGTTTTATTTCTCGTTTCTAGTTGGAAGCAAACGTTTGGTGTACGTAGAGTTGTATCAGTGGTAGATAGGACTTGAGAGAATATTGATCTTACCTTTAGCTCCTTGTGGGTTCGACACTCCATACTTATCACTTCCACCTTTGGGAATAGCTACGATGATTCCCTGCACTTGGGGATTATCAAGCTCTTTTCTGGCGCCGTTGCCGGGGGAGCAATAGCGTGGGGTTGATATTCTCGTGTGTGCTTGTTTGCTTTCTTCACTAAGTAGATTTTGTATTTCGTTTTTATTTCTATTTAGTTGTGGGTGAAACATACAAAAAAAATTTAAGAATGAAAATACAAAAAAAATTACTTGCCTCTCATGCCTAAAAAGTTTTTCAATAAGAGAAGTCATTGGAAGGTTATGCATTGGAGAAGTGAGGGTCGACCTTGAACACTTGTGTTCATGCTCATGGAAACAATGTAAAAAATTTCATGGAAGCTTCTCTGAAAATAATTATCCCCTTGTATATATATATATTGTAATATAAAAATAATGTGCCAAGCTTTGGCTTTAGGATGATTAGATTGCTTGTTTACTTTGTGCAGTACAAAAACAGAAACTTTGGTTGTAGCACGTGAATTTACGTTTTTTACTGGAAAGTAAAATGGGTCTGAAACGTTTTGCGCATTACTTCTGTACAATTTGTTTAAATTGTAATATTTTTTTTAGAATTGTTGGAGTTACAGAAGTATACTAAACTTCCAGATTACTACAGACTGTCCTGTTTTTGACAGATTCTGTTTTCTATGTGTTGATCGCTTATTTTGATGAATCTATGGGTAGTATCGGGGGGTATGTGCCATGGTGAAGTTGTAATACAGTACATAAAGTGCTAATATGAAATTGGAATGAGTTTGCAACAGTACCTAAAGGTAGTGATTTGCTTTAGTATACTAACGGATCTCACAAAGTTTTTGTTAAGTTTTTGTGGATCAAGTGTTCGAAGAACGAGGATTTAGCGATGTGAGAAGAATAAAGAGAGGCAAGAGTTCAAGCTTGGGGATTCCCAAGACACCCCAAGTAAATATTCCAAGGATACTCAAGCATCTAAGCTTGGGGATGCCCCGGTTGTCATCCCATCTTTCTTCTTCAACAATTATCGGTATACCTCGGTTTTTGTTTTGTTCACATGATTTGTGTCCTTTGTGTTTTTATTTTTATTTAAGAACCATTCTAGTATGAGATGTCCCTTCATCAATTTATAGAATGATTCATGTGCTTGACTTATATCTTTTGAGTATGACCTTATAGAATGCTCTTTGTGCTTCACTTAAATCTTTTGAGTATGGTTTTATAGAATGTTTCATGTGCTTCACTTATATATTTTGAGCTTGGATATTGGTTAGTCTGTATTATTGTAGAATGCTCCATGAACTTCACTTATATCTTTTGGAGTATGAATAATACTACCATCTAAAGCGGGTTTGGAAGAGTGTCAACTTTAGGAATTAGTGATACCACTATTCCGAATGAGAAGAATTTTGCTTATGTGGAGAGTAGAAAAATTTCTATGCTTGTAGATCATGAAAAGAATACTTTATGTGATGGTTATATTGTTAAATTCATTCATGATGCTACTGAAAGTTATTATGAGGGAGGAATATATGTTGGCAGGAGTTGCAATAATATCAAGTTTCCTCTCTATGTGCTTAAAGTTTTGAAGTTATACTTGTTTTGCCTTCCTATGCCAGTTGATTCTTGTTCCTATAAATTATGTGTTCACAAAATCCCTAGGCATAGTAAGTGGGCTAGATTAAAATGTGCTAGTCATATTCTTCATGATGCTCTCTTTATGTTTCAATTCTATTCTTTTATGTGAGCATCATTGAAATCGTCATGCCTAGCTAAAAGGCATTAAAGAAAAGCGCTTGTTGGGAGACAACCCAATATTTACCCTTACTGTTTTTGTGTGTTTACATGATTAAGCCACTGTAGTAATCATGTTTTATAGTTTTTTGTTTCAATAAAGTGCCAAGTAAGACCTTTGGGAAGACTTGGGTGAGAGTTAATGTGATCTTGCTGTAAAAAAACAGAAACTTTGCCCTCACGGGATTAGCTATCATTTTTTACAGAAGAGTGCTTTTGAGTTGATTATTTTTGCAGAAGATTAATAAACAAATTATTCACGTCCACCAATTTATTTCATAATTTTTGGAGTAGCAGAATTATGCTTGCTGTTCAGATCGCTACATACTGTTCTGTCTGTGACATATTCTGTTTTGCCGAAAAAGGGTTCCCCCCCGCTTTGTATACAAAGCAATCAACCGAACCATACAGAGGTAGGTGCCGGGGCAGAAGCAGCGCAGTCATGCCCAAAAGAAACGACAGAGAAAAAGCAAAAGAAACAAATGCCGACAACGGCAGATCAACAAAAACAAACAAGCCTCGCGATCGCTGCGCCCACCGGGATCTTCCACAAGGCTCCAAGACTCCGAAGCACCGGCGAAGACGACGCTGCTGCCAAGGGTTTTCCCCGGTACACGACGAGGCGAGAGGAAGGGTAGCCCCCGATGCCCTCCCGGAAGGTCAGGTGGCACCCACAGGCGCCACCGCGCCGGTGTCGGCCACGCCGACAGGGGTTTCCCCTGATCCCAACCCGCACCTCGGGCGCTCCGGGTCCAGCCACCAAACCAACCACCACCATGCGCCAACGCGGTCATGACGCCCCCACGCCGTCTCACCACAGCACTGCGAAGTGAGGACAGCACGGCGAAGAATCTGAGCCGGGACTAGGGCATCAGCATCGTCGGCACGCGGCAGGGCCCCACCTCCACCATCAGCGACGGTAGCCGTCCGGACGCAATAGCAGGAGCACACCAGGCCCGTGGGCCCACAGGCCCGGCCGAGCCCTCGTGGGCCGGTAAAGGTCCCGCCTTCGCACTGCTGCCGGCACGCCATCGGCGCCGACGCCCCAAATCCGAGCCGCTCCTCCTCCTCACCGCGCCGCAGACAACGAGGCCACGCCGGGGGCTGGCCCGCTAGGACCCAGATGGGGCCCGCCTGGCCCAGATCTGGGCCGGGGGCGCGACGTCGGCCACCCCGCCGGGTCACCGGACCGCCGCCAAACCGAGCGACACCGCCGCCGCCCCCTGCCCCGGGCCAGGAGGACGCGCGCGCGGGGAGAGGAGATCCTCCCGCCGCCGGCACCGCCCGGGCCGGAGCTGGGGGCGCCTGCCGGCGACGGCAGGGGAGAGGAAGAGGATGGAAAGCCGAGAGGAGAGACGCAGGGGCCGCCCCGGCCGCCTCCCGCGGAGGCGGCGTGAGGGCGGAAGGAGGGGCTGGGAAGGAAGGGCGGGGGAGGGGGCGGATTCGGGCCGCGCGCCGGCGAGGGCGGCCGGATCCTGCCGGAGACGGGCAGGGGAGGTGGCGGCGGCGAGGGTTTCAGCGGTGGGAGCGAGTCGCGGGAGCAGGCCTGAGCCCTTCTCTGTATTCCACTCGGCTCCGACAGATTCTGTTTTCATTGCATAGCTTGCTTGTTTTCTAGTTTCTATGGCTTATATTTCTCGATATAAATTGTAGAAATGGTATGGTACAGTAGGCATTGTGTGAGAACAATTATGAACCTTGTCTTTGACAGTACCAAAGTGAATGGTTTACTCTTTATCATACTAACCTATCTCACGAAGTTCCGTTAAGTTTTGTGTGATTGAAGTTTTCAAGCTTTGAGTGAGATATCGATATGAGGAGAATAAGGAGTGGAAAGAACCTAAGCTTGGGGATGCCCAAGGCACCCCCAGGGTAATATTCAAGGAAGACTCAAGCGCCTAAGCTTGGGGATGCCCCGGAAGGTGTCGGGGATATACCCCGCGGTATGACCCGGCCGGAGTTATAACCCGGCTGGGACTTGGTAAACCGGCAGACAGTTAAGACAGATAATTAAACCAGACGGTAAACCGGCAGGTGATAAAGCGGCTGACAGTTAAGCCAGACGGTAAACCGGCAGACAGTTAACCCAGGTGATAAACCGGCTGACAGTTAAGCCAGACGGTAAACCGGCAGATGTTATGTCAGATGATAACCCGGCAGATGATAACCCGACAGATGTTAAGTTAGATCATAACCCGACAGACAGTCATAACCCGGCACACAATCATAACCCGGCAGACAGTCATAACCCGGCAGATAGAGTCGCCTGGGGTTAACAAGCCCGAGACGTTAAGAAGCCCAAGATGTTAAGAAGCCCATGAAGAGAAGTCAAAATAGTTTAAGTCTTAATCCGAGTTGGACTCTACATGTAACCCGCCCCTTCAACTTATATAAGGTTGGGCAGGGCACCCCAGGAAGAGGGAAAATAATCTTAAGGGTTAGACACAACTAGGAGAGCCAGTTTACGGTGACTCCCTTGTGACGATAATGAGACCTATCCTCAAACAGCATGTAGGGTTATTACCGGATGATGTTTCCCGGGGCCCGAAGCTGTCTAAATCCTTGTCTTGTGTGTTGATCCGCCTCGCGTCTCTCAATTCCGACCAACCCCTTCAAGCTACCGCATAGATGCGTTGGCCTCACGACTAAGTCCTCACACTAGGACATCTGCCGTGACAATTCCACGACAGTTGGCGCCCACCGTGGGGCCTGCGCACAGTGGTGTTGATTTCTTGGAGGGATCTTAATTAGGGTTTTGAGAAATTCATAAATTTCTGGATGAAGAAAAGTCTGTTTTGGAAGAAACTTACTGCTTGCCGGGTCAGCATACGGAAGGACTTGCATCAACTCTAATCTCATCGGTTGAGATCAAGGAAATTATGTCGAGTCGCCATGGAGGCAACCCGGGCGTATCTATTTGAACCGATCTACACCGAAACCGATTTGAAGTATAAGGAACTGAGGGCTTGACCTTGGCTTGGTCATCACGTACTGTTAACAAATGGGGGTCAAAGGAAAAAGAACAGAAGGGCCACAACGCGAAGGGAGACACGGGTGTCGATTGGTAAGAGCAACCACGGCCGCGACCTGGATTCCCCGTCATCGCCTTGACCCGCCGCTCTGATTCGAGTCGCCGTCCCCGAAGTCGCCTCGCTGCTAGGAAAGACATTGAGCCGGCCACGGTTCTGAGCCAACATGACCCGTAAGAGGATACGGCGCCTTGCTGCTGTGACTCACACCGCCTCCGGCTTCCAATCCGTTGGCCGTCTCCGCTCCAGTCCAGCTTACTCCCGGCTGAAAGCCGTCCGCACCTGGACTCCGTCTCGCATCGACCGAGCCCCTCCGCCGTGAAGGCCATGACCCGCCCGTTCCAGTTGCTGCGGGCACCTCCGCTCGCCTCCACCTCCACCGGCCCGAGCTGGATTCCAGTTCCGCTACCGCGCGGGATCGAGTCGCCCCGGCCAGGTGCTGTCTTGGGCCGTCGCGAACGCGTCGAGCTGCCATCGACTTATCTCTGCATCCAAAGTCGCCTCCGTCGATTCAGCTTCGAGGACTCCGCCTCTGAAATGACGCGCACCGAATCGCCGCCGCCGGAGCTCGCCCATGTGTTGCTAAACCGCCGCCGTGGGTCGCTGCACTTGCAGGCTTGCTAAACCGCCCCGCCGGCTCTATGCCTCTGCCATGGCCTCTCTCCAAACCGCCACCGTGGGTCGCTGCACTTGCAGGCTTGCTAAACCGCCCCGCCAGCTCGATGCCTCTGCCATGTCCTCTCTCCAAACCGCCGCTGTGGGTCGCTGCACTTGCAGGCTTGCTAAACCGCCCCGCCGGCTCGATGCCTCGGCGACAAGCCGCCCCCTCGGTGTTCAAACTGCCATTTTTCATCACCGCAGCCGTGAGCCGGCCACACCTCTACTGCTGTGGTCACGAGCGCGTCCACAATCCACCGTCGCCTCGTCAAACCGGCCACGCCTGAACCGCCACCACCGAGACCTGCTGGAGTCGGCATCGCCGTTTGCCGCACCACGGCCACTTCTCCTCCGCTGCCGTATTGAGCCGCCCCGACGCGAGCGGTGCGGCGCCTCTACCACCGCGGGCTGCCTTCGCCTCGCCTTGTCGCCGCTTTAAACCGCCCGGCCCTCTGCCGTCGCTGCCGCTGACTCGTCGTGGTTCGCCCTTCCACCGCGGACTCGCTGGGCCGCCCCTCGCTCAGCTACACCTGCTGCTGTTCCTCTACACCGTGCCTAGCCGCACGCGCCGCTCCGCTGGTTTCCTTCAATACGGGGAGCGGTTAGGATTTTGTTTGAAGTACGGATTACTTTTCTCCTGAGGTTCTGAAGAGGCGCTATGGAGCAGGAGCTGGCATATTTGAGTGCAAGGATTATTCTGTACATACTTCTATCTGGTGTTCCTGCAGGACCTCAACGAGTGCTTGACTCCTGCAGGAATTTTGATAGATCGCCTGAGGATTATGGAAAATGGAGAGGCTCCAGATAAGCCACTTGATGTCACCGTTATCAGTCGAATGAAGCAGCTTTGCAGTAATGAAATTCAGTATAGCAAAGTTTGCAGGATGGTAATTTGGAGAGTCCAAACAGATGAGCCAAGAAACCTGCACTGGAGAAAACAGAGTCCATCATGACATGATAACAGCTGAATGAAGTTTGGTCAGATATCCCGACGGCACCTTTTAAAGCGCACTGCAACTCTTATCTCAACACATCAAGCATTGTTGGCATACATCATACGTCTGATTACAGAAACAACGGCAAGGCGAAACGCTGCATAAGCATCTAGTGGCACAGGCCTAGAGTAACACTAAACGAGCAACTTTAGCATTCTGATTGTTTCCGCGGTGGCTCCTTTGACAGACTCTCAAGGGTAAATGCTCCTAACCCGTATCGCCCAACCATTACGGCGCCAGGCAGTGAGACAGAATAAAAAAGAGGAAGGAAAAAGAGGGCAGTGGCCATTGGTTCTGTCAGGTGTGCGCGTGCCTGCTGCCATTATGGCGTTAACTGAGGCAAAACGTCACGTCTCCTAAAGAAAAACATCATAAGATCAAGGCTACTAGCGTGGCACGCTATGTAGTACTACTTTGGATTTGCTAAGAAAAAAAAGTGGGGATTGCATCCCCACGTGGAGACCTCAATCATCCTACGCATTTGAAGACAAGAGGACCAGTATTACTCCTCTCAACGGGGCATGATTTTTTTTCAGATCAAATCTTTTGTCAAAAGCCAACGTAGCATTATGCAGTATCCAGCACCAGCATCTGCGTTCATCCGACAAAAACAAAATCAGGTGTTATCCCTCCTATATATTTTATCAGGACATTTTAATTCCTCTGAGCACCATTACACTACCCTATTGGTGTTTTTATATACAGGAAAAATTATTGTTATACTGCGGGTATAAAGCACGCACTGACAACGTTCTACAACGGCGTTTTCCTCCGTGTCACATTACCTGACGAACGGACAGTTGGTTCACGCATCCACACCGGTTTACAACGCGGAGGACAACTTGCCCGTCCGCACCGGCCTATAATATCGCAGCTGACTCTCATCTGTCTGCTCCTACGGCGGACTCACCCATGATTAATTTCTGCTTCACCATGGTGATCATCAACTCCTCGGTGGATAATTTCTGGCCTAATATATTAGGTGAAATCCATCCAGTATATTTTTATATTATATATTGCTTTCTTTAAAAAGAGCAATTACTCCGGCTTGCAAAATTATCTAATGCAGGACCCTAAACCGCCATATTGGTGCAAATTTAAAGGCCGTTAGAAAATTTCCGACTTAAAAAGAAGGATTCCGGTTTAAAATCCGGCTCAAGGGAAAGTTGTCTTCCACAAAGCTTTGAATCTCTCAATATCTGGTTTAAGAATTTCCGGTTCAAAAGAATAATCTCTCGCAAGTTCAAGTTCTCAGGAAAAATTAAAGGGACCAAAGAGAGTTTGTTGCACAACACAACTCAAACATAAGCACCCGGTGAGCACAGCTCAGAAATATATTACTTGGGGGCTTCCGGCTTATTGAGCTAAGCTATGATTACCTTTTGATCTGGCTTATATGCCATGTTTACAAAAACCCTTGGGGGCTTACTACACAGGTTAAAGGGACCAAAGAGAGTCTGTTGCAAAAGCACAACTTAAACATAGGCACCCATTGATCACAGCTCAAAATATTGCCCGGGGGCTCTTTGCTTCTACAAGAACAAAGAGTCTATAACCTTGTAATAGGCTATAAAAGCCAGGCTTGGAAGCCAGGTGTATTCACCTAAAACCCCGGGTTATCCTGCCTTTTTAAGTAAGCTACTCCGCCCAGGTAATCCTGGTAAGACCCATCGAACGTTTGACAAGTCAATCTTATAAAGACCCTAAACTTGTCATAGTTAAAATGACGATTGGTTAATGTGAGGTCCATCTTATAAGGCTTTGCAAAATGGTTTAACTCAGTGGCCTGGCAGCCCATGAAAAGCCTCGCCTTTTTGCATGTTTTCTTCTGAAATCTTTCTTTTGGTAGTTTATTTTGATGAGGTTTATGTTCATCCGGTGTTCATTAACCCGGCCTGGCTTTTGACTATAAGTCGCCAGTATGAGATAAGATAATATCCGGTGTTTATAAAACCCGTCCTGGCTTTCGACTATAAGTCGCCTGTATGTATTTGGATTGTGCCATTAGAATTATGCGCTTATAAATCATTGGGTATATTATTCAAATCTTTAATAGCCAACATGGCTGGATTTTTATTATGGTTATCAATAACCAGTATTATGATTGAGGTTTTCAAAGTCGCTTTAGCGCAATGGCTATTATGTCATCAATGGATATGATTTGTTCTACAATGGAAGGAATAGTCCCGAGTCGCTGCAGGCTTACGATCCGGCACTTGGAGGCACTAGTAGAAAAAGGGTCAAATGTCAAGCACATTAGTGCCGGTTTGCTTTTGAGCCGGCACTAATGTGTGCATTAGTGCCGGTTACAACGGCTAGCCGGCTGCTTTCATTAGTATCGGTTCGTGGCCGACCTTTAGCACCGGTTCGTGCCACGGACCGGTACTAAAGGGAGTGGTGGCAGGATGTTGTCAGTCTGGGGCCCCTCCAGCACCTTTAGTACCGGTTCGTGGCACGAACCGGTGCTAAAGGTCGTCCTACAAAAACCCTTCGTCCACCCGAGCTCGTACTGTTCTTCCCCTTTCCCCTCTCCTCTCTGTTCTTCCCCTCTTCCTCTCGAGCTCATCACACATTTTGCCCAAAATTTGTCAAGATTTGAAGGCCCCTATCCATTCAAATGATCACAAAGGTTAGCAACTTTGTCCTTTCATCTCTCATTGCTAGATTAGCTCTTGCAATGCTTTGTATAGTGATTAATTTATGAGTATAGTAATTTGGGAGGAAATATATGTGCTAGTATTTGATTTATATGCAATTTGAGGTAAAAAATAACACTTAGTTTGCATATGTAGGTGTGGTTTACTTAGTGCCTTCTAAATCTCCGTCGTAACCACAGTCGATCGCCCGCACCGTTCCGTCGCCGGCACCACCTTGTGGTGAGCCTCTTGTTCATGAATGTTTTACATTACCAAATTGATGTTTGTGTGATTTGGATATATAGTTACTCGTATAATTATCTTACCCGTATGTTGTTTGTTATACATAGTGCCATGGTTTTGATATCCGTCCCCGTCGGCCCTCGTCCTTATTATGATTCGGATGTGGTATATTCTCTTTTAAAACTAGTTGTTGCATTTCATGTTTATGACAAATTATGCCCATCAAGTTGACATAGATATTTTTGTCTAGGAGGTTTGTGAACCGGAAATTCCAACCGACCCTATTGTCGAGAGGTTAAATTTAGTTGAAAGAGAAAACGAGTATTTGAAAGAAAAATTGAAAAGAATTGAGGGGGAGAAGATGGAATTGGAGTTGCATGTTTCCGATGTCGTCGATGATCACAAGATCAAGATGGAGAAAATGCGCTTGAAGATTAGAAAGATTAGAAAATATGCCATTGATAGTGAGGCTTGGTATCATTATGCTGTTGGATCAATTGTTACCTTAGTTGCGATCTTGATCGCATTTGTTGTTGCATTTAAATTCTTTAGTTAGAGAGTTATTTGTTTGTTGCATTTAAGTCTTGTATGAACTTTATGTATGAACTTTATGTATGAACTTGTATTAATTTGGTCTTTTCGGTGTTGTGTAATGAATATGAGCCGACAATGGATGTACGATGACCGATGCTCTCCAGAGTTCATTAATGGCGTGCAAAATTTTCTGCTTGCGGCTGAGGCAAACAAGCGGGCGGATGGTTTTATGCCTTGTCCATGTTTAGTCTGTAAGAATGATCACAATTACTCTACATCAAGAACCATTCACGGCCACCTGTTTAAGTCCGGTTTCATGCCCCACTATAATGTTTGGACCAAGCACGGAGAAAGAGGGGTTATGATGGAAGACAATGAAGAAGAAGGGGACGACGACAGCTATCCTGGCCATGGGTTCCCTGAATACGATGATACAACAATGGGGGAAGAAGCTGAGCCGGCAATGCGGGAAGAAGCTGAAGAAGAGGCATCAGATGAGCCCGCTGATGATCTAGGTCGGGCCATTGCCGATACAAAGGGAAACTGCGCAAGTGATTTGGAGAAGAAGAAGTTGCAGCGCATGTTAGAGGATCACAAGAAATTGTTGTACCCGAATTGCGAAGCTGACAAGAAAAAGTTGGGCACCACACTGGAATTGCTGCTATGGAAGGCAGAGAATGGTGTATCTGAGAAGGCATTTGGAAAGTTGCTGGTAATGATAAAGAATATGCTTCCAAAGGACAACGAATTGCCCGAGAGTACGTACGAAGCAAAGAAGGTTGTCTGCTCTCTAGGGTTAGAGGTGTAGAAGATACATGCATGCCCTAATGACTGCATCCTCTACCGCGGTGAGTACGAGTATTTGAACGCTTGCCCGGTATGCGGTGCATTGCGCTATAAGATCAGGCGCGATGACCCTGGTGATGTCGAGGGCGAGCGCCCCAGGAAGAAGGTTCCTGCCAAGGTGATGTGTTATGCTCCAATAATACCACGGTTGAAACGTTTGTTCCAAAACAAAGAGCATGCCAAGGCGATGCGATGGCACAGAGAAGACCGTAAGGAAGATGGAAAGTTGAGAGTACCTGCTGACTGGTCGCAGTGGAGAAAAATCAAGAGAAAGTATGGGAAGGAGTTTGCAGATGATGCAAGGAACGTATGGTTTGGTCTAAGCGCAGATGGCATTAATCGTTTTGGGGAGAAAAGCAGCAACCATAGCACCTGGCCTGTGACTCTATGTTTGTATAACCTTCCTCCTTGGTTGTGCATGAAGTGGAAGTTCATTATGATGCCAGTGCTCATCCAAGGCCCTAAGCAACCCGGTAACGACATTGATGTGTACCTAAGGCCATTAGTTAAAGAACTCTTACAGCTGTGGAATGGAACAGGAGTACGTGCGTGGGATGAGCGCATGGGGGAAGAATTTGACCTAAAGGCCTTGCTGTTCATGACCATCAATGATTGGCCTGCTCTTAGTAACCTTTCAGGACAGACAAACAAGGGATACCGCGCATGCACGCACTGTTGGGATGATACCGACAGTATATATTTGGACAATTGTAGGAAGAATGTGTACCTGGGACATCGTCGATTTCTTCCCAGCAGGCATCCCGTAAGAAAGAAAGGCAAGCATTTCAAAGGTGAGGCGGATCACCGGACGAAGCCTCGCCACCGTACTGGTGCTGATGTACATGATATGGTCAAGGATTTGAAGGTAGTCTTTGGAAAGGGTCCTGGCGGACAACCTGTTCCGAATGACGTGACGGACGTGCACCCATGTGGAAGAAGAAATCTATATTTTGGGACCTGTCCTATTGGAAAGACCTAGAGGTCCGCTCTGCAATCGACGTGATGCACGTGACGAAGAATCTTTGCGTGACCCTGCTTGGCTTCTTGGGCGTGTATGGGAAGACAAAAGATACACCTGAGGCACGGGAGGACCAGCAACGTATGCATGGAAAAGACGGCATACATCAGGGTCATGCCAGCTACGCTCTTACCAAAGAAGAGAAGGAAATCTTCTTTGAATGCCTGCTCAGTATTAAGGTACCGTCTGGCTTCTCCTCGAATATGAAGGGAATAATAACCATGGTAGAGAAAAAGTTCCAGAACCTAAAGTCTCATGACTGCCACGTGATTATGACGCAACCGCTTCCGGTTGCATTGAGGGGGCTTCTACCGGATAACGTTCGATTAGCCATCGTGAAGCTATGTGCATTCCTCAATGCAGTCTCTCAGAAGGTAATCGATCCAGAAATCATACCAAGGTTAGAGAATGATTTCGTGCAATGTCTTGTCAGTTTCGAGTTGGTGTTCCCACCATCCTTCTTCAACATCATGACGCACGTCCTAGTTCACCTATGTGAAGAGATTAACGTTTTGTGTCCTGTATTGCTACACAATATGTTCCCCTTTGAGAGGTTCATGGGAGTCTTAAAGAAATATGTTCATAACTGTGCTAGGCCAGAAGGAAGCATCTCCAAGGGCCATGAAAATGAGGAGGTCATTGAGTTTTGTATTGAGTTTATTCCCGACCTTAAGCCGATTGGTGTTCCTGAATCGTGGCATAAGGGCAGACTGGATGGAAAAGGCACGCTAGGAGGGAATCCAAAAATATGTATGGACGGACATTCTCTCACTGAAGCACACTACGCAGTTCTACAGAATTCCTCCTTGGTGGCTCCGTATATGGACGAACACAAGAATTTTCTACGCTCCAAACACCCGGAGCGGTCTGATGACTGGATTACACATGAACAAACCAGGAGTTTCGCCGGCTGGTTTTAGACCCAGGAGGGAATCTCTATAATAGTTAGGGGAGTTATGTGTTTTGGCATTTGAAACGCGAAGAAATTTTATGTCCAAACAAATTCTTTCATGCATTTACTGATTTTTTCAGCTAAATGACCCTGAAATTGAAAAGCATTTCAAATGAACTCAGAAAAGGTTGAAAGCTGGCATGGTATCATAATTTCACCCACATAGCATGTGCAAAAAAGTAGAGAGGGTTACCGCAAAAACTGGATGCACTTCGTGTACAAAATGGATCTCTTCGAAGTATTAGGGTTTCGGACCAAAACTCATCCGTTACAAAGGCATTTCATCTTTTAAATAACCTAAGCATTACCAAATTGAATATAATGATAAAACACACGAATATTAAACATAAGAAAAAAGAATCACTGAAAAATCTATTTTCAAAGTTAAGTTATTCACAAACTAGTGATTCACACAAATTTCTAATAATTCAAAGTGTCAACTATTCAAATTTGTAAACTACCGGCACTAATAGAAAGTTTGTAATTTTTTGTACCTAAAGCAAAAATATTCACAAAGAAACTCTAAATACAGCAAAAAACAACTCAAAAATAAATAAAACAAAAATAAATAAAGCAAAAAAATAAGAAAATAAAAAAGCCCGCCTACTGCGCCACAGCGGCCTGCATACGACTAGAAACCCAACCTGTTGTTGGGCCAGCATGCAGGCCCGCAAAGGCCCAGTAGGCCCACGGGGCAGCACAGAACATTTAAGCCCAGTAGGCCTGCTTTGGAGAGGAGCTCGAGAGAGCTACCGCACTAGGGCTTATAAACCAGTGCGGACGCCCCTCGGCTAGCGAGGTGGGACTAAACATGACGCACCTCACCTGCGCCAGCGCACCACCTTTAGTACCGGGTGGTGGCTCAAACCGGTATTAAAGGGAGGGTCTTTAGTACCGGTTGGAGCCACCACCGGTACTAAAAGGTGGGCGCTTCCCGCCGCTTGGCCTGGCCAAAATTGACCTTTAGTACCGGTTGGTCGCTCCAACCGGTACTAAAGGCCCATCCTATATAAGAAAACACTTAAAAAATTCAGTTTCTCATCTGCTTCTTCTCCTCTGCCCCGTCGCCCGCCGCCGCCACCCCTCGTCGACGCCCCCGTCGCCGCCCCGGCCGTCCCCGTCACCGCCCCGTCCCCGTCCCCGTCGTCGCCGCGCCCCGCCCCGTCATCCCGTCGTCCCCGCCCGGCCCGTCCCCGTCCCCGTCGTCACCGCCCCGTCCCCATCCACGTCGTCGCCGCCCGTCGACGTCCCCGTCGCCACCCCCCGTCGCCTCGCCTCGCCGGTGAGCTCCTGCCCCGGCCGCCATGTCCACACACACACACACATTTTTTTAGTTTTTTAGTTATAGAAATTTTTCTATTTTTTAGTTATAGAAATGTTAGTTATATAGAAATGTTATAAATTTTTCTGTTTTTAAGTTATAGAAATATTTGTAGAAATGTTAGCAATTTTTCTGTTTTTTAGTTATAGAAATATTAGAAATGTTAGTTATATATATAGAAATGTTAGAAATTTTAGAATTAGTTTTAGTTAGATGAATTAGATTAATGTCAAATTGTAAGAATTTGCATATAGAATTTTAGTTATCACAATCCAATCATTTAAAAAATGTTACTTTTTGCGGGTATATAGTATTTGTTCTCGACGATGCCCGGCCCGCATCCTCGCCGTCGACCTGTTCGCGACGACATCCGGCTGACCCATGTCCGGGATTGGGCTCCGCCGGGCTGGCACTGGGAGGTGCTACCTGGAGGGGCGCGCCACTTGGTGAGGAACCCGGCCTCGGGTCCCGTCGTCGACCCTGATCTCCTTTGGTGGCGTTCGCGTGGGCCACATTCGGTGCAGAGGGAGCCGGCCCCTCCAGAGGTGGTGCGTCGTCGTGTCAGGGAGGAGGATGAGCACGTCCATCGCTAAATGGCTGCTATGGACGTCAGGTTCTCCAATACCTGGCAGGTTCTTTGGGCAGATGACCGGAGATATGATCCTATGATGGTTCCTTGTCTTTGGGTGTCCACCGCCCGCGTCCCAGGAACCGCGAGTGGCCTAGATTCTTCTATAGTATTCGATCTTTATTAGCTACCTAGCCAGTGATGTATTCGAGATTATATATTATTCGAGACGATGTATTCGAGATTATATATTATTCGAGACGATGCATATTATGTACTATATGATTCAGTTTTTCCTTATTGATTGCATCCATGCATTGCAATTTGAATACTAAATTGTTTTATATTTCTTCTGTATTAGTTAAATAAAAGCTATGGCGGACAATACCGGCAGAGAGGGATAAGAGGCCCTATTCGAGATCATACGCAGCCCTAACAGGCCAGATGATCTGAATGAAGCAAATGACGACTCCCAATATCTGAACAATACCGGGGAGGGTGATGATAAGATATTCGATCTCGACGACCGAGCTGATGAAGCCATGAACTATGATTATGATTATGATGACGCAGACAATGATTATGATGACGAATACAATGTTGATCTTGAAATAACAAAGACTACCGGCGAGGTATATTTATATAAGTAGGCATCTAGTGATCATCACATGTTTTTTTATTTGAAGGTATATTAACGAATCGATCTTTCTTCTTTCAGCCCTCCGGATCGAGCAAATCTGCTTCTACAGACAGCAGGACAAAGCGCGGCCCGGGCAATAAGTTGAAGGAGGGTGTAAAGTACAACATCGATTCCATCAAAGCTAGTGGTGAACCCCTCACGCCTAAGAACATTGCGAACAAGTTCGTTCGTCAGTGAGGAGTTCTTGTGAAGGACCAACTCCCGATCTCCATTCAATAATGGAAAGAGCCAAAAACTAAACGCCCAGATGTTACTTGGGTCGACGACAGAGCAAAACAAAAGCTTTGGGAATCTGTGATGGAACATTTCACCCTACCAGATTATTTCACTGATGCAGATGTGCAGAAAGTCAAGGACGCTGCTCTTAAGAAGATGGCAATTGCATTCAACACCCACAAGAAAACTGTATGGCCCAACTACCTCGCGGAAGAAAGGAAGACTCCAGAATTCAAGGGAACATTGGAGAAGCAAAGAGAACACTGGCCCGCTTTCGTGAAATTCAAGGAACGGTTGAGAAAAAAACAAGGCCAATGCCGCAAAAAAGACGCAGTTCCATAGGCTGGGTCCATGTGGCTATGCGGTGGCAATGCCTAAGTTGGATAAGTCTGAGCAAGAGATGGAGGATGCAGCGGTCACTCCGGTTACTAGGAACTGCCCCCCCCAGGTGCATAACTTGGTTCTATGCGCATGGGGGGGCGTTGGACCTGAAGACAGGCCTGGTTTCGAAGAAGGCAAGTCTAAAAGGAGCAGAACAAAAGTTACTTGACGCAATTGAAGATGCTTGAAAGGGGGTGTTCACGCCCAACAGAGAGAACGACGAGCTTACGCACGCCCTGGGAAATCCTTAACACCCGGGAAGAACACGAGGCAAGGGCGTTATTCCCTGGTATGAGGGCTTTTCGGAATGGAACGATGACTATAGGACCCGTGCAAGAAAGAAGATGGAGGAGGAGAAGAAGAGGAAGCTGGAGGAGGAGCAGAGGAAGCAGGACGCGGAACACCTTCAAGGCCTAGAAACAAGGCACGAGGACTTGGCACTCAAATTCCAGCAGCAGCAGCAGCAGATCGACTCACTTAGCCAGGAAAGGGGGTCTCAGCAGCGGCAGCAGCAAGCGGATGATCATCCAGCATTGGATAGCACCGTCCCATCCATGCCGAGAAGCAGCGTTGGTTCCGCCCGGGCGACGCGCTGCTGGATACATACCCTGTGGATGACATCATAGAGAACACTAACTGTGAGCTACACTTCAAAATGAAGAACATATCCATGAAGGTGGCGGACGCCGTTGCTTTTACAATTACCCCCAAAGCAACCTTCCATTGCGCCCCGATTCCAGCGGGCTATGCTCGTGTCTTGGTTGATGAGGTGGTGGACCCATATTCGGGGCTAGAGCTTGACATTCCTGGAGGTGACGACGAGCACACACTGGGAGAGGCCATACATCGTATCATCCTATGGAGAAAGGATTGCATCATCTTTCGAAGTCCACCGACACCGCGTCTGCCGACTCCTCCTTGAAGTCCGCCACCGTGTCAGCAGACTCCCGCTCCTCCAAGTCCACGAACGCGTGAGCAGACTCCTGTTTCAAGTCCGGCACAGCGTCAGGCCACTCCTCCAGTTTCAAGTCCGACACCGTGTCAGGTCACACCTCCTGCTTCAAGTCCGGCACAGCGTCAGGCCACACCTCCTGCTTCAAGTCCGACACCGTGTCAGGCCACACCTCCTGCTTCAAGTCCAGCACATCGTCAGGCCACTCCTCCTGCTCCAACTAAGCCACGTCAGCCGTCTCCGCCGCCTAAGCAATCGCAGAAGAGACACGCCGCAGCTATGGTGCGTAGCGGTACGAGTCGAGGTAGTACAGGAAGTACAGGCGGAGACAAGCGATATAAATATGGTCCAAGCAGCCTCGCTCCTCTTCCTCAGAGGCCTTACAACATGACCGAGGAGCAAAATGATGCAATAGTGCGGGCCGAAGTGGACGCTCATTTTGGACCGAAACCGGCAACGCCGCCGAGGGAGAAGTGCCTGAGGAAAAGATTGACCACTTCATTCGTATGGCTAGACCACCAGCTCCCAAGCCTGTTGATTCGGACTATGAGCGCCAAATCAGGAAGGCACATCGAGCACGACTATAGAAAGAAGCGAGCTCGAGCTCGAGCCAACAAGCAGCTGTCAAAAAATGCGGGAATACCGTTCCCCAGCTGGGAGAACAGGCGGCGCAATCGACCCCCCCCCCCGCTTGTTGTGCCAACAACACATGAGAGTACACGCGCCCAATATTATTGTGGGCAAACCGTTTACGTTCCCGAGCAGGGCGATGTGGTAATAACCGAGGAGCATATAATGCAGGCTGAAATGCTCAAGATCACTGTTGGACAACTCCTCGATATTGAGCCCATGTCTCCGCTTAGAGAGGATGAAATAAAACGGAAATATGTCCGGGGCCAACCTTTGGTCGAGCCCGAGGAGGTCAAGAACCTCCCAACGAGAATGTATGAATTGCATGATTGGTACATGAAAATTACCAAGATTTCCAATCAAGAGTCCCTCATGGTGCAAGTCGAGGAAGATCATTACTTCAATAAGAAAGCTCTGTCCGTTGAGTATTCAGAACTATTTCAGTTATTCAATCAAGATGCACTCGACAAATCTATCGTCAGTTGCTATTGTCTGTAAGTGATTTCTTTCTGTAATTTAAGTCTCAAGCTAGCTCTAGTGCTCATTGATTGATCATTAATTACCTGTAATTATATATCCTCACTATATATTCTTTTCTGTGGTATTATGCAGGATGAAGATGTACGAAATGAAAAATGCTGGACGCTATGGCATTGGGTTCATTGACCCAAATACCGTTAATGAATACACATGGAAATTGGAATGGTGTAGACAAGATGTAGGGAAAAACATGGTAGAGTTCTTGAAGCGCCTCAATAGCAATGAAGATATACTACTTCCTTACAACTTCGAGTGAGTCACACTGTCTTGTACTAGAAATTCTGTTTTTGCTTACTAGCTAGATGTTAATACGTGTATAGGGTTTAGGGTTATAGTTGATTAGTGTTATCACATGCCCGCTTAATTTATACATGCAAACGTATGCGCATGCAGCTTCCACTGGATCTTGTTAGACATTAAAGTTGACGAAGGAAAAGTTGAAGTACTGGACTCACTACTTAAAAAAGATAGTGACTATAGCATCGTGAAGGGGATAGTCGACAGGTTATTTCAATCTTTATTAACTATATCTCGGCCTATTTAGTTCGTCATTTCCTGATATGAACTATTTTTAATAACCCCTTTATTAATTTTCTTTGCCGACAGGCAGAGCTTGGGCAATGTACATCAAGGTGACTCCAGGAAAATGGCGACAAAAGCTATGTTGGTATCGACCCAAGGTAAGTAATTAAGTAGTACTAGCTAGCTAGCTACCATCTCTTTAATTCTTGTTTCAATACCATTAATTAATTAACATGCTTGACTAATTATTATCTGATTAAATTCTATTCTCGTAAAGGCCCTGAAGTAGGCGCCGGGGACTGAAGTGTGTGCATACTACGTTTGCGAGAACATTCGCATGATGGCGTCCGAAAGGAGCAGATCTGATAGACAGGACTGGGTACGTTTGCCAAAACACTATTCACAAATCTTACATGATTGTCGATATCTAGTCACACAACTAATACACATGCATATTGATCTCCTTCTTAACAGTTCAAAGAGGTGCGGGACCAGCTCCTACCAGAGGAGCGCATACGAGCACTTCAAGAGGAAATAGCGGGATTTTTGCTCGACCAGGTCATAGATCCCAAAGGAGAATACTATTACCCGCTACTGCCCCCATGAACCACTTGTCATCGTGCTCCAAAGGCACCAAGGCAACATGTAGGAGAAATTGTATATATATACATGTGTATGTGTGAATAATTAATGGTGGTTGTGAGACATTCGATTATATATATATATATATATATATATATATGATCGGTTCTACGAGAAAATCTATTTATATATATGCATAACGTGTACAATATGTAGTATCGTAAAATACCAGCAAACAAAAAAGAATTAAATGGAAAACACAAAATTAATAGAAAAATAAAATTAAAACCAAACCCCCCAAACATTTAGTACCGGTTGGTGCTACCAACCGGTACTAATGGTCTACCAGCACCCGGGCCTGGCTAGTGCCACGTGGTGGCACTTTAGCGCCGGTTCGTGCCGAACCGGTATTAAAGGGGGGGCTTTAGTCTCCACTCTTTAGTGCCGGTGGCCCTTACGAACCGGTGCTAAAGCCCGGTTCTGCACTAGTGGGGCTACATTATTCGAGTTGAGATTACATCAAGTATGCAAGTCCCATGTCACTGCCAGCATGCACCATGGCACTTGGGGGCTAATGCAAAGTCATTTTAATAGCCTTATTGAAGACCCGACTCATCACATCATAATGAGCCAGCCCTTGGGGGCTACCAATTGCTCCTGTCAACAATTCAAGGTACACAAGTTTTCATCCATTATATTGAAGGATCCACTGCTCAGTTGGTCAAGCACAAAGCTCTCAACTTTGTGGACGTGGGTTCAAGCCCCATGATGGGGGTTACATCATATAATGTTATTCTCAATGGAGTATATATAAAGTCCCAGCTCAATATTATCTTACTGAGCCGGCCCTTGGGGGCTACACGTTGCTGTTCAAAGTTTACATGATTATATTTACAAAGTCCCTGCTCATTATTGCATAATGACACGGCCCTTGGGGGCTACATTGGTTGAAGTTTTTATGAGCATAAGGCAATTTCAAATCCTAGGTTGCTGCAAGCATGACAACCCGGCACTTGGGGGCTACATATGTGGAATTTTCAGTTTGACTAGTGACTGAGATGAACAAATCGTATGTTTTCAAGGTTGTGACATTTATATTGAAGCAAGTCTTAAGTTGTTGCTACGCTACCTTCTTAAGACTTGGGGCCTACAAGTGATAGGCATATAAGAGGTATATTTTCAAAGCTGATGTTAACAAACAGTTATGACCCGGTGCCATCAATATTTATAAACCGGCAAGTTCTACGTCCTTAAACCGGCTGAAGATCAGATGAGGATTTCAAGGACCAATATTTCCGTTAAGCAGTGGGAGCTGAGTCAAATGAATCATTCTTCATAATATTTTTCTGTGACAAACCAATGTCAGCAAATTGATTATGAAGCTGGCCTATTGACCCGGATTTTCTAGAAGAAGGAAATGACAAGGACTTAAGGATGATCAGGATCAGTTTAACATGGATAAATCCAAATTAAACTGGGGGCTAATGTCGGGGATATACCCCACGGTATGACCCGGCCGGAGTTATAACCCGGCTGGGACTTGGTAAACCGGCAGACAGTTAAGACAGATGGTTAAGACAGACAATTAAACCAGACGGTAAACCGGCAGGTGATAAACCGGCTGACAGTTAAGCCAAACGGTAAACCGGCAGGTGGTAAAGCGGCAGACCGTTAACCCAGGTGATAAACCAGCTGACAGTTAAGCCAGACGGTAAACCGGCAGATGTTAAGTCAGATGATAACCCGGCAGATGATAACCCGACAGATGTTAAGTCAGATCATAACCCGACAGACAGTCATAACCCGGCACACAATCATAACCCGGCAGACAGTCATAACCCGGCAGACAGTTATAACCCAGCAGATAGAGTCGCCTGGGGTTAACAAGCCCGAGACGTTAAGAAGCCCAAGATGTTAAGAAGCCCATGAAGAGAAGTCAAAATAGTTTAAGTCTTAATCCGAGTTGGACTCTACATGTAACCCGCCCCTTCAACTTATATAAGGTTGGGCAGGGCACCCCAGGAAGAGGGAAAATAATCTTAAGGGTTAGACACAACTAGGAGAGCCGGTTTACAGTGACTCCCTCGTGATGATAATGAGACCTAGCCTCAAACACCATGTAGGGTTATTACCGGATGATGTTTCCCGGGGCCCGAAGCTGTCTAAATCCTTGTCTTGTGTGTTGATCTGCCTCGCGTCTCTGGATTCCCACCAACCCCTTCAAGCTACCGCATAGATGCGTTGGCCTCACGACTAAGTCCTCACACTAGGTCATCTGCCGTGACAATTCCACGACAGAAGGCATCCCCTCTTTCGTCTTCAAAACTATCGGTATGCCTTACTCTGAGCTATATTTTTATTCATCACATGATATGTGTTTTGCTTGGAGCGTATTTTCAATTTTACTTGCTGTTTGAATAAAATCATTCGATCTGAAATCTTGAATGAAAAAGAATCCTCCCATGGCAAGTTAATTATTTGACTACTCAGTGTTCTTCACTTATATATTTTTGGAGTAGTTTGTCATTTACTCACGTGCTTCACATATATCCTATGAGTAAATGGTTGAATGAATTGAATATCGTAAATCTGAATTTATATATGTTTCATATGCTTATACCATGAGGAGTAATGACTTCACACAGAATAAATATAGGTAGTAAACTTACTGAAAGTTAGCAAACACAGAATTGGTCACTTGAACAATTCATGAAAGAATATTGAAGGAAGAGAGATTTCACATATAAATATACTATCTTGGACATGTTATGTAATTGTGAGGACTCATTAAAATATGACATGCTAAAAGGTTGATGTTGGGCAAGGAAGACAACTTAATGGGTAATGTTTTCCTATATCTGAAACGTCATATTGTCTTGGATCATCCAACATGTTGATCTTGCCTTTCCCTCTCATGCTAGCCAAATTCTTTGCACCAAGTAGAAATACTACTTGTGCTTCCAAACATCCCTTAAACCAGTTTTGCCATGAGAGTCAACCATACCTACCTAAGGATTGAGTAAGATCCTTCAAATAAGTTGTCATCGGTGCATGCAATAAAAATTTCTCTCTAAATATGTATGATCTATTAGTGCGAAGAAAATAAGCTTGATACGAACTTGTGATAGGGAAGAAATAAAAGCGACGGACTACATAATAAAGGTCTTTATCACAAGCAGCAATCTAAAGTGACGTTCTTTTGAATTAAGATTTTGTACATCCAACCATAAAAGTGCATGACAACATCTGCTTCCCTCTGCGAAGGGCCTATCTTTTACTTTTCTCTTCTACCCTTATACAAGAGTCATGGTGATCATCACCTTTCCTTTTTACACTTTTTCCTTTGGCAAGCACTTTGTGTTGGAGCGATCCGGATATATATATATCCACTTGGATGTAGGTTTTCATAACTTATTATTGTTGACATTATCCTTGAGGTAAAAGGTTGGGAGGCAAAACTATAAGCCCGTATCTTTCTCTGTGTCCGATTAAAACTTTGAACCCATAAATATCACATGCGTGTTAGCAATTGTGAAAGATTAAATGATAGTTGAGTATGTGGAGTTTGCTGAATCAAAGCTCTTACATAGACCCATCCAAAAAAAAGATGAATTTTAATTGTTTGATGACTAAGAGCACTGTTTGTTAGTTTTCAAGAAATTTTATGATCTATACTTTAACATGTGAATAGCTTGTTACTTGATCATGAAAAGTTTTATGAGATGAGCTACTCTTATGACATATAATGATGCTAGAAAAGGTGATTGAAATTATCATTGATCAAACTTGTGCACCTGCTAGCATTCACACTTCATAAATTATTTCTTTTATCATTTACCTGCTCGAGGACGAGCAGGAATTAAGCTTGGGGATGCTGATACGTCTCCAATGTATCTATAATTTATGAAGTATTCATGCTATTATATTATCCATCTTAGATGTTTAATATGCATTTATATGCTATTTTATATGTTTTTTGGGACTAACCTATTAACCTAGAGCCCAGTGCCAATTTCTGTTTTTTTCCTTTTTTTGAGTTTCACAGAAAAGGAATACCAAACAAAGTCCAATTGACGTGCCAATTTTTGATGATTTTTATGGACCAAAAGAAGCCCCCAGATTAAAAGAGTTGGGCCAGAAGAGTCCCGGGCTGTCCACGAGGGTGGAGGCGCGCCCACCCCCTCGGGCGTGGGCCCCTATCTCGTGGACGACTCGGAGACCCCCCTGACGTGAAACCTGTCGTGGTTCTAAGTCTGATAGTAGAATGGTGGGTAGGGATGTAAAGGCAAGGTCCTAGCTATGGAGAAGCTGTACGCATGAGTTTTACGAGTTCAGGCCCTTCTCGGAGGAAGTAACAACCCTATGTCTCGGAGCCCGGAGGCGGTCGACTGGATTATATGCGTGTGTGTTACAGGGGTGCGAACCCTTGTGCAAGTGGAGGGGGTGGCTTATATAGAGTGCGCCAGGACCCCGGCCAGCCCAATGTTACAAGGAGTTCAATGTTCATAAAGCAGGAACGTTACAGGTAACGTCTGTAGTAAAGTAATATAAATGACTATTAAGTCTAAGAGTAAATGCCCGACCGTTGCTGCGCGGAGTGGCTTTAGGTCTTCTGCACGTCGAGTGGTTTAGTGGTCGAGTGACAGAAACAAAAGGGGGGGTCTCCGAGTGAATGGTAGGTCGAGTAGATTACACTCGATACCTTTGTTGGGTCCCCTCTATTTACTCTTGAACCTCTTTGCTTCTAGGACAAGGACCTTAGGTAGGAGGTATAGGTCAGGCCTATTGCCCTACCCCAGGTCTATGTCCTCATCATTAGCCCCAGAATGGATTGAGGTCCGAGTGAAAAGAAGGTTGAAGTTGACTTTGCTCTCGCTCTTGCTTTCACCTCCAAATGGATGCCAGTTGTTGGAACTTCGGCTTCGTTTCAGTCGCCTTGATCGATTCAGAAATGACCGACTGGTTTTATAACATCATCCGTCGAGTGTTATCTTTGACATGGAATCTTTGGCGTGATCGATTGTAGAGGATCCAGGATTTTGCGGGATTCGAAATTTTGGTGGAAGCGCGCCAGGCGGAGCGCGCCGTGGTAAGCAGAGTGGATAAGCAGGGCGTTTCGATTTTCGTGCCACCTTTTTCGCCATGTATCCCGTGTGCGACTGTTAAGGGATTTGACAGGATCGCCCAGACCCATGCATCAGCCACTCGGAAGTAGGCCCTTAAAAGCTGCGAGGCCGAGGCGTCCACACTATGTGTGCCCATTCTCCCTCTTCTTCCTCTTGCTCCTTTACCTCGTTCGGCTTCTCCACCCTCAACGCCGCCACTCCGCCGCCATGGGAAAGGAGAGAACGGCGGCGCTGGAACGCGCGAAGAAGGCGACGGGGGCGGCGAAAAGCAAGAAGACAAATCAGGGATCTTCATCGCGCTCGGGGCTGCCGTCGGGTTGGATCCAGGGAGATTGGATCCGATCCTCACTTCAGCAGGAAGACCTGGACGATATGGCCGAGCTATGGCTGATCATCCACGAGTCTGCGCGGCTGCCGGAGGGGGAAACGGAGCCACAGCCGCGACCGGGTGAGTGTGTTCTGCTCGCCACCCATGTCGACCGCGGCTTCTCGCTTCCTCCACGCCCCTTATTTCGAGGTTTCTTGAATTTCTTCGGGGCTCAACTCCATCATTTTACTCCCAACACCATCACATATCTTGCCGCATTCATGTCCATGTGCGAGAATTTCCTGGGGTGTCGACCACACTAGGGTCTTTTCAAGCACATTTTCACTATCCGCTCCCAATCAGTGAAGAAAGCGAACTCGAATGACGCGAAAACCCATGTTATCCGAATGTGTGGGGGTCTGGGTATTCAGAAGAGGAAGAGGAGTTCCTTCCCTCCGATGACTCTCCCTGAGTCGGTCAGGGGCTGGCAGTCGACCTGGTTCTATTGCCAGGATATTGTGACCCCAGGCCACTCGACTGGACTTCCCCCTTTCTCTTTTGATCGTGTTCAGACTCCATCTTCGTTGAAAGTGACCGCCGCGGAGAAGGCGGAGACGTGCATGTTGGTCGAGAGGGTAGTTCGACTGATCAACCAAGGTGTCACCGGCATGGATCTGCTGGAGGTGTTTCTCAGTCGGCGCATTCAACCACTCCAAGCTCGTGACCACTCCATGTGGATGTACTCCGGGGCTGGTGATACCGCCCGGGTTCATCCGGAGGTGGTGACAGCCAAAATGGTGGCCGAGTGGCTAAGCAGCATCACAGGGAACAAGGACAACCCCAGGGGCGCCAGGAGAGTCAAACCTTTCAGCGACATCAACCAGCCAGACAAGGTTTGGCCATTACAACTGATTGAATTTGGATGTGTTTTCTGACTGTTTGTTGATCCCACTGATTTCCACTCGGCTACTTGTTTTGTAGATTTATACAGAGATGTACTCAATGCCCAATGGCGAACAAGCTCTGGAGCAGTACCATGAAGGCGAGGACAGCGCAGAGGAGAGCGGCGAGTGGGAGTCACCAGCCGACGATGATGAAGATGAGAGCGATGAGTCGGACGACGAGGTGGTAGCCGACTCAACACCTCGTTCTGAACATCGATCCAAGCAGCGCCATGATCCCGCGTGCAAGCGCGGCAAGCTGTGGCCTCGAGCGCTCCATCTCAAAAGCGCGCTCGGTCTTCGACTCCAGAATTGGCTGAGAAGGTCACCAAGCAGCCCAAGATCAATCCTTCGAAGGCTCGGAAGACCTTGCCTAGGATCAAGATGGACGTTCCTGTTGCTTCTGGGTAAATGTTCTCTCCGTATTTTCCTGTTCTGACCGATTCTCTTGTACTGACCGAGTGGATGATGAACCTTTGCAGCCCAGCCTCGAATTCGACTGATATGGATATCGACAAGACCCCAGACAACGAGGAAATCGACGATGCAGCTACCTCCAAAGCCAGTAAGTTTTCCCGACTCGAGTTTATTTGGACGACTGGATTGTTTGTCAGCTATCTCCTAGACTTTCTCTGTTTGTTGCAGCGCCACGGGACGTTGTTGTGCTCCCGGACGATGAAGAAGAAGTGCCGCTGAGGGGAAGGAGGAGGAGGGACAAGGAACTGAGCGGGAAAGCGCCTGAGGCCCAGGTTCCTCAGTCGACTGATATGCCTGGGGCGGCCGTCGAGCGCTCGTCAGATCCGGCACGTACCAACGTCACTTCCGCTATCCCGCGAGTGATTGCCCATCAGGATCAGCTGCTCAGACTGCGCCACTAGCACCACGCCATTAGAATGCGCCATTAGTATAGCCCACGGTGCGCCATTACTATGTGACTTAGTAATGGCGCACCACATAGAAGTGCGCCATTAGTAACAATTTTTTTTCAAAAAAAATTTCAGAAATTTTTTTTTCAAAATTTTTCTTAATCTCGGGTCAATATGCTTAATCTCAAGTCAAATCGCACTAAGTGGTCAAACTTCCCAGAAGGTCACCCATCCTCACACTACTCCAGCCCGAGCATGCTTAACTTCACAGTTCTATCCAACCCTAGTACCACCTCACTTAACAGGCATGTGTTGATATATCTACCATATCAATCCTATTAAACCTTGTTGATGTCTAGGACTTTGTTCATGTTCATGAGTATGATGAAATTTTGAAAAATATTTCAAACTTCCCGGTCATATTACGTATCATTTTTTGAAAAAAAAATCCAAAAAAAAATTCAACACCAATTTTTTTTCTGTTACTAGTGGCGCACCAAGAAAACGGTGCGCCACTAGTAAGTTTGAATTTTTTTGCCTCTAGATCTTGAAAGCCCTGTAACTTTTTTTCTGTTTGGTTTTTGAGGATTTTGAAAATGGTTAACGGGGTTTCCCCGGTTAAATTCGGATGTAACTTTTCGAGTAGATGATTTTTCATATAAAAAACTTTTTAATCCGAGTTCGTATGCAAAAGTTATGCCCATTTTACAAATTCCAGAGAGATTTTGCAAATAAAGTCGAAATTCATATTTGTAAATTTTCCCAACAACTAGACCACATATCACATGGGAAACTTATTTTCTTTTATTTTTTTGACATTTCCATCATTTTCTTTTATTTTTTTTAAACTGATAAGGCGGTCCACGGGGCGGGGGGGGGGGGGTGCATTCGGTGGAATTTTTGGGTCAAGTTAGTAATGGCGCACCGTGGGAGTGGTGCGCCATTACTAGTTCAACTAGTAATGGCGCACCACTCCCACGGTGCGCCATTACTAGTTTTGAAAAAAAAATTGAAAAAAATTACTAGTGGCGCACCGTGGATGTGGTGCACCATTACTAGTTTAACTAGTAATGGCGCACTATCCCCTAGTGCGCCATTACTAGTTTTGAAAAAAAATAAAAAAAATTGAAAAAAAATTGAAAAAAATTACTAGTGGCGCACCGTGGATGTGGTGCGCCATTACTAGTTTAACTAGTAATGGCGCACTATCCCCTGGTGCGCCATTACCAGTTTTGAAAAAAAAATAAAAAAAATTTGTTACTAGTGGCGCACCGTGGATGTGGTGCGCCATTAGTATTTGGACACTAATGGCGCACCAACACATGGTGCGCCATTAGTATATAGTAGTGGCGCACCACATGTCTTGTGCGCCATTAGTGTCCATATCATCTATAGCCCTTTTCCTAGTAGTGTTACTGCGTATCAAACCTCGGACGACCAACCGTCTGCCGCCAAGGAAGCTCTTCTTCAGTTGAACCTTGTGATGGGGCAGATGAAAGTGGTGCATGAGGCCAGTCAGGTGGCCTTCAACGCCGGAGCTGCTCTGCAGAGCAATGTCCAGGTTAGTTGGTTTCCGATTGATCATATTTCTCATCCGATAACCCACTGGGGTGTGACTGTTTTGAAGTTGCACGAGTCAATTTGAGTCATCTTGGATTGAATTTTTGAACTAGTGGGGGCACTCTTAGTGCACCCACTGGGTGTAGTCCCTGAGACCATAGTTGACTGCGGGCAGTCGATCGTGGTCTGAGAATCGGAATTTTGTCACTCGGTCTGGACTGGCCAAGTCGAATGACACCAGAACTAGTGGGGGCACGAGAAGTGCACCCACTGGGTGTAGTCCCCGAGACCGTGGTTGACTGCGGATAGTCGACTATTGTCTGAGAACTGTTTTTTTACTCTCGCACTGGGCAGACCATGTCGAGTGTTTATTCAAACCAGTGGGGGCACGCGAAGTGCACCCACTGGGTGTAGTCCCCGAGACTGCCGTTGAATGTTTGATTCGGCGGTAGTCTTAGAGTAGCTATCACTGTGATGTCTATTTATCCTGGTCAATTGATATGGCCTAAACTGCAGAAATCTTGTTATCTTGGGGCTCAGCTTTCCACAATGAACAAGCAGCAAATCAGCCTCAACCTTGATCTAGAATTGGCCCAGAAGAATCTCAAGACAGCTCGTGATGAAGTAGCTGCCATGGGAGGTAAACAATCGACAACTGTCTTTCTCACTGCCGGCCCTTCTCCTTTCCATTTTTTGAACCGAGTGACTCCACTCGAGCAGATGTATGTAGTGAAAACCGTCAACTCCAAGCCCGTCTGAAGAATGTCATTTCTTTAGAGAAAATGAAGCAGGCTTTGGAGAAGAAGGATCTGGATCTTGCTGCTGCACAGAAGGAAGCGCGAGAGAAAACGGCGCTTGCTGACAAGAAGCTTGCTTCAGTCGGTAAGTTAGAAGAGGAGAACTCCAAACTGAAGGCTGCTGTCTCTGACGCCAATTGGGAGGTCGAGCGACTGAAGAAAGACAAGGACAAGCTGACTGACGAGCTTGGGAGTCTCAAGGCCAAGAAGGGCGAGTTGTAGTCTTATCTGGGCCAGCTTGCTGCAAAGCTGGTCCTAAAACTTGAAGGTACTGATGGTTGACTGACTTATTATAGTCGACTGTCCAGCTTGATTATATCGTCGACTCATCGTTTACTCGACTGTGCAGAGCTTTGCCAAGACTTTGAAGCGGAAACTGGGCGGGTCGAGACGGGTCTCGATCCAATAAATTGTCCAGTCAAGGATGATGTTGTGATGAATGTGCTGCGGTTGGAATCTCGCATGGATAGTGCAGTTGCTTATCTTGCTCGCCTGAAGGCAGCGATGACTCGGGTTGATGCTGAACTCTGGCCTCAGGCGGAACTGTCTCAAGATATCGAGTCTCTGATGGCTCGACTGAATCAAATACCTGACCGAGTGCAAGAGTGAAAGAAGTCATCTGCTCGCTGTGGCGCTGATGTCGCGTTGTCCTTGGTCCGAGTGCACTGCAAAGACGTCAAAGAAGACAAGCTGGCGGAGCTCAAGGTTGCTAACACAAAGAGGCACACCTTCCAATCCTTCATGGACACTTTTCTTGACGCTGCCACTCGCATTGTAGACAGCATAGACCTTGACAGTTTCTGCGACCCAGCCAGTCCTTGTCCTGACGCGTGACCGAAAAACATTATGCTCCACATTTATTTGCCTCGGAATGCCGAGTGATTGTGTAATCGTTAAACTTCTTCGGGCTTGGTGCTCGAATACTTTTGATCCGTCGTCCGGAACTTTAGGATTTATCTGAACTTGGTTTATCTCTGAATATTCTTGTGTTTGCCTTCGAGTGGATTTGGCTCTTCACTCGGAATAATCTTTGTACTTGAGATGTAGCTCTGAGGAGGAGATCCCAGTTGACCTGTACCTCGTCGTCCTTGCGGACGAGGATGGAGCGTACGTTGTATTTGTGGCGCAGCTCCGAAGGAGAAGGTTACAGTCGACCTGTACCTCGTCGTCCTTGCGGATAGGGCAAGAGCACATGTTGTACTTGTGGCGCAGCTCCGAAGGAGAAGGTTGCAGTCGACCTGCACCTCGTCGTCCTTGCGGATAGGGATAGAGCGCACATTGTACTTGTGGCGCAGCTCCGAAGGAGAAGGTTGCAGTCGACCTGCACCTCGTCGTCCTTGCGGATAGGGCAGGAGCACACGTTGTACTTGTGCCGCCGCTCCGAAGGAGAAGGTTGCAGTCGACCTGCACCTCGTCGTCCTTGCGGATAGGGCTGGACTTTGAACTTAGGCAAGTACTAGACTGCAGCTAAGCCCCCGAGTGGGAGGGTTGCTCACCACTCGGTGGGGTTTTACAAACTTAGGCGAGTACTGGACTGCAGCTAAGCCCCCGAGTGGGAGGATTGCTCACTACTCGGTAGGATATTTCAAACTTAGGCGAGTACTGGACTGCAGCTAAGCCCCCGAGTGGGAGGGTTGCTCACCACTCGGTAGGATTTTTCAAACTTAGGCGAGTTCTGGACTGCAGCTAAGCCCCCGAGTGAGAGGCTTGCTCATCACTTGGTGGAATTTTTCAAACTTAGGCGAGTACTGGACTGCAGCTAAGCCCCTGAGTGAGAGGCTTGCTCATGACTCGGTGGGATTTTTCAAACTTAGGCGAGTACTAGACTGGAGCTAAGCCCCCGAGTAAGAGGCTTGCTCGTCACTCGATGGGATTTTTCAAACTTAGGCGAGTACTGGACTGCAGCTAAGCCCCCGAGTGAGAGGCTTGCTCCTCACTCGTGGGATTTTTCAAACTTAGGCGAGTACTGGACTGCAGCTAAGCCCCCGAGTGAGAGGCTTGCCCATCACTCGGTCGGATTTTTTAAACTTAGGCAAGTACTGGACTGCAGCTAAGCCCCCGAGTGAGAGGCTTGCTCCTCACTCGCTGGGATTTTTCAAACTTAGGCGAGTACTGGACTGCAGCTAAGCCCCCGAGTAAGAGGCTTGCTCATCACTCGATGGGATTTTTCAAACTTAGGCGAGTACTGGACTGCAGCTAAGCCCCCGAGTGGGAGGGTTGCTCAACACTCGGTGGGATTTTTCAAACTTAGGCGAGTACTGGACTGCAGCTAAGCCCCCGAGTGGGAGGGTTGCTCTCCACTCGGTAGGAGTTTACAAAGTTAGGCGAAACGGATTAGCGGCTAAGTCCCCGAGTGAGAGGCTTGCTCACCACTCGGTAGGATTTTTCAAACTTAGGCGAAACGAATTCGCGGCAAAGTCACCCACTGGGGGATTTCAGACGTAAACAAAAGTAACAACAACCATTTAGGAAGACTGTAAAGCTCTTGTCTTTGATAAACAAACTACAAAGGTACTTCTTATTACATCTCATCCGAATGAGTACTTAAGTATAAAAGGGGCGGAGCAGCTCCGCGTTCCAAGCCCGTGGCTCGTCTTTCTGATGCTCGACATTGTAAAGATGGTATGCTCCATTGTGGAGAACTCTGGTGACAATGAAGGGACCTTCCCAAGCAGGAGCGAGCTTGTGTGGTTTCTGCTGATCCACTCGAAGAACCAAGTCTCCCTCTTGAAAGGCTCGGCCCCTCACGTTTCTGGCGTGGAATCGACGCAAGTCTTGCTGATAAATGGTCGACCGGATTAAGGCCATCTCTCTTTCCTCCTCTAGGAGATCGAGTGCGTCCTGCCGGGCCTGTTCAGCTTCATCTTCAGAGAAGAGCTCGACTCGGGGTGCATTGTGAAGCAAGTCACTCGGTAGAACAGCTTCAGCTCCATAAACCAAGAAGAATGGAGGTCGACCAGTCGACCGATTGGGAGTTGTCCTTAATCCCCAAAGAACTGATGGAAGTTCATTGACCCAGGCACCTGCTGCGTGTTTGAGATCACGCATCAGTCGGGGTTTCAGTCCTTTGAGAATCAAGCCATTCGCTCTTTCTGCTTGTCCATTCTACTAGGGGTGGGCGACTGAAGCATAGTCGACTCGCATGCCTTGGGAAGCACAGAAGGCTCTGAACTAATCAGAATCGAAGTTCGACCCGTTGTCAGTGATGATGCGGTGCGGAACTCCATATCTGAATGTCAATTCTCTGATGTAGCTGACGGCAGTACTGGCTTCAAGATTCTTGATAGGCTTGGCTTCAATCCACTTGGTAAACTTGTCGACTGGTACAAGCACATGAGTGAAGCCGCTCCTACCAGTCCTCAGGGGTCCAACCATATCCAACCCCCAAACTGCAAAGGGCCAGACGAGTGGAATAGTCTTCAGGGCTGACGCAGGCTTGTGGGACATATTGGAGTAAAACTGGCAGCCTTCACATTTGTCGACTATATCTTTCGCCATTTCATTTGCTCGTGGCCAATAAAATCCGGCTCGGTATGCTTTGGCCACAATGGTCCGAGAGGACGCATGATGACCACAGGTCCCCGAGTGGATGTCGTTGATGATCACTCGACCTTCTTCTGGTGTGATGCATTTCTGGCTGACTCCGGTTAAACTTTCCCTAAACTGTTGTCCTTTTATCATAGTAAAGGCTTTGGATCGACGGACGATCTGTCGAGCCTCTTCTTCATCCTCTGGGAGTTCTTTCCTAAGGATATACGCAATGTATGGCACTGTCCAGTCGGGAGTGATGACCAAACCTCCATGATCAGGTCGACCACGGCTGGGACTTCGACTTCAGTCGGATCTGTGGCGCTCTTAGGCTGCGGGGGCTCTTCAGTGAAAGGATCTTCTTGAACTGAAGATGTATGAATGTGTTCCAAAAACACGTTGCTGGGAATGGCTTCCCTCTCGGAACCTATCTTTGCCAAATCATCGGCTGCTTGATTTTTCAGTCGGGGTATATGATGGAGCTCTAACCCCTCAAACTTCTTTTCCAACTTCCTCACCGCATTGCAGTAACCAGTCATAGCTGGGCTTCTGACGTCCCACTCCTTCATCACTTGATTGACTACCAAATCTGAGTCACCGTAGACCATGAGGCGACGGACGCCGAGTGAGATGGCCATACGTAACCCATATAAGACTGCTTCATATTCCGCTTCGTTATTGGAGGATTCAAAATGAATCTGGAGAACATATCTGAGCTTGTCTCCTCGAGGGGATACCAGTACCACCCTAGCACCGGAACCATTCAGCATCTTGGAAGCATCAAAGAACATGGTCCAGTGCTCTGAGTGGACTTGAGTCGGCAGTTGCTGTTCGATCCACTCGGCGAGGAAATCTGCTATTGCTTGGGACTTGATAGCTTTCTTTGCCTCGAACTTGATATCCAAGGGAAGAAGTTCAATCGCCCACTTTGCCACTCGACCAGTTGCATCTATGTTGTTCAGAATCTCTGATAATTAATGGAGCATCGCTGACGACTGTAATGGAGTGGTCAGAGAAATAATGTGCAACCTTCTTCGTGGTCATATAAATCCCATAAACAAGCTTCTGATAATGTGGATATCTTTGCTTTGATGGAGTCAAAACTTCAGAAACATAATATACTAGGCGCTGAACTTTATAGGCTTTTCCTTCTGCTTCCAGCTCGACCGTAAGTACTGTACTGACGACTTGTCCAGTGGCTGCAATGTAAAGCAGTAAAGGCTCTTTGCTGATTGGGGCAGCAAGCACCGGCTGGGTGGAAAGCACAGTGCTTTGAGCTCTGCAAATGCTGCATCAGCTTCAGGAGTCCACTCAAACTTATCAGACTTATTCATCAGTCGGTAAAGAGGCAATGCCTTTTCACCGAGGCGAGAAATGAATCGACTTAAGGCGGCCAAACAACCTGTAAGCTTTTGAACATCGTGCACACACACAGGGTGTTTCATTCGGAGAATGGCACCAACTTTCTCTGGGTTAGCGTCGATCCCTCGTTCGGAAACGAGAAAATCGAGTAATTTTCTGCCCGGAACTCCGAATGTGCACTTTGATGGATTAAGCTTGATATCATACCTTCTGAGGTTGGCAAAAGTTTCAGCAAGGTTAGCCAGCAGGTCGGAACCTTTACGTGACTTGACCACAATGTCATCCATGTATGCTAACACATTCCGACTGATTTGAGTGAGTAAACACTTCTGAATCATCCTCATGAATGTAGCTCCAGCATTCTTCAGGCCGAATGGCATGGTGACATAACAGAAGCACCCAAATGGAGTGATGAAAGCTGTTTTTATCTCATCGGGTCCATACAGTCGGATCTGATGATACCCGGAATAAGCGTCCAAAAAGGACAAGCGCTCACACACTGCAGTCAAGTCGACTATTTGATCGATGCGGGGTAGAGGAAAGTGATCTTTCGGGCAGGCCCGATTGATATGCTTGAAGTCAATGCACATGCGAAGTGAGTCGTCCTTCTTGGGGACCATGACAACATTGGCTAGCCACTCAGAGTGGTAAATCTCTCGGATAAACTCAGCTGCTAGGAGCCGAGCTACTTCTTCACCGATCGCTTTTCTCTTCTGTACGGCGGACCGTCGAAGATGTTCTTTGACTGGTTTCACTTTTGGGTCGACTCGCAAACGGTGCTCAGCCAGCCCCCTGGCAACACCCGGCATGTCAGAAGGTTTCCATGCAAAGATGTCCCAATTCTCGCGGAGGAACTGGATGAGCGCTTCTTCCTATTTGGAGTCGAGCGTTGTCGAAATGTGAGTCGGAGCAGCATTGGCATCGGTCGGGTGAATATGAATCGGCTTCGTTTCACCAGACGACTGAAATGTTGAATCCGTGGCAGGCTTCTTTGCTCACAACAAATCACTCGGATCTGCGTTCTTTTGATACTCTTGCAATTCCACTACTGCCATTTGTGCATCGGCGATCTTTGAGCCCTTCTGGAAGCACTCTTCCGCCTTCTTCCGATTGCCAGTGATAGTGATCACTCCTTTGGGACCAGGCATCTTCAATTTGAGGTACACATAGCATGGTCGAGCCATAAAACGTGCATAAGCCGGCCAGCCCAGGATAGCATGATAAGCACTCTGGAAATCGACGACTTCAAACGTCAACTTTTCTTTGCGGTAATTCTTGGAATCACCGAAAACCACATCAAGGGCGATCTGGCCGAGTGATTCAGCCTTCTTGCCAGGAATAACTCCATGGAAACTCATATGGCTTTCACTGAGTCTGGACATCGGAATGCCCATTTCTTTCAAGGTCTCTGCATACAGTATATTCAGGCCGCTGCCACCATCCATCAGAACCTTAGTCAACCAAGTGCCTTCGACGACTGGGTCGACCACCAATGCTTGCCTCCCAGGGGTGGCTATGTGTGTTGGGTGATCAGACTGGTCGAATGTAATGGCAGTCTGAGACCACTTCAAATAACTGGGCATCGCTGGGGCGACCATGTTCACTTCTCTGTTGATGACTTTCAGTCAACAACAGCAAAAATCATCAGAGTTGAATTGACGTGGGGGTAACCATCATCGTTCTCTTCCTTATTCTCAACCTTGTCTGATTCTTTCTCCTTCTCTTTGGGCTGTTTCTCTCGGAATTGCTGGATTAGGAGACGACATTGTCGAGTGGTATGCTTCGGGTAAATGAGATTACCCTCCTCATCTTTTTTGATGTGAATGTGGCACGGTAAATCCAACACATCATTTCCATCTTGATCTTTTACTTTCTTGGGGTTCCATGGCCCTTTGGGCTTCCCCTTGAACTTTCCTTGAGTCACGACTAAGGCTTCTCCGGGAGCAACTGGCTCGGCTTTGCGCTTCTGCTTCCGACTGGAGTTCCCTCCCCCGACTTCGTGGGCGACTGTTTTGTGCTTGCCACTCAGGAGCCGATCCTCCTCTTCACCATTAGCATACTTGGTGGCAATTTCCATCATTCGACTCAGAGACATATCTCCGGTCCGACCGAACTTCAGATTCAATTCCCAATACTTGACGCCTTCCTTGAAGGCACAAACTGCTTGGTGATCAGACACATTCTCCACCGTGTGGTGCAGCGTGATCCATCTCTGGATATAATCTATCAAAGTTTCATTCGACTTCTGCACACAAGACTGTAGCTCTGTCAGCCCTGCTGGCTGTTTGCATGTACCTTCAAATGTTCTGACAAATACTCGGGCAAGCTCTTCGTAGCTATAAATACTACCAGGTGCTAGCTGATTCAACCACGCTCTGGCCGAGCCCTCTACCATCAGAGGAAGGTGCTTCATGGCCACTTCGTCATTTACCACCACCAATCTGCACAGCCACTCGGTAGTCTTCAAGCCAACTGTCAGGCTTGGATTCACCAGTGAACTTGCTGACTCCAGTCGCCAACCTGAAGTTGGGAGGAATGCTCTGATGGCTCTGCTGAAACACTCGGGACCTGAAACATGCACCCTCCTGCCGGTCGAGTAATCTCTATCGTGGCCATCTCTGTGTGCTCTATTCCTATCAACCAGACCTTGAATGAGAATGGATCTCGCGTCAAAGCTCGGCTCCCGGGGGTCGACTGGAATCCCTCGCCCACCACTGTGAGGGTGTCTGTCATCGTGTTACCGAGGCGCGTATGACCCACTCCTTGGGGGAGGCGTGGTTACTCGACGACGATCGTACTGCTCACGGTTCCTGTACTGATCCTGTCGATCTCCACATCCCTCACGCCTTGGAGGCGATCTCGGGCTGTGAGTTGACTGAACTGTATCTGCCATCATAGACCTACTATGAATCCTATTCCGAGACTGTGACACAGCTGTGTTCTGCTCCCCCGCCGCCCGGAGCAAAGCCCGGATCTGCATCAAACCCCTACCAGCCTCCGACTAGGAAGGCTGAATCAACTCTTCTATTCGGGCAGCAGCTGTGAGATTCTGGATCGGAGTTCGATATAGCTGGGTTGGAGGCGGAAAGAGTTGATGTCGATTGGATTCAGGAACTCGCTGCCGAGCACGCTCGTCGAGTGCGTGCTGGAGATTCTCCAGTCGAGTGCGCTCAACCAAGTTGGCCAGGCGCACCTCCTCTTAGCACCGGGCCTCGGGGGTTTCTCCAACGATAGGAGTGTGAAGTGCATCCATGTTACGGCGGCGAAGCTCTTCCCTCTGCTGCGAAGAAAGGGGCTCGGAGCGGTACTCCTCATGGGCATGCGACGGATCGCCTCCGCCATCACCATCGTCGACGCGGGGAAGCCAGGAGGACAGCGTGGTCCGTTGACCATCAGGACTTCCGCCGCAGGGTCACTGCTGTCGCACTCGGATGCGGTCTCAACGGAGCCAGTCGAACAGGCCGTAGAGAGTTTCGTCGGCCTCGATTGTCGCGACTTGAGGGGTGGCCGACTGGCGAGCCACCGCGTGCCTCACCCACCGCTGGAGCCTCGACCGACCGGAACGCTTGTGCCGGCGGGCTGCAGGGAGTGAAGACGCCACAGGAGCCGACCGATACTGGGTCGACGGTTGCCGCAGGAGGACGCCGCGGATGCACGCACGAAAGTGCGTTGCCCCGCGGACGGGGAGCGCCTCGACGTCGAGTGGAGCCTCTTGGAGCCAAGCGGAGTCGTCTGCGACGAACACGAGCGCACCGAGACGGATCTCGCGGCCCTCGGTCAATCCTCCACCTGAAACCATGCTGATGGGGATCGTAAAAATTGTCGTGGTTCTAAGTCTGACAGTAGAATGGGGGGTAGGGATGTAAAGGCAAGGTCCTAGCTATGGAGAAGCTGTACGCACGAGTTTTACGAGTTCAGGCCCTTCTCGGAGGAAGTAACAGCCCTACGTCTCGGAGCCCGGAGGCGGTCGACTGGATTATATGCGTGTGTGTTACAGGGGTGTGAACCCTTGTGCCAGTGGAGGGGGGTGGCTTATATAGAGTGCGCCAGGACCCCGGCCAGCACACGTTACAAGGAGTTCAATGTTCATAAAGCAGGAGCGTTACAGGTAACGTCTGTAGTAAAGTAATATAAATGACTATTAAGTCTAAGAGTAAATGCCCGACCGTTGCTGCGCGGAGTGGCTTTAGGTCTTCTGCACGTCGAGTGGTTCGAGTGACAGAAACAAAAGGGGGGGGGGTCTCCGAGTGAATGGTAGGTCGAGTGGATTACACTCGACACCTTTGTTGGGTCCCCTCTATTTACTCTTCAACCTCTTTGCTTCTAGGACAAGGACCTTAGGTAGGAGGTATAGGTCAGGTCTATTGCCCTACCCCAGGTCTATGTCCTCATCAAAACCGATGCCAAAATTTCCTATAAATACAGAAACCCCCAGAAAATAACCTAGATCGGAAGTTCCGCCGCCGCAAGCCTCTGTAGCCACGAGCAATCAATCTAGGCCCTCTCTGGCACCCTACCGGAGGGGGCATTCATCACCGGAGGCCATGGAGGAGGATCCGGAGGAGCCATCATCGCCATGAAGGCCAAGGACCAGAGGGAGAACCTCTCCCCATCTAGGGGGGAGGCCATGGAGGAGGAAGCACAAGGGGGAGAACCTCTCCTCCTCTCTCTTGGTGGCGCCGGAGTGCCATCGGGAGGGGAATCATTGCCGCGGTGATCATCTTCATCAACATCACCACCATCATCACCATCCTCATCTTTTTACGCGGTCAACTCTCCCGCACCCCGAAGAATCCCTACTTGAACATGGTGCTTTATGCCACATATTCTGATCCAATGATGTGTTGCCATCCTATGATGTTTTGAGTAGATATCCTTTGTCTTTGGGTTGATTGATGATCTAGATTGGTATGAGTTGTATGTTTTTTTTTGGTGCGGTCCTATTGTGCCCTCCGTGTTGCGCAAGCGTGAGGGATTCCCACTGTAGGGTGTTGCAATACGTTCATGATTCGCTTATAGTGGATTGCTTGAGTGACAGAAGCATAAACCTGAGTAAGGGGGTTGTTGCGTATAGGATAAAGGGGACTTGATGCTTTAATGCTATGGTTGGGTTTTAACTTAATGATCTTTAGTAGCTGCGGATGCTTGCTAGTGTTCCAATCATAAGTGCATATGATCCAAGAAGAGAAAGTATGTTAGCTTATGCCTCTCCCTCATATGAAATTGCAATGACGACCATCGGTCTTGTTAACGATTGCCTAGGATAATTCCGCACACCGACCCATCATTATTCCACACTCGCTATTTATAATATTTACTAATATATTCTAACTTTATGATAACATCACGTACTTTTATGTTTTAGCTCTCCGATATCATGCAAAGTTATCCTCTTCATACCCACAACATTTCTAGTTGGAAGCAAACGTTCGGTGTACGTAGAGTCGTATCAGTGGAAGATAGGACTTGAGAGAATATTGATGTTACCTTTATCTCCTTGTGGGTTCGACACTCCATACTTATCACTTCCACCTTTGGGAATTGCTACGATGATCCCCTGCACGTGGGGATTATCAATTGTTACCTTGGTTGCGATTATGATCGCATTTGTTGTTGCATTGAAATGTTTTACATAGTTTCAATGTATGGTTTAATTAGATGCTCTGGAGAGATATATGTTGTTCAATGCGAACTATGTATGTACTTTGGTTTTAATGTGATGATGAACTTCTATTAATTTGGTCACTTATGTATTCATGATGTTCTGTAATGGTTTTTGACACACTTAATTATATATAATGCACACAGATGAACCGGCAATGGATGTACGGTGACAGACACACCTCCGAGTACATTAAGGGCATGCATAATTTTCTTGAAGTGCCTGAGGCAAACAAGCAGAATGGTTTTATGTGTTGTCCATGCCCTATATGTGGGAATACGAAGTCTTACTCTGACGGAAAAATCCTTCACACCCACCTGCTTTATAAGGGTTTCATGCCACACTATAATGTGTGGACCAAGCACGGAGAAATAGGGGTTATGATGGAAGACATCGAAGAAGAAGAGGATGATGACAACTATGTGCCCCCTTAATACAGTGATGCTGCAATGGGGGAAGCTGATGATTTTCGACGGGTCATTGTTGATGCAAAGAGACAGTGCGGAAGTGAAAAGGAGAAGCTAAAGTTCGATCAAATGTTAGAGGATCACAAAAAAGGGCTGTACCCCAATTGCGAAGATGGCAACACAAAGCTCGGTACCGTACTAGAATTGCCGCAGTGGAAGGCAGAGAATGGTGTGCCTGACAAATGATTTGAGAAGCTACTAAAAAAATTGAAGAAGAAGCTTCCAAAGGATAATGAATTGCCTGACAGTACGTATGCAGCAAAGAAGGTCGTATGCCCTCTAGGATTGGAGGTGCAGAAGATACATGCATGCCCTAATGACTGCATCGTCTACCGTGGTGCGTATGAGGATTTGAACACATGCCCGGTATGCGGTGCATTGCGGTATAAGATCAGACGAGATGACCCTGGTGATGTTGACGACGAGCCCCCCAGGAAGAGGGTTCCTGCAAAGGTGATGTGGTATGCTCGTATAATACCACAGTTGAAACATCTGTTTGGAAACAAAGATCATGCCTAGTTGATGTGATGGCACAGAGAGGACCTTAAGAAAGACGGGAAGTTGAGAGCACCCGCTGACGGGTCGCAGTGGAGAAAAATCGAGGGAAAGTACCGGGAGGAGTTTGCAGGTGACGCAAGGAACGTATGGTTTGGTTTAATCGCGGATGGCATTAATCCTTTCGGGGAGCAGAGCAGCAATCATAGCACCTAGCCCGTGACTCGATGTATCTATAACCTGCCTCCTTGGATGTGCATGAAGCAGAAGTTTATTATGATGCCAGTTCTCATCCAAGGCCCTAAGAAACCCGGCAACGACATTGATGTGTACCTAAGGCCATTAGTTGAAGAAATTTTACAGTTGTGGAATGGAAAGGGTGTACGTGTGTGGGATGAGCACAGACAGGAGGAATTTGACCTGCATGCATTGCTGTTTGTAACCGTCAATGATTGGCCTACTCTCAGTAACCTTTCAGCACAGACAAACAAGGGATACCATGCATGCACGCACTGTTTAGCTGACACCGAAAGTATATACCTGCACAAATGTAGGAAGAATGTGTACCTGGGGCATCGTCGATTTCTTCCGACCAACCATCAATGTCGAAAGAAAGGCAAGCATTTCAAAGGCGAGGCAGATCATCGGAAGAAGCCCACCATGTGTACCGGTGATCACGTACGTAATCTTTGGAAAGGGTCCCGGCGGACTATGTATTCCGAATGACACTGAGGGACGCGCACCCATGTGGAAGAAGAAATATATATTTTGGGACCTACACTACTGGAAAGACCTAGAGGTCCGCTCTTCAATCGACGTGATGCACGTGACGAAGAACCTTTGCGTGAACCTGCTAGGCTTCTTGGGCGTGTATGGGAAGACAAAAGATACACCGTATGCACGGGAGGACCTCCAACCTTTGCACGAAAAAGATGCCATGCCCCCAAAGCAGTATGAAGGTCCTGCCAGCTACGCTCTTACCAAACAAGAGAAGGAAATCTTCTTTAAATGCCTGCTCAGTATGAAGGTCCCGTCTGGCTTCTCGTCGAATATAAAGGGAATAATAAATGTGGTGAAGAAAAAGTTCCAGAACCAAGGCTAAGGAGTGATGTGGCAATGTCTTGTTAGTTTCGAGCTGGTGTTCCCACCATCCTTCTTCAATATCATGACGCACGTCCTAGTTCATCTAGTCGACGAGATTGTCATTCTAGGCCCCGTATTTCTACACAATATGTAACCGCGCTAGGCCAGAAGGAAGCATCTCCATGGGCCATCAAACAGACGATGTCATTGGGTTTTGTGTTGACTTCATTCCTGGCCTTAAGAAGATTGGTCTCCCTCAGTCGCGGTATGAGGGGAGACTGGTTGGAAAAGGCAAGCTAGGAGGGGACTCAATAATATGTAGGGGCGAGCATTCTTGGTCTCAAGCACACTACACGGTTCTACAGAACTCTACCTTGGTGACCCCGTATGTCGATGAACACAAGAATACTCTGCGCTGCAAACACCCGGAGGAGTGTGACGACTGGATTACATGTGAACACATCAGGACTTTCGGCAGTTGGATGGAAACAGGTCTCAGAGGTGACAACACTGTTTCTGATGAGCTGTACTCGTTGTCCAGGGGACCATCTTCGACTGTATTGACTTACAAAGGATACGAGATAAATGGGAATACATTTTACACAATCGGCCAAGATCAAAAGAGCACCAACCAAAACAGCGGTGTCCGCTTTGATGCAGCAACCAAGAGGGGAAATGACACATATTATTGTTACATAGTGGACATATGGGAACTTGACTACGGACATGATTTTAAGGTCCCTTTGTTTAAGTGCAAATGGGCCAATCTGTCAGGAGGCGGGGTACAAGAAGACCCATAGTACGGAATGACAACAGTGGATCTGAACAATCTTGGGTAAACAGACAAACCATTCGTCCTAGCCAATGATGTGGCGCAGGTTTTCTATGTGAAGGACATGTCTACCAAACCGAGAAAAAGAAAAGATAAGGAAGCGAATACATCATACGACGAGCCAAAGCGCCACATAGTTCTTTCAGGAAAAAGAGACATCGTGGGATTGGAGGGCAAGACAGACATGTCTGAAGATTATGAGAATTTTCATGAAATTCCTCGCTTCAAAGTCAAGGCTCAATCAAGCACCCTATTAAGCGATGAAGAATATCCATGGTTATAGCACAATAAGCAAAGAACACAAGCGAAGAAAAAGTGAAGACTTTCTCTCCACAACTATTATGTTGATGCCTTTGATCTGGAATATCACTGCAGTTACATGTGAAGAAATGATATGCCTTTTGTAACAGACGAGTTTCCGTATGAAACCCTGATACTTCGAAAGAGATTGTCCGATTTGTACATGAAGTGTATCCAATTTTTGCCTTAACCCTCTCAATTTTTAGCACATGATATGTGGGTTAAATGATGATACCATGCCAATTTTCAACCTCTTCAGAGTTCATTTGAAGTGCTTTTCAATTTTAGGGTCATTTAGCTCAAAAAAATCAGTAAATGCATGAAAAATACCAGTTGAAGTCAGAAAGGGTTGAAAATTGATGATGTGGCTTTGAATGGTTCATTTTGAACACACAAAAAGTCTGGAGTTAAAATAAATTCAAAAAAATGAAATGCCTTTTTTAACAGACGAGTTTCCGTATGAAACACTGTTACTTCGAAAGAGATTGTCTGTTTTGTACACGAAGTGCATCCAGTTTTTGTCGTAACCCTTTCAAATTTTTAGCACAAGCTATGTGGGTGAAATGATGATACCATGCCAATTTTCAACCTCTACAGAGTTCATCTGAAGTGCTTTTCAATTTCAGGGTCATTTAGCTCAAAAAAATCAGTAAATGCATGAAAAATAACAGATGAAGTCAGAAAGGGTTGAAAATTGATGATGTGGCTTTGAATGGTTCATTTTGAACACACAAAAATTCTGGAATTCAAATAAGCTCAAAAAATGAAATGCCTTTTGTAACAGACGAGTTTCCGTATGAAACCCTGATACTTCGAAAGAGATTGTCCGTTTTGTACATGAAGTGCATCCAGTTTTTGCCGTAACCCTCTCAACTTTTTAGCACATGCTACGTGGGTGAAATGATGATATCATGACAATTTTCAACCTCTTCAGAGTTCATCTGAAGTGCTTTTCAATTTCAAGGTCATTTAGCTCAAAGAATGAACATTGGTACACGTCGGTGCTATAGAAAGGCTTTTTAACCCCTTTCCGCGACGGCGTTCGGAACCGTCACCTAGTGAGTGTGGGCGATAGGGGGGTCCTTCCCACACGACCCAGAAACCGTCGGGGATATGCCCTCCTGGCACACACGCTCGACAAAATGCGGTCGTGTGAGACCGGTGAGCACTCAAATACAGAAATACGTACAGTAGTGCTAAAAAAATACAATTATACAGGCGAAATCATTTCCGGTCGTAAGTACATCCCACACAGTCAGTCACCGCTAAACATTTCCGTTCGTATATACATCCCACACAGTCACTCCAAGGAAAACGTTTGCGCAAGGTGGTGTAACGCAAACAGTTTTCAAGAGAATGTCGTGTGTGATTGTTCATTGATCCAACACGGTTTATTCCTAGAAACTGTGTGCGTTGCCTGAGGTCATCGCCCACGGTGTTTTCTCATTAACCGTTGGCAATAGGAAAACCCAATTAGCAAGCTAATTGGCCAATTAGAGGGCTAATTTCCCTATTATTAATTATCCATTTACTAATCTAATTGACATTCATATTAAGCACATAATGTATTCCATTTCCATATTAAGGAAGCAGGATTTCATAATTGAAACACATCGGACTACAACATGATATAGCTTTAGCACTCAGCTACCCCATTACACAACTGCACCAGCAGCAAGTTTCACATGAAACATCTTGAACCTTTCAAAATTAGCATCATAGACGGTACATAGAGAGATGCATCACATCTGAAAACTGCTGAAGCGGAAGGCGAATATTGAGCCTTCATTCATGTTGAAGGTCTTTGCAACTTTAGGCCAGTGCCTGTGGATGATTGACCGTCCATCCTTCGACCTCTTCAGGAACACTTAAATATTGAACCGTGGGTGTTGTATGAAAACTTTCCTCACCTCCTGACCACAGAGGTGGTTTGAGAGGTAATCATCAGTGAACCCTGAAAACAAGGATGTGCATAAATATCTTCTCTATATTGGAAATGGGGCAAAGGAATAAAAAAGGCAAGGTATAATAGTTAGTACCATATTGTAAACCTCAGTGCTCCCATTGTTTCCCTGCAACAAATATAAGGTAGTTAGTGATCAGGTTAAGTAAGGGTTCGCATGCTATCAGTAAAATATGTTGATGAAAAATAAGCACATTGCAGATTCATCAGATTAATTCAAGCCACATGGAAAACCCATTTATCCAAACCAAGCATGATAAAGAACTAGGAAATATAGCACTTGTATATGTTTCTCATGTATTAATTGCAGCCAAATTCGATTTATTCCTCCCATGGTATACAATAAGAGAACGCAGCCACAGCAATTAAACATCGCATTGCAGAATTGAACCAAGCAGTTAACTAAACACCACAACAAATGAACCAAACATTAACTGAGCACCACATTGCACAATATAACATACTCCTAATAGAAGATCAGACAGTTAACCAAACCAAGTATGCTTAACAACTTCGAAATATAGCAATTGTATTTGTTTATCATGTATTTAGTACAACCAATTTGATTTATTTGGTATACAATAACAGAATGTAGCCACAACAATTGAACATCGCATTGCAGAATTGAACCAAGCAGTTAACTAAACACCACAACAAATGAAGCAAACATTAACTAAGCACCACATTGCACAATATAACATACTCGTAATAGAAGATCAGACAATTAACCAAACCAAGCGTGCTTAACAACTTTGAAATATTGCACCCTGAAGAATTGAACATCACATTTGCAGAATTGAACCAAGCAGTTAATTGAGCACCACATTGCACGACATATAGAACATATACACTATAGCAGAAGATTGCATGGTAGAAGTAGATAGCACAATTCACTAGAGTTTGTTAAGGAAAGGCAATAGCTAGCAAACTGAACATGGGTCCTTATAGTGAGCTAATAAGACAAGCTACTCCTCATTGTTGGCGATATCGATGACGATTGGCTCCTTGGACATGTAAGAGGACGAGGCCTCCGCATCATGGGTGCCCTGCTTGTAGTGGTGAGTTGCCTAAGCCGCACAAGGCACCAACATGCTGGCTCTCGAGATGAGGTAAGCACGTGCACGCTGAGAAAACACCTCGTAGTCTTCGTCGAAGGCACCGACGGTGGCCTCGAGAAAACGCCACGAACTGTCGTTTAAAGCAGCCAACCGCGTCGCGGCGTCGGCGCGCGAGGCGTCAATGGTGGCCTCGACGGCGAGGTGCTCCTCCAAGATCTGGGGGTCGGCACGAATGGCAGCCATCGCGACCTCATCCGCACATGCGACCGCGATATGCTTCTCCGCTGCGAAATGCTCCTTGAGATCCTAGCTATACTGCGTGCACCATGGGTTAGGCCGGTGCTTATTTGGTGGAGGGGTCCATGATTTGGGTGGAAGGTGTCGCGCTCGCGCCGGCGGTCGGGGCATGTGGGATGTGGAAGGAGGAGGAGGATGGGGGTCGGGTGTGGATTACCTGCCTGGATAGGCGAGGCCGAGCAGCGTGAAGGAGGCTCGCCAGCGAGGAGTCGGCGCTGCAAGCAAGGAGTGAAGGTTTCAACTTGGAAGGGAAGGCGGAAACAGGGGAAATGTTTCTTTTGGTAAGGGGGAGGGGGCAGGGAGGTAGATATTTCCGCGGAAGCCGAAAATTTGGAATCGCTTCAGCGAAAAAATTGGCGCGCAAAGTGTCATCAGACATGGTCCCTTATTCAGAGCAGGCTATGGACTATAGTCGTCGCACCTTCTCGCGTAACCCGTATGCGTACTATACTCCGACGGTGCTCCAAGATATTTTGTGCTGCATCTCACACGGTTGGTTATAATAAACTCTGTGAGATCTACTTGATTTTTCGTCTTGATTTGAATTACATAATGGGGTCACTGCGGCCATGGACGGGGTTTGAATTGCTAGACCTTTTATCTGCAGTGATCATAAAAGAATTGGAATTATTCAGGGTTCGTTTGGACATTTTTATGCATTAAGCGAGTTTTCAATGCATTTATGTGCATAATTCAAATTTGAACTACATGCACATGCTCCAGTGCATATAAATTGGTTGAAAAATCAAATCTTTGTCCTTGGGTGCATTCTTAGGTCCCATGCAAGAAATGCGAATGAATCTCAAACACCTTGCCACCGTCACTCGGCCGCAAACATTGAGATACCTGGTTTTTAAATTCTAGTAAATCCAAAACTCATCTAAAATTCATGAAACTTGGCATGCTATCATGGAGCAGCATCAACATGTTGTGGTAAATTTTTTGTCCCATTTGCGGCAGGTTTGGGTATATGCTTCTCACAAAAACCAGAGCTTTTCACAACAAGCATGATGGTTTCGGTAGGGAACGCCCCACCTTTGGGGACGAAACAATATTCATTGCCTCTTATTGCTTTCAAAAATTTTCTCGTGTCAACATAGAACAACAGGAGTGTTGTGTTATTTTTTGTGATTTTTCGGGGTTCGTTTGGACATTTTTATGCATTAAGTGAGTTTTCAATGCATTTATGTGCATAATTTAAATTTGAACTACATGCACAAGCTCTATTGCATATAAATTGGTTGAAAAATCAAATCTTTGTCCTTGGGTGCATGCTTAGGTCCCATGCAAGAAATGGGAATGAATGTCAAACACCCTGCCACCGTCACTCGACCGCAAACATTGAGATACCTGGTTTTTAAATTCTACTAAATACAAAACTCGTCTGAAATTCATGAAACTTGGCATTTTATGATGGAGAGGCATCAACATGTCGTGGTAAATTTTTTGTCCCATTTGGGGCAGGTTTGTGTATAAGCTTCTCACAACTAGCATGATGGTTTCGGTAGGGAACGCCCCAACTTTGGGGACAAAACGATATACATTGCCTCTTATTGCTTTCATTTTTTTATCGTGTCAACATAGAACAACAGGAGTGTTGAGTTATTTTTTGTGATTTTTCGGGGTCCGTTTGGACATTTTTATGCATTAAGTAAGTTTTCAATGCATTTATGTGCATAATTCAAATTTGAACTACATGCACATGCTCCAGTCCAGATAAATTGGTTGAAAAATCAAATCTATGTCGTTGGGTGTATGCTTAGGTCCCATGCACGAAATGAGAATGAATGTCAAACACCCTACCACCGTCACTCGACCGCAAACATTGAGATACCTGGTTTTTAAATTCTAGTAAATCTGAAACTTGTCTAAAATTCATGAAACTTGGCATGCTATCATGGAGCGGCACCCGACATGCTACGGTATTTTTTGTGTCCATTTTGAGAGAAGGCGCACTCGAATAACAACCAACAAAGGCATTTTGAAAAAATAGCTGCCACTTTAATATCTCAAACATTTGTATAATTCAAACCGTGTGTGTTCTGTTAACCATTCACGTGACGCCACGTGTCTTGGTTTTAATGGCTCTTGAAAGCAAACGTTTCAGATAGAACACTTGTATGCAAAGTGAGAGCAGGATTTGTGCATCTCTTGAACACAAAAGGTTCTTTTGGATGACCCGTGTAAACCACTTACAAACAATTTGGTGTGATTTGCATCTGTCATATTGGGTATGTTGCCATTTGTCAAACTAGAAAGATTGACATTTCTTGATCTAGTAACATTTCCATTTGCCAACCTTGTAACACTGTGATTTGTCAAAATATGAAGCTAAAAATCACTAGTAGTATCTAATTTTTGCAACTAAAATTTAGTAATTAAGGATAGATGGAGGCGAGGAGGCGTGTTCAGCCAGGCGTGCAGCAGGTGGCGCAGTACTATTTGATTTGACAGCGGGCGGCGCAATTCCCGGTACGGCTTTAATGCAGACAAGGGAGAGGGTAGCGGTTCCCGAAATGTTGAACGGCCAATGATGCATCCTCCAATTAGCATCGTGTGAATGCATCAGGGAAGTAATGGGAGGACCGGGAAAGGAGGCAGCACGATGTGAATGCAATGCAGTTTGCACTCATATAAAGGCGCTCCTCCATTCCAATGCATCTACCACATCGTACGCACCTAAGCATTTGTCTAAGCACCTACACTAATGAGCGCAAAAGTGCTCACTCCAGAACCATGGCGGCGATGCACGCGAGCCGCCAGCGGCTGTGCCAGATGGTCCACGACGCCGGCCTGCAGCATGGCACAGTGGATTGTCTCCATACTGTGTTGGCGATCGGCTAGTGGATGGCCGCCGTCGAAGCCAGCTACGACTCTCAGTTGGACCAGATGATCGTTCGCACCACCAGCAGGTTCACCGTCGCCAAGAAGCTCGCGGACGACATCGTCGTACTCCTCTTGCCCGCGCGCCCGGGCTCCTCATTGCCTGCCACCCTAATCGGCCTGCATGGTCGGAACCTCTTTCAAGCACTAGTGGCCCTGCGACTGTTGGGAATCGTAGCAGAATTTTAAAATTTTCTACGCATCACCAAGATCCATCTATGGAGTATACTAGCAACGAGGGGAAAGGAGTGCATCTACATACCCTTGTAGATCGCGAGCGGAAGCGTTCCAATGAACGTGGTTGATGGAGTCGTACTCGCCGTGATCCAAATCACCGATGACCGAGTGCCGAACGGACGGCACCTCCGCGTTCAACACACGTACGATGCAGAGACGTCTCCTCCTTCTTGATCCAGCAAGGGGGAAGGAGAGGTTGATGGAGATCCAGCAGCACGACGGCGTGGTGGTGGATGTAGCGGGATCTCGGCAGGGCTTCGCCGAGCTTCCGCGAGAGGGAGAGGTGTAGCAGGGGAGGAGGGAGGCGCCCAAGGCTGTAATGTTGCTCCCCTCCCCCCCTTTATATGGGCCCCCTGGGAGGGGGGGCGCCGGCCAAGACCCATCTACATGGGGGGCAGCGGCCAAGGGGAAGAGGGGGGGTGGCTTCCCCCCCAAGTCAAGTGGGGCGCCCCGCACCCTAGGGTTTCCAACCCTAGGCGCAGGGGGAGGCCCATGGGGGGCGCCCCAGCCCACTAAGGGCTGGTTCCCTTCCCACTTCAGCCCATGGGGCCCTCCGGGATAGGTAGCCCCACCCGGTGGACCCCCGGGACCCTTCCGGTGATCCCGGTACAATACCGATAACCCCCGAAACTTTCCCGGTGGACAAAACTGGACTTCCTATATATAATTCTTCACCTCCGGACCATTCCGGAACTCCTCGTGACGTCCGGGACTCCGAACAACTTTCGGGTTTCCGCATACTCATATCTCTACAACCCTAGCGTCACCGAACCTTAAGTGTGTAGACCCTACGGGTTCGGGAGACATGCAGACATGACCGAGACGCCTCTCCGGTCAATAACCAACAGCGGGATCTGGATAACCATGTTGGCTCCCACATGTTCCACGATGATCTCATCGGATGAACCACGATGTCGAGGATTCAATCAATCCCGTATACAATTCCCTTTGTCACTCGGTATGTTACTTGCCCGAGATTCGATCGTCGGTATCCCAATACCTTGTTCAATCTCGTTACCGGCAAGTCTCTTTACTCGTACCGCAATGCATGATCCCGTGACTAACTCCTTAGTCACATTGAGCTCATTATGATGATGCATTACCAAGTGGGCCCAGAGATACCTCTCCGTCATACGGAGTGACAAATCCCAGTCTCGATCCATGCCAAACCAACAGACACTTTCGGAGATACCCGTAGTGTACCTTTATAGTCACCCAGTTACGTTGTGACGTTTGGCACACCCAAAGCACTCCTACGGTATCCGGGAGTTGCACGATCTCATGGTCTAAGGAAAAGATACTTGACATTCGAAAAGCTCTAGCAAACGAACTACACGATCTTTGAGCTATGCTTAGGATTGGGTCTTGTCCATCTCATCATTCTCCTAATGATGTGATCCCGTTATCAATGACATCCAATGTCCATAGTCAGGAAACCATGATTATCTGTTGATCAGCGAGCTAGTCAACTAGAGGCTTACTAGGGACACGTTGTGGTCTATGTATTCACACATGTATTACGATTTCCGGATAACACAATTATAGCATGAACAATAGACAATTATCATGAACAAAGAAATATAATAATAACCATTTATTATTGCCTCTAGGGCATATTTCCAACAGTCTCCCACTTGCACTAGAGTCAATAATCTAGTTACATTGTGATGAATCGATCACCCATAGCGTCCTGGTGTTGATCATGTTTTGCTCTAGGGAGAGGTTTAGTCAACGGATCTGCTACATTCAGGTCCGTATGTACTTTACAAATATCTATGTCTCCATTCTGAACACTTTCACGAATGGAGTTGAAGCGACGCTTGATATGCCTGGTCTTCCTGTGAAATCTGGGCTCCTTCGCAAGGGCAATAGCTCCAGTGTTGTCACAGAAGAGAGTCATCGGGCCCGACGCATTGGGAATCACCCCTAGGTCGGTAATGAACTCCTTTATCCAGACTGCTTCCTGTGCTGCCTCTGAGGCCGCCATGTACTCCGCTTCACATGTAGATCCCGCCACGACGCTTTGCTTGCAACTGCACTAGCTTACTGCTCCTCCATTCAAAATATACACGTATCCGGTTTGTGACTTCGAGTCATCCAGATCTGTGTCGAAGCTAGCGTCGACGTAACCCTTTACGACGAGCTCTTCGTCACCTCCATAAAAGAGAAACATATCCTTAGTCCTCTTCAGGTACTTCAGGATATTCTTGACCGCTGTCCAGTGTTCCATGCCGGGATTACTTTGGTACCTTCCTACCAAACTTACGGCAAGGTTTACATCAGGTCTGGTACACAGCATGGCATACATAATAGACCCTATGGCTGAGGCATAGGGGATGGCACTCATCTTCTCTCTATCTTCTGCCGTGGTCGGGCATTGAGCCGTGCTCAATTGCACACCTTGCAATACAGGAAAGAATCCCTTCTTGGACTGATCCATATTGAACTTCTTCAATATCTTGTCAAGGTATGTACTCTGTGAAAGACCAATGAGGCGTCTTGATCTATCTCTATAGACCTTGATGCCTAATATATAAGCAGCTTCTCCAAGGTCCTTCATTGAAAAACACTTATTCAAATAGGCCTTTATACTTTCCAAGAATTCTATATCATTTCCCATCAATAGTATGTCATCCACATATAATATGAGAAATGCTACAGAGCTCCCACTCACTTTCTTGTAAACACAGGCTTCTCCATAAGTCTGTGTAAACCCAAACGCTTTGATCATCTCATCAAAGCGAATGTTCCAACTCCGAGATGCTTGCACCAGCCCGTAGATTGAGTGCTGGATCTTGCATACTTTGTTAGCATTCTTAGGATCGACAAAACCTTCCGGCTGCATCATATACAATTCTTCCTTAAGGAAGCCGTTAAGGAATGCCGTTTTGACGTCCATCTGCCATATCTCATAATCATAGTATGCGGCAATTGCTAACATGATTCGAACGGACTTCAGCTTTGCTACGGGTGAGAAAGTCTCATCGTAGTCAACCCCTTGAACTTGTCGATAACCCTTAGCGACAAGTCGAGCTTTATAGATGGTCACATTACCATCCGCGTCTGTCTTCTTCTTAAAGATCCATTTATTTTCTATGGCTCGCCGATCATCGGGCAAGTCAGTCATAGTCCATACTTCGTTTTCATACATGGATCCTATCTCGCATTTCATGGCTTCTAGCCATTTGTCGGAATCCGGGCCCGCCATTGCTTCTTCATAGTTCGAAGGTTCACCGTTGTCTAACAACATGATTTCCAGGACAGGGTTGCCGTACCACTCTGGTGCGGAACGTGTCCTTGTGGACCTACGAAGTTCAGCAGTAACTTGATCCGAAGCTTCATGATCACCATCATTAACTTCCTCCCCAGTCGGTGTAGGCACCACAGGAACATCTTCCCGCGCTGCGCTACTTTCCGGTTCGGAAGGGGTGACTATCACCTCATCAAGTTCCACTTTCCTCCCACTCAATTCTTTCGAGAGAAACTCTTTCCCCAGAAAGGATCCGTTCTTGGCAACAAAGATCTTACCTTCGGATCTGAGGTAGAAGGTATACCCAATGGTTTCCTTAGGGTATCCTATGAAGACGCATTTTTCTGACTTGGGTTCGAGCTTTTCAGGTTGAAGTTTCTTGACATAAGCATCGCATCCCCAAACTTTTAGAAACGACAGCTTAGGTTTCTTCCCAAACCATAATTCATACGGTGTCGTCTCAACGGATTTTGACGGAGCCCTATTTAAAGTGAATGCGGCAGGCTCTAAAGCATAGCCCCAAAATGAGAACGTTAAATCGGTAAGAGACATCATAGATCGCACCATATCCAATAGAGTGCGATTACGATGTTCGAACACACCGTTTCGCTGAGGTGTTCCAGGCGGCGTGAGTTGTGAAACGATTCCACATTTCCTTAAGTGTGCACCAAATTCGTGAATTAAATATTCTCCACCACTATCTGATCGTAAGAATTTTATTTTCTTGTCACGTTGATTCTCAACCTCACTCTGAAATTCCTTGAACTTTTCAAAGGTTTCAGACTTGTGTTTCATTAGGTAGACATACCCATATCTACTTAAGTCATCAGTGAGAGTGAGAACATAACGATATCCTCCGCGAGCCTCAATACTCATTGGACCGCACACATCGGTATGTATGATTTCCAATAAGTTGGTTGCTCGCTCCATTGTTTCGGAGAACGGAGTCTTGGTCATCTTACCCATGAGGCATGGTTCGCATGTGTCAAATGATTCGTAATCAAGAGACTCCAAAAGTCCATCTGCATGGAGCTTCTTCATGCACTTGACACCAATGTGACCAAGGCGGCAGTGCCACAAGTATGTGGGACTATCGTTATCAACTTTACATCTTTTGGTATTCACACTATGAATATGTGTAACATCACGTTCGAGATTCATCAAGAATAAACCATTGACCAGCGGGGCATGACCATAAAACATATCTCTCAAATAAATAGAACAACCATTATTCTCGGATTTAAATGAGTAGCCATCTCAAATTAAACGAGATCCAGATACAATGTTCATGCTCAAAGCTGGCACTAAATAACAATTATTGAGGTTTAAAACTAATCCCGTAGGTAGATGCAGAGGTAGCGTGCTGACGGCGCTCACATCGACCATGGAACCATTCCCGACGCGCATCGTCACCTCGTCCTTTGCCAGTCTCCGTTTATTCCGCGGTTCCTGTTTTGAGTTACAAATATGAGCAACCGCACCGGTATCAAATACCCAGGAGCTACTACGAGTACTGGTAAGGTACACATCAATTACATGTATATCACATATACCTTTGGTGTTGCCGGCCTTCTTGTCCGCTAAGTATTTGGGGCAGTTCCGCTTCCAGTGACCACTTCCCTTGCAATAAAAGCACTCGCACTAAGGCTTGGGTCCATTCTTTGACTTCTTCCCGGCAACTGGCTTACCGGGCGTGGCAACTCCCTTGCCGTCCTTCTTGAAGTTCTTCTTACCCTTGCCCTTCTTGAACTTACTGGTTTTATTCACCATCAACACTTGATGTTCTTTTCTGATCTCCACCTCCGCCGATTTCAGCATTGAATATACCTCAGGAATGGTCTTTTCCATCCCTTGCATATTGAAGTTCATCATGAAGCTCTTGTAGCTCTGTGGAAGCGACTGAAGGATTCTGTCAATGACCGCGTCATCCGGGAGATTAACTCCCAGCTGAGACAAGCGGTTGTGTAACCCAGACATTCTGAGTATGTGCTCACTAACAGAACTATTTTCCTCCATTTTACAGCTGAAGAACTTGTCGAAGACTTCATATCTCTCGACCCGGGCATGAGCTTGGAAAACCATTTTCAGCTCTTCGAACATCTCATATGCTCCATGCTTCTCAAAACGCTTTTGGAGCCCCGGTTCTAAGCTGTAAAGCATGCCGCACTGCACGAGGGAGTAATCATCAGCACGTGATTGCCAAGCGTTCATAACGTCTTGGTTCTCTGGGATGGGTGCTTCACCTAGTGGTGCTTCTAGGACATAATCTTTCTTGGCAGCTATGAGGATGATCCTCAGGTTCCGGACCCAGTCCGTATAGTTACTGCCATCATCTTTCAGCTTGGTTTTCTCTAGGAACGCGTTGAAGTTGAGGACAACGTGGGCCATTTGATCTACAAGACATATTGTAAAGATTTTAGACTAAGTTCATGATAATTAAGTTCATCTAATCAAATTACTCAATGAACTCCCACTCAGATAGACATCCCTCTAGTCATCTAAGTGAAACATGATCTGAGTTAACTAGGCCGTGTCCGATCATCACGTGAGACGGACTAGTCAAGATCGGTGAACATCTCCATTTTGATCGTATCTTCTATACGACTCATGCTCGACCTTTCGGTCCTCCGTGTTCCGAGGCCATGTCTGTACATGCTAGGCTCGTCAAGTCAACCTAAGTGTATTGCGTGTGTTCCGAGGCCATGTCTGTACATGCTAGGCTCGTCAACACCCGTTGTATGCAAACGTTAGAATCTATCACACCCGATCATCACGTGGTGCTTCGAAACAACGAACCTTCGCAACGGTGCACAGTTAGGGGGAACACTTTCTTGAAATTATTATAAGGGATCATCTTAGTTACTACCGTCGTTCTAAGCAAATAAGATGCAAAACATGATAAACATCACATGCAATCAAATAGTGACATGATATGGCCATTATCATTTTGCTATTTTGATCTCCATCTTCGGGGCACCATGATCATCTTCGTCACCGGCATGACACCATGATCTCCATCATTGTGTCTTCATGAAGTTGTCACGCCAACAATTACTTCTACTTCTATGGCTAACGCGTTTAGCAATAAAGTAAAGTAATTTACATGGCGTTATTCAATGACACGCAGGTCATACAAAATAATAAAGACAACTCCTATGACTCCTGCCGGTTGTCATACTCATCGACATGCAAGTCGTGATTCCTATTACAAGAATATGATCAATCTCATACATCACATATATCATTCATCACATCTTCTGGCCATATCACATCACATAGCACATGCTGCAAAAACAAGTTAGACGTCCTCTAATTGTTGTTGCAAGTTTTTACATGGCTTGTATAGGTTTCTAGCAAGAACGTTTCTTACCTACGTAAAACCACAACGTGATTTGCCAATTTCTATTTACCCTTCATAAGGACCCTTTTCATCGAATCCGTTCCGACTAAAGTAGGAGAGACAGACACCCGCTAGCCACCTTATGCAACTAGTGCATGTCAGTCGGTGGAACCTGTCTCACGTAAGTGTACGTGTAAGGTTGGTCCGGGCCGCTTCATCCCACAATACCGCCGAAACAAGATAAGACTAGTAGCGGCAAGAAGAATTGGCAACATCTACGCCCACAACTGCTTTGTGTTCTACTCGTGCATAGTAACTACGCATAGGCCTGGCTCATGATGCCACTGTTGGGAATCATAGCAGAATTTTAAAATTTCCTACGCATCACCAAGATCCATCTATGGAGTATACTAGCAACGAGGGGAAAGGAGTGCATCTACATACCCTTGTAGATCGCGAGCGGAAGCGTTCCAATGAACGTGGTTGATGGAGTCGTACTCGCCATGATCCAAATCACCGATGACCGAGTGCCGAACGGACGGCACCTCCGCGTTCAACACACGTACGGTGCAGCGACGTCTCCTCCTTCTTGATCCAGCAAGGGGGAAGGAGAGGTTGATGGAGATCCAGCAGCACGACAGCGTGGTGGTGGATGTAGCGGGATCTCGGCAGGGCTTCGCCGAGCTTCTGCGAGAGGGAGAGGTGTAGCAGGGGAGGAGGGAGGCGCCCAAGGCTGTAATGTTGCTGCCCTCCCTCCCCCCCTTTATATAGGCCCCCTGGGAGGGGGGGTGCCGGCCAAGACCCATCTACATGGGGGGGCGGCGGCTAAGGAGAAGAGGGGTGGCTTCCCCCCAAGTCAAGTGGGGCGCCCCCCCACCCTAGGGTTTCCAACCCTAGGCGCAGGGGGGAGGCCCATGGGGGGTGCCCCAGCCCACTAAGGGCTGGTTCCCTTCCCACTTCAGACCATGGGGCCCTTCGGGATAGGTGGCCCCACCTGGTGGACCCCCGGGACCCTTCCGGTGGTCCCGGTACAATACCGATAACCCCCAAAACTTTCCCGGTGGCCAAAACTGGACTTCCTATATATAATTCTTCACCTCCGGACCATTCCGGAACTCCTCGTAACGTCCGGGATCTCATCCGGGACTCCGAACAACTTTCGGGTTTCCGCATACTCATATCTCTACAACCCTAGCGTCACCGAACCTTAAGTGTGTAGACCCTACGGGTTCAGGAGACATGCAGACATGACCGAGACGCCTCTCCGGTCAATGACCAACAGCGGGATCTGGATACCCATTTTGGCTCCCACATGTTCCACGATGATCTCATCGGATGAACCACGATGTCGAGGATTCAATCAATCCCGTATACAATTCCCTTTGTCAATCGGTATGTTACTTGCCCGAGATTCGATCGTCGGTATCCCAATACCTTGTTCAATCTCGTTACCGGCAAGTCTCTTTACTCGTACCGCAATGCATGATCCCGTGACTAACTCCTTAGTCACATTGAGCTCATTATGATGATGCATTACCGAGTGGGCCCAGAGATACCTCTCCGTCATACGGAGTGACAAATCCCAGTCTCGATCCGTGCCAACCCAACAGACACTTTCGGAGATACCTGTAGTGTACCTTTATAGTCACCCAGTTACGTTGTGACGTTTGGCACACCCAAAGCACTCCTATGGTATCCGGGAGTTGCACGATCTCATGGTCTAAGGAAAAGATACTTGACACTGGAAAAGCTCTAGCAAACGAGCTACACGATCTTTGAGCTATGCTTAGGATTGGGTCTTGTCCATGACATCATTCTCCTAATGATGTGATCCCGTTATCAATGACATCCAATGTCCATAGTCAGGAAACCATGACTATCTGTTGATCAACGAGCTAGTCAACTAGAGGCTTACTAGGGACACGTTGTGGTCTATGTATTCACACATGTATTACGATTTCCGGATAACACAATTATAGCATGAACAATAGACAATTATCATGAACAAAGAAATATAATAATAACCATTTATTATTGCCTCTAGGGCATATTTCCAACAGCGACTGCCCGCCGACGCCACAAAGAATGTCCACCTGGAGGTCGCGCTCGCCGCGAGGTGCCTCACCCTAGAAGAAACCGTCGACCTACACATCCATGTGTACGAGCGAATCATGTACATAGGTATCTACAAGGCCAGTGAGGACGCTACGACATTGGCCTTCTCCAGCCGTCTGGAAGCCTTGGATGCCTTTGCTGAGAGGCACCTTGACCTCGCCACAAAAGCCACCACTCCGTAGCCGCTGGTCGGTGGCCCGGCCGGCGCACTGAGTTGAGGAGAAGGAGGTTGTACGTTGATGGATGCATCTTTCTTCTTGCCTCCTGTAACCACCACTGCAATCGCATCATCGTGGACTTAATTCTTATTTTGTTATTGCATTCTCGTTCCAGACAATACAGACATGTGCGATCCCTTTGCTCAATACAGACATGTCTGTTCCAGTCTTATTTTGATTGGCTTGAATGAAGGTCTACCCCGCCGTTAGGCGCCGCGGCGTGCTCGGCTTGTGGACAACTTTTCCTTGCGCGTTCAACTGATATATATATATATATATACTGCTCGCGTCCCTCCGCGCGCACTCTGCCAACAGTTGGGCGTGCGCACAATCACGTCGGGGGCCCCGTATGCATGCGGTTGCGCCGCGCGCGTTACCATGAGATGCAGTTACGTGCGGCACGATGCAGTTACGCGCTGCAAATTAGAACTGCCATCAGGGCCTGTCGATATTCCTGGCCGTTCGGCTTCCCCTTTAATTACCGCGACCATTATAACCTTAGTCTCTTCAACCTTTTGATCGCACCCCACAACACAAAAAGCACACCCACGACGACACGTAGAGAGGGGATGTCCAGCGGCGCTCCAATGGAGTTCGGCGAGCATAGAGTGGAGACCCACGCGAGGGAGACAGATCTCTCAGTGGTGTACACCATCGACCCGGCCGTGGTGGACGACTACATCAACAACGTTGAGCAGTTCCTTGCTGGAGACAAGTACAAGGTGGTCGGCATCGACCTTGAGTACACCGTCGGTCGTCCTGTCATAGATGAGAAGGTTGCCGTCGCCCAGTTTGTCAACAGCACCGACTACAAGTTCGCCACGGTGGAAGCCACCAACGATGTAAAAGCACTCAGTGTTATGGGCTTGGCCTGCAAGAACCTTGTCGAAATCCGTGACCACTACAAGGTCAGGGGCAGCACGAAGGACTCCCTAGTCGAACTCGCCTCGGCCATCATCGACCCCTACTATGAAAAGATGAAGCAGGATGCCCAGAGAACAAGTCCCGTATCCTGGCACGGGGCCTGGATGCGGCAACTGGATGAACCTCTCCTCAGGTTCGCGGCCAAGAGCGTGTACACATGCTACGATATGCACATGCGGATCGTTGACATGAGGAAGTGCCTCGTTACCCAAATCGACGAGCCCGGATCGAGCCACAAGCAGAGCAAGTGTCACAAGAAGTAGATGATGATCAGATGATCGTTTATGCTAGTTAATCGTGCATGTAATATATAGTTTAATTTATTGGTGTGTGGAAATGTCATGTGTGTAGTAACCACCTATGTAATTATGCATGTAATAGTTTACTTTGGTGTGTGCAAATGCCATGCTTGTAGTAGTCACCTATGTAAGTGGATGTTTAATTTGGTTATGCAAGCATGTACTTATAAGTGTGTGTGTGTCTATATATATATATATATATATAGGTAAAATAACTGGGGCACCTTGGTGCCCTGGCACTAGAGCATTAGCCATTAGATCAACCCATCATCCTATCGAGATATATCAGGTTTACAACTGCCCAACCCACAACCCGTTAAAAACATTAAATATATATATATATATATATATATATATATATATATATATATGTTGTTGTTCGGTATGCAATCCCATCACACAACACACATGTCTTGTTAAGTTGAACCTTTTCTGTTCTCATGTCTCAACGCAAAGAGTTCATCCGAGTGAACCGCATGTCGTATATCACATACACCTTCATCTGGCTGACTGTTTCTTTTGTGTTGCCTAATCACAAACAGTTCATTCGAGTGAACCGTATGCTGTATATCGCACACACCCCCATCTGGCTGCCCGTTTTTTTTGTTCCTCCTCATCGCAAACAGTTAACTGAGCTGAACCGTATGCCCTGCATCGCACGCGAAACTAATATCTGAACCGTGTTTGATGCATCTTCCATCGCAAACGTTTTGCACCTTTCTGACGTTTTTTGCACCACCGTTTGCGATTATGGTATCGCACACAGTTTCGTCGAAAGGTCTCTGATCGTAGTGTCGCGTTAGCAGCATCCTGCAGTAGTGGAACTAATCTAAAAAAGAATGAACTAGAAAACTTTTATGAAACTCTAATAGAAAAAATAATAAACTAAAAGAATGAACTAGAAAACTTTAATGAAACTCTAATAGAAAAACAGAATGAATTAGAAAACTCTAATGAAACTCTAATAGCAAAAGGAATCAACTAAAAAGCTTTTATAAACCTGTAGTATTATTGAAACTAAAATTATATAAAATTGATGCAACTAAAATTATCAAAGTATTGTCTGTTCAAAACATTAAAAGCAAAAGGAATTTTCATAAAGAACTTTTTTTGTTTGAAACTTTAATAGCAAAAAGAATTATCATAAAGAATTTTTTGTTAGAAACTAAAATAACAAAAACTGTTTTTGAATATAATGATAAAACACAGTAATATTAAATAGCAAGAAAAAGAATCACTCCCAAATCTAATGGCACTAACAGAAAGTTTATAATTTTTTAACCTAAAAGCAAAAAGAATTAAAAAACAAAAGAAAATAAATAAAGCAAAAAACAAAACAAAAAAGTGGAAATAAAATAAAATAATGCCACCTACTGGACCACCACGGCCTGAATACGACTAGAAACCCAACTGCTATAAGGGTCGTTTGCTGGGAATTTATGTCCCGAAAATCCGGGCTCTACAGTAATTGTCCTTTGTATTGAGCTGACTGTTGAGTTGTAGTGCATGGGCAAAGCAGGGCATGGACAACAATCGTCCTTGTCTGCCGTTTGCACAATACGGATGTAATCACTTGCATACCATTCACGAGAAACGTCTTTCAAATGGTTCGCCTACTTTTTGTCTGTATTAGTTGCTATACACTTATTGGCTGTAGTTTGTTTTTGCCGGGATGGCTGCAACTGGTCTCCTCAAATACTCCCTTCGTCTTGGTGCACAAGTGTGCGTGTATTTCTAGGTCATCATAGTTATTTTAGCTTATATTTTATGTTTCAAATAGTACACTTCACTTCTGGGCTGCACATAGTCTCTGATGACCAGGGCATGAGCGTGTAGCAGGGATAGTTAGGCTAGTACCCTGACGGACCAGACGGGTGGCTCATCCATAGTTGCTCAAAAGAGCGTGTGCCCGGAGCTTGAAAAGAGCCCAATGCCATGACGTGCGCAATAGTACGGCTCGACTCGGGCAACCGCAAGTCAGAACCCCCAAGTAATAACACAACGAGGCAACCGACCTACAAAGCCACCTCCCAAAGGTTGTTTTTTGGCTTATGTTTTAGTTTCCATTTGTTCATTATTCACATCTGATTTATATTGTGCCCATGTGTATTATTATTCATGCAAATGGCCTTTGGGGATGATTTATAGAACAAACATGTGTTGGACGTGCTGCCCATAGTGTTGCTTAACTTCCTGGCTTTAGTTTCAAATAGTTCGCTTAACATCCGGTCTGCGGTTGGTCTCTGCACCAATTGGCGTAATGGGTCATCTAGTGAAGATAAAATATGGAGCAAATAAAAGTCTTGCACACTTATGCTTCTATTTGGTTCATATGTTGGATTCACGCAACTAAAAGTTACCTAAAAATGTGACGAAACTGAACCATAACTCATCTATGTGATCATTGCAACTAGAATAAACCAAAACGGGAAATTAATTTGTCCAGACCCTATACTATTTCCCTCTTTTACAAAACCGTAAATCCAAAATTTTCAGAATAATAAAACTTTTCATATCAAAAAATTATTCAAGATTATTTTTCACATGCTCAAATATTATAATATACCTTCTCTCACATAAAAATAAATATCTAGAAATTTTCTGAGGAATTGAATTTAAATCTTTTTACAATTCGTAGAAACCATGATAATATTATCACAGCGAATGGGATTGTAGCCTAGTGGTTGCATTGACCTTAGTATAGCACCCCAGGTCCTGGGTTCAACTCCCAGTGGGAGCGGATTAAACAGGCCTAGGCAAAGATTTCTGGAATAAAGACTGTAGGGTTGTTGATCTACACTAAATAGTCAAAAAACTGATAATATTATCTCATGTATATAGTTTATCCCAAAATTCTTCCAAATTTGAGCAAGCTTTATAATGGAATTCAAAACCTTCTTTAGCGAGGATATCACACTACCGCAGGGATGCCTAGCAACGGCGGGCGCAAAAAGGCCAGAAGTGGCTTGCAAGGCTCCCAAGGGTGCCTGCCACTACTATAACCGCTTCAGTAGCGGGCACCCGCCCGCCAATGATCATGTACTAGCTGTCGCGGGTGGCAATGCTCGCCCGCCACTATTATGGTTCTTACCTGTGGTGGTTGTCGAATCGCTCCTGCCACAGTTGGATTTTGCCAGCAAAAAATAAAAAAAAACTGTCGTGGCAGCGTTTTTATGTGACGTTGCAACTTTTTTCGGTTTAGCAATAATATAAGTACCGTAAAGACATAAATATCACATTTCAAATAACCCTAATATTAGTACATACACAATACAATACAATAAGTGCATACAATATATGTATGTTCAATAAAATGCTAACTAGTAACATAAAGCAGTACATATATATGTCCATACATAAATAACCCTAATATTAGTACATACACAATACAATACAATAAGTGCATACAATATATGTATGTTCAATAAAATGCTAACTAATAACATAAAGCAGTACATATATATGTTCAATAAAATGCTAACTAGTAACATAAAACAGTAATATATATATATATATATATATATATATATATAGATTTTGGTGATAGCACATATATTATGGTGATTGCAGGACATCGTACCATAGATAGATTTTTCTCTCGATGTCCGGCTACTGAGGCTCGTCAAGAAATCGTATGAAGGCCTTCCCGGTTTGCATCCCCAACTCCGTGGCAATTATTAGACCCCAATTTGGACCATGGAAATACGTCCCGTCCCCCACCCCACCCCCCCCCCCCCCCCCGTTGGTGATCCTAAGGGTCACGGGTATGCCAATTTTTTAACAGGTTCAAGTCAAGCTGAATGGTGCCGTCCATATCGATGGGCAAGTGGACCACATGCATGAACTCGGCCCTTCCCCAACAAAGGATACGCTGAGCATGATAAGAAGAAAAAAATTAGACAATTGTGGGCGCAACATTACGAAACGACCGCCCGCTTCATAATGTCTTCTTGAAGATCTACACATACTTCTTTGCAAGTGACCTCAACCTTGTAACAAGCACCTAGCCTCGTGTCATCACACCAGAGGCATGCTTTGTTCATTGCCTATTATTTTTATTTAGTATATGTTAAACCACATACTCAATTCCGTATCCTAAATATATGTTACACCACATAATCCATCTTTAGTTAATATATGTTAAACGACAAACATTTTAGCTGCAAACTGTTTCACTATAAATAGAAGTAACTAATAGACGCAAACATTCTCACTATAAATAGCACGTAGCCTACTATCGCCACACCAGGTATATGCATGCTTCATTCATTGCCAACCATTCTGTATGCTAATAAATGATAAGCCACACAACCTATTTTCGTCTGAACCACACTTAATCATATATGCCTAACTATAAATAGAGACAACAACGTTGTGCATAGTGAGAGGTAAGAGAGTGCGGTGTTTCGGTGTCCAGGCTCATTTGCACCCGGTCAGAATAAATGAAAATAAATCCTAGAAAATTTCAAAAAATTCCATTTTTTGTGTGGTAGATAAATTTATGCGTGAGGTCCTCTCCAATTTCAACTCATTTGGACATTTGAGCAGCTCTCAGCAAAAAAGACAAATGAGTTGGAAATTGGAGCGGACCTCACGCATCAATTTATCTACCACCACTAGTAGAAAAAGAGGCTTCCATACGCCCCCATTAGTCCCCAAAATAATCGAACCGCGACAAAAGGGGTCTTTAGTCGCGGTTCGGGAGGAGACCCGCGACCAACTATCTGGGCCCAGCGCGCTCGGTCGACAGCTGGCGGACGGGAGGGGCATTAGTCCCGGTTGGCCTGGCCAACCGGGACTAAAGGTCCCCGAAGGCCTTTAGTCGCGGTTGGCCAGGCCAACCGGGACTAAAGGCCCATCCAGCTGGCGGACGGGAGGGGCTTTAGTCGCGGTTGGCCTGGCCAACCGGGACTAAAGGTCCCCGAAGGCCTTTAGTCGCGGTTGGCCAGGCCAACCGGGACTAAAGGCCCATCCCTATATATAGGACTCAGCTCACTTCACTTCACTCAGCTCACTTCACAATATTCAGAAGGGGGTGGTGGGTTTGCTTTTGGTTCCTCCTATGCACACAAGGTGTTCGATGAAATGCCCGAGAGCCTGAAACAAACATGATATGAAGTGTCCGAGCCACACTTGAGCTTTCTCATTTATTTTTCCTCCGCGATCGCGGTTAGCAACTTGAACCTTTCATGTGTCATTGATAAAATATGCATGTGTGTAGTTCATTGTTTAATTTGTATTATTTCTAGCTAGTTAGTTTAACAAATGCATGATGGTTAATTATATACTTTATATAATAATAATGCAGATGAATCGGCAATGGATGTACGGTCCCCGACTCTCCGGCGAGTTCACTACGGGTTTGAAAGATTTCCTCGTAGTGGCAAATGCGAACAAGCAGCAAGGTTTTATTATCTGTCCATGTGCTGTCTGTAAGAATCAGAAGGGTTACTCCTCCTCAAGAGACGTTCACATGCACCTGCTTCGGCACGGTTTCATGCGAAGCTATAATTGTTGGACCAAGCATGGAGAAAGAGGGGTTAGAATGGAAGAAGATGAAGAAGGGGATGATATCGATGACAACTATCATGATCATTTCGGTGATACTTTCATGGAGGATGATGCTGAAGGTGGGGAAGGGTTAGGTGAAGGTGAAGAAGAGGCACATGATGAGCCCGCTGATGATCTTGGTCGGACCATTGCTGATGCACGGAGACGCTGCGAAACTGACAAGGATAGGGAGAATTTGGATCGCATGTTAGAGGATCACAAAAAGTCGTTGTATCCAGGATGCGATAATAGTCTGAAAAAGCTGGGCTGCACACTGGATTTGCTAAAATGGAAGGCACAGGAAGGTGTAGGTGACTCATCATTTGAAAATTTGCTGAAAATGTTGAAGAATATGTTTCCGAAGAATAACGAGTTGCCCGCCAGTACGTACGAAGCAAAGAAGGTTGTCTGCCCTCTAGGTTTAGAGGTTCTGAAGATACATGCATGGATTAACGACTGCATCCTCTACCGCGGTGAATACGAGAATTTGAATGAATGCCCTGTATTCACTGCATTGCGTTATAAGATCAGAGGCGATGACCCTGGTGACGATGTTGAGGGCGAGAAACCCAGGAAGAGGGTTCTCGCCAAGGTGATGTGGTATGCTCCTATAATACCACGGTTGAAACGTCTGTTCATGAACAAAAAGCATGTTAAGTCGTTGCGATGGCACAAAGAGGACCGTAAGTCCTTGAGACACACCACTGATGGAACGCAATGGAGAAAGATCGACAGAGTGTTCAAAGATTTTGCAGCTGACGCAAGGAACATAAGATTTGGTCTAAATACTGATGGCATGAATCCTTTTGGCGAGCAGAGCTCCAGCCATAGCACCTGGCCCGTGACTCTATGCATCTACAACCTTCCTCCTTGGTTGTGCATGAAGCGGAAGTTCATTATGATGCCAGTGCTCATCCAAGGTCCAAAGCAACCCGGGAACGACATCGATGTGTACCTAAGGCCATTAGTTGATGAACTTTTACAGTTGTGGGCCAGACCTGGTGTACGTGTCTGGGATGAGCACAAAGGAGAGGAATTTGACCTACGAGCGTTGCTTTTTGTAACCATCAACGATTGGCCTGCTCTCAGTAACCTTTCGGGACAGACAAATAAGGGATACAATGCATGCACGCACTGCTTACATGAGACTAAAAGTGTACGTTTGGTTAATTGTAAGAAGAACGTGTACCTGGGTCATCGTCGATTTCTTCCCCGAAATCATAACGTAAGAAAGAAAGGCAAGCATTTCAACAGCAAGGCAGATCACCGGCCGAAGCCTGCGGAATGTACTGGTGCTGAGATATTTGATATGGTCAAGGATTTGAAAGTCATCTTTGGAAAGGGTCCTGGCGGACAATCAGTTCCGCGGGGAGTTGACGGGCACGCACCCATGTGGAAGAAGAAATCTATATTTTGGGAGCTAGAATATTGGAAAGTCCTAGATGTCCGCTCTGCAATCGACGTGATGCATGTTACGAAGAATATTTGCGTGAACCTGCTAAGCTTCTTGGGCGTGTATGGGAAGACAAATGATACAAAGGAAGCACGGCAGGACCAGCAACTTTTGAAAGACCCAGATGACCGGCATCCGGAATGGTTTCAAGGTCGTGCCAGCTACGCTCTTACCAAAGAAGAGAAGGTCATTTTTTTTGAATGCCTAAGCAGTATGAAGGTCCCGTCTGGCTCCTCGTCGAATATAAAGGGAATAATAAACATGGCGGAGAAAAAGTTCCAAAACCTGAAGTCTCACGACTGTCACGTGATTATGACGCAATTGCTTCCGATTGCTTTGAGGGGGCTCCTACCGGAAAATGTTCGAGTAGCCATTGTGAAGCTATGTGCATTCCTCAATGCAATCTCTCAGAAGGTAATCAATCCAGAAGATCTACTACGGTTACAGAACGATGTGGTCCAATGCCTTGTCAGTTTCGAGTTGGTGTTCCCACCATCCTTCTTCGATATTATGACGCACCTCCTGCTCCACCTAGTCGAAGAGATCTCCATTCTCGGTCCTGTATTTCTACACAATATGTTCCCCTTTGAGAGGTTCATGGGAGTATTAAAGAAATATGTTCGTAACCGTGCTAGGCCAGAAGGAAGCATCGTCAAGGGCTATGGAAATGAGGAGGTAATTGAGTTCTGTATTGACTATGTTCCTGACCTTAAGCCGATTGGTATTCCTCAATCGCAGCACGAGGGGAGACTAAGTGGAAAAGGCACGATCGGAAGGAAATCAACGATATGTACGGACGGTCATTCTATGACTGAAGCACACCACACAGTTCTGCAAAATTCCAGCTTGGTGGCTCCATACTTCGAGCAACACAAGAATATTTTACGCTCGGACAACCCGGGGAAGCCTGAATCCTGGATTAGAAAGGCCCACATGGAGACTTTCGGCAGTTGGTTGCGAAAACATTTAATGAATGACAATGATGTTGGAGATCAGCTGTACATGTTGGCCAAGAAACCATCTTCGACTATAACGACTTTCCAAGGGTACGAGATAAATGGGAATACATTTTACACCATCGCCCAAGATAAAAAGAGCACCAACCAAAACAGTGATGTCCGCTTTGATGCAGCAACCGAGAATGGGCAAAAGGTCACATATTATGGTTACATAGAGGAGATATGGGAACTTGACTATGGACCCTCCTTTAAGGTCCCTTTGTTCCGGTGCAAATGGTTCAAGCTAACAGGAGGTGGGGTAAAGGTGGACGAGCAATACGGAATGACAATGGTGGATTTCAACAATCTTGGTTACCTTGACGAACCATTCGTCCTTGCCAAAGATGTCGCTCAGGTTTTTTATTTGAAGGATATGAGTAGCAAACCGAGGAAACGGAAAGATAAGAAAACGATCAGTACATCATGCGATGATCCAAAGCGCCACATTGTTCTTTCAGGGAAAAGAAACATCGTGGGAGTGGAGGACAAGACAGACATGTCAGAAGATTATAATATGTTTGGTGAAATTCCGCCCTTCAAAGTGAACACTGACCCAAGCATTAAGTTAAATGATGAGGATGCTCCATGGATACGGCACAATCGTAAGCAAGCAGGGACACAAGGGAAGAATTGATGTGTAATAATTTATTGTACCAAACTTTGTTGAATGGATCATGTGAATTTTTTGATATATTATTTGTATTTTTAAGATTTTAAAATGAATTAGATTTATTTTTCTGATTTTTTTGATATATAATTGTATTTTTAAGATTTTAAAATGAATTAGTTTTATTTTTCTGATTTTTTGATATATTATTTGTATTTTCAAGATTTTAAAATGAATTAGTTTTATTTTTCTGATTTTTTTGATATATAATTGTATTTTAAGATTTTAAAATGAATTAGTTTTATTTTTCTGATTTTTTTGACATATTATTTGTATTTTCAAGATTTTAAAATGAATTAGTTTTATTTTTCTGATTTTTTTGATATATAATTGTATTTTTAATATTTTAAAATGAATTAGTTTTATTTTTGTAATTTTTTTGATATATAATTGTATTCTTAAGATTTTAAAATGAATTAGTTTTATTTTTCTGATTTTTTTGATATATTATTTGTATTTTCAAGATTTTAAAATGAATTGGTTTTATTTTTCTGATTTTTTTGATATATAATTGTATTTTTAAGATTTTAAAATGAATTAGTTTTATTTTATATGAAAAAGGACCTTTAGTCGCGGTTGGGGAGGCGGACCGCGACTAAAGGTACCCTTTAGTCGCGGTTGGTGTCCCCAACCGCGACTAAAGGCTCTTTCTGCGCGGGAACGAAAGCGGCGCCAAAAACCTTTAGTCCCGGTTGGGGAGGCGGACCGCGACTAAAGGTACCCTTTAGTCGCGGTTGGTGTGGCCAACCGCGACTAAAGGGTACCTTTAGTCGCGGTCCGCCTCCCCAACTGGGACTAAAGGTCTGTCTATATATACGGCACTTAGCAGTTTCCGCCACCTCCCATTCTCCTCTCGACGCCGAAGCCCTGCCCCGACGCCGATCGACGCCGACGCCGACGCCCTGCCCCCAGTGAGCTCCGCCGCCCCCCACTTCCCCTGCCCAGCGCGCCGCCGCCCCCGCCCCCAGTGAGCGCCGCCGCCGCCCCTGCCCTGCCCTGCCCCTGCCCGCCGCCCGCCGCCCGCCGCCCCTGGCCCTGCCCCTGCCCGCCGCCCGCCGCCCCTGGCCCTGCCCCTGCCCGCCGCCCCCCGCCCGCCGCCCCTGCCTGCCGTCCTCCGCCTCCCGCCGCCGGAAAAGGAAGAAGAAGAAAGAAAAAGGAAGAAGAAGAAGAAAGAAAAAGGAAGAAGAAGGAAAATGTTAATGTTAAATGTTAAATGAAGAAAGAAACCAAAAAGAAAAAGGAAGAAGAAAGAAAAAGGAAGAAGAAGAAAGAAAAAGGAAGAAGAAGGAAAATGTTAATGTTAAATGTTAAATGAAGAAAGAAACCAAAAAGAAAAAGGAAGAAGAAGAAAGAAAAAGGAAGAAGAAGAAAGAAAAAGGAAGAAGAAGAAACAAAAAAGGAAGAAGAAAGAAAAAAGGAAGAAAATGTTAAATGTTAAATGAAGAAAAAAAGAAGAAAAAAGGAAGAAGAAAGAAACCAAATGAAAACCAAAAAGAAAAACAAAGAAAACAAAACAAAAGAAACCAATGCAAAAGAAACCAAAACAGAAGAAAAGGAAAAACAAAATAAGAAAATGTTAAATGTTAAATGTTAAATGAAGAAAAAAAGAAGAAAAAAGGAAGAAGAAAGAAACCAAATGAAAACCAAAAAGAAAAACAAAGAAAACAAAACAAAAGAAACCAATGCAAAAGAAACCAAAACAGAAGAAAAGGAAAAACAAAATAAGAAAATGTTAAATGTTAAGTGAAGAAAAAAAGAAGAAAAAAGGAAGAAGAAAGAAACCAAATGAAAACCAAAAAGAAAAACAAAGAAAACAAAACAAAAGAAACCAATGCAAAAGAAACCAAAACAGAAGAAAATGAAAAACAAAATAAGAAAAGGAAGAAGAAAAGGAAGAAGAAAAGGAAAAAGAAAAGGAAGAAGAAAAGGAAAAAACAAAATAAGAAAAGGAAGAATAAAAGGAGTGCTCAATAATCTTATTTTTTAATTCCTCCTCCTCTATGTCCCCTTAATCTTATTTTTTAATTCCTTTATACTTAAAGAATTTTTACTACATGCAGCTGTGACATATGGCGGACGATAGAGCCGAGCCGCTTAGGGATCCGGAGGCTGAACGTTATTTAATGGGCATCATCAACAACGAGATTCCTTATGTGCCGGGCTCAGAATATGAGCAAGAAGAGGATGTAGTCTCTTCTTTTCTGAACCTTGACGGTGGAACAGACATTGTCGATGATCAAGAAGGTGAAGGAACGGACATTGTCGACGGAGGTCAACCGTCAACAAACGACGATCTCGAATTGCAAGTAGCAACCACCTCCGGCGAGGTATATATATACATTGAGCCTCTCGTGATACAAACTTACTGAAATGTGAATACATATGTATTAACGCGCGCGACTCTCTTTCTTTTTTTAGCCCTCGGCCGGATCGAGTACGACAAAGCGTGGCAAATCCAAGGCGATGAAAACAGGAGAAACATATGCCATTGAGTTTGTCAATGAAACCGGCAAGCCCCTACAGCACACCTCAAAGTTTATCAACCAATGCGGAGTCGTTGTTAGAGACAACGTCCCGATCACCGTCCAGGAATGGAAGGAGCCAAAGAAAGCACGTCTTGGTTTCTGTTTTGTCGACAAGAGAACGAAAAAGGATTGCTGGAGAAAGCTTATGGAACATTTCATTCTACCTCCGGAATACAACAAAGTTGATGAATTCGGTAACGAGGTTCCGCGTGGACGTGAGAGGAGGAGGCTAGTTAAAGAGTTCGCTCTTCAGAAGATGGGCGAAGCATTCCGGAACTTCAAGAAAAATTTAACCCGTGACTATGTCAACAAGGGCAAGACTCCGGATTTCAATGGACAACATGAGAAACTGAAAGATGATTGGCCAGAATTTGTGAGGCAAAAGCAATCGGAGCATTTCAAGGAAATATCGGAAAAAAATAAGGATAATGCGAGTAAGAAAAAGTTCCATCATATTATGGGGCCAGGAGGATACCGCCTTTCGGAGCCTAGGTGGCAGAAGATGGAGGAGGACCTGAGGGTGCGAGGAATCCCTCTAGGTACAGAGGGATGGGACCCAAGGGCCAAAAGCTGGTGGTACGGGCATGGGGGATCGCTAGACCCGGAGACAGGGGTGTGTGTTCACCGGCAGAAAAAGTTTGCTCCCACCCAAGCCCTTATTGACGCAATGACCCAAGCTCAAGAGGGCTTGATCAAGTTCAACAGAGAGAAAGACGCACTGACAACAGCCCTCGGGAATGATGAACACGGAGGATGTGTACGAGGCAAAGGCAAAGTTCCGTGGAAAGTAGGGTTTTCCCAGGACAATGACCCGTACTGTTACAGAAGTCGTAAGAGAAAGACGGACCGGGATGCAGATCTTATGGCGAAGTTTGCATCGGAACTCCATGAGTTGAAGCAGACCGTGCATGAACTAGTAAAAGAAAAATCGGCTGCAGGGCCGCATGAAGATCATGAAGCGGATCGCGGAAGCCAGCAGCGGAGAAGCAGCGTGGCTTCCACGGATGCCCCGCCTGGTGCTAGTGCACCGATGATCGAGATTCGTGCACCGGAGCCTCACTACCCCGTGGATGATGTAAAGGAGATGAAAGAATGTGATCTGCATTATCCCGTGGGGAACGTTTCCACGAAGGTAGCTAGCGGCAGTGCTTTACCCTGTACACCTGGAGCACTCCACCACAACAACCCCATTGCATATGGCTATGCTCGTGTCACGGTGGAAGACATAGTCCAAGGGTTTGAGGACCTGGAGATTGACAAAGCTACACCCGAAGGGGAGAGAAGACTTGGAGATGTCAAGCGCCAGATCATTCTATGGAAAAAGAAGTACATAGTGTTTCCAGGTGAGGCGCCAAGGCTAGCAAGTCCACCCCCCTCCGATGGTGGTGGTGGTGGCGGTGGTGGCGGTGGTGGTGGTCGTGGTGGTTCACCTACACCTCCTTCACGCCATTCGACGCCGTCCCCCGATCCACAACCTCCGGCGGGTACGACGCCCCCCAATCCTCCTCCGGCGGGTACGACGCCCCCCAATCCATCTCCGGCGAAGAAGCAGAAGCAGGCGGACAGCAAAGAAACCCGCTCCTGGACTATTAACCCGGACCCTTATGTACCTAAGACCACAAGGGTACCGGAGCCATCACTGAAGCCTCTCCTCCCAAGGCCTTGGGAACTTAGTGAAGCTGAAACCAAATTGGCCGCGTCTGTTGATTATGAGAAATGGAAGGCGGATATGAAGGCGATAAAAGAGCCTGAGCCCAAGCAAGTATTCACTGAGAAGCAAAAGAAGTGGGCTAAGGATTTTTTGACGACACCGTCCCAAGCCGAGCTGAATATGCCTGACGACTATGGACATGAACTTCGTAGGCAAGAAAAAATATTGAAGGAGGAGAAAGAAGAAAGTAAAAAAAGCGGGAAACAAGTTGACCAGCTCGGGATGCAGAAGAAACAATCGATCCCCCCGCTCATAGTGAAAGCCGGTCCGGAAGAGGACCCCGAGATCATAGCAGCTGCGGCAGCACTTGGATTGACTGTAGCGAGTGCCATGAAACAAGCGTCCGAGATGGGTTTGACTCTTCGTGCCTTCTTAGGCCTTGAGGATGCGCCAGTATGTGAGATAGCATTACAATATGTGCGGAATGGGCCTCTCGTTGAGCCTGCGCGGGAAAAGAGTCTACCACCACAAATGCGAAATCTGCTACGTTGGTACAAGCAATTCATAACATGGGCCGACAAATAATATGTTTATGCGGATGTTACAGAGGAGCATCACACCAAACGGTACTCTGTACAAGTTCATATGAGTGAATTGTTCCAGCTGTTCAATCTGCGCGACCTCGACAAATCTATGCTGAGTTGCTACGTTCTGTATGTGATTTATTTCTACCTCATCTCGTTCTTCATTGCCTGCACTATATATATATATATATATAGTCCTAACTATATTGTTGCGTACGCTATTATGCAGATTGAAGATTTGGGAATGCAAAATAAGAAACATCCATGATATTGGGTTCATTGACCCACATATCGTTAATGGACATGTGTTACAACATCACCCCGAAGACGTGGAGAAAGACTTGTACAAGTTTCTTAGAAAGCATCAACTCAAAAGTCATATTCTATTTCCTTACCATTTTGGGTGAGTGTTTCTCTCTTGTGCCCATTCTCTTTTGTTTACTCCATGCATGGTATGTCTAATCGATGAGTTATGCATGACTGTGCATGTAACGTGTCCGCAGGTTCCACTGGATTCTACTAAATATTGAACTTCACACCTCCAGAGTTCTAATCATGGACTCTATGGATTCGGATCCAAAGCGTTGGGCCGACATGAGAAAAATGCTGCAAAAGTAATTATTTTCAATCATTTGAGCTCTATATCGATCGGTCTCTTTCGTTCATTTCCTAATATCAAGTAACTAATAACTCCCTTGTTCATTTAATTTTCTTTGCCCTGTAGGGTTTGGAGACGGTTCTCAGAAGAAATTGTCGGTGAATTCAAACATGAGCTAGATTTTAGAAGGTTAGTTAATGTGGATAAGCAGCCACCGGGGACCAATCTATGTGGATACTATGTTTGTGAGAACATCCGGAGACACACCTCTGAGCGGAAGGCATCGGATAGCGTGCGCAACGCGACGGATAACTTGCGGAGGAGGCTTAGTCCAGAAGCTCGCTTCCGACCAATTCAAGATGAATTAGCAGGATTTTTCATGAGGGAAGTCATCAATCCTAAAGGAGAACACTATACCGAGGACGAAGAAATTTATATGCATACCCGAGATTGAAACTTGTTCGAAGTTGTATATGGTCATCCATCCTAATTGTGTATGGAAACTTGTTCGAAGTTGTATATGGTCACCCGAGATTGAATATATATTATATATTCCTCTTGAATTCTTCTTGTTTGAAATTTCATATGCATGTATATAGTAGCGTACAATATGTGTACTGAAACTTCATCAAAATTAAAATAAAACACAAAATAAAATATAAAAGAAATAAAACACTACAAATTAAAAAGAAACCAGGTTTAGGGGGGCTAAAACCCTAAACCTGCGGAGGAGGCCTTTAGTCCCGGTTAGCCACGAGAACCGGGACTAAAGGTCCTCCGCCCCGATGGACACCTGGTGCCCACGTGGACGGGCCTTTAGTCCCGGTTAGCCACGAGAACCGGGACTAAAGCCTTTAGTCGCGGTTCGTAAGAGGCGCGACTAAGGGGGGGGGGGGGGGGGTCTTTAGTCGCGCATATTTAGTCCCGGTTGCACAGCCGGGACTAAAGGCCTTTGCAAACCGGGACTAAAGGCCTTTTTTCTACCAGTGCACACCAATTTATTGGAATCTATTGAATTTTTCTAGTATTTGTTTTGATTTTTTTCGACAGGGCAGGTGCAGCTGAGCCAAGGCTCAGAAGTGGATTATCAGAGGTAAGAATGTATCACACAAATTGGTTGCTTGCCTTCTATCAAGAAAAATTCACGAATATTCCAAGGTAACATATTTAATTTAATGGCTAATGTCTGCGACATTTGTGGTACTAGTGTAATACCGTGCACCTTAGATCAGGAACAAGTACCACAATTCTGAGTGATGGTTCGACACAGTCATCTTTATGGGATTGTGAGTCAACGTTTTTTCGTTTGTAATGTGATATGTAACTGTATTGTATATCAAATTGAGGGGTAACTTACTACGTACACTAATCATGTATAGAATATACCTTGCCGAGGTGTTAAGCAATTTAGGTACTACATCGAACAACACTATTTCACAGCCGAGACTTCTCACAGATCAAGCTACAGGATGTGTGCGAGAGATAATGGAGATAGAATTCGTATAAGTGGCTTTGGATGAGATTGCTTTTGCTACGACGACGATATAAGAAGAGGAGAAACGATATATTTTTGCTACAACTGTAGAGATTTTGTGATGTATATGTCCCTAATACTTCCAAATGGTGAACCAAAGGATATAATTAGTAAGTACATATTGTTTTATATTAGTTTTTTATTTAGTAATACTTTTATATAAGTAACAATTATTCAATTTTTTAAATTCATAAAGATGACGTATTTGACGAAGGAGAAAGACCTGTTGCATAAAGCACCGAGTTTAATCTAACACAAAGGCAAGTCAACAACATGCACACTCTATTATAGACGAATGAGGACTATCCTACGCAGATCCAATGCTTTACAGCTGCGGACATGTCTGATAATCATTTGGTAAGTAATATACAATATGTAAAATGCAATCTCATCACTTCACATTTTAATAAAATTTATCCTTTTTCAATATTTGGGAGCCTTGCTCTACAACAATATGGTTCAGTTTTACTGTAAATGAGCCGACAACCACAACAATCAATAGAAGTTGATTATCATATTAAAAGCAATGACCGTCTCAAAATTAACGGTCCTGCGTGGAGTAATTTTATAAGTCAACATGAGATAGATCTTGAGGGGTGGGTAGTAATACTTGTTATTCCTGAAAACAATAGGCAAGAAATGAGTTGAGATTCAAATCTATTACGCCAGTTGGAAGCCAAGTATTAAGTTCTGATGAAGATTCCGATTTAGAAGATGAAGACTAGCACCATTGTGTTTTTAGATTTTGTTAGAATAAGTTCTTTTTTTAACTATGTATTACAATAATTTACATAATTTTGTACAAGAAGTTCTTTTTTTACTACATATTACAATTATTTACATAATTTTTTATAATAGGTTCTTTTTTAAAGTAAGTATTACAATGATTTATATAATTTTTTAGAGTGCGTATTACAATGATTTATATATTTTTGAGTATGTGTTCTACATCGACCAATAATATAGAGTATGGATGGACAAAGAATTTGGGCATGACTTCTGCTAAAGAATGAAAACATTGAGTATCAAAAATATTGCCAAACCGAAATTAATGTTTCGTGATATTTTAGACACTCTTGAAGCCCTGTTAATCAATTCATCTACAATCTATATCTTTTTTTGTGAAAAATATTAATTTAATTTCTATCAAGGTGGATTGTAGAATCCTCTTGGCAAAGAGTGCCAATTTCGTCTAGACCATGGCGGACGAGGGCAGCCGTCGCGAGGGGTGCCAATCTACATTATTTTTGCTTCTCCTAACATGTGCTATAGAGTAATCACGTCCAGACTTAAGTAGTTGTTTCCCTTCCTCAATTAAATAGCCACTCGAGATCTATTTGGCGTGTCATCTACAACCTATATTAACGTGCATATAAACACCAACATTAATCTACATTCTAACACGAGTCAAATTTAATTACCTGCACACTGCTGGAGCGCGATGCGGACCACAGATCGGTGGCCTCGATTGAGGAGGCATTGCTTGGCAGCGGCGGTGTTAGCCCCCCGCTGCGGGTGGAGGCCATCGCGTTCGGGGAACACGAAGGAGGGCATCCTCTAGGGACGAAGGCCTCGGTGGACAAGGGAGGCCTCGGCGGACGAAGACGGTCGCGATGGCGGACGGCGTTCACGGTGGACGAAGGCACCGGCGAACGAGAGCGGTCGTGGTGAGGGGGCTGCGAGGGAGGACGGGGGCCGCAACGGAGAAGGCTTGCCGCGGTGGAGGACAGGGGCGGTAGAGGACATCAACGGGGTTGGGTCGGATTCAGAAGAGTGGAGAGAGTTTGAATTTCCAGATGCGATTTTGGGTGGAAATTGAATCGGCGCTGGGGCTGGCAATAACAGTGACATGTATTGGCAAATGCCCGCCACGCCAAATAGCAACGGCTGGCACTCAAAACTTCCTATTACATACAACCTACTTGGCAATTTTTGGGGGTTAAAAGTTCTTGTGGCGGGCAGTACGTACTACCCGCCAGTGCTAACTTATGGATATATAAAATCTAATTCTTTGTGGCGGGCAGTACGTACAGCCCGCCACTGGTAGCTCAAGTTGCAATGGCGGGTGCATGTAGTTGCTGGCCACTACTCACTTTCAGCACGCGGGCACACCTGGGGCAGCATACTTGTTGTGGGTCATATTTACCGCCCGCCACTGCTATTGCATCTCCAGTGGAGAGCGCTGTTTGGTACCCGCCACCGCTAGTTTTTGGAATTAGCTATGGCGGGTGCTACGCGGTGCCCACCACTCATTTGAGTTCACCTATAAGGCTTTTTTCAGTAGTGTCATGTAGTCATGTTTAAAATTTTCAAAGTACAGAGGAAATACACAAGTGGCAAATGAATTAACTTAGACTTTCTTAACATAAGATCTTTCTACAAATCCTAGAAAAAAAGATGTGCACCACATGTCCTCTAGCTCCTAGATGCGAGTCACCCATAGATGCCATTCAAAACAAGTTCATGCTCAAATAGGTTGCACTGATTTGACAAGTAGCAAAGTGGCCCGTCCAATGTGCGGGCTAGTATTTTATAAACTAGTATCACATTCACAAATATGAGCCTTTTTCAAGCATAGTTTTGTCTTGGGTATGTTTGATTCACAAATATGAGCCTTTTGTAATCAATAATTTGTATTTTCACCCGTAAATAATAATAAGTTCTATAGAGGATGCGCGTTGTTATCCATGGAAATACGCGGAGGAAAGGGATGCATTTGTCCTATAGAGGATGGCTGGTCCTTATCAACTCCATGGGTTCTAAGTTCTAACATGGTTTTTTACATGATGTCTTTCTTGTAAGCGCCAAAATAAAGTTGAATGTGCGGGTGCTTATTATTGATGGTTTTAATGCGCATGACACATGCTGAAGCAGAGACAATTCAATATTATTCTTGCCTCCTCTGTAGTTTGTACTACTAATGCTGAAGAGTGACGACACCATTGGGCGCATAGTTTCCATTGGCCCTTTAGCATTCTTGTTGGACACGCCTTCAAATCAAGTGGCCTCCGAATGCCACGCGGATTGCTTAGTTGCCAAGCCAATTAAAGTGGGCGTTTGGTGGTAACATGTTTTCTTTAAATCTTTATTATCATAGCATGGAATTTGAAGGAACGCTATAATTTCAGTCCTGGTCGGTCACTTGTTGCAGCTTGTAGAGTTCATCGCTAACAAAAAGAAGTAGTCAACACAACATGGAAATAGCTCCAAATCTCAAACTTACATGCTGATGGAGGTCCGGTCAGTGGGGTGATGTAGAGCAAGATCGAGGGCATGGGAAGCAGAGGTGTGTAGAGAAACTCCTGTGGGCCAGTCTGAAGAACGGAGAAGGGTCTGAAGAACAGAGAACATGACACAGCTCCAACCAAGCAGAGCACAATGGAGAACTTCCATAGTTCTGACGTTTGCCTGTCGCTATGTAATTAACTCAAAAAGGTAATTAATTCTCAAATCTGTATCCAGGAAAATATTAATCATCCAGCACATTTAGCTGGCTCCAGGAGAAGGAATCTTCAACTCGTTTATACCACAGAAGATGTAAACTTCTAGACACCAAAATAGCATGAAATTAAAGGCCCTGACACAAGCCCCAACAGGCCAACACACGAGACCAAGGTTCTTTGAGGCCCTGACAGCAATCAAGCAGCAACTATATATCAGGCACTTAGCTGTGCAAGTAATGTCAGACAACACACAATTGTGACACAAACAAACAGGTGCAACTTAAGATTTACGACCAATTGCGCAGCAGAGATCAAACAAACAGCCTTTTGGGAAGAGATCAACTGAATAAAAATTCAATAACAATATTACAATAAAAAACGAGAGTTGGCTCAGAGAGCAAGATGAATACAACGACGCACATAGATGAATAATATAACACCTTCAGGAAACTAAATAAATAACGAGAGATCGATCGCACGATAGCTGGCCATGCACAGCGGCTGGGATCCTCATCCCTCCTGGCTTAGATGGGAGGGAAAGGACTCGAACTGAACCCCAGATCGGAGAATGGCGTCTCCATCATCATATCAGCGCCGGAGAAGCCGGCGCCGTCGTGGCTGGCGTTGCCACCGTAGACCAGGGTGCCGACGTCACCACCGGAGCTCACCATGTCAAGCCAGCCTTCCTCCTGCTGCGGTGACGTCAGATACTGCGACGGAGACGCCATGTCGATGCTGTCGGTGCTGACGGATGGAGCTGGCGGCGGCGCCTGGACATGGTTTTTTGCCATGCGTTCGCCGAGGCTCTTGAGTAGCTCGTCCACCTTCCAGCCAACGCGGGCGACGTCCTCGGCGCTGAGATCAACGAGGCCTGGGTGGTTGCCGTGCATGATGTTGTAAAGGAGGTACCTGATCTCGCTGTCCTGGCACTCGCGGCGAGCCTTGTCCACCTGGTCCCGGAGCTTGGCGATGCGCTGGGTGAGGAATGCCTCCTGGTCCATCGTCTTCTTGCAATGGCCCAGCTCCGGCATGCTCTTGAATTCATTCAGGATATCCACCGCCTCGGCGTGGGAAGGGAACACCTGAGGCTCCGCCTCGCCCTCGCCGTACACCACCACGCAGGTCTTGACATCGCACATGGTGGCCAGCTCGGTCGCCTTTTTCATCAGGCTCCTGAGACGCTTCCTGAACCTAGAGCGCCGGGTGGAGTCGTTGGCGATGTACTTGAGGGTCACCTTCTTGCGAGCCATTGCTGGCAAAGGGATCAAACTAGCCAAGGTAAGGAAAGTTGCTGGTTTAGGCAGGGAGGAGGGGTAGATTTATAGTGGAGAGATCGCCAAGGAATTAATTTCATGATATGGCAACAGATTGGGAGAATATTGCATAAGATTTACTGCCTTAATTGTGCCCATATGTAATTTTAGCACCCATTTAAACCGTCCTTTTATAACTTTGTATATTTGGTGTCCATTTAAACCTTTTAAATTTACGTGCGTGTGACCGTTGGCCCCTTGTATCGCGAGAGCGCGGCAAATTGTACGCCCGCAGATGGTTTCCACGCGACGTAACGGTTCGTTTTGCAATGCTTCATATCCGACGGATGTCATCGCACTCAGCGCATCAAGCCGTGCAAATGAATTGAACGAGCACAAGTCTCCGTTGCTCCTATCCAACACGCAAAAGAAAGATATTATTAACCAGCAACCTGGAAAGCCATCGATGATGTTTGTAACACACGCCCCATTACTAAGCGAAAAAAGTAAACATCTAGGGCCGATAAAGGGGTTCATAACCATAAGTAGTTATTTGTTATCGCTAGTGGGTCAACTGCACCAACGGGCCTGTAATTGGTACAATATGCACAACTTGCACGCCAAATTGGTCACTTGCAGTGCTTATTTTCGTCCCACCTAGCTAGTACATGACGGGAGGAACCGACTTGCTCAGAATACCACAACCTTTGAGTTGTTGCAGAACATAAGACCACCTTCCATGCAGTGGTTATTTTCATCCCACCTAGTATATGCCGGGAGGACCTGGCTTTCTCAGAATACCACAACCTTTGAGTTGTAGGAGACCATTTGACCACCTTCCAAACAGGAAACACCGTGTTTCCTTCACCAGGCTGGTGCCTATGCATTGAACATCTACCCTCTAGTGTACCTTTAGGCTGAAGTAGGCCCCGTGCGACTTTTCCCCTACTAACCAATCGACTTTTCCCCTACCTTTAGGCTAAGTTGAACTCGGATAGGCTCGATGGAGAGCATTCAAGGAAGGAGGATATGAACCCAGTACCCATCACATGATAGGAGGTTCACATGTAGAAAAACTAGTGCAATGGCCAACACCTTTTCACTGGTCTCCCTCGCCTCCCAAAATATGTGATCTACTTTTGCTTTTGTAAATTCTCCATGTAGTGAGGTCATTCAGAAGCCCGGGGAAGGGGTGGAAGCGTGACTACCATCATCTTTACTATGGGACTCTAAGAGCGATGGGAGCCTCTTCCCCATTGTGGGTCTGGCCGCCTAGGAGGATGATGACTCAACCCCAATCTCAGTACGAATGAGTTATTTCTCAAATTTTGTTGTTGTTAGCTTGTGAGACAACCTGATCTAGTCCTCCTTTACACCGAGAAAGGGAAACATCCAAGTGTTGGGCTTATACTTGGACGGTACTCAGCTCATCATGATGCTAGTGTTCCCCATCCCTATGCCCATGTCTGCCACCCATCGTTGGTTGAGGTTGGCCGTGACCAAGCACTTCGCAGCCGCGCGCGCGCGGGGGTGGGGTGGGGGGTACGTAGACCGGGGTTCCATGGTGAAGCTCCTCTGACTATTTCGTGTCCTCTAGATTCAGGGCTCCTAGATTTGTGTTCGGCATTGCCATATGTAATTTTGATGTGGCGTCAAATTGAATGAATATTTCATTAGATTTTCTGCCTTAATTGTGCCCATATGTAATTTTGGCGCACATTTAAAACTTCCTTTTATAACTTTGTATATTTGGTGTCCATTTAAATATTTTAAATTTACGTGCGCGGACCGTTGGCCCTTTATATTGTGGGAGTGCAAAAAATCGTATACACGCCAATAGTTTCCACGTGACGTAGCAATTCATGTTGGAACGCTTCTTGTGCGATGCACGTTGTCTCGCTGAGCTCATCAACACTAGTAGAAAAAGGGCGTAATGTTCAGCTCATTAGTCCCGGTTTGTAAATGAACCGGCACTAATGTGACCATTAGTGCCGGTTCCAACGGCTAGGCGGGCGACGCTCATTAGTCCCGGTTCGTGGTGAACCTCTAGTACTGGTTCGTGCCACGAACCGGGACTAAAGAGGCGGTGGCAGGCTGCGGCCCCACCAACACCTTTAGTCCCGTTTCGTGGCACGAACCGGTACTAGAGATGCACCTTTAGTCCCGGTTTGTATAATCAACCGGGACTAAAGATCATCCTATATAAACACTTCGTCGAGCCTGAGCTCTCTGTTCTTCCCCATTCCTCTCCTGTCTATTTTCTTCCTCTCCTCTCGAGCTCATCCTCCATTTTTGCCAAAATTTGTCAAGATTTGAAGGCACCCCATCCATCCAAGTGATCACAAAGTTTAGCAACTTTGTCCTTTGATCTCTCATTGCTAGATTAGCTCTTGCAATGCTCTATAAGTATAGTGATTTGTGGGTTTTAGTTTGGGTGGAATTATATGTGGTAGTTTATTTGATTTATATGCAATTTGAGCTCAAAATAACTCTTAGTTTGGATAAGTAGGTGTGGTTTACTTAGTCCCTTTCCGTCTTCGTCCTAACCACCATTGATCGCCGCACCGTCCCGTCGCCGGCACCACCTTGTGGTGAGCCTCTTGTTCTTATCTTTTTATATAAGAAGAATCATGTTTGTGTGATTTAGATATATAGTTACTTGTATAATTATCTTACCCGTACGTTGTTTGTTATACACAGTGCCATGGTTTTGATATCCGGCCCCGTCGTCCCTCGTCCGGTTTATGATTCAGATGTGGTATATTCTCTTTTATAACTATTTGTTGCATTTCGTGTTTATGACAAATTATGCCCATCAAGTTGACATAGATATTTTTATCTAGGAGGTATGTGAACCGGAAATTCCAACCGACCCTATTGTCAGAGCTTAAAGTTAGTTGAAAACAAATGAGTATTTGAAAGAAAATTGAAAAGAATTGAGGAGGAGAAGATGGAATTGGAGTTGCATTTTGCCGATGTCGTCGATGATCACAAGATCAAGATCGAGAAAATGCGCTTGAAGATTAGAAAGATTAGAAAATATGCCATTGAAAATATGCTGGTGCACCTGTCACGCACACACCCGCACAGTACATTGGGCTCCACGAGGCTCCCCCTCTCAAAAATATCTGCCTGCTTCGAGTGTTTTTCTGTTTCATAACACACGGTTGTTATGTCCGGACCGTGTGCGATGTTTCTTGTTCCCCAATCCCGCCTG